>NW_027286985.1:37322344-38046511 GCF_022747635.1 Hetaerina americana
AGATATAATTTCTATAAAAACAAAAGGTACCCTTAAACGGAAGCTGAAATGTGTCTAAGTGTAGGCTAATGCAAAAAAGACTGAGGAAATCTTGAAGTTCTTCAACATCAATAATACACACATGTTCCAGTGATCATCTCAGTGAACCTATCTAGTATATTTTTGATCTTTCACCAATAAGTACACTATCAAGATGATTTCAGCTTTAAAAACATAATTTAGGCCGAAGAAGGTCAAAAAACGTATTCAAGGGTAGTATTCGATAAATTACTAACGCAAGGCTCCCAATCTATTCCTATTTTCTGCAATATACTCATTAGCTTTTCCCAATTCAGCCTATCAAACGCTTTTTCGAAATCTACGAAACAGGCAAATACCTCCTGGTTGTACTCTATATTCATCTCGATTAATTATCTCATTACTGCAATGGCATCACGCGTACTTCTCCCCTTCCTAAACCCAAACTGAGCATCCCCTAAGTAATCATTTGCCCTACTCTCTACCCTTTTTTTATTATCTTGAGAACAACTTAAGCTGCGTGGGATATCATACTAATTGTCCTGTAGTCCTCACATGACTTGGCCTTTACCTTTTTCGGAATAGGAACTAAAACTGCTCTCACAAAGTCTTCCGGCCAGATTCCTTCCTCATAGATACTACGAATCAGCCCATAGAGCCTCTTCCTCCCACATTTTCCTAAACATTTCATTAGTTCCTCAGGAATGTTATCCACCCCAACGGCCTTATTTAGTTTCATCTCCCTTACTGCCCTTTCTATCTCATCGTCGAGTATGGCTGGACCTAAGTTATTTTCCTCTGCGGCATGCTCTTTTTCTATGTCTAAATTAGTGGTCTACGTTCTTTACTATACGGTTCTTCTATATATTCCTTCCATCTATCTAGGATCTTTCCTGCGTCAACTATTACCTTACCCGCCTTATTTCTAACTGTTAACATAGATCTTCCCTTCTTATCTCCTCTGCAAACTTTCCATACCCGTTCACTGCCTTTTCCACCATGCTTCTTTTGCTTTATTTGTTGCCCGCCTCAATTTATTGTTTAATTCTTTGTACTTCATTTTGCCTAATTCTGTATTTATATTCTTCCATTTTCACCACTCATCCATCTTTGTAATCATCTCATCCGTGATCCATGGTTTCCTAGTCCTTTTAGCGTTAACGGTTCCAATAGTGTCTTTTGCGGCTTTAGACAACCCTTTCTTGAAACTTCCCCATTTTTCTTCGATAATACTTAGCTCTTTACCATCCTCCATGATTTCCTCTATTGGCCTGTTGGTACTCCTTCCTTTTCAAACCATTTAATGCTCCTACATTCCATTTTCTAACTCGCCGCCCCTGCCTTATCTTTTTGAAACGGACGCTACATTTCATAGCAACTAAATTGTGGTCAGAGTCCGCATCCGCTCCCGGGAAGCTGTGCAAAGTGGTCTCACTGTTCCTAAACCTATGCCTAACCAGAATATAATCTAACTAATACTTTTCTGAGTCACCTGGCATTTTCTATATATACCTGCGGTTTTGTTGTGTCTAAACCAAGTGTTGGTGATTACTAACCTATACCTCCTGAGGAACTCAATTGTTTTCTCCCCGCGGTCATTCCTCGGGCCTAGACCGTAGTCCCCCACCTCATCACCTTCCATCGCTTACCGTCGCATTCCAATCCCCCATCACTATCAAATATTTCCCTGCAGGAACACACGCGATGATGTCCTCTAATTGATCGTATATCCTATCGACCTCTTCCTCTCTACGGTTGCTCGGTGGCAGGCATACCTGAATAATAACCAAGGTCGTCGGTTCTGCTTTTATCTCTACTAGTAATAATCTATCCGTTTCTTGTTCTATGTTGACTAAGCTTTTTCCTACCTATTTATTTGATATTATGGCAACCCCTCATTGGCTCTCGTCCCCGCCGCTATATATTATTCTATAATTATTACTCCAATAATCCCCGTTATCCTTCCATCTCACCTCGCATAGACCTAAAATATCTATATTTCCCCTTTCCATCTCTCGCTTAAAATTCTCCAATTTCCCTGTCCTAATCATTGTCCTAACATTCGACGTTCCTATTCTAACTAATTTGGTCTTCTTCTCCTGCGTCTTCTGTCCTGCTGCTGCAGGTTTTCCCTTGCAAGGGTTTAGTGGGATGAAGACCGCGGAAGCCTTGCCTCTCCCGCTGCCGGGCACGACATACAGCCTGATAATTATATATATATATATATATACTCATATGTACAGAACCATATATAAGGAAAAGGGATAGGAACACACATAAAGGACGAACACAATAGAGGTGGGGAAGGCGGAATCGAACGGATCACAAGAGTAAAAATATTTCCTTGACCGGGACTCGAACCTCGGATCTTTCCACTTGCCGGGCGGATGCTCTTAACCACTTGAGCTATGGTTCAATTTATTTTTATTCGGTCTAGTATGTTACACTGCTAGTGTTTACATTGTACACATTGTCAGCTTACAGATTATGGTTACAGAATATTTTTTTTCTTATTATGGTTACACACTTACATAGACATAAATTCATATACATGGCATAAAACAATTGTGACCATGAACAATACTGTGGAAGGAAATAATAAAGGCAGGGTTCACAAAATATAGAAGGAATTATTTGGATTAGCGACGGAACATTAGATTTGGTTGGAATTATTGATAGCTTTGAAGCACAGTTATTCAGAAAAACAACTTTTTAACCACGGACGAAGTGTGTCCGGTACCGGGGGCAGCCACATCCGTTCCACCAATGCTTGCATGCCTTTAGCGGAATGTTTATTCGCGGTTCTCATCTGTGTGAATTCCACGATTAGGGTGGTCTTTATGAAGGATTTGAAGCTCGGAAAGAGCCGAAAGTTCAAGGTGATCAGATTCATGTCGGTAATGGCACCACCACCGAACACGTCCCAGGTTTTATAGATCTTTTTTAGAGCTTCCCATTCTCTGATTTTATCGTTGCATCCAAGGATGAGATGTGCGACGTTGTTTATTCGACCGCATGACGGACAAAGGGGCGAATCGGCTAGCCGAAGATGGTGCCTCACTTCCCTCGTCATGACTGTGTTCGCGATTAGGTTAAACATTCCACTACGTGCCTCATCGTTCGCCCTGCTGGTCGCCCAGTTTTTCCAAGAAATCGTTCTTTTTGATGTATTTTGTTGCTGCTCGGTAAGCGCTCTGACATACAGGGTCTTCACCCGAATTGCTTCTCCATCTCGCAGGAGAGAAGCGACTTTTTTCGTTTCATCAAATGCCCTCCGGTGGCATACGTCGCGCGCGAGTTCCTGCCACGCGTCCTTGAGGAGTGCCTTGCGCCACGCGTCGTCACCGCCGAGGATGCGCAGGCTAAGCTTCGCGTAGACCACCTTCGCCTTTAGAGCTGTATCGGTTAAATTGAGACCACCCTGCTCAAACGGGCCATAGAGCTGGTTTCGGGACACTTTCTTTACGTAGCCATTCCAGATCATTTGGTTGGACACTCTAATAAAGTATGCGTTGTATTTAGTGGGTAAGGGCCATAGATGGGCCACATACCATATCCTTGGGAAGACAATCTGGTTGAGGAGGCGGACGCGGGTCACGATCGGGAGGGAAGGGAGTGAAAGCTTTCCAACACTCCATTTTACATGATGGTCAATAATTCCCCAGTTTCGCTCAATCGTGGGAGCCAACTCCCTCTCCCACCAGAACCCCAAGATTTTGCGCGAGGGCGCTTCTGACCAACCGATGGAGTTCGAGGGCCGGTCGCCCTTCAGCAGCAAAAACCCGGATTTCCGGTTATTGAGGAAGATACCACCCTGTTCATATGACTTTAATATGTCGTGGGCTAGGGCCATGTGGGACGGGTCGTCTACGAAGAGCGTTATGTCGTCAGCGTATGCGACGCCCAGGCAGACGGCGCCGTGACGACGTACCCCGATTCCACTGCTCTGTAGTCGTCTGAGTATGGGGTCTAAGGCAAGGGCGAACAGCAGCATTGACAGTGGGCAGCCCTGCCGAACGGAGTTACTGACGGGGATGGGCGGCGAGGTGGCATTGTTTATCCTAATTATAGAGTATGTTCCGTTATACATCGTTGATACGGCACGAATGAAGTACTCGGGGAAGGCCATCTTCTTGAGCACGGTGAGAATCCATTCGATCCGGACCAGGTCAAATGTTTTCTCAAGATCGATAGCCACGAGTGATAAAAAACGATCACCATACAAGGGGGCGGAAAAAATGATGTCACGAATTAAAAGTGCTGCATCGAAAATGTTTCGCGTTTTCGACACGGCGTACTGGGATGGAGAGAGGACGATGTCGGCAGCAGCCGTCATTCTACGTCGTAGGACGTGCGCCAATATTTTATAGTCTGCGTTTAAAAGGGCGATTGGCCTGAAGTCGTTGAACGACTTTGGCCGCGTCTTCTTTGGTATAAGCGTTATCACGGCGGTCCTCTGACTTGCAGTCAGAGAGCCGCTAGCTAAAATACAGTTAAAAAGGTGGGTTAAAATAGGTTTTAAAACATCCCAGTACGCTAAATAAAATTCAAAGGGTAGGCCGTCCAAGCCGGGTGCTTTGCCCTTCGGGAACATGGACGAGACGCAGTCCAGTTCGTCTGAACTTATGTCTCGACAAAAATCGTCTTTTTGATCTGTAGGAAGCGTAGGGAGAGGGGGGAGAGGGGGTGCGTCTCCCTCCTTCCATGGAGGATACCTGTTAAAGGTGTTTTGAAAGTGCCGGCCCGCTTCCTTAAGGAGGTCGGTGTCACCGGCGGCAGATTCTCTGACAGGGATTCTGTCTATATCGGAGCCAGAGTTGGATTTCATCCAGCGCCGAAGCTCAGATAGCGTTAGGGGGCCCCCTTTATCCGTGTCCAGTTCTTTTTGCCACTGTTGGGGAGCGTATTTTTGGAGCTCGTGGCCCAGGATAATTTTTTTTAGGGACGAAACTTGGGCGTGGAAACCTTCCGGCGCCACATCCTTACGCAGGAGCTCTTCCAGCGCTCGGCGGTAGAAGGAGACGGTGTAGTTCTTTTCCCTACGCCACTCGAAAGTTTGCCTTTTGATGTGGGTGACAATGCGGGGTTTGAAAACCTCGTCCCACCATAGGGCGAGGTTTGCACCGGGACGGAGTGCCGCGATCAGTGCACACACCCGGGTGCGGATAGAATCACGACGAGTCGCGTCCTCCAACACGCGGAGGTCCATGCGCCACACGGAGCCGCAGCGGTGGACGTGCGCGCCCGGGGTTGTGCCCGGGCACGTAACTCCAATGATCACTGCGCAGTGATCAGAGAAGGACACCGGGAGGGTGTCCACTGTCTGGACATCATTCTTTAGGGATGTCGAGACGAAGAGGTAGTCAATCCGCGTCCGAGAGTTAGGCCCTGATCGCGTGAAGGGGGCGGGACCGGCGCAATAAGAACGCACTGCGTCAATCGCTCTAATGGAGTCGAGCATCAGTGAGAGCGCCCGGCTTGGATAGTATGTCACGTTATCCCTGTTCGAGGCACTATCCTCTCGGCGGTAGATAGTGTTAAAATCTCCGCCCAATATGGCCCTCCCCGAGAAGGAATACAGGTAGGGGAGGAGAAGTTCATTGAAATATGTTTCGCGCTCTGCCCTCGCGCGCTCACCGGAGGGAGCGTAAAGGTTTGTGATATGGATACCATTCACGATAACGGACGTTATTCGGCCCGAGGGGTGGCGGCGAACATGAGAGAACAGAATGCCATTTCGGACTAGGGTGGTGGTGCCAGAATGACTTTCGGCGAAATTGCCGATAGCCTGAAAGATGTTCGCATCCCAGACTATGTCCTCCTTTACCTCTTGAAGGAGGATTACATCAGCCCTAAGGTCGCGGAGAAAACGTTGGAGGACTGCAATTTTTAAAGCGCTATAAACGCCAGCAATATTAATCGAAACAATATTCATTGGTGGAATGAGAGGACAGCTATGGGCACCGGACATCACTTACCAGAGTCCTGGTCATGGCTTACGTCGCTTCGGTCGCGGCTCGAACCCGGGCGACGAGTGCTTCGCCGCTTCCCAGGACGCTTCGTCCGACGGGTCGACGATCGAGGTCTCGAGTTGCCACCGCATACCTCCCCTCCGACCTCGTCCGAAGAGGAAGACCCAGCCGTGGTTTCTACGAAGAGCGGGTTACTCGGCGGCATTCCACGGGGGGCCCTGTTCGAGCGAGCAGAGCTGTGGGCCGTCCCAGCCCAGGAGGTGGCCTCAGGGGTGGGCGGGGTGGCGGACTGGTGGTCTTCTGCCGAAGGGGCCCCATCGGGAGAAATTAGAGGAGATCGGTCGAATTGGTCCGCCTCTAGAGGAGCCCTGGGAAGATCGTCGACACCTTGGCTGTCCTCAAAGGAGAATGACGATGGAATGTCTGGGATTGTTGACGTCGACAAGGTTTTGCTCGTACATGTGTCAACGTCCGCGGCCGGTGATACTTTCTTGATTTTCCGTGATACCATAATGGAGGGGCCCGCCGTTGAGGAAGGGGGACAGTCGCAATCGGATACATCCTCCCCCGCTGTCACCCGTGATTCTCGGGGAGTTGGAAGCCCGTGAAGCAAGGATTGTGGGGAGAACGCATCGTTGGCGTGGCCAGAGAAAGGAAGGACGCAGGATGATCTGTCCTCTTTTGACGGGGTCACGAAGATAGGAGCCGGTGGTCGTGAGTGTGTATCCGAGCTGGTAGGGACCGCAGCTTGATCGATGTTCGAAATCAGCAGTGCAATGTCGTCCGTCCTCTTCTTCTTCGGATCCCTTTCTTCCGTTGACGACTTTCGCTCCCTCTGAAATTTCCCTCCAAGTGGAGGGGGATGCGGGGGTTCGGCGGGAACAGCTGGGGGCGCACCCTCGATAAGTATCAGGGACCGCGCCCTCTCCTCCACAGCCATCTCGGGCTCATCTATCTCCTCGGCGGTGTTCGGATTGGAGGCCAAAAACATTGCCTCCGCATAGCTCTTCCCTCCCTGGTTCCGAGGGCAGGTCTTGCGCTCGTGGCCTTCTTGGTTGCAACGGGCGCAGGTGCGGCGCTGACCCTCGTAGATGATGATGGCCCGGTTGCCGCCGATGTGGAGGTACGAGGGGATATTTCTTTCGACCGTCATCCGCACCACTCTCGTACCTGTTAACACGCGCGCCAATTTGTCGCCCTCCCACCTGTTCTCCCACGAGCGATGGATTTTTCCAAAACGCTGAAGCTCGCCTGTTGTATCTTCCAATGGGGTCTCCACGGGGAGACATAGAACCCTGACATTACAAGGGCAACCGGAGGTCTCGCCAATAGTAATCGTCGTCCTCGGATCATTTTTGGATGGAAACGGTAGTTTTCGTGGGATAAGATCTAGAATCCTCTTCATAGTAGCTTCAGTTGCCAATTTCAGGAATACCAAATGGCGGTTATATCCAAATTGGATCGCCACAATCTCTTCGGGTGTGAGGCCCAGCGACTCTAGTGTAAAGAGGTGGACCTCCAACGGAGTAGGGGGTTTCGCCTTCTCATCAACTTGCAAGAGGAGCCAGAAGAAAGAGATGAGCCACATTGGCCAAATACACATTCAAACACGAAATCCCGCCAAACGGCGAATAAATACTAGTATGGCTATGCGTGCCACGAAACGCACTGTTCCTTTCCTGTATGATGTTGTATGAATTCTAACTCACTGTCCTTTCCTCTTGTGTATTGTCTATTTCTCCTTTGGTGGGTGAAACAGCCCCCTGACGCCATCTCTTGGCTAAAGAATCGGGACGCTTGGCGACATATTAGACCCACGGATCTCAGGGTAAATTACGTTTCCGCGATAGCTCAAGTGGTTAAGAGCATCCGCCCGGCAAGTGGAAAGATCCGAGGTTCGAGTCCCGGTCAAGGAAATATTTTTACTCTTGTGATCCGTTCGATTCCGCCTTCCCCACCTCTATTGTGTTCGTTCTTTATGTGTGTTCCTATCCCTTCTCCTTATATATGGTTCTGTACATATGAGTATTTATTCGCCGTTTGGCGGGATTTATATATATATATATATATTATATATATATATACATATATATGTGTATATATATATATATATATATATGTATAAATAAATAAATATATATATACATACATATACATACATATACATATATATATATATATATATATATATATATATATATATATATATATATATATATATTTATATATAAACATATATATGTATATAACATTTGGTTAACATTGGTTGACATACGGAAAAATCGAGTTAATCAATCACTCGTGGTACTAATCCAGAGGCCAGAGGCTTGCGCATCTTCTCGGCTTAACTGTGCTACCCATGTATTAAGGAATTTGGAGTGATCTGGGTACTATGGCGCTTATGTTAATCTTTAGTTTGTGGCAGATAACCCACTGTAATCTACCGAAATATATGCCTTGGAATGCATACTGTAGCTCGTAAAATGAATATCCTCCCATTTGGCGTCCAATTCTCCTTCCTGCAAATATCCCCCATTGAAGTCTCAATCCTCTGTGGTTTTCCTCCCAGTTACTTTCACTTTTTTATGTTTTCGTATGCGCAGTGCGTCGTCGCAAATACAAATTATAGCCATAATGGTTCATTTTATCATCACATTTCGTCAAAACTTTATTCTTTCTTTGTTTCTTACTTACTTTCGTCAATTTTCTTCTACTTCGTCACCTGAGGACGATTTTGATGAATTAAATTGTATATTTCTCCGAGTCTTCAATTGAAAATAATTTCGCATTGTGCAATATACTGGATCATAAGTTGATCCGAAGAAACAGTACTCACTCGCCACTATTATTCTGTACTAATGTTTTCCTTAGTGTAGAAGTTGTGTCTTTTTCCCGATTGTGGCAAAGTATAATTTCGTTGCATTACTTGCAAATTAATTAAATTACTTCTACAAAACACGTGAAAGTAGGCCAAAATCTGGAAAAATAGTTTTTTAAAATATAAAATATTGTGTAATGTCCAAGTTAAGGATTGTTTTGATTTATTCGTACCCTATATTACTCTTCGCTACTCCATAAATAGCAGTGCATTATTGACTTTTTATACATTGCATTGACTCATTATAGTGCGGATATAGGACTTTCGGTGCCCATTAATAGTAGAAAATTCCTTTTTCTGAACGAAAGTAAGCAAAGACTCTACAGGGAACTATCCGTACAGAAAAATTTCAATTGGATGAGATACATATGGAGAGGCGACCCTTCAGATTGTCCCATTATAATACAAATATATCGTACCAATTGGTTGACAAATCTCTCAATGAGAATGAGCATTTTGTAATAACGTATTCAAGACTAGAGTTCTAGGTTAGAGATTGATACGTATTTTCATCTTTATTCAATAAGAAAACGAGAGCCTGTGAATGCTTCTTGTCCTCAGTTGCAGTTCACAGAATTATTTACATCTGAGCTCCTGATTTTTCTTCACCAATTAAATTGTAAATCACCCTCCTAACCCTATCATCATCACGGGATATTAAATCCGAGAATTGTTTTGTGGCAGCTCTCCGAACTATTTTGTTTCCTGCTCAATTCTTCTTTCCCTAAAATTCCTTGAACCAACCGTATGCATTACTTCAGCCTCATTGCTCATCCATGTCCTTTCTCTGTAATTATTTCCCTCCATTTTTCCTTCAATAATGGTCTTTAGTAAGCTATAATGCCTCAGGATATGTCCAATTCCCTCTTCTTCTGGGGTGGCCTTCATTAAGCTTTTCTTTTCACCTGCTCTTCGAAATATTTCTTCATTTTCATTATGTCTCCACTATTTACTTTCATCAATCTTCGGTAGTACCACATTTTCTTTGACTTCAAAAGTATTTTCTCTTTCGTCCACGGTTCACATCCGTAGAAAACGAAATCCCATAAATAAGTTTTAGGAATCACTTTAATATATTTAGATCTTATTTCCCTGCTGGCACTATTTTCCGTTAGTACGAGGCGACGCTTCCGAGGGAAAGCCTTTTTTCTATTTCCATTCTGATGTCTATATCCCGCTTGCTTCTCCCATTAGTAGTATTCTGCATCCTAAATAACAGAACTCTTCCACTTGTTCGATTGTATTTCCCTTGTCTTACTTATAGAATGATAGACATCCTCCTTCGCCATTTCTAAATGTAATCTAATTTCTACGATGCATAACTTTGGCTGGAAGACTTTCTCCTATTTCGTTTCGTTTTCATTGACTATATCTCCTTAATGCTTTTGATTCTCGGCTTTCTTCAACGGTGGCACTCCATTCTCCGAATATAATTTTATTTTATCCTCCCTTTACATATTTCATGTCTTCGGAGATGTCGTCATGTACCTCCACTCGGTCATCATCATAGTCTGTCGTCGGCACGTAAACTTATACATCTAGGTTATCTGTGGGTTTCGTTGCTATCTTAACCACAATGATTCTTTCGTGCACTCTCATTATGGCAATATTTTGCAATATTATGCCCACCCACTCTCACATTCCTATTTATTTAGCCTGTACCAATCGCTCCCAAAATTTCCTTCTTCTGGCCATTTCATTTCTTCACACCTAAGATATCTAACCCCATGAATGCGTCTCTGCCTTTGCATTCTCCAAACTTTTTAGTGACCGAACATTCCTAGTTACAATCCTATATTGATTGTCATAATTGACTTATTTAATCTCTCAAGTAATCTCTGTAGATCTGAAAGGGGGACAAATTTATCTTCGGAATGTTTCTATTGAGGGTACCATGACGCCTGTGATTCAAATGAATGGAAAATAGAGAAAATTGATATGATTCTACTCCTAGGGATGTTAATGGTTTCACGTTACCTTTTACATCGCAGTACTGCAATTATTTAAGTACTTTTAACCACTGTTGTACTTTGATGAGTGTTGCTTCATTGACCATTGAGGCATCTTCACTCATGTAAATGAGGGCTGCTGCCCGTCCTACAAGTAATTGGCGGTTTATTGGTTATCGTAAACCCCTCGCCAAGTCATGGCACCTTCATAGCTATCGTAGAATGTTTTGGTAATCTTTGTTCCTCTACATCCTCCAGGTACCATCGATACTTTTGATTGGTTACCGGGCCGCTTTTTTGCCAAGTAGCCGCTTATTTCGCAGCTAACATCTACGATTAGAGATCATTCGCATTTATCATCCGGAACCCGGTGGACGAAGTCAATGGTGTAAAGTTGAGCCGCAAATCCCTATCCTACCCTGTCAAAAAAACAAAAATCCCAATATAAAAATTTGTGTGTATTTATTGTTTCAGAACCGAACCTGTATACTTAAAGCATTTATTACGTTCAATAGTACTACTGCATGAGTGCAGACAAGCTTTCTTTAAAATTGCATCATTTCGATCAGTATAATTTTACTATGGCGAAATCAATTAGCTCGTTTCTGAGAGTTCGTAATTGTAAACAGACAGTTCCATAGGTGTTTATCTATCAGTATTTCATTTGTTAGAATTATATTTTGACTCAAGAGTGAACGAAAAAGTGAGACGGAGGCGGGAAAAGTCAATCTGTGGGGGGTGGGTGTGCTCGACATAACCTCACTAGAATGCCCAAATTGAAACAGGATGTCACTCTTTCCTGCACTTCCAATGTGTTTTTAGGAATGAAAAGAATACTATGGAAAGAAGGATACCACATTGACGTGTGAATTTAGTACTAGGTTAACTCTACTATCACCTGCCAATATGTTTTTGTTACATATAAATAAATAAATAAATAAATATATATATAATTATATATATAAATGTATATATATTTAAGCATATGAGTATTATATATTAATATATAAAAATATACCATGCATATATTGAGGAAATAATATGTATTATAATATTTTGTTTCAAAGTATTTTCAGTCATAATATTTTTTTCTGGATAGAGCGGGCTTTTGGTGAACGCCTCGGAGCTACTTATGAAATTTCATTGAACGAATGGATGCCTCTTGGTAGCGCAATACTCAATGTATCGCTTAATTAATCCATATGAACATTCTATATCCACTAAATCGCTCGTATTTAAAATACGTCGGACAAAAGTCGATTTTTATTAATCCGTCAACAATTTTGACGTATTTATGGATCCCAAGGCACACCTGGTTGAAACAGATCAGGTTGTTTTTTATATTGAGTTATTTGTGATCATTATGTTGTCATTTTTGTGTATTCCGTTATCATTAATATTGTTCGGGAAACGTTTGAATAACTTAAAGACGCATATATTATGATTTACCAGAAATATTGAAGAAGCCGATGAAATTTTATCTCAGACAGGAAATAAGTTGGCAAAATGAGCATATTAACAAAATATGACATCTAAATCAATTGATGTAATCATAGAAACAGGAATATAACAGTATTTTTTACTTTTATTCATATGATAATTTCTTGCCTTTGAATTAATTACACTTTGTTGCTCATTGTGTGTCCATTAGAACCCATCGCATTCTTTCCAAAGTAAGTCACGAAACCGCTTCGGGCAGTTGTTTTGCATGCAACACGCGGAAGCAGCAAGGCTGCACGTAAGGCGGGAGGTACCCAACCTTAAAGGAGATTCCTGATAGTCAGGGGGCAGTGCTAAAATGGGCAACTGTTTAGTGGTACGCCCATTTGTGTCACGCGACTGGTTTTACTCTGCTATTTTTCTCCACGTCCGCGTCAATTAAGTAGCTTCAGACTGACCTTCACAACATGCACATCATGAAGGGTCGTCGCACCCACCAGAAAATTGGAGACTGCAATCGCTTTAACTGCAGGACTATGTGCCCTTGGGTGCCGGACTATATATCTAGATTCTATTAAGCCACGCGGATCAATTTGCAGAATTACGCTAATCATAATTTATTATTCAATAAAAAGAATGAGCTGTATTCATACTCTAGGGCCCTATAATTTGATTTGGCGAACTATATAGGCCAGAATGTTTAAACTTCAGTTAATTCTGAATAAAACCTCCATTTAGAAGTATACATTTGTCAAAGCGTCCACGCTATGATTACATAGACTCCTAAAACACTTCCGTAGGGGTCTCATTCCCCATTGGGAAATTACTGTACTGAAAATTACGCATTTGTTGCGTAAACATGACTATTACTTAATCGAAGTGTTTCGAGTTTCACCTACCAATTACCAATACCAATTACCAATTGCTAATAATATTGCCAATCTATGTATGATCTTTTCTACAAATTTCGGGGATTAATCGAAATTATTTCGTTTTCACTTACATCATGACCCGTTTCTCTCCGTATTCGAGTTTGAGCTAAAGATTCTGAGATATTATTGAATTATTGTCCTCACTATTTTATGGTCGATTTTACGTTGCCAACATGTTTAAATATTAAAGTTGTGGTGGAAATGATCAAAATAATCAATTCCAAATAAATAGATGTTATTTTCATTGATAGTTTGCCGTGTAAAGTAGGTTTTAGATAGACACAGACTTGCACCAGCCTATATTTATCAGCCTTGTCTCACAAGGAAAAACATCACACCCTTGATTACAATTTTTTCTTCTTCAATTCCACATGCATTCCATATCCCATAATTCCATCCAAAATCCCTATTCTTTTCCTACCAAATGCCTGACGCCCTCTCCTAAATCACAGTCTTCAACATCTCATTGCCAATCAAAATACTCAGCATCCATATTTCCCGCTTGCTTTTGACGGCTACCAATAAGTCTCTCTCCTCCTCAGCCATGCCTATTACTTTTTCTTTCATTTTCTAGCTTTTCATTTTACCTTTCCCATCCTTCTCCATACTCAATCCTGAAAAACCTCCAATCCATGGCTGCAATCTTTCTTCAACAACCAAGTTTCCCATCACTACATATCCCGACTCTCCACCCGCCACTCACGCCGAGGGAGTCTGAGACATAAACTTGTTGCGGATAGGTCGCCTATCCTTCCCACGTATTTCTATTTTCTGTAAACAAATCATTAGTTTTGCTCAGTTCACTTCATCAAACAACGTCTCTAAATCCCTCCGTCGGGAACGACCAACGGTCCATGTACAAGTGTATATCCTATCCACCTCTTCCTCCTTATGGTTGTTCGGTGGCATGTACACTTGAACACAATCACTAAGTTCGTCGGTTCTGCTGTCATTTCTACTAGTGAGTAATATTCTATCCGTTGTTCTATGTTGACTACGCTTCTTCCTACCTATTTATTTGATATTATGGCAACCCCTCATTGGCTCTCGTCCTCGCCGCAGTATATTATTCTATAATTATCACTCTAATAATCCCCGCTATCCTTCCATAGATATATATATATATATATATATATATATATATATATATATATATATATACATATATATACATATATATATATACATATATATATATACATATATATATATACGTATATATATATATATATACGTACATATATATATATATATATATACATATATATATACCGACCCCAACCTCAGTCGCCTGCGGGCTGTCGTTGAGTGAGGACACCGTTTTTAGTGAAGCAAGTTTTTTGTCCGCGTCGAAAAACAAAATGAATCTGAATTTAGAGCAACGTTATTCCGTGAAGTTTTGTGCGAAACTCGGGAAGACGGCAACTGAGACCCTCGATATGATCAAGCAGGCTTATGGGGACACTGCCTTAAGCCGTTTCACAGTATTTGAGTGGCACAAGTTGTTTAAAGAGGGTAGGGAGCTCGTTGAAGACGACCATCGCTCCGGACGGCCGTCGACGGCAAGAACCGACACGAATGTGGACAGAGTGAGGACACTGCTGAACACAGACCGACGCTTAACCAGTGAAGAAATTGCAGACCAGTTGGGTCTGTCTGCATCCAACGTCCAACGTTTATTTCACAGGATTTGGCCATGCGCAAGGTGTGCGCCAAGATGGTGCCGAAAATTCTGAGTGTCGACCAACAGGCAACGCGTGTGCGCATTTCCGAAGAAGTGTTAGCCAATTTGCACCGAGATGAAAATTGTTTGGACAATGTGATAACTGGTGATGAAACATGGTTTTTTCAATATGACCCCGAAACGAAAAGACAATCCGCGGAATGGCACACTTCCGCGTCCCCACGTCCAAAAGAGGCTCGCATGAGCAAATCAAAACGATGTTGATTGTGTTTTTCGACCGTCATGGAGTGGTTCACAAGGAGTTTGTCACACCAGGGGAGACTGTGAATGCGAAATTTTACGTGCAGGTGCTCACCCGCCTCCGAGAACGCGTGAAAAGAGTCCGATCGGCCATCGGCCTATTCTCCCGATCTGGCACCACCGGACTTCTTCTTCTTCCCCCTGATGAAAAGACAGCTCAAGGGACGAGGTTTTGACTCGATAAAGGCCGTTCAAGAGGCTTCGACGAGGGTCATCAACGGCATCCCCGAAGAAAATTTCCAGCGGGCGTACGGGGAATGGGAGCAACGTTATATTAAGTGTGTATCAGCTCAAGGAGCATACTTTGAAGATTATTAAGTCGATGTAAGTATATCGTCAATAAAATTTTTGTAAAAAAATCAGTCCTACCACTTTTGGGTGCGTCCCTGTATATATATATATATATATATATATATATATATATATATATATATATATATATATATATATACCAATTTAGTTAGAATATTCCTCATATGTGCTTCTATTACTTCCCTACACACACACACACACACACACAAATATATATATATATATATATATATATATATATATATATATATATATATATATATATATATATATATATATATATATATATGTAGTTTCCTTGACTGGAAGTACGTGCGTATATGCAAGATATGTTATTGAGTACGGTATAAGATATGTACATGGTCTTGGAAACCATTTCGTCAATGGCGCCTTTAAGAATTAATGAAACACTTTCAAGCGTTGTCTACACACATGGGAGATGAAATCGAAATGAAACGAGTCAAGGCACTTGCCTTTCTGAAAGAGAAACGGCGCAGAAAAGAGCATGGGTTTTACGATTCTGTGCTGGGCAAGGGAGGCCTGGACGAACTGAGCGATGGAGGCTTAAGAAGGGGGGTGGCAACCAGGCAATGGGCAGAAGAAAGAGGAAGGGGATACGAGACGGGGAGGGGAATTGGGGTCGCCATGGCAACGGGAATTCAGATAAAAGCAATTACCGCCCAAATGGAATACGAATTTTCGTTTCTATTTTTTATTCAAAAAATAGGATAGGGGCGTTGAGACTTCGAAGATTTAGGGATAATTACGTGGAATTCTTGAACGGAATCGGAGGATCGACGAAGAAAATGTATGAAAAAGGTTTTTTTTTTCGAAGCAATAGAGTTTGAGGGGTTAAGGCTTTGTTTTATCGCGATGGAAGCTTCCGTTCAACGGATTCCCCGATTGTATTCATTAAATCAAGATATTTAATTAGAAAAGCTCCGTTCAACCTCGTTACAGTGTTTGTCAATGTTAGGCCGTCCATGATATCTAAGTAATCTGTCGTTCTGGAATTTTTCTGATTAAGATGATTTATAAAGTTGTCTCGGCTAGATTTGAAAATTAATTTCAGCAGAGTAATTCGAACTTGTAATATTTTATTTCAATTACCAAGATCAAACTAAAAACCATAGTTCAATTCACTTTTAGTCAGCTATTTTAAATATGTATTATTATTATTGCAATTACAATTTACACTTCAATTTAATTTTATAAAACATAGAATAAGTATTTTAGTGAACATATACAATGGTTCTTTTAATTTTAGAAATAAGAAAAAGTCACTTGGGGTTATACCTGGAGAATAGAGCGGATGTGACAAATTTTCAAAGCCACATCGCGTTGATTGCCGGTCGCGATTGCAGGTCCCGGTGTGTTTGCTTCTGAAATGTAGTCAGTAATCCTGCAGCCATGCCGACACCTTTGACATATGCAGTCCTTTGTGAATAATTTTCCAAACACTGCCTTCACTAAGATGTCTCATTCGTGATCATTTGGATGCTTGCTCGGGGATCTAATAGGATAAAGTCCTTCACTTCTTCACCGCGGCAGTATCATTAATGAGTGATGGTCTTCTACTTCTTGGTTCGTTTGTGAGGGAAATGTGACCAGTGTGAAAATTCCTTTTACACCTCACAACTGCGTGCCATATGATGGCCAGTAATTTCCACAAATAGCCATCATTTAATAGTGGATTTGCGGAGCATTGTAGCCTTTCAAATGAAGGAACTAAATCACACTGCCACCTTCTATCTTCTCCATGCTGCGAGTTACTTCTATCTGCATCTTCATGAAACAATTCAACATTATTAGCCATTATTTAACGTTATTATTACAAGTTCACGACATTATGTACAAAAGGATCAATTAATATGTATAATAAATTTTATTCTGATTACTCGGTTTTTCTCAGTAAAAATTACTTAAAACGATACCATCATGTACATGAGAATTTAGAATAAGTGCACCATTTGAGTGTAATAGGCCACGTTCTAATTTAAATACACGGTTTGATGAAGATTAATTTATTAAATTTGTATAGTTTATTTTCATATGTCAAATAGGAAGTCAGGATGGCTACAACACATAACATTATTAAGGTTTGGAAATGAAAGCACTGCAATTGTGGAATTGATTGTGTCATAGTAATAGTTGAAAGAAATAATCTCGAAACAAAAAATACATATATTTTTGATTGTTAAAGACAATGGAGGGAGTTCTGAATGATTAATGGTTGTATAACTATGATTCAAATTCACGACACTGACAGTTACAATATGCGTCATTAATACTTTAGAAAAACCACCATGTTAACTACAAAAATGCACATAAAAAAATTTAAGACAGATATAATGAGCTGAGACTTTCAATTTTCAAGTCTACCATCGAATGTAGTGTATTTACCATATTGCTCTGGTACGATCTATATACTAAAATTGTCATATTAAGAAGGACGGTTAAAATACCTGTCATCGATCCAGTTTTAACTTTTCCAGCTAAATTATATTTACTTACAGCTCCACTAAGATTTTATTTTAACATGGATGCGTATGATACCCCAGTGTACTGAAAAACTTCACGAAGTTTGGCATTCAACGCTACATATTACAAAGAATTCTTTACGTCACAGAAGTAGATTCCTGGTATTGAATAATCTATACTTACTGATAAATGCAAAAAATACTTTGCAATTCGAGATTATTTGTGGATATTTCTACATCTTTAGGACAATGTAATGCCATAGTTATTACCTGGAATTCATCAATGCTTTTGTGGATGGATTTGTCAACAAAATATGTCCCTCTTGCCCCGTGCCGCTTTATCGCCCGTAAAGGCGTTGGTTACGGCAGTGTTTCCAATTCGTCCTCCGTAAAGAATAGAATACGACAAATTATCAATATTCTTCAGCATGTGTCATTTATATACCTAAGATAAAATTGCTGATGGCGTTTCTAAATTTCTCTTCATGATACATTAATACGGCGATCAATTATAAAATTTCTTGCTACAGGCCCTATCCAGCTAAATTTAGACAACATAATGATGATGAGGATGGTTGTAACTTTTCGGATGTAGGGTGCTGATTGTGTCAAAATACATTTAGAGCCAAGTTAATCGGTTAAAAATATTGTAAGAATTTTATAAATTAAAAGTTGACTTTGAAATATGGAATTGCAGCTTCATTCCTTGGCTTTCATAGATATTCACTTGAGCCTATGATAGGTCACAAATTGTGAAAATATATTAATTATAAATTAACCATGAGAACTCAAATTATTTTATCGAACTTTAAATAAATTTTTCCACTGTAAATTGGCGCTACTGCTGTATGTGAATGTTGTTTTAAAATAAACAAATTAAACTGATTATATGGCATGACTTGTAGCTTCCGTAGTTTATGCACTTCCATAAAAGGTTACTTTTACATCCCGCTGCAATTTCATTTTTCATGCTGAAGAATGTGCCAATAGTGAAATTGTTGCATCTTTATCTTTTTCTGCGATTAATATCCGCTGGATAATCAGATGATCGTTGATACCTACGACTTGTATAAGTAAATAATATTTTGTTGGAATGACTTTGTTTCTCTAAGCACTTTTGATTAATGCATTGAATACTTAATTTCACAATTTCGCTTACATATGCAAGCGGTTGTTATTTCGTTACTATACCGTTAAATCTTTGATTTTGAGAAATACTGATTATTTTTCTATTTATATTTCTTTACTTTTTTAAAGAGATTATGTTTTAGTTCATTCATTAAACTTTGTATTATCCCTTCAAACGTTTTTCTATGTTAAATATATGCTATTCCTAACATATTTTTTTAACTCGAAACTGTGAATCGCAAAATAATTATTTGTGAACGTTGCCTATCAAAAGGAAACTGATTGAGTCGTTTACATAAAAAATATATTTTATTTAGGATAAAGAAGAATACTACGCATGAGTTATTCGACCCTTTGGACTTCTTAGGATCTAGTGAAAATGTTTAGTCCTCAAACCTCCTATGCACTATCTCACTTCCTTTACTAAATTGAAATCAGAGGCACATTTCAGTGTGGAAGTACCTACCGATGCATCTTCAATCCTTCAATACTTAAACCAATCCTTTAAATTCATACATGTTAACAATTATCCGTAAAATTAAAAGGAAGACTCGATAAATTTTTAATGATATTATTACCGAAAATTCGATGGTTTAGAATTCGGGTACTAAAATCTCTGAGAAATAATCTTTTCGATTAACTAATATATCGGTAGTAAATTCTGAGAATTAATGTTAGAGAATATGCTATGCACCTCTTTTCTTATCAATTCAATATATAAGTTGTCTTAAAATTAGAGATAATTGCTCAATCCTTTAACTAATAGCCAATACGTTCTCGCCGTCGTTAGCAGTATTATTAGTATTTGAAACATCTGTGAATCAAATTAAATAAACCCCTCTTTGCAGCGTGTCGAACTTCAACATCACCATTTCGTCTTCCTTCCACTCTTGGATTCTTTGAAGGTGTTGACGATTTGTGCATCAGATGTTTTTTCAACATGTCGTCCACTGAATACTTTGCTAAAAGATAACGAAAACTGTTGCATAACCCACATTTATTTCTATAGAAAAAATTAATTTAACCTTCTGCTATGCCAGTAGTTTTCTACTTAAACCACCGAAAAGGTTCAAACTCGTCGTACATCAGGTTACAAGTTTTTGGGATATATCCTTTACAAGTGCATGTGCATACTTTCTCCTTGTAAGAAATGGTTTTATTATTGGAAATTCAAAAACGCTGATTCCAAGTGAAAAAAATAATGTCGTCAGTTCGTGCACTTCTCGTGCAGAGCATCTCACGCATCCTAGCTATAATTAAAGATTTTTTTTAGGTAAAAGCACTCAAATGAATGGGAATGCCACGCTTCCTTAATGACTTTAAAGAGGAAGCTAAAGGGAGATGAAGATGATATCGACGTGGGGGGCATGGAAACTCTAGAATGGGCCCACAATGGGAAGGACGCTGAAAGAAAATGAGTTAAGAAAGTTACTTATGCGCTGGAGAGGAATGGCGAGGGGGTGCATAGGATGGGGCGCACAAGGAGGATTTAAGTGGGTGGTACAGCGCGGAAGGGCTGGGGGAAGAGGGAAAGAATGCGATATCGAAATCGACTGGACCCGTTGACGGAGCCATTGATGATCCGACGCCCCAAAGATAATTAGTTTGGCTGCGCAATGCGGATTGTAATACTTCGAGTATCTGACGATTCTTCCGCGTCTATAGTATCCGCATTCGATAATATATGTTGTGAGAATTCTGTAAATGAAATGTCTTAACTGAATTTTTAAAATTCTTTAATATAGAATATGATATCATATACTTATATATTTCCTATGCCATAGTTTTGTCGGGACTCAGGTGCACATTATTTTCCGACTTTTAAAGGTATCCAGGATTGCAATTCATTTTTTTATTACATGAGTTTTCTAGCCGTGAAGAACATGCTACAGATGGGGTTCTAATAAATATTTAATTAGAAAAATTATTTAGACTCCCGACCTCAATTATAATCATTTTCTATTTGTCCATTCAGGCTTAACGCTATAACATTTTCAAGAACTCTTGGAGAAACATTCTAAGATATGTGCCAGGTCACTTTAGTATTACTACCCTTATTAAATATATTTGCTATTGTTACAGCGCCTTTAGATTTAATATTTTGGTTCGCAATAGTATAAATTCAATATATTGTGAGTTAATGGGTTAAGTGAAAAGGAGGCTTAGTTTTTGGTCTCCACCCATCGCCACTTTTAATGCAAAACGAAGTACAGCATTCGAGTTAGGGAATTATTAACCGGACACACCATTTCAGTGGATAGCGATTCATGCAATAATTATGAAATCATGGCGCTGATAAAGTATTTAAGTCAAGCTATTCTTTCTAAGCTCTGAAGAGCATTCAAAGGGTTACGAAAATTAATATTTTCTTCATTAAAATCATATTGGTGAAGTTCTAGGTAGTTTTAAATACACTATTGGAACAAACTCAGAATTTCTAGTTGCGGAAAAGCTTTGACGATAACAGACAGGATGGCAGCCTATTCTATGACTGCATGTAAGTAAAACAGGAAAACCCACTTAAGCTCGCGTTGTAGAATTTATCGCGAGAGAAAGAAAATAATTGGACTGGCTGTTCAGATATATACTATATGTAAAGAACCACTTCCATTTTCCCATTTCTCAACGGATATCCATTTCATTACAAGAGGCTCTGAATTTAACTTTCGAACACTCAGAAAAGACGTACTGATGCTTGATTTGCATAAGCAAATTCATGGGAAGGGCGTGACAGATATCAGTTAACCAGTTAACTGTGTTATACATGTGACGTGAAAATCAATGGCCTAAAGTCGTATAAAATTCACATAATTTAATGGAGGAACTAAAATATTTATTTTTAAGTATTATTTTTTAAATTTAAATAATATAGAATTGCTAGGTTATCTTTATGATGGTATAATAAAAATTCTGTAGATTATTACACCATGCGCAATTTAAATTCATATTTAGAAATAAATTAAGTGATCGAATATTTTTGTCATATAGTATTCCAGGGTTGACACTCGTTCTCAAATTATAGACTTGTTACACATTTTGGTTAAGGATAACTAAAAGAACTTTACTTTCACAAAAATTTCTTCATAGTTTCTAAATTGGCAAAGGTCGGCAAAAGTCTAGAAACAGTACTATTTGCACCTTTGGTAATTTCCTACTTCCAAACTTCCTCCACTTTCATTAATGGTGGCCACAGTTTAGAATACATGTGTATAATAAATTTTGGAGTTTGCCGGGGAAATGATCACCCATACTGTCACTAAACGCTGGCATCTTTCAACAACACGATTCACCACGGACTTAACGTGCATTCATAAATGTGTGCTTGTATTATACATGCATTATTATCCTGATAGGCCAGAAGACTGCCTTCCTCTGTTTCAACTGGTCAGCTTCTTGTATGATTCTTGCATTATTTGCTCGATCTATTTGACAAATTTCATCAGTTAACGTTGTAAATCCCCTGCATTTTTCCAGTGCCAATATTGTATTTAAAAAATAATCTCCATTTTATGACACTTATTGCTATTTCACCTGACTCGTGGATTTTTTTTAACAAAAGTACACCGTTAGCAACCTTTATTTCTCTACTTTCTAGAAGTAGCACCTCTGTTTCTTGAATGATGATGCAGTGATGTATCAGTATTGTTCACTCAGAGCGGAAACCAAGCTAAATGATTGGGTAAAGTACCAAGCGTATCTAAATTTTGAAAATTTTACACAGCGCTAAGATTGGTGAAGAGATCCAAATTGGACCCCTAAAATTGACTTCTATTGTATGTGGGAAGTCTGCAGTACTCGACAACGGGCTAACGTATTGTTGGAAGAGGAATGGAAGAGGTAAAGGAAGTACTACATTGAATATCGGATAATGTTTTTTTTTGCCAACCTCAGCAGTGGACAAGTGGAAAGATTTACCGCGTGCGGTAGGTGGGTGGGGATGTAACGGGTCTGCATTTTCACCTAACTTGACAGTTTTATCATTTGATGGGTGGTGATAATAGGCGGTAGATAATTTTAACCGACTCTCCGCACATCAATCGCAAGTGGGCCGATGTTGATGCCCTAAGATTTAGGTGAAATACTTGAAATGTAGTCTAGATTAAAATAAAATGTTAATTTAGTTTCCCACTTTTAACTTTCATTCTCGAGTAGAAGTAATTATTTGGGGCGGCGACCGACGTCTGTGATAATCTTTTCCACCAATAAGAGTTTGCTCATTTGATAGAGGCAAGGTATCCAGGGAACAGGGGTAGGATGTATAGAAACCCGGCTTCGGCATTGCTTTCTCTTTATAATGGGCGCCAAGGGGTACTCAATTGAACGTTCCATCCGACAGATGGTGCACTCTCAGAAAGAACTCTCTAAATTTGACACGAAATAAGGACCAGATTGCCACTGAAAAGTCCTACCACTGCTGGGAGTCGTACTCGGGACCTCTGGGTGGTAAGCCAAGCACTAGCTAGTGCATTAATCCGACTCAGGGCTAATTCTCGACCAAGGGTAGTACGAGTTTCAAAGACAACAGTTTTCAATTGAAATATTTTCTAAACTTTGAAAGTGATAATGATATGTTAAGACAAAGGTTGAAATTAAAATATACTATATGCAGGAAGAACCATCTTTTTACTTTCATACATTTTAATGATGATTCTATTTAACTTGAGCTAATGATTGCGCTCTTTCGTGTCACTAGATCTTTACATAATGATTTTTAACCACTCTGTATTATGCTATCCTAATTAATCCTGATTTATACATACATTTTAATCGGGAATCACTTTGCATGACATTATTAATCTCTTCACCGCCTCTATTGTGCGAATGAGTAAAGAAATAAAAACGTACGTAAAGAGAGTCGAAACTGATGAATTTCAACTTGAATCTTATTTCAATTTTCAAGATTGGAAATACTGCCGAAATATTACACACGTTATTTCTATTAATTTTCCTATTAGCAATAAATAATATGTTACTTGAATCTGTGGTAATGTTGAACTTGATGCTGCAAAAAGGAAAGTAGCCGCATCGTCAGAATTAGAGCTTTCTTCCTCTAGAGGAAAATTCGGGGATATATTTGTGGGAGGGTATTTTCGGAAGTGAGTAGCGGCAAGAGAATTTAGAGATGCCGAGTCGACAGTGACTATTAAGAGTAGTTAAAGGGGAAATTTAACGTGGTTCAAGGTGACGGTCGTAAGGTTTTAGACCTAAAATACGAGAGGTAGTCGATAAATAGTGATTACATTTTTTCATTCGCGTAATTTATTGTAAATATTTATTTTATGAAGTATTATTAGCTCAATGTGTAATCTACATATTTTTAGTTAATTTTTGATTGATTTGACTCCAGTATTGCATCAGCGACAGCCGTTTTCATTTGAAACATGTTCATTACGGGTACTCCATCTGATAATGAAATGAGCATTACAAGATGTTTCTTCGTATCGAGGAATAGAAAAAATTTGCATGGGTCTAGGTCTGGGGTATTTGGAGGATATGGAATGCACTTCACATTGATTTTCTTGAGATATTCAGCAACCGAATTAGTGATACGTGACTATCTATTATAAAGTACCGCAGCATCCAGCTTCGAATCATTTAAATCATAATTTGGCAGTTGCTTTAAAATGTGGCCTTTAAGGAGTGGTTTGACCTAGGGGAATTTTTAATCCATAATTAATGAGTGCATTACCATCACATCAGGAAACCATTTCCAGAGTATCGAAAAATGATACGCCGATTTCCAAAAGCCACTACTTTGGCTATTTTTCGTGTTGGTGATGCCGGATCCCGGGCATTACTGTTTGCTCTTATAATCAACATAATGAATTATTATATGCTGTGAATCTACATAATAAAATATCATCTATCAACGAGTATAATCTGCTGTGATAACCTTCGAAAAAAACTACTCACCTTCCTTTAACATCGATTCCGGCATGAGCAGTGTCGGAGCCAACCGCGCGGAGGCACATCTTATGTGCAAACTAAACTCAAATTCCTTATTAGTGCTCACATGATATAGCCTTTACCTTTAGGGACAGGGATTAACACTGATCTGGCATTTTGATGTGTTCCCATTTTTCATCCATAGTACCTAACTGTCCTTCTTCACTCATGATTACTAACTTAACAGCCTTACGAAGCCCCTACCTCGATCCGATTAGTACATATACGTTTCATTTCCTAAACTATCTTCTGTTTTATCTTTTTGATTCGGCGTTATACTTCACAATAGCTAAAATTTGATCTGAATCCGCATCCTCTCCTGGAAAGCTGTTCGTATTTTTTACGATGTTACTCTATCGGTAGCTAACCATAATGGTCTGATCGATACCTTCCTGAAACCCCCGGCATTTTCCATGTGTACCAACGCCTTTTATGGTGCCTAAATTAAGTGTTGGTGATGATTATCCTTTTTCTTCAGCAGTGCTCTATTGTTTTCTCCCCGCGGTCATTCCTTGTTCCTAAACCGTAGTTATTTGCCTTATTGCCTTCTCTCCCTTGGCCTACCGTCGCGTTTCAATCCACCATTACTCTCTAATGTTTATCTCCAGGAAAACCCGCTATTACAGCGAGCGCTCCAGAACTAATACAATTATTTTTTTAAGTAATTTATTGAAATGATTTGCACAAACACTTAAAATTCTTCAAAGTACTGTTCTTGGGCCTCTACACATTTTTTTTCCAGCAACTCTGCCATGACCGCCTCCTTAAAGGCCTTTAACCACGTCGAAACTTGTCAGTAGGACAGAGCAGAGTCCCTGTAAGGGTCGCGAATCATTTTGTTAGTCTCCTCAAGAGATTTTTTCAGTTTAGTACAAAAATTAGTATTTGCGCTACGTATCTCGATCATCGATTCAAATTTTTATCGTGACACGGTCGGCGCGCACAGATTAACAAGAACTGAAATCCTGCCGCTTGCACAGCTTGGAGAACAACAAGGCTTAGCGTCCCTCCCACCAACTTCAAGTAGTTTGATCCCACTTCAACTATTAGAAGCAGTGCAGAAAATTCAATTGCATTGCTTTTGGAACGCACCCTGAATATCCTTTAAATGATCGTATACCGTATCGACTTCTTCCTCACTATGATTTGCAGGGGGCAGGTACAAGTGTACCTGAACAATGACCAAGTTCGTCGGTTCTGCTTTTACTTCTACTAATAATACAACCAAGCGATATTATACTACTCGTATTATGTCGCCAAGGATGTTTACCACGCTCCTTCATAACATTTTATTCAGTATTATTGCTGCCCCTCTCTGGCTCTCTTCTGTTTTGCTGTACTTGCATATTAACCTATGACTCTAATTATCCCCGCTATCCTTCCATCTCACCTTACACCGCCCTAGAAAAATTTATACATCCTCTTTCCATATCTTGCTTGCTTCCTACTTGTATTATTTCCCTGACATTCCAAGTTACCTTTATAATTAATACGCTCCCTTCCTGTGGATTGTTGCTACTGCCGTCGCTTTTGCTTTGCAAGGATTTTGCGATAGTTCCCGTTTTCCGATGCCTTCCTCAATAGTGTTTTTATGGTAACACAATCACACAAAAGCCGCCTTGCCGGAGTCAAGACTCCTTTGCAGCCGCCTCTCAAGAACAGACGCTGCGTGGACTAACTGTCCTCTGGCTCCTACCTTTCAATCTCTCTGGCATAGTTGTTCCACCAAAAACTGTGTCATTTAAATTCTCACTGACTCCACTTTCTTCCCCCCTCCCTGCCCCCGCTCACTATTGTGGTCTTGATCGCCATCCCCCCTTCAGTCCCTGAATCCTTATAACTTAGTCATCGACTCTATATGTTTTTCTGAGAAATATATAATAAGTATCATCGTCATTGTGATGATTAGTATCAATAAGTATCATCATCATAACGCCGCGTGGACGGTTAGTTCGAGTGGAAGGTTCGTCTGCCTGCCTTTAGCCATTATTTTCATTTTTTCATTTCGCACACACTCACGCAAGCACACGCACACACACACATATATAAAATAAGTATAGTAGAGTTAAAAGTTATTTCTTTGAATGCCTCGATATAAAGGGTAAGGTGGTGATTAAGCATTGAATTCGAGTCTTGGTTCAAAAAGATGCGTCAGTAACTAGGAGAAGTAACCTGGTCCTAAAAAGTTTTAAAAAATTATTTATGCACTTAAGAAGACAAATTTTTAATTGATGGAGAAAATTTGGTTATTTCAGATGGGCATTAAGCAAAATATTCAGCCCCGTATTACCGCCTTTAATGCCTTTAGGCTCCTACTTTATCCTAGAACAATTTGCTAATCTCATTATGAAAGTTCTAAGTTTAACGATTCGGAGCTGATTGACGAGTTAAAAGCTATTTGGCATTAAAAAATTTTAAAAGTAAATGCCTTACCACCAAATGATATGGTTTTGCTGGACTGAAGTCTTTCGTTTTCACCCTACTTACAATTATACTCGTTACTGGAGGAGCTGCGACCTATCTGCTGAATGAAAATGATGAATCTAAACTAAGAAAATCCGTCTTCAGCGTAGTATATAGAATAGTTTTCTCTTTTGAAAGGCATTGAGTGAGAATTTGAGAGCACAGATATCCAGTTACACAAAATTCACCCAAAGGCGTCAAATAAAGATTGCCGACGTCCTTTTCAGCAGGTAGAAAATAAGTAGGAGTGGAATGAAAGAGTTGGTGCCCTAAGAAATGACGAAAAAGTCACGGTGGAATGGGAAAAAGTGAGGAGGGGGAGTGAAAGAGAAGAAAGAAAGAATAAGAAACCTTGAGGAGATCGGAAGTGAAAGAGTAGAAGAAAAAGTTTTTCCTATGGGCCTATTACCGCCGGTGCAGGGAATAATGGAGGTTTCGAAGCGAATAATTATTGGATTTGCGGTTAAGTGGGTTGGGAGGCTGTTGAAAGGCGTTTTCGAATTGGAGAAGAGTCGGATGGGGGTACAAAAAAGGCAGGAGTGAAAGATCGACCGTACTTCCTTCTTCTTATTATTTCATTTGCCTTTCATTTGTCGTTTGAAAAGAGAAAGAGTGCTGGGGTTGGGGTGGACGGAGAAGGGGTTGTGAAATTGGTGCGTTACAGACACGCAAATGGAGACCAAGAGCGACGAAGCATTGCTAAAAGAGCTGTTTTCGGTGTATGATGAGGGAATATATAAAAGCAAATAACCATCCAGGCAACTTAGGAAGAATGTAGAGGACACACCGAAGTGGATGAAGTGATGATTAAATTCGCAAACTTATCGCAATGCCAAACTTAAATTGGACGTCAAAGGCATCCTTATTGAATCCCTCCCCTGGATGAACTGATTAACGAATAAGAGCGCAAAATTGCTTGGAATCATTCATGAAAAAGTAACCCGAGCTATAAGGTTAGCCTAATTGTCATACTATGGAATGTATCACATTTTGTTTAATTTTTGGCAATAGTTTCTAAATAACTGGAAGAAAATGTTGATAGTACAATGGGCAGAAATCTATTTCCGGTCATAATACGAGTTATTTGGTTGTAAAATTTGAGTGCTGAATTAGAGGACCCCGCAGGGTTTTCGTAAGTTCATGTGTTTATGCAAAATTAACATTTTTGCGTGGTAATTTAGAGTTTATTTCCTAGAAAATATTTTTCGACTCAATTAATCGGCACTTGATTCTGTCTGGGGGTAAGCCTCAATTGTTTCAAACGGATTTTGGATATTAATGATTTTTCTGAATGAGCGATGTGCATCAGCCACCCAGGCCCCACCCACCCAGCCAACCCACACCAACTTGGACGAGTATATATATGTGTGACAACGGAATATTTTCTTTATACGTTCCTGAAGATGCTACAGTGTAGCGAAACTAGTTGAAAATAAATCAGAAATTTTCTGTGGAAACTGCAAAGTTATTTAGTGAAACCCCTGTTTGCAATGGATTTCCACAAAGTCTCGGCCTCAACCATCAGTCACATGAAAAATACGTTTCAAAGGTCGGTTAAATGCAATGGAGGTAAAATTGGCTGTAGAATATAGGTGATGCAATGTTTTTGCGTCTAAATGTTGACAATTAGTGTGATTCGTTGTTGAATCATTTTGGCGGTTTATTAATATTTACAGCATGAATTATTTCTGACATTGGCTCTTCGCGTACTGATTTAACCGAGTTTTAGTAGAATAAATAACTGAGTCACAGTACTTCTATATTATATCATACTGATTTGGTATGAAATGAGATTTATTTATTCAGAAAGTATCTATTAATATAAATATATAGAAGGACAAGTCCAGCCGTCATAAAATTTTACTGCTTGGAAGACTATATATAGTGAGTGGTCAAAAGAACCTAATTTATGTAGCACTTACAGAGACTCTTTGCGAAAACATGCGACCACATATTATTATTATTATTAGGTAATCTACCGCTTAAGGTAGGTGTTGGGTTGACACATCTACCAAATATTAATCTTGCGACTCCTAACAAGAGACAACTAAGCATCCTTCTCTACACCAAGCCCCTCTTCATCTTTGCGTACCTCCTTCATCCCTTCATACTGTCCAACATCCCTATCCTCTTCCTGCCCTCTCCTAGTATTCCAAACATTCTCCCCTATTACAATCTTCAACATCCCACTGCCGATCAATACGTCCTTCATCTAGTTTTATTGCCTCCATAGGATTTTTTCAACAAACCCCTCTCCTTGCCCACCGTACCTAGAACTTCCTCATTAGTTTCCCTTACCGTCCATTTCACCTACTCCATCCTCCTCCTCACCCACATTTCAAAAGCCTCCAATATACGTCTATCCTCCTACTTCAGTGAACATGTTTCCGTGTCGTACAAAAACACGCTCCATATAAAAGTTTTTACGAGGCTTTTGTTAACATCCTTACTCAACGTCTCTGTCATCAACTCCTCCTCCTCCTTGTGAAATCCTCCTTGTGAAAGCCTCTTTGCCTAGCGCAATTCTTCTCCTTACGTCCCAACTACTTTGACCATGTCGGTCCAAAACACTTTCGAGATACGTAAGCTGTTCTACCTAATCTAGTTTTTGCCCTCATATTTTAATGTTTAGCTTAGCCTTTGTCTTTGTGGAAAATCGCATAACCTTTGTTCTATTTATATTGACTTTCATCCCATATCTCTCTCACTGAATCTCCAATTCACTCAACAGGATGAGTGACAAACTGGAGCTTGTTCATCAAAAAGCCTAGCTGATTTTACGCATTCCCCGCCGACTTTCATTCCTACCTCCAGTTCTTCCCATGCCTCTGTCATCATTTCCTCCACATACAGGTTGAACAACAACGGTGATAATCGGCAACCATGCATTACATCTCTTCCTAACACTGGCCATCCGGACTGCCTATTCCCCACACGCATCTGAGCAGTCTGAGGCATGTATAGGTTGCGAATTTGCCTCCTGGCCTTCCAATCTATTCCTATTTTTTGCAATATACTCATTAGTTTCTCCCAATTCACCCTTTCAAACGCCTTTTCAAAATCTAACAAACAAGAAATTACGCTCTGATTGCATTCTATATTCCTCTCGATTAGTGATCTTATTACTGCAATGGAATCAAGCGTATCTCTCCCCTTCCTAAACCCAAGGTGATTATCCCCTATGTGACCATTTGCCCTGCTCTCCATCACTTTATTGATGATGCTGAGGAACACTGTAGCTGTGTGGGAAATCAAACTTATCGTCCTGTAGTCCTCACATGATGTAACGGTATATTCGGAAAAGGATCTGACACTGATCTCACAGTCTTTCGGCCAGATTCCTACCTTATAGATGCTACGAATCAACCGTATAGACTCTTCCTCCCACAGTTTCCTAAACCTGTAAGCAGTTCCGCAGGAATTTTGTCTTCTCCCACGGCCTTATTTGATTTGATCTCCCTTAATGTCCTTTTTATCTCATTGTCGAATGTGTCTGGATATAAGCTATCTACATCTACGCCATGTTCCTTTTCTATGCCTAAACTTGTTGGCCTAAGTCTCTGCCATAGAGTTCTCCTATGTATATATTTCTTCCATCTCTTTTGGATCTTTTCCAGGGGATCGAGATGGTGCGGGGCTAACGTACTGGCTTCCCACCTAGAGGGCTCGGGTTCGAATCCCGGCAGTGTTGAATATATTTCAGAGGTATCTCGATCCCTACTTGAGGTGCTTTGTGGAGGGCACTTTGAGTGAGTACGCCGTCCGTCGGATGGGACGTTAAGCTGCGGACCCCTTGGCGCCTTTCGTAAAGAGTAGGCTAATGCCGACGCCGGGTTTTTCTCCACCCCTTCATCCTTTCCTCTCCATCCCCTATGGCGCAAATGACCTCAGCTGTCGGTCACCTCCCCTAAATAATACTATTACTTGGATCTTTTCCGTATCAACTATTATCTTACCCGAATTATCTCGAACTGTTAACACAGATCTTCCCATCTTTCTTCCCGATAGTGGTTTAACCATTTTGCCCTTCCTCTGCAAACTTTCAATATTCTCGCACTGCGCCTTCCACTGTGCTTTTTTTGCTTTATTTGTCACCCTTCTCAATTTATTGTTTAACCATTTGTACTTCCTTCTGCCTACCTCCGTTTTTACATTTTTCCATTTCCTGACCACATATTGTGCTGAAAAATTAAGTAAATGGCATCCCTTATATGCCAATTAGTACTTGGAAAGGAAACATTTAATAAAATACACGTTGAAATAATTTCGTTCGTCTATTTATTTAAATATTCAGAAATAAATGAAAAACATACTTGACTTTTTGATGAGAACAGAATGATCAGATGGTTTTCCAGCCATGCTATTGAAAAATTTGGCATGTAAATACTCTACGAAGAGAAAGTGTTGTGATAATTCAATAACTCCAATTAATTTGAAAATTGTCACGTTTATAAAAAATGAATAGGTGCTCTCACCGTTCGTGATTTTTCACCTTGCCCGAGTTAATGGTGAAGTTATTGGAAAACAGTGTCATTGAAGTAAAGTACTCTAAACTAGTGAAATAGTTCATTTAAATTTATTATTGAAACATCCATCTACTTGGTAAATCCGGTGTCATTGTTTACCCTCTCTTCAAGTACATCTGAAAACTCAGGTTGTTTTTACCCCTCGTATGTACGGTAGTTAAATAAAATCCCTATGCCTCTAAGCCTACAGAATCTGCAAATCTTATTTTGTAGAAATTATGGCTGCGTGTTATTTTATTATGCATTTCCTGCCGTAAAGTGATCATGAAAATTTTATTCTCCGGAATACTTCTGCCGTTGAAGGGAGCATACACGACCTGAAATTGGATCACATTTCCCCATAATTCACCGAAATATCCAGGACTATGTATTCCTCGATCCTTCCATAAACAGGAAACGTGCACAGAAAGCAGACATAGAAGCTTTTGAGTTAAGGTTTTTTCACCTGGGTTCTCAAAGTATCGTCGGATAGTAAAAGATATTCACGAGACACGTATTTGATGCGATGGAAAATAAGAAATTTGGTGCATTTAGCTCACTAGGATTGTAACGCTTTTGTCGAGATTTCCTTTTCATTCGTTATAATATTAGTGGTGGGTAGTAGTTTCCGACTGCTTTTCATGGTGCCAGAAGTAAATATGAGGGGAAAAATATAGGTTTCTGCTCATTCGGCTGATAGAAAGCATATGTGCTTCCTTCTCTCCAACCTTCCTGTGATTTTAAATTCATGCCAGCATTGGAAAAGCGATTTGCTTATTATTGTAGATAACATGGTTCAAATTCGAATATTATTGAACATCTTTCCTCTCTTTCCTCATGACTAAATCGGCAAATACGTAACATGTTCCTTTTTCGTGAAAGCTAAGGTATTTTGGAGACTCCGATTTTAAGTCAGCGCATTTATATTATGTAATTATTTTTGAGAAAGGTATAGCAATGATAAAGAGCTAGATAAAGCGCTATAATTAAACGAGTTTTTATTCATAAGCGTTCAATTTTTGGAGGAATGATTCGGTTGAGAGGAAAGAACATAATCAACTATTAAATAATAGTTTAAAGTAATTATGAAAAATTGAGTAGCTTCAGGTGTGATGTGGTGGAAGTCGAGCATAATGAATAACTGATCGAAGCGCTTTTCTACTTGATATCAAGTGGAAAAGTGCTTCGATCAGTTATTAATTATGAAAAAATAGATATATAAAGATTCCTTCTGAACTGAGGAAATAAGACCTTTTTTCGATCGAAACAAAGCAAAAGTAATTCATTCACGAATATTGCAGTGTCTTTTTTAGAATATTAGAGTAACTTGTAAAATTATATTGATATTCGTGTAACATTTATTTCCAAATCATAAATTGAATTCCGAGGCCTTATTTGATAAACCCTAATATGGAAATGTATTAATGACATTAAATCCCCAATTCGCAAATACAAGTATATTCAAGTGTATAGGTATTTGAAAAGTAATTCATTTACTTCAAGCCAGTGGAATAAAATCAAGCTCGCAGGTTTTTTTTAATATTATGAGTTGGATATTTACAGGATAAAGTGTCTGTTTTATTTATAAAAAATCAGTTTCAGTGGCCAATTATAGTAAATATGTACATACCATCCTGAGTCATCTTTAAAAGATTTTTTGATGATTGAGGGTTTTGTATAAACCTTACTTTACTTGAAGTCCCTTTGAGTGAAGGACTAATGCATTCAAGTTGAAATGAGGGAACTATCTTTCTATTTGACAGCTACAGTTTAGCTTGGGATGTCCAGAGGTAATAAAGAACGGATAGTAGCAATTAATAGGTATATCTTGTGAAACATTTCTTCTGCCCGTTCTTAATTATGCTCGAATTCCATCACATTACGCCTGTAACTATTCAATGTGTCCAGAGGTATTACTCGAATTTGAGCTTGGGACCCTTCGGTCATTGGTCGGACGCTCTATCCACTTGGCTACTATGAGACATTTCAATACGCCCAAAAGTCTAGTTTTCTAAAAACAAAGAAATTCCTTCGAATATTGATGGATAACTGTTTTAATCAATTCTATATAAATGGTAACTAATGTTTGAGATGGAGCAAACATCAAGTAGAGTGAATAGTTGTCAACTAAGAATTACACGAAACCCTTTAATCAACTTTGTCTCAAGTAATTTACCTATCATTTAAGAACATCGTTTCTCTCTTCCACGGAATTGACATTTCCTCCTGGTCTTTTACACCCAGAATGGTGCCAAAGTCACTGCCGTCACCCTCCCAATCCTTTCCCGAAATTTCAACCAAGTCGCGCAACTGCCTGAGCTTCTTAGCGCCCCCAAATTCCGTCTTCTCATATGCCGAGTCCCATTCTCTGCCCATATAAATATCCCTTTTCCTCTATCGGTTTAAGGTCTCCTCGACTCCTCTCCTCTCAAGTTGAACGTTAATTACATCTTTTGAAGTTCTTACCCAAGCTCTTATTCACCGAGTGAGTGAAACGAGAAGCACTAGATGGTGGTGTATTTTTACCAAGAATTATGCTTATGATGGGTGTGCAACTTACATGCACAATGGGATATTGTACTTGAGAGATGGGAAAGGTCAACATGGGGTTATTATCGAGTACGGTTTCAGTGGGGAAACATATTAATGTTTGATGGCAATGTTCTCGTGGTATTTTCGTAATGGTATATTCGCAGGAGAGGTGCAAGAGGAATTAAAGGACTTAGCACCTCATGGAAAATTGAGAATGCCAAGAAAGGAAGGTGCCACTCCCCTAAGGAACATGTAGTTGTTCTGTGGAACATAATTGGGGTGATTCACAATAAATATATTTTGCGTCATCTAAATACTCATTTTCAATCCTGCAATCGTTAATTAAATAAATTATTTTGAATTTGCATTAAATTAATGAGTTTATTGGATCTTTAAGAAGGATTCATTAAAAAAAACGAAAGTTGATGATTTATATCATTACTGCGATTTTTTTGTACGTGAGATCAATTACTGAAGCTGTTCACATTAATTCCTTCCGCTAGAGGAGTAAACCAGGAAAGAGAGAGGGGTAGGCGAACATTGAGAAAACAATCACTGTGTTAAAATTTTAATGTGGTTGACGTTTGCTGATTTCACGACAGCCATGCACGTATTAGGTAAAAATCTCTAGTAAGTTTTGAAGAGTGATTCATTGATTCTTTATGTTAACAAATATGCGGCGATTTTATTGAAAAAGGAAAATGTATGTATTTAGGTGACGGAAAGTTCAAAATTCAATGCATTCCATTTGATTGTAAATATATAAATTCCTAGAACTTTAAATGGCTGAATTTCCAAGGCATATTTCAGATATGTTTGTTAATCTATAATGACAGCTAATAGATCGATCGACGGTATGAAATTACAATCATCACTGAAAGAGTTCAACTTAAGTAACCGTTACTGTTCTACCTTCTCTTAGAATAAAATTGAAATTCAAGTGAATTGGAATTCTAGTGGTCTTTCCTCCCTTGCTGGTAAGGCCTCGAAAATGCAGTACCTCATTCTCTTGTATTTATCATACTTTTCCGTATCGCCTTGGTATTCCACTCGTTGCCTTTCCCCTCGCTTCATTACTGTTCTGCACAAATCCATTGTCCCATGGGATAACCAATTCAGGAATTTCTTTCCTTTTCGTATCGGAAAAATTCGAAAAAAATGTGGCTTATATAATTTTAGCGGAAGAGTTCCAGGATCAAGAACCTTTTCAAGGATTTTGCTGAGGGAGACTGATTTTATTATGTCTGCTTTTCCATTTGTTCAAAATATATAGCTGTAGAGCATCTCATTACGCATCAATTTTTCATAGCAATGTACAATAAGTACAATATAATATCTTCTTGTATAATCGTTGCATAATTATGCATACATCCATAATTTAATTAATTATAGATTGAGAACGTGGTTTTTGCATTATAATACTTAGAATGGCGAAATGATCCCAATAAAGGATTTATGTTCTTAGAGATACGCTTCATGTGCATTTATATCTGATATTTGATGATAATAATATTATTTTTTCACCTTGATCAGTTTATGATTGATTTTAAATTTTCAAATCCTTGTAGTCTGTCATCTACAAATCCTCAAGCTCAGAAGATTTGGACAGTATTATTCGTAGCCTTGGTTCGTTTAAGGCGTAACCCACCTATTGCCACATCAGAGGAACTATATATTGAAAGGTCCATGGGAAGTATTGCATTCATATCTTATTTATTTGCATATTTTATATTACAATTTTCTCATAGTTCCTTTACAAGAGATCACCGTTTCATTGAGCCGCTCTGGTTTGCATTTATTGCTCGAATCTGTACTTGAGCTTTCTTAGACATCTTGAAGAAGTTAGGGGATCGGGATTGGTGCGGTGGCTATCGCACTGGCTTCCCACCCAGGAGGCTCGGGTTCAAATCCCGGCGGTGTTGAATATTTTTCAGAGGTATCTCCATCCCTACTTGAGGTGCTTTGTGGAGGGCACTTTGAGTGAGTACGCCGTCCGTCGGTTGGGACGTTAAGCTGCGGACCCCTTGGCGCCTTTCGTAAAGAGCAGGCTAACACCGACGCCGGGTTTCTCTCTACCCTTCATCCTTTCCTGTCCTGCCCTAATGGCGCAAATGACCTCAGCTGTCGGTCGCCTCCCCTAAATACTACTACTACTTGAAAAAGTTATTAGATTAAACTGTTTTTAGCAAACTAACGAAAGGGATAGACAGTTATTCCTTGATAGTATCATCCCCTAAAGTTGTTTATTACCTCTTTCTACTCGTTCTTACTATCTAAATCGTTGAGATGTACTTCAAAAGCACATTTATGCTTTAACTGCTTCGAAAAATTTAAAAATATCGTTTCCAATTTGATTTGCTCTTTAATCGGTTCGCATTCATCTTGGTACTGTACGTAATTCCTGCGTGAGTGGTGCTATTGGGTACGAGGATGGGGCTCTTATACTGCATAAGCGTGGGAAGCCTTATTTCTATAAATATTACTTGTTAGCATTTCCACTTCTACGGCAGCACACTCGATTCCCTCCGCTTTAAGGTGGCTGGCTGCCTTGCCGGAAAGGGGCGTCGCCCCGGGGAGGAGAATATTCCTATTTTTTATTTGAAAAAAGAATTTGCCTGGGTACACAAACTGTTTGCTTTGTATCTCAAGAATTCCGCGCTCCTTCCCGTTCCGACTTAACCTCTACTGGGGAAGAGAGACCTTTTGGCTGCTGCATTTATTCCCACGATACGGCTCCATCCTCAAAATTCGTCGGCTGTACGTCCCTTAAAAGGTCTTCGGGATCATTCCCTCCTATCTTCCCCCGTAAGAACGCGAGCGCCCTTAAAATTTGTATTCCACATAGTTATGCAAAGACGTAGGTATTATAATGAGGTTTAAGAGGAGTTTCACGGTAACAAAAACTCCTCTAAACTTTCCCACAAATTTAATGAACTGTACATGAGGCGTTGAGAGTACATCTTGTCAATTAAACATTTATGCTTAATTCAAAATATCCCGTATTTTCCTCGGGGATCACTGGTAGAGGAACAAAAATTGAAACGACCCTTCAAAATGGCAAGTTTTTCCTTGATAAAAGTTGGCATAGTTGTAAAGATTTTCTGATGGTTTATATACTCTTTATTTCATGATAAAAAATAAGAAAAATCAAAAACTTGGGCGGCATAAGGAAACTCTATCCCATTTTTCATTTCGCTGTCTTATTTGTCTTTGATATTGAGATAAAATGATTTGTGTGTTTGTGTGTTTGTTATTCTACTAGCTTAGTTCTCGGATAAAGATATCAAATTGATGGTTTGAGGCTCTGCTTTGTGTAAATTCATGGTAACTGAAAAAATAAATTTAGTATTACTTGCAATGATCCGATGATATCGCCTATGCGACGGTAGTATTATAATGAAGTTGTTTTTGTGATATGTAGGTATCTACCAAATTTGCAAGCATATTTATTTAAAATTTATACGTTGACTTGGAGTTATTTATGTATCCATTTCCAATTGAAGTTCTGTAATATTTTAATAGTCATCAAAATGATAACTTTAAAATATTGACGACAATTAATCAGTTTAAATACCTAAAATAGAACGACCGGCCTCTGCAATATCTAGGGCAAACTTAAATGGGTTATTTTTTTCAGAATTTCAACCAAGCAGAATAGAAAAATTACTAATATTTCAATCTCATAGAAGTGTATAAATGTTGTAATAGAATTTTTTCGAAGTTTTGGAAAAGTAATAAATGTACAGAATCATAGAATTAATTCGGATGGAAGGGCATGCTAATATTAATACTTAATTTTTTCATTGTATCTAATGTTTTAATGCATATATTTCACAGTTGGCTAAATCTTTACTTTAAATTTGGAATGGTTGCTTCAAGAAGGCATTTAATCCCGCATCATCTAACCGTTTACCCCCATAAGCAGAGTGTTTTGTTTTACTGAGTAGCGTGCAATTTCCTATAATTTATGATTATCATTAAATTTTAAACGTTATATATAGGGAGCATTAGATAGAAATGAAAATATATTTTAATTAAATAATTTAGCTTTCCTCTCTCTCCCTCTCATTATAAATAAATAATTACATTTACACACCCACATATATAGTATATGTGTGTATAATCATTTATAACATATATACACACACGTCTGTGTGCGTGTGAGCACGTGTTTATACATATATATATCTATATATACGAGGGTCATCCGGAAAGTAGTACCCGTTCGTGCCGCATGAAGTGCTGACGACGCGAGTAGCCGCTGGACGAGGTCAGATAGCTTCAGTGGCTTGTCTGCCTTCTCTGAGCCAAGTTGCGTGACGCTAGCATTGCCTGTGTTGTTTCTGTGATTGTTTACAATGTTTAAAAAAATTGAGAACGCCGCCAGTTGTGAAGTGAGGGCAGTGATTAAATTCCTCAATGCAAGAAACGTTCGCCCATGTGATATTCATCGCCAATTAAAGGAGGTGTATGGAGACAATGTAATGGACGAGTCGTCTGTTCGGCGGTGGTGTCGCAACTTCAACATGGGGAGGGGGAACACACACGACGATGAGCGTTCGGGGAGACCGTCTGTCATTACAGACCAACTGGTGAGCTCAGTTGACGAATTCGTGAGGAACGATCGGCGCGTCACAATTGATGACATCTGTGAGCATTTTCCCAATGTTTCTCGAACAATTGTTCTTGAAATTGTTAAACACCATCTGCATTATGCAAAAATTTGTGCAAGATGGGTCCCTCGCGTATCTCAATGAGCTGGCGGCGAAGGACTATGCAGCAGGAATACAGAAACTTGTCACACGTTATGAAAAATGCCTTAATTTGCTTGGAGATTATGTTGAGAAGTAGTTTAAAGTATCCTCTTTCAAATAAAATTTTTTATGTTTGTTAATATTTACTTTTGTGTCTTTATTTCACGAACGGGTACTACTTTCCGGATGACCCTCGTATAAAGGAGAGTGTTTGTTTGTATGTATGTAATTTGTTTACTTTTTTGCTGTCATAGAAACAGCATTTTTCCAACTATGCCAGCAGGATACTTTTGCAAGAACACTATTGTATTCAGAATTGCCGAGATATTATCCGTGGAAAACATCAAGGAAAGTCTTTTGTAGAAGAAAAATTGGCAACTTTGATCCTGAGAATAATATTTATTCATGTGACGTATTTGGCCGAGTCTACATAGTCCATCCTAACAACGCCGAATGTTATTTTTTAAGAATGCTTCTACATACCATTAGAGGACCTCGCTCATTTGCAGATTTAAGAACGGTAAACGGAGAAATATGTGAGACATTCAGAGAAGCTTGCCAGAATTTAGGGTTGCTAGAAGGAGATCAACACTGGGATGACTCATTGCGAGAGGCCAGTTTGATTTCTCTTCCAGGACAAATCCGAATTTTGTTTGCCATCATAATAACCTCCTGTAATCCATCTAACCCCAAAACAATATGGGAAAAATATAAAGACTCAATGAGTGAGGATATACTGGCTAAAGTTCGAAGGGAAAATCCTACATTGGATATTACGTTTAACTCCGACATTTTTAATAAAACTTTGATTATTTTGGAGGGAAAGTGTATCACCATGGTTAACAAGACTTTAGTGGAACTCGGTCTTTTTGCACCTGTACAAGATCAACAGGGTGTATTTTATCCAGATTATATACGTGAAACTAGCTACAATGTCTTAGACTTAGAAGCACACATCGCGGATAAAAAGCCACTTCTTAATGAAGATCAGAAATTCGCGTACGAAACAATAATGTATCAAGTAGATAAACAAGAAGGAGGTATCATTTTTCTTGATGCTGCTGGTGGCACGGGAAAAACATTTTTAATTAATTTAGTTCTCGCTGAAATCAGGGTTCATGGAGAAATTGCTCTAGCTGTTGCATCTTCAGGTATTGCAGCGACATTGATGGAAGGAGGAAGAACAGCCCACTCTGCCCTTAAGTTGCCACTTAATATTTCCCGACAAGATAATCCCACATGTCATATAAATAAAACAAGCGGCCAGGCACAAGTTCTTATAGAATGTAAATTGATAGTATGGGATGAGTGTACGATGGCTCATAAAAAATCTCTTGAGGCCCTCAACGCAACACTTCAAGATCTTAGAGGAAACTGCAGTTTAATGGGAGGAGCTCTGGTACTCCTGTGTGGAGACTTCCGTCAAACTCTGCCTGTCATTCCAAAATCGACTCCAGTCGATGAAATTTATGCCTATTTAAAACATTCTGTTCTATGGAATCATGTTCAAGAAATTAGCCTTACACAAAACATGCGAATCCTCTTAAGAGATGGGAATGCTCAAAATTTTGTAAATAAACTTTTGGAGATTGGAGAAGATAGATTAGTTATTGAAGCATCTGGTATGATAAAATTGTCATCAGATTTATGTGTATCGGTGAAAACTGTCCGCGATATGATACAAGCAGTCTATCCTAACGTTAATCAAAATTATAAAAATTTAGAATGGTTGCGAGAAAGAGCCATTCTTGCTCCTAAGAATGATGATGTTAATGAAATTAACAAGGAGATACTAGCCATGCTGCCAGGAGACGTGATTGAATATAAATCGGTTGATACCGTAGTGGATGCTGACGAAGCCGTCAATTATCCAACGGAATTCCTAAATTCACTTGATCCAGCTGGATAGCCACAACATCGCCTTATACTTAAAGTAGGATCTCCAATCATTTTATTGCGAAATTTAGATCCACCAAAACTCTGCAATGGGACACGATTGTGTGAGACATAGTTAATGAAAAATATAATCCAGGCAGTCATTTTAACTGGAAAAGGTGAAATAATTTTTATTCCACGGATACCTCTAATCCCAACTGATCTTCCCTTCTTCTTTAAAAGATTACAGTTTCCAGTCCGGCTAGCTTTTTCAATTACCATTAATAAATCACAGGGACAGTCTTTAAAGTTTTGTGGTGTTGATCTAAGATCGCCATGTTTAAGCCACGGGCAACTTTATGTTGCTTGCTCCAGAGTAGGTTCGCCTAAAAATTTATATATTCTTTCTCCTGGATATGAAACAAAAAATTTAGTTTATAAACAGGTGTTAAATAAAAAAGATTCTTAAATTTGTATGAAGTAGTGTATTATTGTACTTTATAATTTGTTGTTTTTATTTTTGTAGTATATTTATATTATTGTTTCTCCCTAACCCGTGCAAAGCCGGGTATTCAGCTAGTATATATATATATATATATATATATATATATATATACATACACATATATAAACACAGATGTAGATTTTAAAACCATAGAAACACAAAGAAAGGACACTCACATATGTAGTTTTGACGTTTCGCCGAAGAGCGTTCCATTTCAAATATATATAAGTATATATATATATACAAATATATAAAAACACAGATGTAGATTTTTAGAATATAGAGACACAAAGAAAGGACACTCACAATTTGTTATTTTACGTTTCGACAGCACGGCTGTCGTCTCGAAGCTCTCGAGGCTGTCGTTTTCGAAGATATTTTATATATATATATATATATATATATATATATATATATATATATATATATATATATATATAGTATTCAACCCGAAGGTCGGTTTGGAAGGTGATGATAGAGTTCACCTTGTACTCGTATTTATAACTTATTTCCCATCTCAGTAGCTAATGCTACACAGCGCAGTAATGAAATACATTTTGGAATATGAACATTTTGGCAGATATTTTTTTATAATTAAACGTTAAGCTTTGTGAATTATAAATGGAATTTTCACAAAAAAGTATTTTCCGTGGAGTGGGCATCTTTTATTTTCATGGCTTAGCTGAGAAATTAGTCTTTTAACGAATGTTAATTAGCATCGTCCAGAAAAGACGATCTTATGAAAAAGACGACCTCCCTGAAAAAGGAAAATTGAAAATAATAGGGAGTTTTTTTTAATTTAATTAAAATGATTTAATTTAGAATATTATTTCATCAAAGTAATGCTCCAAAATATTTGCGAAAGAAATGCCACAAACTTAAAAGTTAAAAATCAATGCCGGCCCCGGTGGCGGCGGGGTAACGTCCTCGTCTACCATTCCAAGGGTCGCGGGTTCGATTCCCGCCTGGGTGAGTTTCCCTCCATCTAGGGCTTGGGTGTTTGTAAATGTGACATTGTTATCGTTGTTAATAGTTCGATGTAAAGGCCTAAATGTGCTGTTTTCGGACTTATACTGAATAAATAAATAAATAAAATAAATAAATTATTAGAATCGCGTTAGTTTCAAAAGAAATTTTCTATTATGCTTAAAATGCTTACAGTGAGATGCCGTGGTAAGATACTACTTATGAAATTTGTAAAAATAGCGAATATACGCCGATGTCACGCTGGCTTTGCGATCACTGACTAAGCGAATTAGTTTTTATGATTGTGCACGGCACGTATTACGTAGAATCAGTGGCCACAGAAAGTTTGCTTAGAACAGACTTACTTTGCTTAGAAAATGTTTTCCTCCACACGATGTGATACTATTTTAAATCACTTTTGAGCCTTTCATTAGGTCATTTACTAAACTACAACTTTATAATTAACATTAATATTGATTATAATTTATAATTAAATTTAATTAAACCTATAATTAAGATTAATAAACTACGACTCTACTAATTATAATTTATTCTTTTAAAAGTTAATTTGAACACGAATAACGCCGGTGATATATTTATTTTCATCTACCCATTGTAAAGCATCACCAAGCCTTCTGTTTGTATTGTCATGAGCACTTCTGAGTTTATCGCTGGCTGTGTTACTGCTAAACCGTTGAACAGCGTTACAGAAAATAATTAATATGAAATATTACAGAATTTGATAGGGCGTTTTTAATGTTACCATAAAGTCATTGTTCTCACTTATTGATGAGTATCACACCATTTGAAATTTTATTTTTTTATTTATCGACTTAATTGGGCAAGGTTGAGATTTATAGTCCCTTCTTCCATCTAACTCTTGGGCATTACATGGAGGACAATTACATACAAGCAAGCCCTAGATTGTAAAATCCGCCTTGTCGGGAATTGAATTCCTTGGTTGGCAGGCGAAGGTTAAAAGGCTGTATTGAAAGCTTGATTAGTGGAAACGGAAAGTTTAACCCTTCCGCTTATCTGTATCACCAGTTAATTGTTACTTCACCACTGGTTTGACTGCTTTGTCAGGAAATAATAATTTAGAGGACTTTGAATCATTACTATAAATAATATATATACTATAATAACTATGAATAAAAATGGGTTCATTCAACAGCCCTGTGACGCTTACGAAAATTGCTATTTATATTTTGAGCCTTGAAAAAATTAAGCGCTTTAGACGCCATCTGACGTTTCCATAAGAAAGTTTGATTTTTTTTAGGCTAACTTTCGGCAGAAAATTTTGTCGTTTGATAATAACTTGTGTTCTTTATAGTGACTCGAACATTTTGTCTCAGCAAAAAAAATGGAGTTAACTCGTGAACATTTCGTGCGATGATTTTTTACGACTTTCGACTTGGATTATTAAGACAGGAGCGCATCGATCAACTTACTTCAACTTTTGGCAATGAAACCCGATCCTTTGCCACCGTGAAACGCTGGCATAACGAATTGTATCATGCCCGTCGTTCTCTCAGCGACGAAAGTCGTCCAAAATCAGTTGTGCCAGAAAACATTGATTCTGTGCAAGAACTAGTAAAGGAAGATCTTCATGTGACTTATCGTAAAATTGAGGCATCCTTGGGGATAAGTATGACGAGCATCAATGAGATATTACATGAAAATTTAGCTGTGATAAAAATTTACTCGAGTTGGATCCCGTATAATTTGACAAAAGCTCAAAAAGATGCTCGTGTCAATTGGTGCAAAGAAATGCTCAACAAATACAATCACGGTGCTTTAAAATCTGTGTCTAAAATGAACATAGGTGACGAATCTTGGATCTATGCGTATGAGTCCGAAACAAAACAGCAATCCACTGCATGAGTCCTCCAAGACAAGCCAAATCCGACGAAAGTGATTCGTGCACGAAGCACATCGAAACAAATGACCGCCTGTTTCTTCGGTATAACTGGGCTTGTGGCAAGCGTACCTTTAGAGCAACGTAGAACCGTGAATTTAGAATGGCACGCGAACATTTATTTGCCAAAAGTGCTTGGTAAAATACGGAAAAAGAAGCGGTAACGAAGGATCATTCTTCATCATGGCAATACAAGCTCTGACAGATCGGCTGAAACAACTACCTATTTGACTGACTAAAACGTCGAATTGATGGGCCATCCTCCGTACAGCACTGATTTAGCACCAAATTACTTCTTTTAATTTCCTTTTATCAAAAAAAAATTGCGTGACCAATGTTTTACAGCGCCTAAAGAAGCCGTTGTTCCATTCAAAAACCATCTTTTGGAGGTACCTCAATCGGAGTGGAAAAAGTGTTGCGATGATAGGCTCGAGCGTAAGCAGAAGTGTATTGATTATCATGGAGAATACTTCGAAAAACAATAAAGCCATTTTCGACAATAAATTACTATCTTTTAATTATGTGGCACAAAAAATATATATAGCAACCCTGGTATAAATACACCGTCTAATGTTAACATTACATTGAATACCAGGGAAACTGGAATTGAATCTGTACTAACACTAAAGCTATCATCATTGAAAAATTGCCGCTTGCAACCATTGTGGTATTTAAATTGGCAGAAAAAGAGAAAAGTACTTAACCCTTATGAATGAGAAAATGAAATAAATTTTTCGGGTGGCTGAGGGACTATTGAAATTTTTTAACGTCTTTATAAAGCCTGTGGGGGATCGAGATGGTGCGGGGGCTAACGTACTGGCTTCCCACCCTGAGGGCGCGGGTTCAAATCCCGGCGGTGTTGAATATTTTTCAGAGGTATCTCGATCCCTACTTGAGGTGCTTTGTGGAGGGCACTTTGAGTGAGTACGGCGTCCGTCGGATGGGACGTTAAGCTGCGGACCCCTTGGCGCCTTTCGTAAAGAGTAGGCTAATGCCGACGCCGGGTTTCTCTCCACCCTTCATCCTTTCCTGTCCATCCCCTATGGCGCAAATGACCTTAGCTGTCGGTCGCCTCCCCTAAAAACTACTACTACTACCATAAAGCCTGTCTGAGAAAACGCACCCCGTCGGACGTGAAGGGGAGGATCAAAACGTGACTGCAAATGATTGGGCTTCTTTCGTGGGTGCCTTTAGCTTTGACATTTCCATCCCACACGTAAACTAAAATGAAACTATTTTTGTACAGCCATGATTGACAAGGAAAAATGTTCGAGCTGAAAGTGGGCAAACTTTCATTGCGGAGATGGAGAATTATTTTTTCCTAATGAAATTTCCACATACTTAATTGCATAATTGCAAAGAATATTGTTAGAGCATGGTTTTAAAATGCAATTTAAATGAATTGAAATTAATGCAATATAAAACAATTCTATCTTAAACAATGTGAACATTTGATAATTACAAATGGGATTTTTAATCAAGTTCTTAGCTTAAATTTGATTGCTTAAGTCACAGCAACATCAGTTTATTCAATATCTGCCACGGTATATTTTAGATCTCTCTTAAACTTTTATGTTTACTATTTAATTTGAAATTTTTATCCTAGTTGTTTTCATTGTATTCAAAAGAGATTGAGAGAAAAATGCTTTTTGTTGTAGGTCGTCGCTTTTCAAGGAAATGATGATTGACCTATGCACATACGTAGGGAGGCCATTAGTACTATCTCTGAACTTGATAAAGCTCAAAATTTTCTGTTTTTTTCGATTCGTTTTGCACTTGAGAACATTTTCGAACTAATATTATGCTCACAGGGTGAGTCAGAATGAACTCTCGGATTTGACGGGATAACTGTAAAAAATAGTCAAGATTAAAAAAAAAATATTTCTAAAAACCAAATTTAATGACATTTTTCCATCAGGTGTTAAAAATTATTTCATCCTTACCACCTTGGTGAGCGATGCACATGTTGAGTCGCTCAAAAAAGTTTTTGAAACCTCTTCTCAGTATACCTTGCGTTATTCCAGCGATGATATCTGTAGTTGCTTCCTTAAGAGCTTCCAAGGTTCTTGGTCGAACTTTGTAAACCTCAGCTTCGTGATGTCTCCAAGGAAAAAAAATCACCAGGGGTCAAATCCGGGGAGCGAGGGGCCCATGGAACATCCCCTCGTAAGGAGATCAGGCGGCCGGGAAATTGTTCTTGCAGGATTTTGTGTGTACGACGGGCGGTATGAGCCGTGGTACCATCCTGTTGAAACAAAAATGCTTCTTTGTTATATTTCTCACTATAATCTTCCATTTTTGGGAGTAAAAAGTTCTTCAGCATCTTACAATGGAGCACAGGGTTCACAGTAACAGTTGGACCTCGAGATTCAAAAAAGTAAGGCCAAACAATGCCTATGGAGGACACAGCTCACTAAACTGTCACTTTAAGGCTATTAAAAGGTCTTGGGTGAAGTTCGCGAGGTTTGTCAGTCACCCAATAGCAAAAATATTGCTTATTTACTGAGCCGAAGAGGTGAAAATGCGCTTCGTCGCTATACAACGGCACCCTCTTCATCGCCACCACACTATAATTATTCTTCAAGAACGTTTCTACGACAAAGCCTCAATACTTATCAGACCACTACATGGTAAATAATAAATATGGCGTTGTTTCTCCCAGCCAAAATCACCACTCTTATTCCGCTAATTTATTTGCGCGCTCTTCAGTGGTTATTTGAAACTAGGGTGTCCATTCTGGTTCACCCTGTATAATGGTGTAGTAAGAAAGGAGTTATTTCAGTGGAACACAAACAATTATAATATTTTTATATCATGCAATTCTCTTTTTATTTTTCCAGGGTGCCGTTAATATTATGATTCCATTTCGAGTTCTCCAAGATCTCCAAAGCTTTTATGAAAAATTCAGAGCAGGTAAGGTCTCAAAATTAATTTTACTAGGCTATGAAATTATTCTCTCTTGGAATTAAACTTTTTTTCATGGATTACCATCAGTAATATGCAGTAAAAAACCTGAATGTTAGTGTCGTAGTTGAAAAGGAACTTACGGCGTGTGAAATACATTCATGTCACCTACCATGTGACACCAGCCTTCATTGTACCACCTGCAGTTTCCTAAGAGGTTATCCGTGTAGTATCCAGCAAATCACACCTTAATGAGCCATAAATTGGTTTCTTAAAGCATCACTCCAATTTTGAATCCGGGCCTTCTGGTCAGTAGCCTTGATGATTCATTCAATAGCAATTACCTTTTTAAAATGAAAATTGATAGCGTTTATGAATATATAGTAAATTTAAAATGAACAGGCATTCACCAGCATTTCTTCGCTGTCACTCAACATTTAAAAAAAAATTGTCTCTACCAGGCAGTGATGTGACATAGCGTTTCTGTGATTAGAATAACGGAGAGGGCGCAAAACAGTAATTTTGATAAATATGGAAATTATTTCGTGTTTTTGTTTTTCTCCTTAATGTATTTTTGTCTCCCCCCCTGCGTGACAATAGCTCCTCGAAATCATCACGATTGTCGAAGTACCCAGCAAAATATAAAATATATGCTAGGGGCAGTCAAATAAAAACAGAGCACCCGCCATAACATACGGTCCGTTAAAAGTAGAAGTCTAGCTTTTCACGTGTCGATACATCACCGTAATAAAAGAACTGTATAGTGACAACTCAAAAAAGTACGCAGTTGTTGGGTTATGTCCTTATGGGTGAGCGTACTGTTTGATGTAGCTGGTGTTCGGTTTTCATTTGACTGCCCCTCATAATATCTCACTTCTTAATCACGAAGTATTACCCATTTCTTCAACAGAAAATATCTATTAAGAGTTTTAAATACGCCACTGTATTATTTGTGTGTTTCCTTTATATTTGGGTGCATTGACTTTATATTCTGTGATTATAGTTGTCTTTGGATTGGAGCGGGCGATTTTGTTAAAAAAGATAATTGTCATTTGGCTCTGTTGCTTATGTTCTACACAACATGAATCACTGTACATTTGTGTTCAAAACATAATTATTTCAATAGTAAACTTATTATATATTAAAGCGTAGATCTGTAGTAAATAGAGCGAATTTCGTTATGAGGTTTAAATTTGATTAGATATTATACTGCATTAGTTGCATTTGGGTGGAAAGTACTTCCAATAAACAACTTGGCTTTTCCACATTTCTGTGTGGAAAAGCCAAGTTGTTTTTTTTTTATTTCAATATGAAGATTTTCCACCAAGTGACGCCAGAAATGTGTTATTGTACAGATATAAATTTTACATTTTTATCCTTTCTAAGTATCGAGGAACTGTATTTTTTCGCATAAACTGTTTTGTTTTAGGGCAAGGAATGAAAGCGTTGCCTTTCTAGAGATGGAAGGCTTAGGTGGTAGAACCCCTTGTGTGACAATTGTCCTCCAAATCATCATTACTGGCCTATATTATTTGTTTCCTTTCATTTATCACCAGTGTTATTCCTTCTGTCAAGACCTTCGCTCGTTACCTTCTTCCTAAATGATATTATCCAGACATGCCTATGCAGAAAATGCCTCCAACGCCAAGAGAACTTGCATTTTCCCCTCCTATTATATTTTGAATTTTAAGGTATTAAATTGTTTTGATATAATCATGAATTTTTTGTATTTTTACTCATCAGATGTACTACTCATCATCAAATGTATTCTAAAATAGGTATACAGTTTTAGTGCTTATCATCAATTTATCATTTATACATGTGAAAGTGGTTCAGCGATTCGTCCAAACATCATCAAGCTTTCATTTTGTTTTAGTTCTATTTACATTGGAAAATGATTGGGGACCCTCCATTAAGGGACGACTTTGATCATCTAACAGTCAGATAGATTTGTATTCACATATATAGGAGTGACGCAGAACCATAGGTTTTCAGAATAGAAGTAAGTAGAATCGGTTTTGATTAACTGCGAGAGAATGTCTGCGGGACATTTTGCGTTTATGTTGAGTATTGGCCCCCAATGATACGTATTTGCGTTTAATCAGTAAACATTCGGTACGATTTGTAGTTCCAAAATAGTCAATCAATACTCCCAGATTACGAAGGTTGCCGAAACGTATGGTCCTCTATCCAAGAGTCCAACATATTCTCTCACATTGTTCCATGCATAAATGTCACGTTCATTAATATTAAGTTTACCGCCCGCGCCACTGGTCACAATTTTTAGAGCACAGCAATTTAACAATACAATTTTTACACCAGTTAATTGATGATATGCGACGAGCCTCCTAGTGGAAACGTTGAAAGGGAACAAATTCAATTTACAGTTTATAAGAGATCACAGCACCCGTTCACAAGTTTTACGCACACATAAGTCAATACGAAAAGCCTCCGATAACATTTTTTGTTGCAGAAATCACCCCTTTTTTAGCTCATCTAAGAAAAATTTATGGTTTGACTGTAAATGCTTCACAGGAATATTTTTGCCTTCAAGCTATAATTTTATGAGTTATTCCGTTCGTTTTTGTGTAGCTGTTGGAGACTTAGAAATTACTGCTACTATTTGTATCTCTATGCCAACGGAGGATACATAGTATGAATAGGATATTATAAAGTAGGAATCAAGAAGAAAAATTGTCTTCGAAAACAATCAGGCATGGGTTTGATAAGTTCTCGTCGAGGTGCATCTAAAAACTCTTTTTGATTTGGATGAAATTGACTTAAAAGTGAAATTATACACTCCTATATATAAATGCAAAGAACTGCAGAAGATGCCGCGACAGTAACGGTCACGACATGTGATATCTACACTTTGAAATTTCCGCATTTTACTCCTGTTTATACATATGTTTTCAAACCATTATTTTTAATAAAATAAAAATTTAATCCAAATAACGTCAAAAATCTGAAATTAATCAAACACGTCATCTCTCTATCCAGTACAGTGTTTGCATAGTTATTGTTTGGTGATCTAAGAATTAGACATGAACATGAGTTGCACATTGCAAGTCGTGCTCCTTCCAAGTAGAATGGAGGGTCGGTTTACTGATCTGAGTAGGAACTCAATCTTGAAAACCATCCGGGCCTAGAAGGTTCTGAGAGCAGCATTATGCCAACTTCTCGTCTCTGGTAAACCTCCAAGCAATAGGCGAGTCTAATGTGACTATTTAATCTGGATTTCTAGTGAATAGAAAAATGTTTATCTAAAGAACGCCACCATAAACTTAAGAATATGAATTGCCTAAAACTCATTCCATATTAAAAGGACTTTGGGTGAAATGTTTGAAGTAAGAACCTTCAAAACTAGTTCAATGTCTCCGAGTAGAGTTATGGTTTAGGTTTTTTATACCAAGTTGTTTCAAAAGACTTCTTATTCATCCGGAACATATCAAGATTCCCGTTCTCGTTGAATAAGGATATGAATATACCTGTATCATTCCTCACTGTCTCCACACGTTTAACGTTTTAATAGAGCAATAAATCTGTGGAAAAGATCCCATAAGGCAAAGTCATTGTTTGAATTCGATAGTAATGAGATACTTGAGCTGAAATTTGAGAACTGGAAGTGTATTGAAATTATTACTAACCGTACAAATAAAAGAGATAGTCTTCAGGATTGATAGAAAAACATTCCTCCCATCACTAAATAACTGAATTATATAAGGCAATGCTAACGTTATAAGTATTACGTGTACATATGAATTGCATATAAAATGGACTGATTAATTTTTTTTTGGATTTGGATTCTCATCCGTTTTATAATTAATCAATGGTCTTTATCTTAACGAACCGTCATACATAGTGAGGTAGCGTGAAAAAAACTGAGTGAACCTCTGTCAAAATAAAAGTGACGAATACTAATAATTTTGTAAACATAATTCTGGAGACATGGAGTATTTCTTGTGATATTTTATTAGCATGGTATATTATTTAAGTAATTATTTTCTATAATATTATGGAAAAATATAATTTTAAAGAGAAATTATGTTTGACGTTTGATGTTGACGCTATAATGCATTCAACCGCATGTAAATATAAATCAATTTTAATGAATGAATGAAACAAACAAACTTCTATGATTTCATTGCGTTATAATATGATAGCTCTTAATTATATGCACGTTATACTTGTGCGATAAAGTGAGTCAGAATGAGCCTGCCAATGTTATTGTATCACAAAAAGGACGAGGTGACGGTACTATAGCCAAATGTACTGGGGTAATATTTTCACTATTCAAACACTGCAGTTTGTTTTACCAGGAAATCTTTTATGAAAGGTATTTATTTTCAGCCCACATTTCCAGGTCATTTTTAAAATATTTTTTATATGATCTCATGGCTTCACAATAAGGCGAAGACGACATGACGGTCATTGCTGCTCCCGGCGGTAAGCGCAGGTTTCTGGAAGCAGGAAGAGGCAGTTCGAAAAGTTAATACAAGAGGGATATAAAGTCATATTTCTACGACCTCTGACAAAAAAATAGAGCTAGAGAAAGATTGCATAAACTTTAGGTCAATCGTTGGTCCAAAAATGGAATATTTAAAGAAATTATTTGTTCATGCTGGTACAAAGTGTGTGAAACCGCACCACGGCATTCAGAAAGTTTCTTGTGAAATCTCCCAAGATTCGGAAAGGTAGAGAGCTCCCGAGGTCAAAGGAAGAAGAATTCTCACGGGTTTCGGAGAGAATAATACACTTTATCATGATTGTTTACGGATACTGCCGCATGATCTCTGAACTGTTGTCATCTGTACGAGTATACTCGTATACTTCTCTACTCGGAGATCAAGAAATTGAGTTTAGTATTTTAATCACATTTCTGGAGTGTCTCTATTATACTGAAATACTTCACCATAGCCAATCCACTGAACAATAAATACCAGACTACCCGGCCTGATCTCGAGATGGCGGTAGTTGTTAAAAAATATTACTGTATTAGAAAGTATGCAATCTATATAGGATATGTTTTAAATTTGATAAGATGTTTAGAATTAGTTTGGCAGCCATCAATAGTGAACGTTTTCAGTGAATTTGTGAAAATGGAAATGGCGTTGGTTTTTTGGGATGCGTATAGGATAATTTTCATTAACTATATTGAAAAAGGAAAAAATATCAACGGCGAGTATTATGCGAACTCATTGCAACGTTTGAGCGAAGAAATCAAGCAAAAGCGGCCGCATTTGGCGAAGAAGAAATTGTTGTTTCATCAAGACAATGCTATAGCTTACAAACCCTTTATTTCAATAGTCAAAATTCATGAATTAAAGTTTGAATTACTACCTCATGCACCCTATTCGCCAGATTTAGCTTAATTGAATTATTTTCTGTTCACAAACTTGAAAAAATGGCTCGGTGGTCAAAGATTTTCCAAACGTGAAGAAATGATGTCGGCAGTTAATGGCTATTTGAGGAGAAAGTCAGTTCTTATAATCAAAAGGGTATCGAACTTATTGAATAACGCTGAGAAAAATGCATAGAGCTGAAAGGAGATCATGTTGAAAAATACATACATTTTTTTCCAAAATATTTGTGTTTTCTTTGTTGGGTCGGGTACTTCTGGGATTACGCTCGTAATACACGGAAGAAGTAATTTTAAACCACAATGAGAACTATTATTTCATCCTCCTGAAGACTTGCTATACAGAAAAGAAAGATATTGTTTTGTTAGGAGGCAAGCAAAGAAAGAAATCAACCCCATGCTTAGGACCGTCATGAAATTGTTAAATTTTATCTTACCTAGAAACTCTTCTTTAATTGGAAGCCGATGATATAGGGAGAAAATTATTGACGCTAGACAGCAGTGCATCATTTGATTCTCACAAGTGGAATTACTTTTCATGTATGTTGACGATGTAAACATTTCTGAATCTTGGACTTTCTCTTTGCTTTATTGATCCGTCATTAATTCTACTCGATTAGTCAACATTGACCGAGTGTCAATTAGATACAACTTCTTCCATTGGTATGATATTTGTAGTCATTTAGTGATAAGTATGATATTCAGTGTTCCGTTTGCCCTCAGTAGATATGTTCATGAGAATTTGCGCAACATTTTGAAAATTATGTAGATATATCATTTTTTGGAGGTTAAAATATCTATGGAATAAAGATCTAACGTCCCAAAGAGAAGCCTTCGGTCGCATTTTATCAATTCATCTTACAATATTACAGTAGTTGTCTGCAATACGATTCCTGCAATCACCGGTATACGATTCAGATGTTAAATACAGGGTTCGTCCGGAAAATAAGTGTACTGAGCTCAGGAAAAAAAATTTATTACACTTTTACATATCTTAAGCTAATATTCCTCAAAATAGGACCCTTGTGAGTCGATACAATTGTTCCAGCGGCGTTCCCATTCCTGGAACGCTCCCGCGAAGGCATCATCGGGAACCTCTCGAAGACACGTCGTCACGGCCTCTTTGACGGCGTCCAAAGTCCCGTATCGCGTTCCTTTCAAACTCCTCTTTATCTTCGGGAACAGAAAGAAGTCCGGTGGTGCCAAGTCCGGGCTGTAGGGCGGGTGCGGCATTGTTGCCACGCCGTGCTTGGCCAAGAAGTCCGACACGACAAGCGCGGTGTGAGACGGCGCATTGTCGTGATGCAGCCGCCAGAAGTTTTTGATCGCTGGCCGGACGCGGGCGACTCGTTTTCGAAGTCTGTCGAGCACTTGGACGTAAAATGCAGCATTTACAGTTTGTCGTTCAGGTACAAATTCGTAGTGGACGACTCCCCTTTTGTCAAAAAAGACAATGAGCATCGCCTTGATCCGAGATTTGCTCACGCGAGCTTTCTTTTGACGGGGTGATGATGGGGTGTGCCACTCCGCACTTTGTCTCTTCGACTCCGGGTCCTACTCAAAGATCCACGTCTCGTCACCCGAAACAACGTTCTCTAAAAATGTGGATCATTTTTGCAGTGATCCGCAAGTTGTGTCGCGATTTCCAAACGATTGAGTCTCAGAGTTCAGTACATCGCGAACTTTTCGCACATTTTCGTCGGTGAGTGTCGTTGATGGGCGTCCAGGCAGTGGTTCGTCGTCAACCTCTTCTCTGCCCTCCACGAACATCTTGTGGCACCGGAAGATCATGTTTCTGGACATGGCTGACTCCCCGTAAGCCTAGTTAATCATACCGACAGTTTCGGTAGACTATTTACCAAGCTTTACCGCAAATTTGATGGAATAACGCTGCTCCAAAAACTTCGGCATCGCGTTCCGTTACGTGGGTCGAGCGTGAAGGTTCGCGTTAACAGAGCTCCTCACTACACCACAGCTCAGAGCCGACGCCTTTTTCAGCGTCGCTTGCCAACATACCCCCCTCCAATCGCAGCCCATCAGAGCGGTGCTGGGCGCGCCTGGAGCGGCGGGAAAAAATCAGTACACTTATTTTCCGGACGAACCCTGTTTATTACTTAATCCGTCTTCCCAATATATAATCTAATCGTCAAAATATTTCTTCCAATCGAGGGTCGATAATTAGCATATTGTGTGTATTAACTCAATATCGCCAAGTAACAAATTTGATTTCTTGGAGATTAGCATTTTAAATATATAATTTGCGGTATCAGAGTAACATTCTAATGCTAGGACTTCCATACTTAAAGTCAAGGTGCCCATAAAGTTTTAGTTTCATATGCCAAATCTTCGATTTAAAATACAAACACTCATCCTTAAATATCATGAATTCATAAAGCCGTAGGCACCTCATCCGTTCAAGGATAGAGAAGTTCAAGTACGTAGGGGTAAATATTCTTATAAAAAACCATACTTTAACCAAACTTTGCTAATAATATCTCCGTTTAATATTTCAGAAGTTTCGCCGTGTTGGTTAAAGAAAGACAGTAGAAAAATATTTATAATTAGTAAATTATCCCTATATACTCGGTGTGTTTATATATGATAATCAAATTTAACGGTCATATTCGGCTGCTATTAGGGAATTTTTTTGAGTACCGGGGATGACACATTTATCCCATGGGATGCAACCCCATTTTTGAAAGTTTTTATTGCCGGTGGCTACCACCCCTATCGTGTCGAGGAGGGACGGCACTCGGGCAGGAGGGGTCGATAGGTAGTTAAAGGCAGAAAAAAATAGGAAAAAGGAGGCAGCAACTGCGCATTGTGCTCCTTATATGGGCGAGTGTATTTGCTACGATTTTAGCCACTGATATTAGCAATCCTGTGGTACCTAAATTAGACGTTTTTCATTTCTATTTGAAAATAATATGGACTGAATGTTTTCCATTTCTAACATTTCCATTTCTCAAAACATTTCTATTCATGCCTTTGGCCAAGAACACTTGTATGGTTTTTTCCAATTTTCTCTGCCCTGTCGTCTTAATTCTTTTAAAGTTTACTAGTCCGTTGCAATTGAGTATTCAAAAATTTTCGGTAAGCCAGTGAATACATCTTGGCCTTTCATTTTTGGGTTCTTTCTTAGACAGAGTTATCTTCGTCCGAGGGAACTCGAAACATTATTCATTAGCCTCGGAATTAATTGAGCTGATGTATGTTATTTACCTTCAGCTGAAAATAACTTTTTGAAACATCATTTGATGTCAGTTTTTTTAGAATACCAATATGTGGTTGTAGATATGACTTCATTAAGGCTTTCTAAATATTAATCTGCTATAATTAATCTTTTTACATTTAATTTGATTACTGCTTCTGTTTTATGTCTCCCTCGGAATACAATTTTCGAAAAACGGAAGTTTTTCATTTCTTGTATCTCCTCTGCTGCTAACTAAAATACCACTCGGTATTATTCTTTGAAAAGAACAAAATCCGTTTGCTAGGAATATTATATTTATGAGACCACTTACCTATTACCTAGTTCTTGTCGGAATATTCTAATTAATTAAAAACAGACTGCGGGAAATGAATCTACTATTTTTCATTGCCAACAGTTCTGGCAGATAAAACATTTTTATACTGGGGAATCAGTGTTGGGAGTAATATGTTGAAAGTTCCTTTTCTAAGAGTAGGAAATCATATTGAAATGATTCACGAGTATATTTATCATGATAATAATGGTACCTCTTAATAAATCATAACATGTTGTGGTTATTTTCTATAGTGCCTGAACGTAAGGGTCGTGAGGAAGTAAAATGGGGATTGAACCACTTAAATAGAATGTACTTTGAGTGAAATATATGTGAACAGATTCAAATCAATAGATTAAGCGGATGAAGGACTACAAACTTAAGAATAAAGATAAATCACGTGAATACTGTATCGTTATCAAGAATAAAATAAAGTAACCACCTAGGACCTAAGGTCCACAATCCGAAACTGTCCACTTACGTAGATCAAGCCTATATCTTTGGTAAGGAAAAATAATCCGCTAAGTCAATCAAGGAAAGATTAAAATTAGCTAACTCAAAGTCCAGAGGTATTTCAGTGTAAAGAGTTGTGGTAGGATTGAGGTTGCGCAGAAAGCTAACAAAATAGGAGTTGTTACAGGAAAAAAATACCTGATAAGAAGGAATTACAACGAGAATGCAGATAGAGCAAACGAATTAACCATTAGTGGTAAATCCTATGATTATAACTAGCCCAACGGTACGCTTCCTTTTTTTCTTTTGACTCAAGGTAAAATAATAGGGCAATTCTCGTATTTTGAAGCCACTTGCACGAAGCTGAGCTTTATCACCGCGTAACTCTAACGTGCGCGACTGATATCTAGAATGCGTAAAGGTACTTCATTGTGTCACAAATCTGCTATTGGTCTCATTCATTGGACACTGGATTCTCGCACAAAAATTCGATTATGAGTACAGCATTGACGAAGCGTCAATATTTTGTTGGTAAGCTTATTGCTAAAAAGTAATTTTATTCAAATTCCTCCCTGAACTCAGTCTAATGGAAATGAAGGTGAACATTAAGGGAGAAGGCGAGGCGGGAATTCGATTTACTGTGTTACTTACAAAAAAGAGTAGCCAGATTTATTTAACTGTCACCCTTAATTATAGGGAAATGCAGGGCCAAATTTTTCATAAATCATTTGCAATGCTGTTTTATTTTGTCACATTTCACCAATTTTACAAGTAGAGAAATAAGAATCGTAAGTCCCGTGGGAATCAAGTCGAGCATAATGGGTACTTAGACGAAACGTTTACCTTTCAGTTTACATAAAATATATTTCTATTCGGGCATATCCACTCTGTTACGTGATTTTTCAACTGTCACTTGATTTCACGCTGTTAAACTAAAATTACCTCTGCATTAGCGGCTGTGAAACTAATTTTTATTCTGCTCTCTAAATTTTAAAATATTATTCATTTTTATAGAATTTCTCAAGTTTTTTCGCAGGTTTCAAATAATGAGTAATTATGAATTAGTTTGTAATACCCGTTGTGCTCGATATCATTTAACCTCACTGAACTCAGTTCATTATGCGCTAATATTACTTTGGATTTAATATGTCAGTGTAACCAATTGGGGGATATTTTCATTTTATGATACTCATGATAAAGACTGAAATATACAAATTTTAACAATTTTCTGTTTATTTGAAATTAATTGAATACTTGTTGGCTGTGCTGGATGTTGATGGCAGTCTTTTTAATGTAAAAGCTACGTTTCATATTCATGGTATAACATTCACTGACGAATAAGACGTAATTCCAAATGTTCCCTTGATTCAGCAATTAACCTTCTTTCCTGTACTAAAAAGTCTATTTCTTTCTTAGTTTATGACAAACGATTTATTTTTATAAATAAAATTGTTTTGTTTCTTTTCACTGTTTTTTATACCTCCATAAATATTTTTCAAGTTCCTAGCAGCCGTCTCATTCTATTTAAAGAAAATACATTTGCAGTGCTATAATCAATGCATTGTAAAAGTAACACATTGCAAATACTGGATAATTATTAGGAAGGTTATAGTAGAAATTAAAGATTACTTATATAGCTGAAAGCCATTCATGCAACCCTTTCTGGTAAAACGCTGACTTTGTTTCTTTCAGAGAGATACAATTATTTTACATACCAATGAGGCAAAAGGTTACCTGATGTTTCTTATTGGGTAAACCAGGTGATCAGTTAATTTTTGCGAAAACAGCTCTTAGCAAAATTAGCTATCCTGGCGGGAATTCCTACGGTTTCTACCGAATTCTCTCAACCGCTCAGGTGTACGTGCGACGATTAGCAAGATCCGAACTTTAGCTCGTGTACCGTGGCATGACCCCCTCTTTATGTGTAAGTGGTCACGGCCGTGGGCTCGTGGTGTCGCATTTTCCACCATCAATGCAGGCTCCAGGGAGCATATAATAACACCGCTCTTGAGGGCCGGTCAACAAGTATGAGAGGGGAGCTGAAGATTTATGGAGTTATTAGGAGAGGCGGTGCGGTGTGGGAAGAAGGTAGTGGGAGGTTCTCATAAATCACATTTTCACGAACATATCGAAGAATCTTTGGAAGCATGTAATTTTGATTCATGGTGATAGTCACTTGCATGAGACCACTATGAGAAGAATACTTGTAGGGTGTGGACCCTCTTTCATTTCTTGCAACGGGGTACTTCGTTGTCTCAGGCGTGACTTCATGGAATCGACTTAACATAATGAAAGGAGAAACTTTGTAATTCCACATAGATTTATTCGACGGACGACCTAGGTTTCGACGTGGCACGTCATGACGTCATCATTATAACGGGGTACTTATAAAATAACCGCAGGGAAACAAATAGGCGCGTATTCCGTGGCAATGCTGGCCTCTCTGTATATAATAGCGCTGACCACTCTCTTATATCGTACCATTAATGCATCTTCCCAGCATTTGCGAGGCTTTGGGGATTACAATTTACCAAGAGTTAGGAAACACTTCTTTGGATAATTAAAGAAAACTATGTTAGAGAATGTATAAAAAATAGTGAGACATGCTCAATTGTAACACTTCATTCTGGTAACGCCACAGAGACATATGCTGCCGAGTTAATTTGCCAATAATTTTTTCCATTGCTGTGAATTTTTAAATAACTTCAATTTAAATCGTAACACATGATTTTATCTAGCGGCCGGACAGCTGTGGGTCCCTAATTTCTTCAAACCGAGTTACGTTGAAAGATTACGGCCCTTTGTGTTATCTCGTTGATGGTTAAGTATTTATTGAGATGATATCGAGCAGAGTACAAGTGAGTAGGGAAACCTGCCTTTGGCACCGCCGTTTTCTCCCGCCAGTTACAGGGGTTAAATTGATTCAAAGGACTGCTGGGCATCTTCGTGCCCTGCACTAAAAGCATATGGAAGGCCTGAGAATTGGATTATAAATAAAATGCTTCTGTTCAGGAGTAGATCCAGTGAGCTATGAGTACTCATAGCTTCATTATAAAAAAAAACATGAACAGAGTAATCAACCCGAAGGTCGGTTTGGTTGGTGATGGGAGAGTTCACCCACTACTAAGCCCGACGGCGTGTGAAATTCACACATCGGGGTAGGGGTCCAGTTCCTTTCCCTTTGCCGATTATGGCTCCCCAAGAAGATCTGGGACCCGAAAAATAACATATCTTGGGTGGAGCTGCAGGTGCCCATAGTGGCTTGCCCGGGAATTGAACCCGGGAAATTACGGTCAGTAGTCCAACGCTCTACCCACTGGGCTACCGCCACCAATTGGCCACACACGTTTTTTGAGAGACCTGGAACTTTATTAATGGGTAAAAAAATGAGAGCACTATTGAATATTTCCAGATTTTTAGGAAACTGAATAAGTATGCAAATCGAATACTTTGTTTTATTTCTTTAAGTGGAGGAAGTGCACTCTAATAGGTATCATTGAAGAAATCATGCAGCCAAAAACAGCGGTAAATTTAGATATTTATATGCTTAGTACAGCATTCATGCTTTATCAATGGATTAATCTAGCCCATTTACGATTGAAATATTGCAAATTCCAGGTAATAAATACTTTAAAAATATTTTTAAACGCAATATCTTTCATTATATGAGATATTTTTCATTATTACTGAAATGATAATGGGTGGCAGTGCTCTTTTAAGAAGACATTATGGTAAATAATGCCAAGGCAAAATGAAAACGGGAATAACCTTATAGGCATGAAAAATGGGAACTTTCAGTGTCTACTACCAAACCTGCAGAGAAAAGTTTTGAACGGGTTGAAACGAGAAACATTTACAATGGAAATAATGGGAAGATAATGAGCGAAACGACAAAAAAATGTTCAGAATAATTATTTAGGAGTGTGACCAACGATGTAATTAGCGAAGTGGGTCCATCCATCTTCCTCGAATAAAAAGCAAATGAGCTTAACTGAATACTAGTGGTGTACGTGAACTTAACAATTATTTGAGTTATACGAAGATAACTTCAGTTTGGACAATTCATTTGCTAAACAATGTTCCCTGGCGGTCAAAAAATCCTAGCGTATTAAATTTTTCAATGGTAAATTATGATTGTAAAAATACCTACATAAGTTCTGCATACCCATGTAGATATCTTCAGTTTTTCAAAATATTTCATCTGCCATCGTTTGCATATGAATGAAAAATACGACAAAAAAATGGCCGTATTATGGCCATAGCGCTTGAAAACAAGCAAATATCACGCATTAACGTTATTGCTGTTATTTTTGTATCACCTCTCGGAAAATTGTATCATTAAAAACCCAGTTCTTCACAAAACATACTCCTCCTCATATATTTCAATTCAATGAACTGATGGAGATTTTGCGATAGTTACTTTAACGACGATATTCGCTGATGTTTACCGTGAAATTTCGCAGTGTAAAACTCATTCATCCGGGTTAAGACGAATGATTTTTACACTGACTTTGACTTTCTTGGCGATTGTAATTAGTATTTTCCAGGCGTTTAACGAAATAAAATATGATTTAACTCAGTAAAATTTATGGAAATATCCACGTTCCGAACGGATGGATTGGTTTCCCCATGAAACATCGGTGGATACCAGATTCCGATAATGTTCATTTACAAACACCGTGTGTAATAAATGAAGGATTCAAAATAATATGAGTTTCCATTGATTGATTTTTTGGCACGCCTATTGTAGTGCAGAAAAATTGTAACAAAGAGACTATAAGATTAATAATGATCTATTGTAGTTCGAAAGATAGGTTTTTAAACCAAGAGTTATGTTGGGCGCGTTGGAAAAAAATGGAGTAATCTTGTTTGTCTGGCATGTTTATGAATTTTCAGAAAGATCAATCTTTTGATTGATTTACGTTCAATTATTTCATCATTTAAAAGAATAAAAAAATCAATAACTGAAGGAAAAAATACAGGCTTTACTACCTTAAGTTCGGTTTGGCAGGTGATTGTAGAGTTCACGATGGCTTGTTCAATTCACACATCAGGGTAGGAGGACCAGTTCCTTTCCCTGCGTCGGCTATGGTTTACCAGAAAGATATGGTATGGAGCCTGAGAAAGACCTGGGTGGAGCTGAGGGTGCCCGGAGTGGCTTACCGGGAATCGAACCCGGGCCCTCCCCGGGATAGTAGTCCAACGCTCTACCCCTAACTACCGCAACCCCTATGTATATATGTGTGTGTGTATATATACTATATATATATACGTATCATATATATGTATTGCATTATTTCATTCTATAATATATATTATAGAATTACGTAGGCAAAAACTATACCCTGCAAAACAGCTCAACTCACTTAAACCGGAGAGGTCGTTACTGGAGGGAGGAAGGGTGTGGGAGGGATTGGATTTACTGTCCCTTCGAAAGAAAGGAGAGTGACGTGAAGAGCATACGAGACCAAAGAGAATGCATTGGTTAGAATGGAGGAAGAAAGAAAGGGAGAAGTTTTGAGTTTTCGGGGGTGAGGCTTTTGGGAAAAAGAGGAGCGAGCGAAGGAGACCGACCATCTATCTTGCCACAGGCGCTCAACTGCCGCAGAGAGAGGTGCAAGGCGAAACCACGTGGGTGAAATCGTGATGTTTCCGGTATTTCTTTCGGGCAGGCGTTGCTGCGGTTATGCGATAAGTTTACCACTAAAGCAAGGACGGGGCTCTTTTGAATTGCTAATGGCCTATCTTGAGTGGCGGCTTATGGCTTTCCAAAAGCAACAATCCAGTTTTTTTAACGCGCTTTAATCCCGGAATATTAAATCTGCCAGGAGTTGAGCTCGAATTTTTAGCTTTTCGAAAAAAAGGTTACTGATCAAACCACCCAGAAAAGCGTGGAACGTCGATTTTTTCCCCCTCGAATTTAGGACATCAGATCTTTTCGTTTATTGCCAGGAGGTATTTCGGTTTTATTTCCCGCGGTGTTGGGTTAAGGATTAAATTATACGAATAAGCATAAAGTTTCCGTCGCCATTTTCGGAGACTTAGGATTAAGATCGGAGTTTTGACTTAAGAATCCAGATTCCGGGTTAATTTTACGTCCGCGAACTGCTTTAAATATTTTTCTTATTCCAATTGATGCTATCATAAAGTTTTATCTGGATGTGAGGCTCTTGAGATGTGATAAAAATACCTTTGGTCTAGGAATTAAAACTCGCTGACTCTCGAGAGGTTAGTTGGAATAACGTATGCGGGCACGTTCACAAGCTCGTATCGGAGCTCCAATATCGCTCGAATTGCACCCTATATAATGGTGACATAAGATTTTGATTGCCTCTCTGCATACATGTAACAATATTTTCTAAAGAATAATTTCGTTCATCTGGCTAAAGCTAAAATTGTGTGTATCGCAACATTTTGATAAGGATACTGTAATTTACAGGAAAATTATCACCAACACAGATCTTCAAATACTAAACAATTACTTAAAGATAATTTGAAAATAGTATAAAATGTGGGAATTAAATACTAAAAAAATTATGATTTTGAATTCATAGGTAAAACAATACGAACAGACTTTATCAGCTTACACACTCAGAGGTGTTCCAAAGAACGTTGTTGACAACGTAAAATACCGTACTTGGATGTCGCGTCTGATATTTCATGGGGAAAACAAATACACAGTACAATTACAGATAGGCCCTAAAGAAGCTGACGCTCATCAAACATATAGTTGGAAAATTTAACGATGAGCAAATACGTGCTAATTTTTATTTAGTAAGACCAACATATATGTAGTGTAAGGATGGCATATGGGAATCATCTCAAAAAGCACTGCGTATAGAATTGAACGATACTCGGAGAACCGAGGACAGAAGCTGCCAGATTCATGAAAAATCAGTCTTAGTAAATGTGTTTAAACACATTAAGAATGTGTTCCAAACATTTACGGCAAGATCTGGAATCTTTATATATGCGAAGACTCGGGGCAATATTAAACCTACTGCAAAGATATCAATCGTGTGGTTTTGCATCCTACATAGAATCAGCTCATCAATTACACCAGCAGGACAGACAATTGCTATAAAATAAGAGAGATAGACTTTGAAACGAGTAGATGCAAGTAGTTGTTATTCCTATGCACTATTCGTGGCAACAACCCTAGCAGGAAACACTAGGCTGAAATGGGTAAGCACTGGCGAAAATAGTTAGGAAGATGTTAATTAGGTTTCCCCTTAACTCACTTCATAGGTGGCGTCCTAACGCGCACACTACCACACACTCTTTGGTCGGGTGGAGAGGTATTGTGTGAATAAAACTATAGGTCTAATGTATTGGCGATTTATCATCCTGGATTGGTATAATACTGCGTATTGGTGAATACGTCCCGTTAGCCCCGCCCTGTTTAATGGGTGTCCTAATTTGCCTTCTTAGTCGAGCCAGTAGAATAGTTACTAACGTGTATAAGAATATGCACCCTTCTTGAGGTGCTTTATGGAGGGCACTCTGAGTGAGTACGCCGTCCGTCGGATGGGACGTTAAGCTGCGGACCCCTTGGCGCCTTTCGTAAAGAGTAGGCTAATGCCGACGCCGGGTTCCTCGACACCCTTCATCCTTCCCTGTCCATCCCTAAAGGTGCAAATGGCCTCAGCTGTCGGTCGCCTCCCCTAAATACTACTACAAGAATTTGCATAAATAGCGAGCTAGTCACCACCCCTCGACTTGCACTTTCGGTGGATCATGTATTAGTGGAAGCAATGGAGTTGGGGTTATATGGTTTGTGACCTAACACCCCCTGCCACACGTCCTTGCGGGGTAGTGTGTGGATGCAGATTTCAACTTTCATTATAATCCATATTACTGTGAGAAAGTATTGTTACTGTATTTTTAAGGCACGGTAATACAAGCAGTGTATGGCTCATAGGAATGGATAGAAATGTTCGAGCCGCGAGGTTTGCAACATTTTTAAGCTTCGTTTACTCATCGTTTAAGTAGTTCCTTCTCAAAAAATCGTTTTGATATTTTGTGTCAGAATTCATTTAATTAGATACGTTGAGAGCAACTGAGGACTTAGACCAATTACTTTATGAATATGTTTTACGACATTATAGACTTCCTAAAGTAGCTCAGTATGAAAATGAGCGAAGCTATTTTTTATAAAACCCAAATGCAATCTTTGTTACATATTAAGCATACTTCTACGAATGGAAAATGACTAATGTTAGTGGCATAATTATTTAAATTAATCAAATTAGTAAGGAGTAATAGAAGAGCCAACCTAGTTTTTTCGTCGCTTGCTTTTCATCAAATGGTAACAGTAATGTGGGATTCCATTTTATTGAATAATTTTCAGAAATAAACCTCTCGATCCGTTTGAGTGGATTGTAATGTTTATTAGGCCTGATCTTTTGCCATAAATATTGAATTAACAATTAAAGTATGGATTGGATGGACACAATCACTAATGTATTCCTGGGACTCAGTTACCACGACACGTTGTGACACCGTGGACTACGTACGGTAAATTCGCATTTCTGCTCCTTCCTTTTATTCCGTCTAACATGACTATTCTTTTTCTTTCCCTTATCCCGCTTGCCTCAAAATACCCCATGCTTTCAGCATCTTCGACATTGCATAGCCAATCAAAATTACTTGCATCCACTTTTCTTGTTTCTTCTGATTTTCTTCCAATAAGCCTTTCTGCAACGCTACTAAGTCCTCGACTCTTTTCCTTTCCGTGTCCATTTTACTAAGCCTTAGTGTATGTGAAATGAAAAAATACAGGCTAGGAGTAATATTTTCCCTGTGCCCACATTCGGTGTCCCACGAAGTACTGCTCTTCAGAAAATCACCTTAACGAATTTTATTATAAGAAAAATCTTATGATTTGAACTCGGAACGCTCTGAACGGAAATGGAATGCTCTGGTAACTACCATAGACGCAGCCATTACGCAATTCGTGCATGATGCTAGAGAGCTCTGCCCCCTGTTCGCCTATGGCGACCGAGGGGCAGTGAAGTGAGGCCCTTACTGGCCTTACTTCACTCGCTCCCTCTATCCTCACAAATGTTCAGTAGAAGTTATTTTTAGCGTTCTAGATGTTGATAGTTCCTATCGCTTGCTATCCTTGTATTCTCTCGAACACTTTGGGATAATTTTCTACATTATTTTTGCTTGAAATTTCACTTTACGAATATTGGCAACTCACAGTATGATTCAAGTGGTATAATTACATTTAACTTTGGTTTTAATAAATAAGATTAAGTAAATAAGAAATATGATAGTAAGAAGTATATAGGTAAATACTAGTAAATAGGTAAATAAATAAAAAGGAAGTTAAAAAATTAATTAATCCTAATTGATTGCTCCAATTATTCCTTCTGGGCGTTTACCACTATACTTTATTCAACAATGACACCGATTGCTAAGGGGACGCTTTTCAAAAAGCACTGAATTTTAGGAAATATTAACATGTTTACAAGAGCTTTTGTAATTTTTAGTCGAAAAAAATTGTGTGATAAAACAAGAAAGTGCATTATATAGCCTTTCTTGTGACACTCATCAGGAATTCCGACGACCATTATTTTTACATAAATTTTACAAAAGAAATGAAACCTCCAAGGGAAAAATGAGCTTTATATGCATTTTTATGGTATGATGTGAATGATGTAGAGTCGATCACAACAATAAGACTATCGGTGAAAAAAATTGTGTATTATCTGCGGAGTGGCAATATTTAATAATTTGTCAAATTTTAATGTTTTTCTACTCTCTGATCTTGAAAAAAACGGAATCATACAGAAAGGCCTTGCCTGAAAACTTTACATTTTAGGGTTTATCTTTGTAGCAAGAAATGTTTATATGCTCTTATGTTTATCTTTGTATATAGGATAGGATTTTTACTACTATAATAACAATAATATGATGAAATCATACGCATTGTAAATTATGTCATATCATATAAGGTAGGAATCGATGATCGAGCAACGTTACGCGATTACTACGTGCTGTGCTAAACTGAAAAAATCTTTTGAGAAGACTGACAAAATGATTCGTGAGGCTTACGGGGACTCTGCTCTGTAATAATCACAAGTTTGAGGTGGTTAAAAGTCTTTAAGGTGGGCCGGGACGAGGTTGACGACGAACAACGCTCAGGGCGGCCGTCAACCAGCAAAACCGACAAAAATGTGGCTCGTGTTCGACTATAGTAGGACTCTGACTGTCAATTTAGTATCAAGATGGTTTCCAATGAACTGAAATTGTGGTCTACTTTTGTGTTTCGCATTATACTGAAGAGTTAGTAATGACGAAAATGCATGCCAAGCTTATGCCTGAGGTTTTGTCGACGACCAAAAGACCAGCCGAGCGGAAATGTCAAGTGAACTTGAACCTGATTATTTGGACATCATCATCCCTGGTGATGAAACCTTGGTTTTAAAGTACGACCAAGAAACAAAATGCCAAAGAGTGGGCCACCGACCAGTCCCCCCGACCCAAAGAGGCACGAATGAGCAAATTAAAAGTGTAAACTATGCTCATTGTCTTTTTCGACAATAAAGGAGTGATCCGTCAGGAATTATTTCCTCAAGGACAGACAGTTTACACAGCCTACCACGTGGATGTGCTGGAAAGACTCTAAAGAAGGGTCATCAGGACGAGAAAAGACTACTCCGTTATCTGGTGACTCCATCACGACAACGCGCTACGAGTCCTCGAGTTCCTGGTAAAACAACAGGTGCCAACGCAGCTCCACCCCGCCTATAGTCCTCAAGTCACTCCAGCAGGCTTCTTTTTGTTCCCTCGGATTAAGGCAGCCCTGAAAGGAATCCGTGCCGTGACGAAGACCAAGCGAGAGGTCCCCAAGGAGACCTTCCGCGGCGCGAACAGGTCATGACAGAGTCGCTGGAAAAAATGTGTAGAGGCTCTTTGAATAATTTTAAGAGTTTACGAAAATGTATTCAATAAATCACTTCAAAAAATAAAAGCATTAATTTTGGAACGCACCCTATATGTATTTCAAATTAATTTTTAACGGTATTTGAAAATAAATATATTGAGAGAGTAACGTTGAAATTACTAGTTTTTCTAACCGCTTGCCAATCCAACTGCTTTTTTTACTTATAATTTTCGAATAATTCGCTAAATCTTTCTTATATTTATTATTACGCAGCCAGATAATTACTATCGTGTATTAAGTTATAACAGCAGTTGAATGTGCGTCATATTTGAATTGAGTAGAGATTGGAAAATACGTTCGTTTCAAAATTACATTGTAATTTATATCAATTCATATATGAGAGAAAAAAATTAAGTTTCGTTGAGAGCTAGCAGAATTCGGCTTTAACCTGTGTGGTGGAAAAAGATAATTTTATGTCATAGTATTTAGCGCTATAGCAATTTCTAAGTATTAGCTTGGCTTTAACTATGGCACTTGAGAGTAATTCTTCAGAAGGAAGAATTCCTTACTACTTCCCTCGTATTCGTCAGTAGCTAACGGTCCATGCATTTCAAGTTTATGGATCAGGAGAGCCAAACGGTGGAGAATGGCATTGTTTTTCTGTCATTTACAGGAAAATCTTATGGAGAAATTCTCTAAATATTGCTTGACGTATTTTTCTCAGGAAAATATGTGCTCTTTATGTTTATAGGGAAGCGTATTGTTCGTTTTTGACCAAAGTAACTCTCTCAATTCTGGATCTCAGGAATATTTAACTTCAGAGGTGCACGACAAAAATTAATAATCATTCCGTTTCTTCTTGAAAACGTTAATGGACAGATAAAAGCAGTAATTTCTCCTTCGGGTTCCAGAAGGAATTCCTGTATTTTCTTCGTTGGTGCCGAAAATGATTTCGTAGTGGAATTAGAGTTATATCTTTCATCGAGGAAGAAATGAGTGAGTAACGAGAAATGAGAGCTGCAATATAAATATTTTCCTGGAATTTTTGATGGATAAAATATTTATATGGCTGTGGGAACGTTTGAACTATTTTCCACAGAAATCGACTACGATGAAATCGACAAAGCTCCCTGCAGTTAAATGCTCGATTTCAGTGAAAAAGGTGGCAACGTGAGCCTGCATAAACTTCGCACAGGGAATTTACTTAGGGTGAAGAAAATAAAATCCTCCGTGGAAATACGTGGTTTTAGGTAAATTCCGATTGCTAAGTGGATAACTATCCAAAAAACACAATTCTTGACTCCAGGAGGAAATGGAATTTTTTGAAGATTGAATTGAGAAGAAAGTATAGTGAGATGGTGTGGCTTTTTGTAGCTTATTGTGACATAAATACGATAAAATGGGCCCGCATTGAGAATTAAATTGTCAAATATGTCATGGTTGTCGCTCGCGAGAGAAGGATTGATGTGTATGCTACTTATGAAAGCGATGATTGAGACCGTAGCTCTAATATAAATTTAAAAAACAGCATGCAAATACGGCTTGTACAAACAAAAAGTATGAGCTCTTTCAAATTTGAATTTATAATTATGCCATTAAACCGAAAAAGGGCATATTTTTCGGCTCTCTCTTTGAGTTATTTCTTGTTCTTCATTATTCAATAATAAGCATTGGCTTCGTCGTTATAGAGCTATTTAGAAAAGAATGAGTTAGTAGGTAATTTATTAATTCACTCTAAAACAGGTCGGTGAGCTTTCTCGATAAATGTAAATCAAACACGGGTGTGTGTATATTTTCTGTAGAGACACGTTTACATTAGCTTTCTCCGGCTCTTTCATGTCATTGTAATTTCTTTCATGCGCATTAAACTCGACTGTAATATTATATGAGACTCAATATCTTGTTGGAAATAAATAGTCTGGGTTAAATAGGAAAGACTTAGATGTATTGTTGTCACATTACCCTGTGCGGTTAAATTGTTCAGTTACCAGTTAAATATTTTGGGAAGTTTTTGAAGAGAGTGTTCTTTATTAGAATACAGAACTGGATCACTGATACGCACATGTAAATCTATTTTTTCTAACTCTAAAATCACATTCTTCTGTCTATTAATGATTAATGCCCGGTCAGTTCCAACATTATGCACAGCAGCGTATTCCAGAATGGCAATGAAAGTGCCATAGAATCCAAAATGTACTCCATGTAACTTGGATGAAACTTGAATCTCTATAGGTGTGACTTGAGAAAGGTCATCAGCATTTGAATAAGGCCCATGCAAGCAAACTTAAGTAATTGAGTTCGCGGTGAAAGGCCAAAAGAAAACACATTAGGTAATTGTCCCTGTCAATGCTCCTATAATCACTTTCATGTGAAGATGGAATTTAATTATTAAGTCTAATGAAACGAGGCCTCATACTCATCATCATTTCGCCACCAGTTTCATATTATGAATTATAATTAATGTGTTGTAAAACTTTCTTATTTAAACGAAGAAGTACGCAGTGGATAAGAGAAAAGGAAATAATATGAACATGCATTATGGTCATTGTTATTTACACTAAAGTGTTTTTCTAATTTTAAAAATAGATTCCTTTTTTTCAAGATGCCGAGACTAAAAATACCAATGGGATTTGTCAAAACCCTACATACGTACAGTGTAAAATATGTGGAAATGCTGCAATTTTTTTGGCTTCTCATATTACATTTTTGGTTTGTTCCATTTTTGCAGTCAGTCGATCAATCAGACTTCCGATCAGTGAGACCTCCAATTTTATCAATATAATTTGAAAGGTCACTGGCTTTAAATTTCTGAAATATTCTCTTTCTCTTCGATGGACCATATAGGGGCCACGCGTAAACTTCAATTCCTTCTCCTTTGTTTTTTCCTTTTCCCCGATATTTTGTCATCTTTTCGATTTTTGAGATAATTATTTATTATTATTCTGATTTAATATCGTTGTGTATTATCCTTTTAAGCTTTTGTTCTTATCCTAGTGAGAGGCTTCTTCTTCCTTTCCGTCTACGAATATCTTAAAGAAATTGTTGGACACGTTCATCTTCATAAAGAGTTGGATTATTTGATGTGTCAGGACGAAAACTCGAAACTAGGTCAATGTGTAGTTTCCATAAGTGACCCATTTTTTGCATAAATATATTTGCCTTTTCAAGAAATTTTCTTTTATGAAATAATTTCATAAGATTATTCTATTTTAGTAATATTTTCTTTATCTATTTATTTTACCACCGTTTGAAACCAGTTAGCTGCAAATTCAATATCTACTCAATGGCAGAGGCGAGGCTCAACCTTCGATGCCATTGAGTGCGCATTTCAGAGTATTAGCCGCATAAGCGGATTCTATCAATGCAAGTCATTGAAGAAATCGTTTTTTATTCTTCATTTGAATTTCTATAAATAAAACTCGTTTTCAATTTAAACACTTCAGTCAAACCAATATTTGTGGCACCGAAGTATTCGCATTGAACGAATTCTACGGTGCAAAGAATTTAGGCTCAATCGTTTCATTCTATTAGTGAGAAACGAATGAGGGATTTGTTTCTCAAGATAAATTCCTTTGATTTCAAGAACGCATTTTCACGAATTTCAGAGCAATGACTCTGGATTTTATTGATAAAAACGGCAAAGCCTCATGCTCTGTCTGTTGAATGTAGTTCATCGATAGAGAATATAAAAATATATTACCGCAATCAATTCTTCAATTTTAATCAAATCATTAACGTAATTATGTCGTAATATTATTTTTCCAACATTTTTTGATAATTTTGACTTTATATATTATTTATCCAAATCTAGATTATTATATTATATAAGTTCATCCGTAATTCATGAGTGCCATGCTGTTGTTAGTCCTTTTTGCCATTGAGACTGGCAAAGGATGCCTTATGCCTTGTGCGTGTCCTTAGCACGATCTCAGATCCGGACGCCAAACATCTTCAACGATGTCAGAAGTTTAAATAGTAACGCCGTTATACTTCTCCTGGGTGCACATTCATGGCATTACCTGTATATGCTAACACAATTTTTTAGTACGATACAATAAGATTAGAATTACTAATTCATCTACTGAAATGTATAGCAAGGTGTTAAACTGTCAATCGCATTAGAAAATCAGATCTGATATCCTTGAAAAACTGTTGTTACGTAGAGTTATTTACTTAAATTAATTATGATTTTGTGCTATAATTTCATAAAATATATTTTATGTTTATATATTAGAGCATCTATGAACAATTATTGGAATTTAAAATGTAAACCGACCGGTCGGACGCCCATCCACCGCTCCGTTGAGGCTACATTGAACCAGTGCCGATACTTACTGTACGGATCTTGTATCTATATTTAAATTGCCCCTCATTTCGTACGTCTTGCATGTCTCTATTCACTTAAAAGAGTAGTAATCTCGTAAGGAGTGGGCATTAAATCAAATGTACCTGTACTCGTTATATTTCTTCCAGTTTTCAAATTATTTTTAACTTACTTGAATGCGATTAAATATTCATTAACTATATGTTGAATTAGTGAACCTACGAGTACTTCATCATCAAATACGGGCAATGGAGGATTACAATTCGACTTTTCGGTCCTGAAAGCCAGTGGCATTTCTCGATTTGCCAATATAAACAAACGACATCTTGAGGATGCTATTTCGTAATTACGGCTTTTTATTAGTATAAATGTAATTTTTTAAAATAAGCCAGATAATATAAACTCGAAATCAGAAATTATTAGATAACATTACAAATCGATCACTCTACCAGGAATGTAATCCACAAACTTCGGATTTGCTGGCGCTTAAGATAACGGTCCCATTTTCCGGTTTGGTCCAAGGATTTTTCCCAATTAAGTTAAATATTCTTTTTTGGAGGTGTAGTCATTTATTTGAAACTCTAGGAAGTCCTTCTGTGGAAGAGAAAAACATGTAATACGTCTTTGACCGGCGTAAGGCAAAGCAAAATGAAAAGAAGTACAACATCAAGGTTACTTAGTATATTTTCTTTCAAACCTACATTACAAGAGTAGGCTGAAAACAATGCACACATGCTTGTAGAGCGCGAACAAAAACACATAGCAAGATCGGGCGAAAATTACATTTAAGTACAATTCTTAAGTTTCAAAATCATGTATTTATTTTTCAACACAGTCAACGTTAAGGCTAACAAATTTCTCCCAACGTGTAACAAGTTTTTCATTCCGTCACTGAAAAACTCTTCCGACTTTTCTCGAATCCAGGACTTGGCAGCTGGCTTCACCTCATAGTCCGAGGTGTAATTATTACCCTTCAGGTGACACTTGAGTTGAGGAAAAAAATAAAAATCGAAAGAGGCAAGATCGGGGAATAAGGTGGGGGTGGAATCGGTTCAAATTTTAGGTTTCGCAGAGCCTCTCCAGTGCGCGCGAGGTGTCTGGACTGGCGTTGTCATGTTGCAAGATTTTTTTGGAGCCAGGTTGCATTAAGAACGACAAAATTCTTCTTTGCTTATTCCAATATGGTTTGCAATGCGCTTTTGAGTGATTCGTCGGTCATTTTGAATCAAATTATCGACGAGTTTGCGATGTTTATCGTCTGTGGTAGATCGGATGTCTGCTCTGTGTTTCATCAACAATTTGGCTTTTTCCGGCTCGCAACCACGAAATTATACCATTGATTTACAGTAGACCTATCAAGAGCATCGTCACCATAAGCAGCCTTTAAACGATGATGAATCTCAGTAGAAGTCACTTCTGCAGCAGCTAAGCATTTGATAACAGCACGCTGTTTAACTCGCATTGCCATAGCAATAGAACACGTTTTCATACTTCCGCTCCTCGACATACACTAAATGAATGAAACGACCTGCGCATGTATGCTGAGGGGAATGCTACTCCCACATACCACCAGGGGTGCTTGTGAAGGTCGTTTTCTTTGTGGCCTACAAGCATTTGTGCATTAGTTTTCAGCCTAGCCTCGTACAGAAGAGGTAAAAAAATCCAAGGAACAGAGTTCATATAATAAACTTAGCAAACATGCAAAAATTAACTCCTTAGATTAAATTTAAGTTCTAACATGGGATTAAGTATAATTAAAACATATAGTTTCCTTGAGGTTCCTTTGTGTCGTGGCTCTCCCCTTTTTGATACTTAGAAAATTGCTGCATATAATATATTTGAAAATTGTCTCCGTTTAATTATAATGAAAAAAGTGGGAAAACAAAAATCGTGCGTTCATGATTCTGGTGTTGATCTTTCTTAATCAAATATATAAAATTAAATAAACTAATGAAGTACATCGTGTTAAGATGGTTCTTACTGGTGTAATGGCTCTTATTATGCTACGTTTATAAGCCTTAAAGTACATATTAAACATTTTTAAATTTGATGTCATAGCCACAATATTTTCTATTAGCAAAGGTATTATGGTACATCTTTCTGAGATTAATTCTCGTTGTATGCACAGCGTGCTTCAAAGAATCTCTCTCGGGGTCCTACTCATTTTAATCGCAGAAAAAGGACTTGAAAAAATTCCATTTTAATTCCACAGTAGAAGCAACATTTTGAAAGTTACGGAAAGGCTTTACTGATGGTACCTAAGCTTAAACGATGATTAATCACTTTACAACTCCGACTCTTTCATTCTCTCCTCCTTTCTGCAATTTGGCATTTCATAAGTCATTATTTTAAATATCTTCCTAGGTTTTCTTTTCATTGAAATGGAAATATCTTTACCCTCTCGTCTTTTACCTTAATGAATACCTTAAGTAGTCTCTTTAATGAAATAGGTAGCGGAATGTTCTCTAACCAACGAAATTTCATGCCTGCCTTCTCTGGTTTCTTGATCTCCCCTTTCCTTAAAATGTGAGGTATGAAGAAAAAACTAATGGAGAACTAAATAAATATAAAAAAAAGAAATTATTAGTGAAAGAGGATCTCTTGCTCTCCTGCTCCCTAACTCTCATTTTCACGGGCATAATGAAACCCGCCGTTGGTTAGCCTGAATGGAAATTTTATGCCCGTCGAGACGTTCAAGATGTTCTCTGCAGATTCCCCTCCCTCTTTCCATCCTCAACCACCTTCCTCCTTTTCCCCATCACCTCCCTATAATCCCCCCCGGGTGATTCTTTTCTCTCTATTTTTTATACAATTTTTCCTTCGGAAGCACGGAGGCGTGGAAGAGATGCGGAATGAGGGACGCGACGAGAGGGAGTTTTTGGTACTCGTAGCGAAATCGTCGATTTCTCTTCCTTAACCTTTCGATTAGGAACATGTCACATTTTCAGCGTATTTTCCGCTTAAGTGTTCTCCCATTCCTTTTGGCTCCCACCCATTTTTGTCCCATCTCTTATCATCCCACCTACTCTTATTCTCGTTTTTTCAATTCTATTCCTTTTCATTCCTTCCTTCTCTTCCCATATTGCCCGTAATCTCATTACCCACGCCTTCATCTTACCTGTCTTTCTATCATCACGGAATATTCCAATCTTTCCCCTATTATGCTCCCGACCTATCTCCTCTTTATTCCCTCAAATTTTATCGTTCTCCATCCTCGCAGTTTTCTTCTTGTTAGTCCTTACCCAATCATGCTCCGATACTTCCCGTAGAAATCGTCAGTGAGTCAAAAATTATAGTTTAGTTCTCGACGTTAAGCTATTAGCATATTCGTAAATGAATATATACGTAGCGGTGGGTAGGAATAGGGCCACCATCTCGTTGCCTAAAGTTCCCTATACTCAGTGCGCATCCTGCTGTGGTAGTGTGCAGACTGTGGTTATTCTACTATGCTCACTGCGAACTGTTAAAATATTCGCTGCAATACAAAATCCCGCGAGTTGTTTAGTGCGATCTGTGAATAGGCCTTTGCAAAAACCCAGAAGCCAATTGAGATGCATAGGCAACTTTGTGAAGCGTAAGGAGACGTAACAATGGGTGAAGGCGGATTGAGGTAGTGGTGCATTCAGTTTAAAAATAACCGCACCAATGTTTACGACAAGGACAGCAGTGTTCAGCCTAGCCTTGTGATAGCAGAAATGATAGTGAAAATCAACGAAAAAATTCGTGAAAATCGCCGGCTTACAATTGTGGGTAATTCGTTAGACGTGGTTTTTAACACAGCGCTTTGACAGTCACGCAGAATTACATGCTGGTGTAAACAAGTGGTTAAAATATAAGGCGGCAGATTTATTTGGAGACGGAATTGATTTGCTTGTTAATAGCTGTGATAAATGCTTCAATTTGAATGTCGACCATACCAAAAAATAGTTTAAAAATGTGCCTTTCAAATGTGTATGAGAAAACTTTGTCTTGTCATTAGCTTCATATTTTATTTTAAAACGTAAGTTACTTTCTGGAGAGCCCTCGTAGTTCCTTATCTTGCAAGGGAACCGAGAGGTTAATCAGTTAGATTTGTGATTATTTGTACGCATCTAATAAATTTAACGCTGCACATGGGATTTGGCATTAGCTGCACCCATTGATATCCTGGAACGTTACTGGATTGCCCTTACATAAGCGCTTAGCACGCCAATGCGGAATCCTATCTGAGTTATTGGTGCGGGAAACATACGGATGCAATCATTGATTTTAATTATTCAATTGTATGTAAAACCTATTATTTCATTTGCACTTCCTTTTTACCTTTATTTTCATTAACGTGCGTTTCATATTCATAGGCAAAACTTTCCTTTTTTATCACTTTAAGTGATTTGCAAAGTATTTCTTTTGCTTTATACTATTAGATATTTTTGTCACTCATTGAATATTTTCGATTTCTTGACAATTTTATAAATCACAATATTAGTACTAATGGCTATAATTTTTCTGCGGCAATGCCCAATTTGTGATGCACGATTGTGTAACCCATTTTTATGCGCCACGATAACTGTTCTTTTAATTTATAAGTTGATGCATTATGATATTAGGAAGTTATTAGGAAACAGTACCTATCTATCATCATCATTATATTTGCAAGAATGGATTCACACCAGAATTCTAATTACCAGCGCCAATACCAGTGAAAGGAGCATGGCATTACATCCTGCACTCGCTCATGGGAATCTCTTGTAATTGCAATCGATAAAGAGGCATAATAGTTGCATTAATTTCGATGAAAATTCACTATCTAAGGCTTACTCCTAGGATAAAGATTTATTACGAATATTGATTAACTTTTTAGGCTAATGTTTCATTGACATCGCGATTGATTCTTGCACGGCAGTTTAAATATCATGTATTATCAATAGACTTCTAGGTCAAACATACTGTCATTCCACAACCTCTGAAATAGTATAACGAATAACGGAGACGACAGCTCCAAGTGCTCGGAATTTTATTGGTAAATTTGGCATAAATTCCCACATTCTCAGTTGTAAACGAGTTACATATTACATAGCCAAAAATTATATACGAGGGTCATCCGGAAAGTAGTACCCGTTCGTGAAATAAAGACACAAAAGTAAATATTAACAAACATAAAAAATTTTATTTGAAAGAGGATACTTTAAACTACTTCTCAACATAATCTCCAAGCAAATTAAGGCATTTGTCATAACGTGTGACAAGTTTCTGTATTCCTGCTGCATAGTCCTTCGCCGCCAGCTCATTGAGATACGCGAGGGACCCATCTTGCACAAATTTTTGCATAATGCAGATGGTGTTTAACAATTTCATGAACAATTGTTCGAGAAACATTGGGAAAATGCTCACAGATGTCATCAATTGTGACGCGCCGATCGTTCCTCACGAATTCGTCAACTGAGCTCACCAGTTGGTCTGTAATGACAGACGGTCTCCCCGAACGCTCATCGTCGTGTGTGTTCCCCCTCCCCATGTTGAAGTTGCGACACCACCGCCGAACAGACGACTCGTCCATTACATTGTCTCCATACTCCTCCTTTAATTGGCGATGAATATCACATGGGCGAACGTTTCTTGCATTGAGGAATTTAATCACTGCCCTCACTTCACAACTGGCGGCGTTCTCAATTTTTTTAAACATTGTAAACAATCACAGAAACAACACAGGCAATGCTAGCGTCACGCAACTTGGCTCAGAGAAGGCAGACAAGCCACTGAAGCTATCTGACCTCGTCCAGCGGCTACTCGCGTCGTCAGCACTTCATGCGGCACGAACGGGTACTACTTTCCGGATGACCCTCGTAGGTATGCACTTCCTCTTATGTCCAATTGCGGTAAATTTACTCCCTAGCTTGTGGTTATTTGCAACTACTCCCCATATTTTTATTCATTATTTTTCTAGACGGTTGAAAGAATTTCCTCTTGATTTTCACAATAGCTCTCCGGATTTTCTTACTTTATTCCGAGTCTGTGTTACTTTTTTATTTCATATAAGTCTCCTTTATCTCCTTATTTTCCGCTTACTCCCACTTTTCCTTTTGCCTCTATTTCTCACTTTCCTCCTTACCTCCCTACATTATGTTAACTCAGTCCATCCTTAAGCGAGACGAATGCAATCTTCTCCCTATTCGAGGGTGAGATTATGGCCTTTTATGCTGAGGTATCCTCCTTCTTCATCTTCTGCTCCCTTCCCTTTCTTTATATCCTTTTTGCTACTTTTTTTATTGTCATGGTTCTCAGAAGTATCTAGCGTTATGCTCATTGAATGCTTCAAATCACCTTCCACGAATTTTTTTTGGGGTTACGTATCCTGTAGGCATTCATTTCCACTCCTCACCTAGATTTATCTATGCGGTATTACTTTCCCCCGCGCTTCTTTATCTCTCTCAATTTCTTTTTTGCATTCCGTCTTGTTTCTTCGGCGGGCTCCTTGGAGAAAAAAATGGGTTAACCCCTTTCTAAACTCGCAGAAATAAACAGTTTTTAAAGGTTTTTTATTCAGAAATCTACCTTTGAAGCTAAGTGCTAGCCATCCTTAGTCTCTTTGACACCCAGTCACCATTAATACCGCGAATACACGTTCTCCTAAGCTCTCTGGTTTGGGTTCGGGGTTATGTATTTTCCTCCGGCCTATAATTTGAAATAAATGTTGTCATCACAGTTTTTATCGTTATGGTAGGATAATAGAAGTATTAAAATGGGACTAACTCCAAAATTCAGACCAATGCCGGGGTTAATATGCCGTTTATGCTAATTAAATGAGACTACATGTTAGATATAAACGTTTATTTTTTCGAAGGACAAAAACTATTTGGTTACTTTTCACGTCATGCTCTTTCACTAAAAAATTTGAGTTATTTTTCTGTCATTCAGCATCCCTCATTTTCCCCAAACAACTATCGTCTAATCACAGTCCACTCTAGGACAGATTAATGATACTATGATGGTCTCGGTCTTCATTTTCATTTCTCCCTTACCATGGCTTTCTTCTCCAATATTGAGCCATATCCTATCTACACTTTTTTCCTCTCTCACGAGCAACTATACTTTACCAGCAAGTTTTTATTGAACCCCCTCATAGAACGAAATATCTCAATGCTGTCCCTTTGCTTTGCGTTCCGCCGAAGAGAAGCGAAGAGCGAATTCTCTCTTCCACGCCGAGCTCTTCTCTTCAAATAGAACTCCCACTTACATTGTATTCTCAGATCTTTCATCTCTTGTGGTCATTTTTAAATATGATTGCCCTCACTGCAAATATTATCATGAGGCGAATCACTCCTTATTCTGAGCCTTCAGTCTTAATATTGGGATTGTGTTGGGCTAATAATAGAAATTTATGGCATACATTTCCACTATACTCGTAGTGCTAAAGTAAATATGAAACCTATTTCCCCCATGCTCCTACCGTCTAAAAATATTATGATTCATCGAATTTTAATTTTCCGCTTATTTATTTTATCAAACAAAATAGTAGAGCTCGTGTCTAGCATTTTATCTTTCATGTCGTTCATATTTTTGGAAAGAATCTTTTCGGGGTAGTATCGGAGAAGTATTATGAGCTGATGCGGTTCATTCCGAAGGGTACGATCGTCGGTCAACGCTCGCGGTCTCGAAGCTGCCTGGATGTTTCGTTCTGCTGATCTTTGTGGTCATCTGCCTGAGGTGCGAGATAATCGTAGACGTAAAAGCGCCTTGAATCCAATTTTGTTACATGCGTCCCCTCTCACTTTTCCACTCCTTTTCTCATTATCGTCAGTTCTACCTTTACTCCTCATCTGTCATTTCCTCCCATCGCTCTGCGCTCAGGAAGTCGAATAAATCCCTTCCCCCACCCACCACCCCCGACGCCGCCCGAAGTCTTACCCGTTTGATCGGGGCACTGATGCAAAGAGTGAGCGGGTGGAAAGGAAATTGAATCGATTGATCGATCTTACTTACATCGCTCCGTCTGCGAACAGGAATTTCTCTTTTTGCCCTCGTCCCTTTTCTTTTAATGACTCCACGTGCGCTACCGGCACAAAAAAAGGGCGTAAGCATCTATGTGTGAGGATTTCTAGAGATGGAAGGAGTTCAGAGCGCGAGTGGAGAGGTTCACCTTGAAAATAAACTCGAAAAGAGTTTGGAAACACCTTCAATGTCTTTGCATGCAAGTGAAAAGGAGCAAGACGGGAAAGGCCGGGTTGATGGTTGAGCGACTAGTGAAATTTTAGAACGTTATCATGCGGGCTTATTCACCATTAAATCCACCATGAGATTATTCTAGTCTCCTCCTCATTCGATGATATTTATATAGTGAAAATATAGCGCACTTTACCGTATCTGATATGTAAAAATTTAAGCTATCCAAGGTCAATGGTACTTATTAACTTATTCTAACTATTGTTAGTACATTAAATATGCTTCTCAGCATGTTAACATGATTAGTAAATAGGGGTTAGTTAATTTTTGGTTCAAAGTATACTTACGGTTTTGCAAATCATAATAACGTTAATGTAGTTTTAAAATCGTATTTTAGAGCCATATTTTGCAGTTAATTAAATTTGCTCTGCGTTTTGTGCTAAAACAAAGTTCTAGGTATGGTAGGGGCAGAGAGAAGGCTAATGGGAGAAATTCTAAGGGAAGACGAGTGAATTTGGGCAAGGGGTATTGAGAGGCAATGGAACACTGAAATGGTATTAGAGAGGAGGATTTCGGGAAATGGAAGTTTAGGGAGGAAAAGAATACACATATAGGGTGAAATTTAGCAGAGTATGAAGTATGCAGTGCTGAAGATGGAGTTAATGCAAAACACAGTATTGTAATGTGGAATGGGCCTATAAGGAGCACAGTGGTGTGTAGTCTCAATGCCCATCTAAAACCTACCTTAAGGCGGTATACCACTGCTAAAAAAAATGCACTCATTAAAGGTCACCTTTGGTAAAGATTTCGTCCGTGTTCAGAATTAAATTTTAACCCGGTAGGTGGCGCCTTCTACATATGCTGTTCCGTGTGTTTAACTCTTGAAGAGCATGTCGCTTTGTATTGGTTTATACATTTTGAAACCAGGGGACGAATACGCCCTGGCAAATGTGAATACATCTCTGTTGATGATTTGTTGATCTATATGACCACAAATCCGCATTAATAACGAAGTATTTATCTATATCATATTTATATTAAAATCGGATTACATTAAAATCCACATCTGCTCATCAAGATGTGTCGTTATGATGTTCATCATTCATTATAACTTTCAGAAAAGTCTCTTTTTATTTCGAGTAACATACATTTTCCACATGCTTCAATTTAGCAAAAAATAGAACTTTACTCTTAATTAGAAATGGTTTTATCCCTATATAATTAATAAATAAATATGTATACCCATGCAATATAAATACATATATAATCATAAGCACAGGGATCAACCCGAAGGTCTGTTTGGTAGATGATGGTAGAGTTCACCCAGTATTAAACCAAATGGCGTCTGAGTATGTACATGTATAAATTATACATCTGCCGCCAATTTTCGAGACGAAGGCATAACCGCTGGAATATTTTTTGTAACTTTTTCATGTAAACTCTGGAAGTTTTATGCACTCGATAAAAATCTTTCCCCTTTAAATTTTTACCTTTTTCTTGTGTTATTCATTTCATTTTATTCCTTGCATAAGAATGGCCTTCATTTCTTCCACAATTTCTTGACCCTTGAGGCTGCTTCCTTTTTTTATAGCGAATAGCTCATCACTTTTTCAATGGATAAGAACATTTTCAAAAATGTTTTTCCAAATATTTTGATATAATTGAGGTCCTACTGAAAAGCTCTAAACTTGACGTTCATTTTTATTTAATACAGAATCATATTCCAAAGAAACTGCGGGAGATGCCGCAACAGTAACTTTTAACGGAGTCATCCGCTAATGTGCATTTCAATGCAACAATTTCAGAGCGTAAAAATCATTCGCCTTGACTGGGACTCGAACCCAGATCCCTCAATATCCGGTCGAGTGCTTTAGCCACTTAAGCTACCGAGGCGTCCTCTTAAACTCTGAAATTTTTGGGGCTTTTAAAGGAACTAGATGTTATGACGAAATACCGTACATACAATGTCACATGTATTCGTAGTCGTGCGCGAGGCGCCACTGTCCACGAGGTTAAAGCCAACTTTAAACACGTATGGTGTTTTCCCTTTGACAAATTCCAAAGAAACTGCGGGAGATGCCGCAACAGTAACTTTTAACGGAGTCATCCGCTAATGTGCATTTCAATGCAACAATTTCATGATTTTTACGCTCTGAAATTGTTGCATTGAAATGCACATTAGCGGATGACTCCGTTAAAAGTTACTGTTGCGGCATCTCCCGCAGTTTCTTTGGAATTTGTCAAAGGGAAAACACCATACGTGTTTAAAGTTGGCTTTAACCTCGTGGACAGTGGCGCCTCGCGCACGACTACGAATACATGTGACATTGTATGTACGGTATTTCGTCATAACATCTAGTTCCTTTAAAAGCCCCAAAAATTTCAGAGTTTAAGAGGACGCCTCGGTAGCTTAAGTGGCTAAAGCACTCGACCGGATATTGAGGGATCTGGGTTCGAGTCCCAGTCAAGGCGAATGATTTTTACGCTCTGAAATTGTTGCACAGAATCATATAATTGAAAAGGGGCATTGAGAGTTTTCAAAGGCGGTTAAATGATATCGGAAATGGTTAGACACTCTCGTACCTTGTCATGGAAAAAGTAGAATTTAGCGGGCAAAAGGTAAGAAGATTATTTATACTCATTTTGAATGGTCATGAATACAAGAAGAACTATACCACTCGTTGAACTATTTATCCATGATATACAAAATGCGTGGTATATGAACTACGGTGATTATACTATAAAACATGTTAAATTGCTCCGTATTGACCTCCACGCTTCAAAATTGTGTGCCATTATCAAGGTGGTGCTCCATAGTTTGTATACTTGTGGGAAGGGAAAGCAGAGAGGAAAGGGATGAAATGGGTTTTACTTCGGACAGGGTAACATATGTTGGTTGTGACCACTAAGGATAGATGAAAAGCTTACATGAACTAATTAAATTTTAAGCCTTATTAATTGTTGACATGAAACCTCTAAGAATGTGTGATAATAAAGAATGGGAGGAGGTACCATTGTAATCAAAGCCAAAATAAGTTCTGCTTATCTTGTCTCTACTCGTACTTCGACCATTTGGTCTAATACACTTCAAGGATAGGTAAAATCTTCTACCTTCTCTGATTTTATTCTTATATTTCAACATATAAATTTGCTTACTTCTATATCCAGAATCTCAAAACCTTTGTTTTGTTTATATTAATTCTCATACCATATCTATGGCATATTTACCAACATGCTTCAAAAGCTCACTGGCTAACTAACACAATAATGTTAATCATCCCCAAACCTAACTGATTACATGTATTTCCAGCCGAATTTCATTCCTATTTCCCGATTACCCCATGCCTCCCAAAAAATTTCCTCCGCATATACGATAAAAAGCACGGATGACAATGGACACCCCTGCATCACCCCTCTTAATACTGCCCATTCGGACTCGCGATCCTCCACTCACATCTGAGAATTCTGTGATATGTGCGGGGTGCGGATAAGTAGCATGTGCGTCCAAACCACTCCTATTTTCTGCAATGCATCCAATAATTTTTCGCAATTCACTTACCAAGCGCATTTTCTAAATCTACGAAACGGACCTTTTCGAGGGTAGTTTGAAAAGTTCACGGAGTCACCACCAGATGTTAGCCCTAGCGTGAGTCTCCTGCGTAGTAATAGAGTAAACATATAATGCATCAGTGCTCTGGGAAGGGATCAGTGGCGCGGATGACTAACTGTATTTCCTGCGTTGTGATTTGTAAAGATGGAAAAAATTGAGATTCCAGAGGTGATTAAATACTTCGAAAAGAAAGGTATAATAGCAAATGAAATTTATGCCAGCTCGTAGAACACTTCGAGGGTCTCTGCTCCTTCATATACGTCTGTTGCTAAGTGGACAAACGAGTTTATGTTTGGTCGGGACAACTTAGATGATAACACGCGTAGTGGTCGACCAATATGTGTCAATACCCCATAAATTATTGAAAAAGTTCAGAAAATGGTCATGGAGGAGGCTGAAATTAAACTGATTATACATGTATTCTGTGTTAATCTCTATCGATTATCTCATAACTGCTATAGATCACGCGTGCATCTCCCCTTCCTGAACCCAAATTGGTCATCCTCTAAGTATTCATTTGCTTTTCTCTCCATTCTCCTATTGATGGTCCTGAGAGCACCTTTAGCTGCTAACGAAATGAAACTTATTGCTCTCTAGTCCTCACTTACCTCACTTTTTTCTTTTTGGTACTGTTCTGAGGAAATGTTCAAGCCAAATTCCCCTTCATAAATGCAACGAATCAGCACATAAAATATCTGCCTCCCACGTTTTCCTAAACCTTTTAGTAGTTCCGCGGGAATATCTACCCCCATGGCCTCATTTGATTTCAATTTCCTTAATGCTCTTCCCCTCTCACAATACAGGTAGATGACTGGATGCAGGCTATCTTCAACTACGTGATATCCTCATCTATGTCTAAATTTGCTGGTCTAATATCCTTATCGTATAAATCTTCCAAATAGTAATTCCACCTCTCTTAAATCTTTCCTGAATCAATGAATAATTTTCCTGCCTTTAATTTACAGTGTTCATAGATTTTTCCTTCTTACTTCATCTTATTGTAGAGTGCATTTAGTATTTCATCCGTCCTCTGTTAAGTCTCCAGATCCTCGCCCTGAATCTTTTGCCATACTTTTAAGCACCTACTCTGCCATCATCCATAATGACTTATTTCCTTGTCAGTTTCCTGTTTATTGTTCCTATAGTTTCGCATGTGGCAATATCCAGTTTTTTTAATTGATCCTTACTTTCTTGTAAGTTAATCGTCATCCTGTCCTCACTCATAAATTTTCCCACTCCTTCTTGGTACTCCTTTCTTTTCTCCCTAGTGAATTTTCTGCCTTCCATTTCCTAATTCTTATTCCCTGTTCCCACATATTCATGGGAAACTAAACCCATGGCGCTATTCCTAAACCTGTGCTGAATCATGATATAGGGCATATATAACTGTAATCTCTTCGCGTCCATGGGCACCGTCTAGGCATGTATAATTCTATTGTATTTTTTGCCTAGTGCTTATTATTATTAAACCATTTCTCCAGCAGTACTATATTTCTTTATCCTCATGATTTTTCCTTTTCCATAATCACTAAAACGCTATTCCCATGCTTCATTCCCAACCTCTTCTCCCGTTCCCCCACAGCTCATTCCAGTTCCACATCATATCCAAATCATTTTAATTCCCCTTCGCATGACTATCGAATATTTCATACCAAGAATCGAATTATTTATTTTCTCCAAATGATTGCGTACCTTGTCTATGGTTACTTGATGCCATCATCTCGCCTGTAGTCCATGGTTTATCTTACCTTTCCTATTTATTGTTCCGATAGTCTTGTTTGCGGTTTTCGATATCCCTTTTTCGATGTGGTCTCCGCTTTTCATCTATAGTATCACCTCACTTTACTCACTCATAATTTTCTCTACAGTTTGCTGATACTCTTTTCTTGCCGATCCGGTTTATACTTCTACATTTCATTTCCTCAACAGCCTTCCCTTTTTTATGTTTTTGAATTCGAAGTCACATTCCATTCGTACTAAATAATGCGATCCAAATTCGCATCCGATCTCGGGAAACTGCGCATTAATATATCGCTGTACCTAAATCTAGGCTCAACCATAATATAGTCTGATTTACGTATCTCTGAATCTTCGGGCCTTATCTGCCTCTACCTATCCTTATGGTATTTAAACCAAGCGTTGTTGCTGATCAAGAGCCTCCTACAGAACTCTATTGATTTTTCTCCGCGGTCCTTCCTTGTTCTTAAACTACATTTTTCTACCTCACTTCCTCTTTCTTGACTTACCATCTCGTCCCAATCCCCCTGGTATAATATAAGTTAAGAATGTTACCATGTATTTCGAGACATTCATTGCGTAGAGACTGGCCATTAATCGATACATTACTGAAACAACAAAATAACATAGTATCTAGTGAAATAGTGTTACTTTATTGAAAACAATCAATATGAGTAAACGAATTTCAAATATGCGATTTCAGATGTGCATGTCTGAGGGTATTCCCTTACTAAATATCCAAGTATCAACCTCAAGTCGCAGGAATACCACAAACGCTGTTGCCATTGGAAGTGAATTCTATTCCATATTGCTTAATTAGAAGAATTATTGCATAGATGACACAACTAGAAAGCACAAGTGCTACCAGGTAATACTAAACTATCTTACCAACCACACAATTTATGAACAGATTATATCAACCAAGAGCTATGAAATTCCAAACCTTTTTCAGTAACCAGTCACCTCGATAGGATCACTGAGATATGAGAGAAGTCTGCCAGCGCCGACTGCCCTCAGATATTCCCGTTTAAAGACATTTTTTCTGCTTTTTTAGGTGAAATCCTGATGCTCTCTGCCATCTTCCCATTCCGGGTATTTACGGGGCATTGGTTGGATGAAATAGATTAGTTGAAATTATCGTTGTACATCCTTAAAACGAAAAAATATTATGAAGCTCTTGATATCTGTTTTATATTATTATAACCATTTATTAAGTAATTTCACGGAAAATTGAAAATTAAAATTTCTTCTACGTTTCTACATAATTAGTGAATTGAAATGATTGTGACATATAATTTACCCTGACCTAATTATTAACTCAGGCAAAAATAAACATATTATGGAATGGCAGAAGAGGATTCCAGCCCATTTCACAAAAATATCTCACGATATCGCCTCACAAAATTATGATTATGCTCTGAATATCTACGAACGTAGAGTACTAACATTTTACTGTGGCAACACTCATCAATGCATACATCCATTATCAGTCATAAGCAGAATCGAAACCCTTACAACAACTATCGAAGGCCTCTTTTGATTTCACGCTGTGTATAACATGTTGTTGAGTCCTAGATTACTTAGGATTTACCAGGGAGGGCGATGTCTAACAGAAATGCATGTACATTTAAGGACATGGATTATATATATATATATATATATATATATATATATATATATATATATATATATATATATATATACACATTCAAACACGAAATCCCATATATATATATATATATATATATATATATATATGGCCTTGTGAACATTGGATTTAGATCACTATCTATGAACGACAGGGTTAAAACTGAAATAGTACCCTCTCGTTTGGGCTGAGAGGGGAGACGAATTTCCGAAAATATAAAAAACAGTGCAAATAGACAATATGAATGGCATATGGCGTGCTAACAATATTTTTCACCTTGCGGCGAAAATGATTTGAAAGTGTCGAGTTGGGTGATGATGCTCTTTTACGCTCTCGGTAATTGTTTTGATTTCCTTGAAACCAAAGAAGGTTAGATGGAGAATTTAATTTTATGATTAATTCGTAATATCGTTGTCTTTGCGCCTCGCATTCATTACGTTAATATCCATTTTGTTTAATTAGTCATTTTATGTTTTCGCTACCTAAGTTGCTCTCTCGATAATTATTATTAACAGGTAAATATGGCTTACACAACTGTGTAATGGCAGAGAATGAGTATTACAAGTATTATTGTGCAGCTTTTATTGATGTGTTGCTGCTTGTTTTAGACCTTATTACTAACAAAATAGTGAACCTGATACCACAAGAAAACCAATTTTCTTCGGTAATGCACCATCTATCGACTAACACGGAATATATTCGCGGTCTAGAGAGAAACTAGTCAGGGTTAACTTTAACTTCTGTTTAAATTCCGGGCGTCCTGGAAGGAACATGGCTTTTCGCGCCCAACGTCGTCTCGCAATGTGGCGCCTTCCGCGTTTGCCTTCCGCTACGTGTCGGTCAACTGATGCGCGGCAGGCCCATGGCGGCCCGTGGTTGCACATCCACACTTCATCATTCCCTGTCGCTCCTCCCCTTAACTCCAAGCGTCGAGCAACTCCGCTCCCTGGGATGTTTATTGGACCCTCCTTTCGAGGGGGATTCACTCCGGAAATCGCCAGGACGCCTTTGAATTATGTCCCGCGGTCGTCTGTCTGGGGGAATAAGACGCATGGTCTGTCCAAAGCGTGCCATTTCATGGCGCGGCTGAAGATTCTCGTTGACTCCTTCAGATGAAAACGCATGTTATGAAAGGGGTCCGGCGCTCATTAAATCTAGAACCATGCCATGGAATAAACCCAATACAAAAAATTCAGTATTGAGTTTATAAGTTATTTAAGCATTGAGATGTCGTACTCGGTTAGGTAATCAGATAGCTTGGGTGCGTTTTTTTCCTCAGATTCTGATGACAACGGTCGTGCCGTCGAAATGTCAAAACTACATACGTAAGTGTCCTTTCTTTGTGTTTCCATGTTTAAAAAATCTACATCTGTGTTTATGTTTATATATATATGCAATTTTGCTAATTTATCATACTTTTTTATCATAAAATATCGTTAGCTAGCTATTTATAGCATTGTACGAGCTACTCGTATTTGCACAGAGTCCGGTGCTTTTCGAATACTGTCCGGGAAGTAATTCAATCACACCAAGAGTTAACGAACGCTCATTATAAATGAACCAAAAACAGAACTTTTTTCACATAAAACTCCAATAATATTTACAAAGTATTCATATCCATTCTTACGGCGTTCCACCCCGGACTATGGACTCGCCGGATCAGACTGATACATTTTGGGGAGTTGACCCAGGATATGTGAGCTTAGATAGCTGTTCCTTTCAGCTATTTGTTAAGTATGTATTTTATTATTTATTGTAGTCCAGTCCAAGAGGGTATTGGGTATGTTTGATCACTCTATCCGCGAATTACTTGAATGCAAAGCCAGGAACTGAACAACACATTCTTACCACGAGGATCCACGTATTTCAATTATTTCTAGCTTTACGAGAAGATAGATAAAGGTTATGTGAAATTCCTATTAACTGGTTTTAAGGTCACGTAGCACGAAGAAAACATTTATCTCGATGCATATTTTGAATAGATTGCTTTTAGAAAATGTTGGGGCGTAAAATGATATTTGCGAAAGTATCGGTTTGTTCAGCTGCGAAAGCTTAATCAGTCGTTTATCGTGATACGGTCGATAGGGATTCCTTGGGTTATGTGGGAGTTCCCGCGTGCTTTGACCCAAAATGGATGGCTGCTTTAATGCAATATCGGTTTTTGAGCCTTTCCCACAAATCACAACAGGTCCATGTGGTATGAAAGACAAAAAAAAACTCTTAGTGCGTAGGACAATTTATTCGATGCCACTACATTTATGATTGTATAAAATACTTCATTTACATTTTTAAAAACCTAGTTCTCGACCTGAAGGTTAGCTTTATAGGTAAGTGTAGTACTAAGCCCAAAGGCGTAAGAAATTCACTCACGCGAGTAGGGGGGCAGTTTCTTTCCTTCTGCCGCTTATGGTTTCCCCTTAATTTCTGGCACCCGAAAAATTAGTTGATAAACACATATATAAAGAATAGCTTGGGTGAAGTTAGGGTGTCCAAAAGTATTACTTGGAATCTAACCAGGGGCCTCAGGTTACGCCCACTGCACTAATACGGCCCACTATTTATTTAAACTTTATGCAATTAAAATTAGGCTCCCACAAATGAGTATATTTATTTCTATGATACGTACAATGATATTCGCATATAAAAATTTAAAGTATATCGTTAAAAACCAGATTTTTATTGCAAATTTATACACGTTGTTTTCATCATTTTTGGTGATAGGTTCAATATAGTATGTATTATGATTTGTTGTAAAACTTATTTTTATGTTTGCCTCAAATATTATTTGTATATGGGGAAATTCCAAGAGTATATGGCAAGGTATGTATGGGACCTGAAATCTTTAATATTTTTCACAATCCAAGAACGGTGATAAATTAAATTCTATAATAAAAAGGGTAGCACCAATTATACTGCTGTGCAGCTTAGAAGGGAATACATTCCTTAAAGATGAGTAAATGAAAGCTTACCTACTTTCTGGTGCAGAAGAAGGGGCAATTAGGTATTGGCCCGAGACCTGGTGGGGCCAGGAAATTTATATTCTAGAACCAAAGACATCGATATACCTACGTAATGAACGAGTTAGTAACTATATGGGCGATATCTTCGATATCCATTTCTGGTTGACAATGCTAGATATACCCAATGCCTATCACCTTCCTGATATACCGTTACGTTATCACTCTTTATTTTTTTGTATCGGGGGTCAATATAGGGATTGGAATATCGCTCAGCCATTAATGGTCCGCCATATTCGTAGCTGGCCCGAACCCCTTCTCTGATCTCACATCCCCCACTTTATCGTAATGAAAGTACAGTTTGAATTTAACTGTGCCTCAGGTTTTTTATGTTTAATTTGGTGTATACTCGTACCTGTTATCTTCTTCTAAATTGCAGGAAAGCGCGTTACTCAGCCGGCCGGTTTTAGTACTTCAAAATATATTTATATTTCATATCTAAGTTTTACAGGAGCGAAAACGAATTTTTCATCTTAAAATTCTCTTTTATGCTGTTTTCTTTATAATTTTTATCTGATTTTATCTATTTGTGACTTGTCAAGGGACCCGGGGGAATGCGAAAGTGATAGTGACAAGCCCTCATGCACAATCGTCCCCCATTTCGCCGAGTATAATGTACCAATAATCGAATGGAAATATTTTTGTGGGAGTAAGTTTGGAGAGGGATGGAAGATATATATATATATATATATATATATATATATATATATATATATATATATATATATATATATATATCATTGAGGGCCTATTTCACTAAGGATAAAAAAATAATCTACCCATTTTTAGAAAAAATCTATATTTACCCTTCGAACTGCCGCAGCCATCGCGTAAAGGAAATAGGGGATATGACAGCAGTCACTCATTGCTAAGCTAGTTCCTGAAATAGAACAAAGGCATGGAGGGTTATGCATCCCATATTTTCGATTGAGAGCACCCTAGGGATATTTGTCCATCTTTTTCTTTTTTCACGCATTTTGCGAAGCACAAATGATTGCCTATCTAAACTTATTAATATGTTGCTGTTTAGCCCCGAAACCCATGCACGGCATAGGTTTTATTATTTTGTTTTTGCCATGAATAAACGCGGGTATCTTGTTCCTTTCTACAACACCTAGGTTTCCCCTAAACTGAAGGGTTTGCCTTCATAATTAGGTTTCCGTAACAGGTTTTATTTTCTCAAACTCGACTATAGGGATTTAAAAGTTTTACAAAGTTTTTCGACTATAGTGATTTTACCATGAATACGATAAAAGTATTATTTAAATGGGAATTCCCCTATTAGAGTCGGTTGTGGGAAAATATTTAGCAATGACTTATTTTTAAAATAATTTTCTTTTAGCACTCCAACTTCTATATTCTACGCAACATGATACCGAAACAACTTTGCCACCCAGTAATTTCATGAGACACATGATTCCCATGGTAGCTTTATCATGAAATATTTTATAAAATTAAAAAAAAAAACACTGAGATCCTTTTAGCTGTAGACCTGCTTGTAATGCTTGGGAAGTACGAGAAGAGAAAAGGTGGTGTCCTCATTTGTCAAGTCTTTTAGGAGAGAAGCCGCTGTGTCGGCAGTGACAAAAGGTCCATCCGGTAGGAAATGTGCTGCAACTTTAATGCATTTTGCGCAAGATGCCAGCGGCGAAAATATCCCGTAATCTCATTGAATTGCGACCGAATGGCCCTCGGTGGCTAACCGCGTCGTGGGAATGTTACCGACTGCATAGCACACAAGATAGACAGCCCTCTAATTTGATCATTGCCCAAGACATGGCATTAATTGCCATTCCTCCTCAGGTTGATGGGTATGCTTCATATTGAATCAACGTCTCGCGGAAGCATTCATTAAAAGTTTTCATTGACATAACACTTGTCGAGGAAAATGATAATGAATTTGGTCGGAAGAAAGTGTTCGCACGTGCAAGTAAATATATGCGAATATAGGGGAGGTTGGCAGATGAGAAGGACATTCGTAGGGGAGAAAGGAAAGTGGAAAGGAAGGAGATGCGGGATGGAGGAGGGACCGAGTGCATGAAATGAGATGAAGTGGTTCGTAGTGAAGGGGTTGGGCGAGGGTGGGTGAGGGGGTTAGCGGGAGTGAGGTTCAGGGAGAGCGGCAAGGGATTAGTGGGATGATGTAGTGGTCGGCAGGACGGGTGGAGAGGGATTAAGACGGAGAGCACCTCACCTCTCGTTTAATGACCCTCCATTCTAAAACTTTAAACTTCTTCCTCTTCCCCTGCGTCACACTGTTCCTTCTAACCCGGTCGCCCCTCTTCCCTCCTCCGGGCTTCTTTTCATTCTTCTCCGAGTCGCTCATTTCTTTTTATTTCCCGAACCACGCCTCCTCCTCTTTCCCTCGAGCTAAATGTTACAAAAAATCGAATGGAGGGGGAGCGGTAGCCTTTAATGCACTTTTTTTCGTTCTTTCTCATCCTACCATCCCTCTCTCCCTATGCCGCCGGCCTCTCCTCTTTACGTATAATTATGTGCGTGTATTGTGTGGATTAAGTCGTTTTGATATGATTAAGTGTCCATACGTGGAGATTTAAAGGGATGGGAACGTGGGGATGTAATGTTAAGGAAGAGAGGAGAGAACGGGAGATAGAGATGGATTGCAAGGAGTGAGTGAGGGTGAGAGTGAAAGAAAAGATACTTTTTAAGCACATTTGATTTTTTACTGCTTCCGTGATGATGATTAATTCAGCGATTTTTTACTTTGGGAGGTTGTAGGTTTTGTTCATTCCTTTGTAGTTTTTATTCCCTTATATTGATAATGAAAATATCGAAATGTAGGAATATATTCTACATTTTCCTTTTCCATATTTAATTTAGAACTTTACTAATTAAAAGAAAATTAGGCAAAGCGTTAATTATGAAGCTATAAAAACAATATAACTCATTGTATTTCATCAGTAAAATAGTATTTAGATTGATATTAGGAAAATAAATGGTTTTTTGAATTTTAGTACGTTTCCACTAATTCTGCTGTGAATTTTAATGTGGCACGCACGTCGAAAGTTCGATATTAGGTTAATTCATAGAGAAACAAAATCACTCCCACGTTCCTCCCAGCAGTCTTGAATAAATATGCATTCCTTATTCATTTAAAAAACAGTACGCTCTTTAATCAGTGAGGGCTTGGAGAATATTTTGTCCAAAAATCTACCCTCCTCTACCAGGTGACTTTCAATTGAATACGTTGATTTGGTCAAAAACTGGTGAACTGGTGCGAGAAGTGGTTTCAACTGATACGCTGAAATGTAATGGTGGAAAGTTTCGACAGTTGAAATGCCTTTCAGTGGTGAAGAACTGTTTTCTTTCGTCCATAAAATTGGAAAAGGGGAGTTTTTTCATGTATCTTAGTCACATTAAATAGTTCGATGCGCGTTTTTTAGTTATTTTTTGCAATCAGAGGATATTGTAGGCATAGTTTCTGGGCCTTCACACCGTCTTACTGGCGCCCAATAACCGACTTGATCTTGATTAAACATTTTAATATACCTGCAGAAATCTTGTTGAGATCCCAAAAATAGAAGTTACCGGTGTTTCTCATGCTCAAATCACATGAGTGTACCATTTGTTGAACCAAAAAACCGGCAAGCGATATCCTACTCCAACATTGCCGCCTCTACTGAGTTATAGCCATAATCTGATTACACTACACCGATATTGGAAGAGTAAAAATGCTCTACCTTCCCCAGAAATAGCTAGTGCGACGATGGTTCTGAAAAATTTATTCATCATGTGCGCCAGTGCATTTCAAAAGTAAATCGGATGCACTGAAAAAATACCTCTGCACATTTTGACATCGTCGAACAGTCCAAATATTCTTTCATCAAATACCATAATTGGTATTCAGGTGAATCATAGGTATTTAAAGTAGTCGGATATTCACATTTCTGCTTTGGTTTTTTGAGTCGATTTCATTTTCAACGAAACTCCATCCTTTGATTACAGAGTTTATTTCCGCTCACTGAACTCCGGTGAAAACTATAATTTGTATTCGTAGTAGTACTGATTGATTATATTTGTACTAATTGTATTTTTTAGGTTATTTATATCAATGCTGTAATGACAATATTGCCATTTACACTATCTATCGAAGGTGACGTTTAAGTGTGTTCCTTCCATTAGGATAAGCTTATGGGTGCATGGCTCCAGAGCGCCTTCCTTGTTTCTCACGGGGTAAAACTTATAAGGCTATGGCAAACTGGGAGGCTCACGAATGAGTTTTCTTAAGGCAATTTGCTAGAGTTGGTCGAGATCCTGAATCACCCCGGGCTAGAATATAGCAGAGGTGCACATATTCCTTCAGCTGTGAATACCTAGGAGGCAGCATTTTTCGGCTGCGTGGATCTCGAAAAAGGGTCTGTTATCCAGCGGCGCCAGATTTATCTCCTCCTATGCAATTCCCGGGTCAGTTCTTGTATTTAGAAAGCGTTTTAGAAGAAGTTAATTAAAAGAAAAGTCATATCAGAGAGAGATACTTTTAAAATGAGGAGGGAGTTGATGATCCGAACCTTAAATAAAGATGCTAAGAAAAGATTGGTGGAAACTTTTACGAGATTTCTCATGTAGGGAGAGTAGTTTTACACGGATCGCAAAGTTAGGCTATGGGGCCAGAGAAAAGCGTTTATTGGTGAGTTTTGACACGTATTTATGAAGAAGAATGAAAAAATATGATCAAGTGAAGGGAAAGCCAACGATGAAGAATTACGCATGGTAATACGAGTGGAAGAGAAGTTTGTTAGGAGTCATTCAATGAGTCACAAAATATGTAGTCACGGATATTGAGAGGTAGAAAAACCTGAAAATTTTGAAAAGGGGAAATGATGAGTAATTGGAGTAGGGTTAGGAAAAGAAAAGGAATTTTTTGCGGGATATAAGGAGGTATGAAATATGCGGTATCGAGGAATAATGTATTGTTATGAAGGGCGTTATTGTATTTAGTGTCGTGATTGGCGAGACTTGGAAGGAAACTAGTGCAACGTCCCGGGATTCATTAAGAATTTACCTTGACCGTTGGATTACTTTTAATTATAATGCCTAACTGGCTATAAATACCTATCTTTGATGGTGCATGCCCCCGGCTGACACGTAGAAGATAACTAACACTAAGCTAAACAGTAACTGAATGCAGATGCAAGCGCCAAGTAGGTGAAATGAGTCGTTCATGATTTACAGCCATTCTGAATGTAGTCTTCGGAGGGAATACAATGAGGGAAGAAGTGCGAAAAGAGAAAGAGATAGAAGGAGGCCGGCAGGAGGGGAGTGGAAGAAGAAGGGGTCGGGAAAAGAGGAGAGGGGTAAGAGGTAAGGGCGTCCATTTGAAAGCAAGTGGATATCTCGAGGAAGGAAGAAATTTGGAAGGAGGAGAAGTGGGAATGTTCTGTGTTACGCCTCGGGGAATGCGTTTCGTTTTTTTTCTTCCACTCGTTGTTAACCCGGGGACCAGTGGGTCGAGATGGCGAGAGGGTGCCCCAGCGAAGCCTTTTCTTTTTTTTTTCTCATGAAATAAAAAAAAGACTTCCCGGAGACGAATCTCAAAGGCGGCGGAAGGAAAAGGGAGGCATTGGGTTGGAAGGGAAGAGAGATGAAGAAAGAAGGCGTCAAATTTCACTGTTTCCCATTCGTGCGTGCTCGCCGGCGACCCAGAAGGGTGTGTGGCGGAGGAGCCGGAGGAAGGAAGAGTTGTAGGCTAGGTTATCTTTGGCTCTTTCGCCCGAATTCCCTCGCGGACTATGTAGTGAGAATTTGTGGGATTCAGGTGGCTGAGGCCCATGTATAGAAAAAAAGCATTTAATTTTTTTTAACGTCTAATCATCTAGGGGCGTTTACTTTGGGGCTTTCCTCATTCTCTTTTCCCTTTTGTGGGAAGCCATTTGGACCCTTATAAATGCTCTGCCATCCGGTCCAGCTCCCCCTTCATCCCCGAGGGAAATGGTGCGAAATGCACGGAACCGAGAGCTCTCGATTGTAATTGTGATAAGATAACAGTATTTTGCCCTTCGGACGGTTCTCTATTTGCGTCCCGCAAGACAAATCAAAGAGGGTATTCTTTACGCTTGCAGTTCAGGCTTTTAAAGGAGATGTTCACAAGTCTCATTTCTACCACTAAGATTTGAATAGTACATCAGATTAAGAAGAGAAAGGTATATGGGTTAACAATAGCTTCAGAGTAGTCATATTCAGGTAAGAAGACACCAGGTAATTCACAGTTGACAATTGAAAAATACAATTCGCAGTTTTACTCCGTTGGACTGTCGGGTGAGAGTCGTAGCACCATGCGAAAATCATACACCCAGGATAAATGAATGGAAAACATTTCGGAGATAGTGGTAATCCACGATCTTGTATGTGACCGAGTCTCTTAGATTCTGCAGGAGGTATAAGGAGTTTCTATGCTACTCAAACTCAGTCCCGATTTTACATGAAGTGCTTACATCAAAACCCAGCAAACTTAATATTGTGATAAAATGGTCTACTTGAAATAGTATTAATTCTTGCAAAATATATTTTTTCTAAATTGCGAAAAAGTAGCTGATTATTGATAGTAATTTTATTAAATGGATGAGTTCCAATGAAGAGATTATTTTCTAAAAATCGAAAAACTAAATTATTTTAAAAATTGGTTGCCTATGTAAAGAATTCTTAGAAGAGAAACTATAGAATTTTAAAATATTTGATTTTACATTTCCGACATGATTATTTTTTGGAACTATACGAATTATTCTTAACAGATTAGATTTAATTCATGAGAGTTAAAATTGGTCTGTAATTCATTTTTGAATTTTTTTAGACACATACTGCTTACCGTAATTGTTTAATACCGGCTAAAACGACCGGTTTTATTTTATTATGGTATGACATATGAAGTAGTTGCTATTTTATGTAACTATCTGTTCTGTCGAAGTTCTATTTAACGGTTCCTGAATGAGTCATACTTCTGCAATAATTATAATTCAAACATTCTTTGAAGTTTATAACTGCCTTCTTTAACTACTCGTAATGAACTCATAACTACTAAATTCAAAATAGTATCTTTTAGAATTCTTTCACTACCTCTTCTCTTCAACCGTATTTAATACTTCTCCACCATATGTTTCGCTAATACAAAATTATACTACCGTTTGTTTATACGAGTAGGTTCATACAATTAAAAGATTCGTGGGTTATGAATTTTATTATTCCATGAGTTCAAGTATTTATTATGAAGTCGAAAGTAAACCTTGGGGAGGTACATGTCGTATGATGTGAGAGTGAAATCAGTAAACCGAGCTTTCTTCTACCTTTAGTTCATTTTGGCCCGTCGGTCTTTCTTGGAGAGCTTAGTACAAGTTTGAGGTTTGTTGATTTCCTGCGGCAACTACTCTGACTTGATGATTTTAACTCATCTACTTATGTTATATTGATATTAGGAAACAAACCAAAGATGACTAAGAAATTATGACACAATATTTAACGAAGTAATCTATTCAGCATGGATTTTCTCTGGCAGTTGCTACCTATTACGAGAATTTGATACAGTTACTTGTACAAATAATAGACTATGACTCTGTGCTTGATTGTCTATATTTCCGCATTTAGCGCAATTTGCAGCTGCTCTTCGATTGAAAGACACATATCTATGTTTTACGACTAGTAAATTTATAAAATAAAAATGAAAATACTATGATAAATTATTGCCAAAAACCATTTAAAATACGGTAAAGTATATATCCCAAAATATTAGGTAATTTTGACTCAATTGAACTATATTACACATTATTTTTATTTCCATACGTGTAAAATCAATTGCAGAATTATTTTCCTAAATGAACTCATAACCGTGTTTCATAATTTTAGCTTTTCAAATAGTTATCATATTAGTATTTAAATAGCAGTGTTGAAAACATTTAATATCATTGGTCAAGACGATAGAATTGGACTTCAATTATCACAATCTAAATCCCTTCATCTTGACTCGTTCCATTTCGTTCATGCACAATGGAATTGCATTCTGGTGATTATTTTTTTCTTCGATTATTAATGCACTGGCCGAATCATCAACCCTTACGTCCTTGATTTATCGACAGCACTAAACTTAATACTATTTAATAAAGCACTCGATAATCCATTTAGGAGAAAATTCTTAGAATATTTTTACAAAGCATGGTTCTGATGGGTATTTATACTTCAACTGTATCAATGAGGCATTTTTTTAAAATCAGCATAATACCGCCTACAAATATTACGCTCTTAAAGATACCAAAAATTTTGTTTGAAATTGCTTTCTATTCAGGTTTTCATTACAGATATGGAGTCATGCATTCTCCTACCATCTCTTTGTTAAAACTGGCCTTCTATGGAGTAGTCATTTGACCTATTTTCCAAACTTTCGTTGATGATCAAGCACACAGCCGAGGCCGCAGGCGATATTAAACTTGCAGTTCTATAGTCCCCTTACTCTACCGTTTTTCTCTTTTTTGGGATAGGGATTAAAATTAGCGTCACGCAATAAGTCTGGTTAAACTCATGATGCTACATTACAGACCAAAAAAGGAAACTTACCTCCCACTTTATTCTAAGCCTTTGAGCAAAACTGTAAATTTTTCAAATTTTAATTGACAGCCAAGCTCAACTTCATCTGTTGTAAACAGCACTTGATTGAAATGCTATTAACAAAATAGAAGATGCCTAAAAATGAGAATAAAGAAAATACCTTTGCTTAAGAAAATAAATACGAAAAAGGTGCTTTCTTCATTACAACTTCATTATTCAAATATTTAGAAACGTTCCTCATTTCACAATCTACATGCACATTTTTTCGTTATTTACTGTCAAATTGATTTCAGAAAATATGAAGATAGTCTGATTGTTTTCCGACCTAACAAATAAACGGGACATTCTTTCTTTTCTTTTTTAGATCGGAAACGTTTCAGGCAATCATCGTACATAATAGCAAAGCTCTCTTTAACAATTCTCAAATTTAAAATAAATGACCTTACTAAGTACTAAATATTAATATCTCCCCTAGATAGACAAATTATTTTGCAATTATGTCCTGCCATTTTATTATTCAAAGAAAGTACCCTTGTGTATCACTTAAATATTTTTTTATATCTCTACCATATTCGTAAGTAATTTGAGCATGAGTCACCCACAAAACACCTTTTAGCTGGCATAACTTTTCCTACGACTCTCACCACGGCTAACATGTATATGCCTGTTATTGTTCCTTGCATTCACACTTAAGGTGTAGCTTTGATGGGAGCAGTAATTAAGAAATTTTTAATTGACAACTGAATAAAAGAACATGGAGATGTTATATTTTAACCAAGCTGTGGAAATAACACTGCATGGACTGTTTATACCAAGGACTGTTTCAGTTATTGTTACAATCTTGTAACTTACTCTTTCTTTAGTAAAATAAGCAAATTTCTGTCATTTAAAATATAATATTAAGGATAAATCAACAGAAGCGTGCATAAGAAAACATATTTCGATAGCTCCAATACCCATCCCAAAGAGCATTAATTAAAAATTTAATTTTTATCTATGTTGGATAGGATGGTTATTTATGCATGCACCAATATGCCGCTAAATCGACATGGAAGTGCTGGTCTGAAAACACTACATGCAGATTCCGACTCATTTTTTTGATCATATGGATTGAATTAGCCATTCACATTTATCATAAATTTAGATGTACTGTACTTCTTGAGCATATACCCTCGTAATTGCCAAATATTCCTAAACTAGTTTTATAATACATCACCAAAACGTATGAACAAAATAATAAATTGTAAATGATAAACGCTAAATAAAAGTGTAATAAATAGTGACCTACATGTAGATATTTTAATTTTTGCACCCATCATGCTATTGCCATCAGAGTTATTATTTCTCATGAGTTCCTATATACTTTTTGGAATTGTTAGATGATCATGGTGAATTTAATTTGATCCTTAAAAAATAGCCGGAATTCTAATCCCTCTGGTAATACCTAAATAATATTAATTTTTGTCGAAAAACTCTTTCCAAACTTAAGTTCAGGCCATATTTTTTTATTGTTCTGGGACATTTTAACGCTAATGTTTTGACCCGATTAAGGGAATAGATTTCCTCGATTTATAAGAAGGACGTGATGAAAAATTTTAGTGTCCAGATGTTGGCCCCCCTAATAGCTTTGCCGCTAAAGAAAATGATTGAAAAATAAAAGAGTAACTGTCCGTGGGAGCTATGATGTCAACTTTTTCACAACTACATACGAGTGACGTAGGTAGTGTCTTTCTGAACTCGTTTCCTATGATTTTGTCACTCTATTAGAACTGTAAAATATTGCATTGGCTATAACAGTAATACCTTGCGGAGGAGTCCATTCCTAGATTCTCTCTCTTCAAATGGAGCCACTCACTCGTACATTTTGGATATTGCCTAAGAACACTGTTGTTTAGATATTATTCTACCGTCCCTTTTTCCTCGACTGATGATCTTGACGCGTTCGTAAGAAGGGCGTACTTCGTTGACAATGGTGGCACCGTCCGAAGGGGAGCGTGTTATCATGCGATATTGTATAACTTGACTTTCATTAAATGCAAATAACTATGCTTACCAGATAACCGTTTAATACCAAAATAATGTGGAGTAAATTCAGAGAAGATGTAAAAGACCTATTTGTAACCCCTCGGACTGAAATTATAATTAGAAGCTAATTCGGAATTAATAATTGTATTGATTGTGTGGGAGCTTTGATTTGATGAATTTGCAGGGGAGTTTTATTGTTTGCGGATTATATTTTGCTAAATGCATCCATCGGGTAATAAATAGCAAGTTTCCACTACTTATCTACGCATGACGTTCAGTAACTAATCGAGGATCTGACGAGGCATTCGTGAAAACACTTCAATAAAATTTTTATTGAATAATAATTAGAAATATAATATATACTAGATTATCGCATCTGAAGATTTCCTCGTGGAAATATAGAGGGCGTTTTACTGTATTGTTTTATTAAAATATATTAAGTTTTTACACTCTGTATGTGCCAAAAAAAGCAAAGTATCATTTCATAATTTTCAAATGGAAGTGGATCGTGAATTTTGCAGGCTCTTGTAATTTTAAAGCTGTGTCTCTGGCACAGGACATTAAGTAATCGTTACCATTACGCAAAGTTGCAAATATATTAGTTTGTGAATTCCACTCCCACGCTAAAAATAATCCACAGATTGAGGTACAGTTTTCAATAGACAAACTAGCGCACTGTCTTCAACACATGGACAGAGTTTTTGAAATTCATGGCCTGGGTTAGAACGAAGAAAAGTTTGTTTTCCATTGGTATTTTTCGGAAAAGACGAAAATTTTCGATGCTGACCAATTATCATTTACTCACGAAGTATACGATTAATTATCCACAAGCCAGCAAAGGCATTTTATGGTGAGAAGATGAAGTAGAGAGAAATATTTAGCAAATATAATAATTGAGGAGATGGAATTAATGGGTTTGGGGCACTTTCATTTACTGAAGGCATAAAGGAAGGAAGCGCAGATGGAAAGAATTAGAGAGAGAAGCAATTTATAGAATAAATTACGAGAAGTAGTTGATTAAAGTGTCAGGACAATGAGAAAATGAAAAGATTGTCAGGTAACAAGATGAACTAGAGATATAAAAAGCCAATTAACAATAAGATAACCTGTGAAGATCATGATAATTTTGATTATATTCAAGTATGATCCTAAAAATGACCATTTTAATATTTATTTAAAATTTCTTAGGTATTCTCGCAGAAAAAATGAGTTTTTAACATGAGTGCGCTCATGATTCCAAATAATTAACATCGTTTACTTAATAAACAGGCGGTAGAGGAAATCATGGAGGATGGTAAGGAGCTAAGTACTATCGAAGAAAATGGGGAAAGTATCAAGAAAGGGTTGTATAAAGCCGCAAAAGACACTATTGGAACCGTTAACGCTAAAAGGACTAGGAAACCATGGATCACGGATGAGATGATTACAACGATGGATGAGCGGCGAAAATGGAAGAATGTAAATACAGAATTAGGCAAAATGAAGTACAAAGAATTAAACAATAAATTGAGGCGGGCAACAAATAAAGCAAAAGAAGCATGGTGGAAGACGCAGTGCGAGGATATGGAAAGTCTGCAGAGGAAGGGTGAAATCGGTGCGCTATACAGCAAAGTTAAATCTTTATCGGGAAGTAAGAAAGGGAGATCAACGATAACAGTTAGAGATAAGGCGGGTAAGGTAATAGTTGACGCAGGGAAGATCCAAGAGAGATGGAAGGAATATATAGAAGAACTGTATAGTAAAGAGCTTATTCCAACAAAGTTAGACATAGAAAAGGAACATGGCTTAGAGGAAGATAGCTTAGGTCCAGGCATGCTAGACAATGAGATAGAAAGGGTATTAAGGGAGATGAAACTAAAAAAGGCCGTGGGGGTGGATAACATTCCCGCGGAACTTTTAAAATGCTTAGGAAAATGTGGAGGAAGAGGCTATATGGGCTGATCCGTAGTATTTATGAGGAAGGAATCTGGCCGGAAGATTTTGTGAGATCAGTTTTAGTTCCCATTCCGAAAAAGGTGAAGGCTACATCATGTGAGGACTACAGGACGATAAGTTTGATATCCCACGCAGCTAAAGTTGTTCTCAGGATCATAAACAAAAGGATAGAGAGTAGGGCAAATGATTACTTAGGGGATGATCAGTTTGGGTTTAGGAAGGGGAGAGGTATGCGTGATGCCATTGCAGTAATGAGATTATTAATCGAGAGGAATATAAAACACAACCAGGAGGTATTTGCCTGTTTCGTAGATTTCGAAAAAGCATTTGATAGAGTCAATTGGGAAAAACTAATGGGTATATTGCAGAAAATAGGAATAGATTGGAGGGAAAGGAGGCTAATCCGCAACCTGTACATGTCGCAGACTGCTCAGGTGCGAGTGGGGAACGCGGGGTTTGGTTGGGAAGTGTTAGGAAGAGGTGTAAGGCAGGGTTGCCCATTGTCACCGTTGCTGTTCAACCTGTTTGCAGAGGAAATGATTAAAGAGGCATTGGAAGAACTGGAGGTAGGAATGAAAGTGGGTGGGGAATTCGTAAAATCAGTTAGGTTTGCTGAAGACCAAGCATTAGTTTGTCAGTCAGCCAAGGGGCTGCAAGCGTTGCTGAGTGAATTTGAAATTCAGTGCGACAGGTATGGGATGAGAATCAATATTAATAAAAAAAAGGATATGCGATTTTCTAGAAAGAAAAAGGCTAAGCTTAACATTAAAATAGGAGGGATAAAACTAGAGAGGTAGAACACTTTACGTATCTCGGTAGTGTTTTGGACCAACACGGTCAAGGTAGTAGGGACGTAAGGAGAAGAATTGCGCTAGGCAAAGAGGCTTTCTCAAGGAGGGGGGAGTTGATGACAGGGACGTTGAGTAAGGATGTTAAGAAAAGACTTGTAAAAACTTTGATATGGAGCGTAGCTATGTACGGTGCGGAAACGTGGTCATTGAAGCAGGAGGATAGACGTAGACTGGAGGCTTTTGAAATTTGGGCGTGGAGAAGAATGGAGAAGGTAAAATGGACTGAGAAGAAAACAAATGAGGAAGTACTTGGTATGGTGGACGAAGAGAGGGGTTTGTTGGGAGCAATCCTATGGAGGCAGGAAAAGTGGCTGAAGGAGGTATTGACCGGCAGCGGGATGTTGAAGACTGTAATTGAAGGGATAATGTTAGGCAAACGAGGAAAGGGAAGGAACAGGATAGGGATGTTGGACGGGATTAAGGGAGGAAGAAGGTACTCGGAGCTGAAGAGGGACCTGATGTAAAGTAGGATGTTGTGTTTTGCTAGGAGTCACAAATTATTATTTATTTAATAGGTAATTATGTCCATCCAAAAACCTACCTTAGCTGGTAGATTACCTAATAATAATATATAAATATACACATATATATGAATATATTTATAATTGTATGTATAATACCAAGTACACCATTAAAATTTATACAAACACCTCGTACCTACATTAAATACTTTATTTAGCTGCATTGCCGGAGTGAAAATGACTTCCTGAGCCAAATGCTGCAGCTTTATTTGATCCTTTTTTATATAGTTTATTTTTAGAGATCGATTGACGTTCGCCACGCAGTTCGTTCAAATGAAGGAGATGGAATAGATTCCGCATGTTCGCAGAATATTTCCTGGAACGAATTTCGACTGAGTTCACTCCATTGAAAAAAAACTCATTCTTCTAGCGTCTAAATGTTCTTTTTATTTCTCAGTATAGTTACAGTTTCATCTAGATTCTGGAATTCTTCAATTTTTAGGTCATTTTCGATTGTTGAGCCGAAGAATCGAGTGGTAAAATTGCAATTACGTGTAATTTAAGCTGCATTGAATGAGACATTACCTGAAATGTGTGATTTTCCAGGCATTTTGATTTCGAACGGGGTTCTAAACTTCAGTTTATTATTCCGCACTCGTGGAGGGTGCGGATGTTCCCTCAACTGTCGTTCGGGGATAGATAACGCTTCTCATCTACCCCACAAATTTTTACGGTGAACTCATTTCGATGGTAACGCTCTCGCCTTTTTAACTGCCACAGTAATTTGCTTGGTTTATGTCAGTATTCTTTGCTCGTCAGATGAATTTTTTCTCGACCCGTTTGTAATTCGATTTAAACGCTGGAAGATGAAGTCACAAGTGTCGCTGGAATAACTACAGGGGTTTGATACTAATGCTTCTACCGAAACAGCATTATCGAAAGCAGTAATTTCTCAAATGATAGGTTTACGGTTCTCCCTTCTGCGCTCTCTTCCTTTTCTACCCTCATGATAGCCCCATTGTCATTTAGAGCATATATACAACTTCGTCATTGCTGTAAACCTGTCCCTACCTGGTTATTTGATGCAGTACAACTTGAGAGAGCCATTAGCTTGCGTTTCACCGGCTATTTTAAATTCCGTCGCTTGCCTGAAAGAAGCCTGTGTGGGAGGAAAGTGAAGGGCATTAGGTCGAGGAAAGAGAAGTGGTTTACTGTTTTTTTTCCACATCCATTGTTGGTTTATGCTACGCATTCATATGGCATCTCCTTTGTTTCTCTTGGTGACTGCTATGTGTTAGTCAAAGTTTTTCCATTCCCGGCCGCACATCTTCGTTTTGAGACGCAGGATATTTTTTACGAGTACGCTACAGTGAAAAGTTATAATTTTGAATTCGGACGAAGTGAAGCATTGTTTGAATCTCAAGCACTTGAAATACGAGCCTTATAGTTCCAAATTTTTGTCCAACCCAATTTTCTGAGGAACTGAGTAAACTTTAAGAACTGTTAGTCACAATAGTAACGATTTATTTTACTAATTAAGTGATCATTTGTTTCCCTCTTTACTTTCCTCTTAGGCTCATTCAATTCTAATTAATGCTCTTTGATGGATGCTATTAGCTGAAAATAATTTATCAGAACTTTCATTATTTATTTCAAACATGAAGGCCCTAGAAAGCGCTGAACTCAAACTGAGTGATAGTCTACGTTTAAAAAATAATTGACATAAAAACTGCGTATCTCGAACTTCTCGTTACAATATTTTCTTATAGCGCATAAGCTATCTGAATTGAATTTTAAAATGTTGTGCAATTACTTATGCTGTAATCCTCACCTCAACTATATGCATTTATACTCAACTGACCGCTGTGAAACAATCATAAAAATTGTATGATATCTGATATCAGAACACTTTTACATTTAACGAAAGAAAGAAAAGGTCGGTAAAGGAATTATTTAATAATTTTTGGTTTTTAACGAAGAATATCTTATTGTCATGTGATGAAATAATTGACTTTGTAATTCCACACACTTTTGTGGAAAAAGTGTGTGGAATTACAAAGTCAATTATTTCATCACATTTCAATATGTTATGCAAATTCCACAAAGTTACGCCTTAGACAACAAATTTTTTTGAAGACTATCTTGATGATGATGATCATGTTAAGTAGCAGTTACTAATATCATAATTCCCTTCATGAATACATTCTTTCTGTGCGTCATCACTTCATTCGAACCCAAATGAGTAATGGGTGGTGACTTCATTGTAAGAATTTGTGTAACAGATTTTATCAGTTTTCAATATCCAATGCGAATAGAATGCGTTTTTTAGATGAACTCCCGAAGAGAAGACCGGAAAATGACCATACTTATTTCCACCCTTTTCGAAATTCCACATTGTAGCTCAGAATAATTTCAGCTATGGCAACGTATCTCGTGATGGAGTACGTTAGGGTCCAGGGATTAGCTAAGATATATAGCCCTACTTTTCGCCAGATTGTACTGCACTATGCCGTTACGACGTTCCCAGTAACATCTTTCAGTCAACTAAGTGCTCTTGGGACGCATAAATTCCTTCTTGGTTTCTCGCAGGTGTCTCTTCTCTTTGTCCGCCCCCTCGTCTTAGGTAATTACAAGATTAACTTGAGTCCTATAGTTATCATTGGGATCCGTTTCGATTCCCATCGACTGTTATAGGAGGCGATGTGAAAAGGGAACTTAATCTCATGACCGAATAGGCGGAATACATTCCTGCCCTGCCATTTAATACCATCCAACTTCTCCATTCGGGACTGATGAATGCAAAAGTATCGCCATTACAGTAGATGGAGTGAACCCAGGTAGTTAGCCGTATCCTTAGCCATCTCATTGCGCCGAGCATGAAGGGAGGGTCCCAACATTACGTCAAGGAAATTGGTTCCCGGCTTCATCAAATGTGTTCGGAGACGACCACCACAGTGGTCGTCCCCCGAATGGTCTTTGTTTCGCCTGAGAACGAATCCTGAAGACGAAGTTATGGGCTCATTTAACTGCCAATAGACATTAAGACTGGATGCCAAAATCATAAGTAGGTTAATGCGATGGATTTATCGAGTTTACCGAGTCCATAAATTACGATGATTGAAAAAGTTTCTCCAGTTGCCGCAAATTAATTTCTTCTGTACAGTTTAACGGTACTTTAGCGGTACCTTTGACTTTCAATATAGATTCAGCTAAGATCGCTGCCACCCAAATAAAATCTTTCCCTATGGCCATGAAGTACTATATGCCAAATTATTCAAGAAGTCTAACATCAAATCCGAGCTAAGAGTGATTGGAATAATCATTTTGATTCAGACATGTAGAGAATGGATTTGGACGGTCTTATTCAAAGATTTCATTGAAAAAGCAATGACTGGCTTTTCCGTGGACTTTAATGCTTTAAATGTGGCATAAGCGCTTGAATCGCCTTAAATGACATCAAGTAGCTTTAGGCTATCTTAAAAACATTATTTGCTTAACTTTATGCTATTAGAAATGCCTACGAAAGCAAATAGTAGCCTTATTTATCTAAATAATTTAAGGCGGTGCACATTGCACGAAATATATTTCGCTGTGTAATATTCACTGTGTGCATATTATCTGCTTAGAATACGCCATAAGGTGCAGGGAGTATGAAAGAGTATGCAGACGTATTTAAGATTGACTAAAATCTGTGGGAACTTTATGTCTCTTTTTTGCGAGGATTTAAAGTCATGTTTCAAGAAAATAATGTACGTGGCTTTTCTCTTCCCCCTTGATAGCATTTTTAATTTGATTTCATCAGTTAAAATTACTTTCTCACTGTGATCGGGCACTTTTTCTTTCGCTTCACAATGAAGCCTAATTGAACCATTTTTCGTCTCAATCCAATTTTTGTGTCAATATCTCTCGAATAGCCTACCACAAGCAGTCATAATTGGTTCCCAGCATAAATGACACAGAATCACGAAGTTCTATCGGAGCACTCGAGGGATTCCTTTCTTTTACATTTGTGACATTCATACGTGTTCCTCTGATCCTGAGATTTCTTACATTCCTTAAGTTGGTCGACAATGACTCATGACTTTCTCAGTCTTCCTATTCATCTCAAATCATTTATTTTTCTCTAATGCCAATGCCTCTTATTAGTTAATTCGACTCTCATGCATTCTCTCAGCATGAAAATATTTCTGTCATACCTCCTGTGTAGGTTTTCGTGAGTATTTTTCATTAGTAAAATTAGCTTTTAGGAGTAAAACGAACGTTTCTCCGACTATGCTATCTGCGTCTTCAGGTCAGAAGTGATTATCACATTTTCTTGCCTCTAATAAAAGTATCTTGAGACGCTACCTGCCAAACGGTGTAAATTAATGAACATCTTTTGTAATTTGTAATAGAATTTTCAGGAAAGGTTATAGCGTGTACACATATTCCCTGCTGAATTTTTTTTTGATATGTTACTATTTCTATTACCTTTCTTATTATTCTGGGGAAATGTTATTTTAATATTCCATAACTGCCATTTCATCTTGCTCAATTTGGTAACCTGAACCAAAAAAGCGTGTTGAAAAGGGATAAAAGCTGGAATTGTTTTCCCAGACTCATTCTGGTGCTTTGCATTATGTCTATCGATCAGAATGTTTTGTAATAGTATTTTCTGCTACTAAATGGAATTAAATGTTCAAGTTATATTTTGAAGTGGGTTATTTGTTCTCAGAAAAAGTTGTTTAATTTTCCAAATTCGAGTAAATATTCTACTATTTTGAAATTGGCATGCTTTGAGATTTGCGTGGGAGCCATACCTGCAGCGTAATAATAAAGCTAAAGCGATATTAGTGTAGGCTTTTTTCATTATTTTCTCTCAGGGACCCTTACTTTATGGCTCTGTAAATATTCTCTCGCTGATACGCTGATACCCATTATTTTGGAGCACATTGAGTTGTTTCTATTTCGTGGATGGACAGAATCCGTCATCAATAATTCTGTCCCGATGGAAGAGTGGAAAATTCCGCGTTAAATGTTGATGAGATCACAGCATCACCGAGATGATGACGTCGAAAGGCAGTCTGGAAAACGTTGCTGATATAATATTTTCAATTTCATTTTTATGCTGGTTAATATTTTTACGCGGTGTTATGATAAATTCTAATCCTTTCTTACTTTGTCTTTAACTGGTGCATTCAGTTCACATTATTTCGTAACCATGTCATGGCTAGTTCTTGCCTTTTCTAATATTTCTCTTATCTTGTAACCCTTGTATGCCTCCCATTGCCTTTATTCTTTCATGAGAGTGACACTCGTTTACAATCCTTTGAATCATCTTTTTAAGTCAACTTATACTGTATTGAATGAAGGAAGTAATGTGGTAATGCCATGCACACTATTTAAAACACGACCTAGGTTTTAACGTTGGTAGTTATCATCAGGACCTGATGATGACGTCCAACGTTAATTAACCACCCCTACCTGACTAGGTAAAATAAAGTGTGTGAGTAGAATTATAAAGTTACTTCTTTCATTTCAATATGTTGTGTAAATTCCATAAAATTACGCCTGAGACAGCAAACTTTTTATACTGCTTACACTGCTTCGGTCGTTCGAGGCGTTGGTATTATTTTGCGTATATGTATATATGATTACCAGTCTTGGTTCGTGTATTACGTAACATTCAATTCTTCTGATTACATCTTATTAACAGTCACCTTTTGCACCTTTTCTTTTGGAATGATATGATTGAGAATGAAGAAAATGAATACCCTTTATGGAAAACAGTCTATAAAGAACTCCAGAAGGACATTAAGCAGGATCAACTGGACTTGGCTTGAGGCACACTTCTTTCTCTTCCACATTCTGGAGCTGTCTTCAGAAACGATGTCAATCCTACCGTAGTTGTTAGGTCATCTGCGAGGTTGATTTCAGTGTCAGTGAAATCATAGTGCAATTAGGAGTCTGTTACAGGCAGAGAGGCATACCGAATACGAAATAATACACAACTTTCGGTGGCACAGTCATTGCGAAAAAATCCAAGAAGGCAGGACAAGTATCTGCAAAAGATATTTTAGGACAGTAAGGTGCTGAAGACGGTAAAAGAGAAAAGGATTCTGGGAAAGCGAGGCAGAGCGAGGGAAATACAGGCAGTAGGGATGAAATTTAGGGATGTTGAAAGGATCCAGGGATAAGGAATGAATAATATTCACATCTGGTTTAAAGATATTTTGTGTCGCGTTAATTAAGGCTTAAGATTACAACAGTGTGCAATTTACAGAGTCCATAAAAAACCTACCCTAAGCTGGTAGGCTACCACTAATAATTATACTATTTTCACAGGAATGAAAATTTATGCACCTTTTACATGTTGGACTTAAAAATGAGTTGAGTAATATACTTTTTTGTACGCAATCCTTGATGGAGCTCATAACCACTTAACTGCCGGAACAAAGCCTCTAAACAGTTTTAGAAAAGAGGGCTTTTCTCTTTTTCCAAGAAAGTCATCAATAAAGTTTCCCTCTTTTATTGCTAGAGAAAATTCAGCTATCCAGAACTGCCAAGGAAGCGTCGGGCTGCAAATCGTGCTAAATCTTAGGGCCTACTGATTACAGGAGAATCGCTCCATCGCGATAATTCCAGACACCATTTGATCGATTTATCTAGGAAATCAGTGAATAATTAAGGTGGCAACCTCTTAACCCACCACCTTAGATCTCTTTCTTCCTTCTCAGGTCCCAATTGACTTATTTCCAAGTAAAAATCATCTTGTTGACCCTTTAAAACCTCACCTTGAAAGCAAAAATTGCGCGGGTGACAAGGACGTTTAAGAAGAGGCACAATTGTGCCTGAGATAACAGACCAAAAATTTGATATAGTGCGCTTAGAGAAGCAAGTAAAGCGATAGGACAAGCGTGTACATTTTTTTTGGACAAAATGCTGATTAATAAAAACAGACTTCAAGTATGCATCTCGTTGAGTATTTTGTTAACAGTCATTTGTGGCCTAATTAATGACTTGCCTTCAGTCAGTTGAAAACAGTTCGCTTGCCGCTAGTAGTGCTATCTGTTTACCAGCGCATTTTTAAATGTAGCGTTATAGTATCGCAGAATTGTTTTTATAGGCCCAAAATCGTCATTAGGGCACTTTATTTTACTCTTTAAATAATTCAGCTGGACATATGGTAAAATTCAAGTAAACCTTTTATATTTTTACATAATTTCAATTTAAATTTATTTTTAAAACTGCCATGGGTTTAATTGTTTTTTAATTAAATAAAAATATTTTTTATTTTTATTTACATATTATATTAATTTATTTACAAGAATATCAAATAATGCCAGCATCTGAAATATTTTGCGATGTAAGGCATATGCCTTACCTTGAATAGAAGATATTTTCAATTTATGCTTGGAAGGTGGATGAGTTTCGGAATACCCGTTTTAAAATTGAAAACTTACTCAAGGCGACGAGAAAATTAGATGAAAAACGATTAAGAGTTATGGACGCAGCGTGTAGAAAGATGAAAGAAAAACAACCAGGGAAGAAAAACGAAATGGATTAAGGTTAAAAGGCGGGAAGGCAGAATGAAGGTAAAAGGATCCCGATAGCACTTGTTGCTCTCGTCCTTTTGCGAAGGAGGCACGGAATGAGGCTGGGAAGGAAGATTCCGCTTGTTTACCTACCTATCTCTCTCTCTCCTTCCTCTTATCCTCCATCAAATCTTTTTCCCTTCCCCTCGTTCTCCATTTCCAATTCCTCCACGCATTCTCTAGCCTTCATCCCCCCGATGCTTGTAAACTCTTTTTCCTCTACTTCCATCCTCCATCCTCCCTTTGGGGCGATACCCTCGAGTATTGACCTCGCCTTTTCCGATTACTTCACTCACCCTCCCTCATCCTCCTCTCTCACCCCCCTCAATCATCCCTGGTCCCCTCTCTCTCCCCCCTCGCTCCATTTTTTCCCTCGAGACCATGGCTTTCTTCCTCACCCTCCTCACCTGCCCCCATACTGCCGGACCCCGTTCGAATCACACATCATCGCGCCCTTCCTTCCACAGCGTTCAAAGAGCCTTTTCCAATCATCTCCCCGACGCCTCTCTCCCTCCCGCTCCTTTCTCGCCGCACAGTCCGTCGGGCTTCCTCGTCTCTCTGTGGCATCTATTTGTGCCATCACCCCTTCCTTTTTACCCACGTCTCCTCTCCCTCTCTTCGTCCTCCTACCTCTTTAAAAAACCCTCCTCTCATCCCTTTCCTTACCCTCTGCCTACTCCTGCTTCTCCTCCCACCGCAGCCCAACCATCCCTGCGTGGAGAAGTGAAATTTATTCCAAGTGGCGTAGCTCTCGTTATCGAGGCCTGGAATGCGAGAAGAGGGCGGCGACATTGGGTTCTATTTCCCTCTTCGCCATCCCCTTCCCTCCCGGTTCCCCGCCCCTTCCGAAGGCGGCCACACGTCTCCTTACACACCACATCGTCCTTTCGCCCATGAGTTCGTTCCGTTTCACTCTCTTTCAGGTTCCTGCTATGGACTTGTTTGAGGCATTTTAAGGGAGGGTTATTAAACTTGGAGTGTTCCTCTCGAAGTTACGGTCTTCCTCTGGTTACATACTCCAGTATATAATTATCTAAATTTTTCTTAGCCATGGATCACCATTAAAAGGAGATATCACGCGCTCGAAAAAAACAAAAACTACGGGGCAGGCATAATGAGCCAATGAGTTAAAATAAGCTAAAGTGTTTACTTAATCATGCAAATTAAATACATGTGTAGCATCTGTAATGTTATCGATAAATTGGGAACTCCATGACAGGGTATCCGAAAAGTATCATATATCACGAATTAAGACCATATTTAGGTACCTATTTTGGTGAAAGCCTGCAAGTTTCGTACAGCCTTGCATCATTGTCATTTCCCATTTATCTTCACAATATCTCTTTAAAATTTCTTTTTGTTACGATTATTTAGTTACGGTATCCGATGCTCAGACCTTTTCCTCAGCGAAAAAATAATGTTTTTTCCCAAAAATTATGAGAAGAAAACCATTATCTACATGTATCAAAGTTTTATCCAAGTGCATCGTAGGGACAATGGTTTGTTTTCCTTCTGAAGGATAACTGCTTTTACACTGTAGGGACAGTGAAAACTAGCACGTGCCAATATAGCATTCGGAATTATTCTGGGATTAAATCCCTTGACTCTTCGGTAAGGCGCAGAATGCTACGCACAGCACTTACTGACAGTGCCTGCCATTGCTAATTCCTTCGAAAAGAATGGTGCTATACTTCTATCTGGAAGAAATATATAGAAGAATTGTACGGTAAATAACTAAGGCCAGCAAGCTTAAGCATATGACGCAGTTGAAGATAGCTTAGGTCCAGACATACTCGACGATTGAGATAGAAAGGGCATAAAGAGAGATGAAATCAAATAAGGCCGTGGTGGTAGACAACATTCCCGCGAACTACTAAAAGGTTTAGGAAAATGTGGGAGGAATAGACTATAAGCATTAATTCGTAGCATCTATGAGGAAGGAATCTGGGCGATAGACTTTGCGATATCAGAGTTAGTTCCTAAAAAGGTAAAGGAAACTATTCAATGTGGATTCGACAGAACAAGAAGTTTGATTTTGCACACAGATAAAGTGGTACTCAGGATCATCAACATAAGGTAGGAGAATAGGGCAAATAATTACTTAGGGGATGATCAGTTTGGGTTCAGGAAGATGAGAGGTACACGTGATGCCATTGCAGTAATGAAATCGAGAGAAATCCAGAAGAATACAATCAGGACGTATTTGCCTGTTTCGTAGATTTCAAAAAGGTATTTGATAGAGTGGATTGGGAAAACCTAATGAGCATATTGAAGAAAATAGGAATAGATTGGAGGGACAGGAGGCTAATCCGCAACATGTACATGTCTCAGACTGCTCAGGTGTGAGTGGGGAACGGGGAGTCCGCATGGACAATGTTAGGAAGAGGTGTAAGGCAAGGTGGTCCATTTTCACCGGTGCTGTTTAACGTATGGTATCTGTGGAGGAAATGATTAACGAGGCATGGGAAGATCTGGAGGTAGGAATACATTTCGGCGGGAAAATCGTAAAATCAGTTCGGCTTTCTGATGACTAAGTTCTAGTTTGTTAGTCAGCCAAGGGGTTGCAAGCATTGCTGAGTGAATTATAAATTCAGCGCAATAGATATGGAATGAGAATAAATGTGTATAAAAGAAAGGTTATGCAGTTTCCCAGAAAGAAAAAGGCTAATTTGGCTAAAAGTGATCCTATTCGAAACAGCTATTTTTCGCATGTATACGCATCGCAGTGGTATTCATATATTTTTAAAAGTAAATAGTTTCGAAGGCAATTGGATTAAAAGTGTGGGAAATGAGTAAGTCGGGACAGTTTTCAATGAGTTTATAGGTTACGCTTTAGGCGAAATCATTCGTTCAAACAGTACCTGTTCCACCTTCCTCAATGACTCCAGCCTTTTTTCTCATCACTCTTCTTTGACCATCTCATTAGCTCTTGTTTCATCCGATCATTTGTGGCATACCCTAGCTTCTGCCCTTTGATATAGGGTAGGTGACACCTCATTTTGCCTTTGTTTTTTTGCCATTTCCATTCGTTTTTCTATAATATTCCTACCTCAAATTACGTTCTGAGTGAGATGAAGGAAAAAGAGAATGGCCCTTTACTTCTCTCCTCGAAAAAAATGCTCCGTTGCTCCTTTTCTTTCGCTGATGAAATTGTCATTTATTGAATTCCAGCGAAGAATTTTCCGCCGTCCATGCAATGAATGTGGAAGGTGGCATCCGAGCGCATTCTCATTCATGCACCCTTCAAAAGGCCTCACGTAGGGCTCAATTTTGTGCGCTTAAAATTTATTTATGTGATTTTGCAGTGGGGTAAATAATTTGACCAAGGATTGAGGTATTATACCCAACCAAAATGACTTATTCAAAAGAGAATTTATCCAATGTTCCGCTGAAAAATTCGCGCAGAATTATTCGATCTTCTGCCTTGGCCGTGAGAGTTTAGGTGTCTGGAACAACCGTTTATCCGACGGAAACCTACAATTTTCAGTGATTCAGCGCACAAATGCATCAGCACAAAATCTCACAATTTATTCCTTCAATCGTGCTTGGCTCGTGTCACTATAGCACGTTTCAACGTACAATTGCCTTAAGAATGCAGCGGTAACCTTATGCTACGTGAGCGAATGGGTGAAATTGTATGTTTCATAGGCCATGTATTATTGCGATAAATTATATATTGCGTTGCAGAAATGAAGAATTTAAGGGAAACCAATTGACAAAACTCTCTTATATGATTAGAAAGCTTGGGATCACGTACATTCGAGAACCCAGTAAAACTGGATGATTGCCTTTCTTGAATGGAACATTTTTACCTACAAGCCACAGTGTTGGTGTTGATAAAAGATTAATTTTTTTGAACTGATTCAAAATACTTGGGAGAATACTGCTGATGCTGTTAGTATAGTTCTCTCGTTTAGTTTGATTATTTTTGTCATTTCTTGCTTTTTTGAGGAGATAAACTGCATGAAAGGATTTCCTTAGCTGGTGGGGTACTTACTATCTGGGCTTTTGTGGTTGTCGTACCGGTGCACTTCACCGGCACCTTTGTAAGTCTAGTCTCATTACTTCATTCTGCCGTGAATTATCTCTATAGCGTGAGTAGGAGGATATGGATATTGAAATTATTACTGCGATATCTTCGGGCAATAGCCAACATTTCATTGCTTAGAAAGTTAAAAATAGTAAATGGGAAGTTTCAAGATGACGGAGAGAGTTTGGCGTGTCATCTTCACCATTTCGTATTTCTACACCATTACGTAATCGATTCCAAATTCATGTCATACGATTTGACGCAAACACGTGCATTTGGTATCCATTTTGGTATTATTTGCAGTATTTGTTATTTAAAACCGCTCATATAGCTGAAATGGGCACATTTAACACGTATATTTGCATCGCAGTCATGAGTGGCCTGAAGTGTAGTAAGTTCGCCCAAAATTTTTACTAATCTCTAATGTACAATTCTTTAGGAAAATGATAAGTGATTGAATGTAACTTGCACAAAATCTTTAGTTTAGATTCGTTTAGTTAAATAATTGATTGACTCGTTTAGCTCAATTGTTAAATAAAGAATTAATAACTGAAGGATCAGGATCGATTTTCTGGTATGCCTAAAGGTTCTCAAATCTTATATATATCTGAGGTAATTTTAGGAAAAAAGGTTTTGGTTGGTCGATTATCTTGTATTTAATACGAAGACCTGAAGTAAGAAATCTTGTGAACTGCTGACTGCCATATATTATTTCCTTCTTCAGATCTTTGCACTTTATACTATTTTTCTAATCGTCTAAACAGGCTATTCCATTCTCTACATCTACCACCCATCCTTCTTCCTTCTCTTACTGCCTTTCCCCTATACCTTTCATTACTTCCTTCTACCCATTTATCTACCATCTTCGAACTTTGCATACTAGCTTCCTTTTTGCCCAAGGTTTAATCTTTGTTTTATCTTTCAGTCTGCCAACATATTTTCTCCTCTCCTCCATTCCCCCATCTCTTCATCTGCATCTCTTATCAAAAACTACCATACAGCGCTGCGCTCCACATTATAGTTGATTCACGTATTTTTTGTTCTAATTTACACTATCCTGAGGGTATGAGTGGGTTTCCCCGACGCAGCGGACTTTTTAAATATGAAAATTGATTTGTTACAGAGCATTAAAACGCCGGTATCGACTGTAGGAACTTCGTTTAAACATTACAAAAACCTAGTTAAGCTGTAGAGAGTGTAACAGATATAGTCAACCTTCTGTTTTGTTGTATATATATGAAGAAGTAATCAAATCCAAGGAAATGCCATGACAACTTTGCTCTTCACGCTATGCGCGCGCTTTCATCGATTCTACCCTCTCCAATCATTGACGATCATCGCTCTTTTCTTCCTTCTCTCCCATGCCATTTATCCTTCTCCGCCGCGTCTCTTCTTCCCATCTTCTCTCACACAAATTAAACCCATTCCCTTCTCTCCACTACCATTCCTCTCTTCGTCCGTCATGCCGTCTCTTTTTTCACGGGCGTAAAAAAATCCGGTACCCTCTACCGGCCTTTAAATCAACCATTTACTAATCCCGGAGGATCTTTACTCTTCTCATCAATTTTCTTGCCCAAGAGTCGGCGAGGGTTAGGCGGTTCGGAGAGAAGCGGTTTGTCTTGCCGCCGTGGCCAATTTTTCCTCGTCTCCCTAAAGGTATTGGCGGCTTATTTTCTAGGCGTGCGCCGAGTGCCAAGTGAAGATTTGGGTGCGAATAATTATTTTAAGTTTTAACTAGCTCTTTGACTTGTTACGCTGTGATTTATACTTTCTATGGAGAGAGTGATTTTTTTTCACGTAGATAGTGAGACGAAAAAATAAATGTTTCCGGTGTCAGGAAATTCGACTTCCTCCGGTCTCAAATTACTTTTTCGCCACCCCCGCTCTCAATTTCGGTCACCAACTAGTCTTCGAATGTCTCGGGTGTGCTGAGTGACTGAAGTAAATTGACTAATCGAGTTTTACCGCAACAAAATGCAGTTCTAAATGTAAGTTATAAATTTGTTTTTGTTTTGCAAAAGAATGGCAAGGTCCAAGCTGATTTCCAGTACTGAAATAAAGTTAATTTGTTCAACAACTATATTTTTCCATACAAAGGAGCAATGATGGAACCTATGATGATTTGCATCAGTTGATTTTTACTATCTCAAGACAGTATTTTTTGGGAAGAGCTCAAGTGTTTTTGTAGTTCTGAGTTGAAGTTGCCAGCAATTTGCGTGCTATTTGTCTTTACAATGAAGGAATGGATATTTGATGCCTAACTTTTCGCATTCTCAAAAATGGATGCCTTTTTTAGAATTTAATCCAAAAAATTCTGTGCGTGAGAAAAACATGGACGGAAATCAAGATCAATGAAGTATTGTACCTAAGTTGAAGTCAATATAAACGGTTTTTTAGGCACTTTGCTGTTTAAAGGTGATGCAGGAGCTAAATTTTTTATGCAGTATAAAGTTGGCTTTTTTGGCAAAACAGATGGGGCATAATGAAACCAGTTAGGGAATAATCCTCGTATCACTGCACGAAATCACTGCGAAAAATCCAAAACTAAAAATGAACATTAAAAAAATCGTATGATTTACGGTCTTCTGCCTAGAAATGGAAATCCGTGTATAAAACTATGAGTATTATATTTATCTAACCGTGACATTATGATCAAGAATCAGAAAAACCTAAGACAGAGGTAAAAATGATTAGTTAAAATCTTATAATTTTAGAATGTTTGGAAACTTTTGTTCATTAATGCATAATTTTCTGTTTTACATTAAAAATATAAATTATGAGAACAGTGTGTGCTCGAATTTCACCAACTATTATTAGTCTTGGTATTTAAGTTACATTTCAATTAGTTTTATCAAATTATATTAAAATGCTCATATTTTGAAATAATAATAAAATTTTCCATGGAAAAATTTTAACGCAAATGATTTGAGTTTAATATTTATTTCCCTATATCATAAAACATACAAAGATTGAATACTTTCAAAGGAGTGTAATGACCGCAATACTAAAGAAGACGAAGACACAGAAATGTGAGGAGCACCGAACCTTGAGTCTTGTGTCCGTGCATCAAAAATACTTACGCGAATAATAAGCCGAAGGGTGAAAAGGAAAATTGCAGATAACCTATCGGAAAACCAATTTGTCTTTAGCAAGAAGAGAGTAACCAGGGAAGCCATACTCTGTCTGAGAATCATGGTAGAGAAAAAAATACATTTGAACAAGCAAATTTGTACGTGGACTTGGAGAAAGTCTTCGTCAATGCGGAATGGGACAAGATGTTTAGACTGCTGGGAAACTCGAAATAGATTACGATGACAGAAGAATAATCGATCTACTATGCAAGTAGCCGCAATGTGAATGAGGGATGGAAGCCATATAGAGGCTAAAATTAACGAAGGAGTTAGACATGGATGCAACCCGTCACCTGTATTCAACTTGTACCTGGATGAGGCAATAAGAGAAGCAAAATGCATCGGATCAAACGGAATTGGGATAAATGGAGAAGAGATAAACATGCTACGCTTCGCCGACGATATTGCAAAGATATTAGAAAAACAGGAGGATCTTCAAATGTCTCTAAACGTATTGGATCAAGTTCTTCAAAGATACAACAGGAACATAAACAAGACGAAGACTAAAATCTTAGTATATGGAACAGAGGAGCGGAATACTGTAGTCAAACTGAAAGGACAAAAATTAGAGCAAGTGAATTCCTTCACCTATTTCATAAGTACCATCACATGGAACGGAAGAAGTGCTACATACATAAAGCAAAGAATAGCTAAAGCTAAAAGGGTATTCAAAATGAAAAGACAACTGCTGTGTTTGAAGAAGGTAGAACTACAGATGAGGAAACAATTCGTGAAAAAATCCGTATGAGCATGGCACTCTATGAAACAGAAGCATGGACCATCGGAAAAGTAGACCAGAAAATATTAGAAGCCTTCAAAACTTGGTGCTGGAGGAGAATGCTTGAGATCAAATGGACGAATGAAATATGAAATGAAGAGGTATACAGAAGAATAGACGAAAAACGAACCTTATGGAACACCATAGAGAAAAGAAGAACCACATGGATTGGCCACACCCTGTAGCGCAATGGATTCGTGAAGAATATAATAAAAGGAAAAATAGAGGGAAAAGTACCTAGAAGAAGGCCAAGGTATAACTTCATGGGACAAATAAAGAAGAAAGCACATTGCAAAAAATACCAGGAAGTAAGCCATTTAGCATCAGATAGGGTAGGATGAAGGGTTGCAATCAACCAATCTTATGATTGAATGACCAATGATGATGATCATAAAATATATCTTAGGCATCATCACTTTCCCTTAACTATTTACCCACATAAGGCCTACCAAAATGTTTTAGTTTCTTTTCTCCCTCCGCAACACAGTATTCTTCTTTCAATCACAACCACGACATTCCACCACCTATCAATAGCACCTCCATCCCATTTCTCTGCCTTTTAATTTCGCTCAGCAAATTCCTCTCTTTGCCATCTTCAAAGGCAGAGCATCGTCCTTTACAATTCCCCCATTCACCGCTGTTTCTGCTGTCCCGTTCCTATCGACTATACAAAAACCTCGATATTACGCGCGCTATCTTTGGGCTTAGACTTCGCAGCCATACGCTCCACCCCACATTCGCTGTGCTAATATTTCTCTGTGTCTTTGCTTGAGATGCCTGTCATAAAAATCTTCTTCTTCGTTAGCACCATAATATTATTTAATCTCTTAAACTATAGCGGTATTACTGTAAACCTTTCTCCTCCACTGATCAAAAAATTAGCAACTCGTCCACCTTCATTCGTAATCTGTTCCGCATCGTTTTCTACCTACGAAGCTGAAGGTCGCTGGAGGCTTGATTCTCAGATGCTGGAAATATTTTAAAAGTTTTAAAAAAATTGTATTTTATGATTATTCTGGAAGAGGCAACAAGAGAATTGGCTCTTAAAACACACCGCAAGTTTACCATAAGGCGCTGATGGCGCAGAATAAGAAGATCGATCCGATATTGAGTACCGCAGCAGAGGGTGAGAGTGAAAGCCGCAGAATCGGCCGTAGCACTGAGATGGGTAAAGCAACGGCAACAGTCTCTCTAGAAGTTTCAACCTTCAATTAAAATATGACGTGATAAGATCCCTTCTGGTAAAATATTCCGTTGGTAAAATGCTTCTCAGAATCAAAAATAAAACGGAGGAACCTCTTTATGAGACTGCGGAATCAAGTTATACGCGAGTAAAAGAAGGCTGAGTAAATAGAATTCCGCTGTAAGGAAATTAATGACAACATGAAGAAGGGAAAGAGTTAAAAGGTTTCATAAATTGTAAAAGAAAACATTCGACGGTAGAAAAACAAAATCCTATGACCCCAAAAATGAAAATATAATAATAGAAGATGGATACATTGGGAAGAGATTGTGGTAATAGGATGCAAAACTTCATCAATGGCCCAAACCACTTTAAGGGGCCTTAATTAAAGTAAATTCCTGATAAAAGGAGATGAACAGGGCCCAGAAATACTTAGAAGCGAATATAACAGAGGCGAGAAAGGCCTGAAGAACAAAAAGGTACAAGGTGATGACAAAGTTTGTGGAGAAATAATAAAGGCACTTGTGGTCAAAGCGAAGGATACCCTTTGTCAAGGATAGCTACAATAGAAGAAAACTACCAAAAGACTTTGAGAAGAATGTGATGATTGCATTAACGAATAAACCAAAAAAAGATAAATGCGAAGAACATTGAACATTGAGCTTGATGTGCCACACGTCAAAAATACTTGTCAGTTGAACTCAGATTGTGAGTTGAAGAATAGAAGGAATGATAAAGACTAGTCTAAGGAATACTGATTTGGATTTAAAAAAAAGTGAAAGACAAGATAGGCAATATTTATTTAGCTTAAGAGTACTAGCAGAAAAAATAACAACCGTCCGCAAGACATTGCATGTGACCTGGAGGAGACCTTCAATAACGTCGAATGTAGCTAGATGTTCAAGTTGCTAAAAGCGCTTGGAATAAACTAAAGCGGCAGAAGAATAATCTATCGCCCGTACAAGAATAAGGTAACTACCTTGAAAATGAAAAACGGTAGGAAAATAGAAGCGAAAATAAACAAAGGTGCTAGATAAGGATGTAAACTCTCGCCTGCAGTATTCAACGTACATCTAAAAAAGTCAATAAAAAAGCACGAAAATTTGCTATAGAAGGAGTCGAGGCGAATAATGAAGAAATTAACATGTTCTGGTTCGCAGATGTTATGATAGCATTTTGCAGAAACGCGAGGGAACCTGAAAGTAATTCTGAATGCTATAGATCAAATACTTCGGGAATATAATCTGAGCATCAACAAGAAGAAAACCAGTCTTTGTTTGTGAAAGAGAGGAGCTGAAGGGAAATATCACAATTCGAGGAGTGAAATCAGAGCCTGTGGAATCCTTCATCTACCTGCGCAATTGCATAGAGTGGTATGGAAGAAGTTAAACCGATATCACCCGACTAATAGCACAAGCTAAGAAAGTGTTCATGAAGAAGTCGCAACTGCTATAATCAAAGAACATGACGTTTCAAACAAGGAAGTGGTTCGTCAAAACGTTTGCATGAAGCATATGACACTCCACGGATTGTAGGGATGAAACATTGGAGAAGTGGGCCAGCTAAGACTATAAGTCATCGCAACAAGGTGCTGGGGGTGACTGCTTATGTTAAATGGATAAGCAAAGTGAGGAGCTAGGAAGTATAAGAGGAAAGGATCATGCGAAGTACTCTGCGTCAAAGAAGAACTAGATGGATTGGACATACCTTTTGGTACGATGGAATAGTTAAAAACATAACAGAAGGGAGAACTGGAGGGAAGATGCCACGAGGAAGATAAAGAGAAAAGAACCCAGGGCAAATTAAAAAAGACGCAAAACAGGGAAACTATAATAGTGCAAAGGAACTAAAACTGATAGAGGAGAATGTTGGGCTGCAGTAAACCAGTCTTAGGCTTAATGTACCGAGGATGATGACGATGGTTTCTTTGCGAGCAAACATATTTTATCTACTTTTCCTCGAGTACTCCACGTATGACATTTCATCAGTCGACTTTTGCATTAAGTTTTGGAATCTTTGAAATATCTCTGAGGTATTTTTTATTGCATATTCATGCATCAAACATTTGCTATGCCCTTGACAAATTTCTTTCTTTCTTCAGTCACGGCTGTCTTCTAATATGGCGTATGAATTTATATAAGGCCGGTAATTTTTCGACAGCGTGAAATCCAGAAGAAATAATTTAGTTCCCAATATAAAATATGCTGGAATTTTTTTTCCTAAAATTTCAAATGAAGTTGTTATATTCATCGGGGCTATCCTTAAATTACATAAGACTTTTTGGAGAATGAAGGTTGCCACCGAATATCATTTCCATAAGGGGATTGAAAGGGATTCAGGAAGAATCTTACGTAAGGTTCATTATTGATTTATTTCAGTAATCATTTATGAAGAGCATTTAACTTTTCCTAGACCACCAAATATTATTTTGTTCGAATTCCCTCTGATAAAACCGTAGCTACAGAATTATTTAAGCATATATTAGTCCGTTAAAATAGCTTTAAAATATTTATTTTCTTATATTAGTTATGATTCTACTAACATTAAAAAGTTGTAATTTATGGTAATGCATCTTGTTTAGGTAAAACCATCTAATTCAACTGGTCAGATCGTACGGAAAACACTTTCGTCAAAGCCAAGTGCGCTTTTCTTGATTTTGTGCAAAAAATGCCCATATGATAATTTATCGATATCACCGGAAAGGGTGTGTCGATTAGGAGTTCTCTTTTTACTGATCCTAGGAAAGGGGATGAGAGAGAGGAGTGAAATAAACAAAAAATATCCTTTCGTAATTTAAGGACGACCCTATATCCCGCGTATGCCTTCCGGGGAACCATCGGGCTTTCCTAAGTCACTCATTAATTTCCTCCGGGTAATGAAAGGGGCAGAGAAGCTCGATTGGGCACCGATTCCAAATCTCCCGCGACGCAAGCCTCTGTCGCCCGCCTGAATTGCCGTTTCCGCATTTCCATTCACTCTCCGACGGAGCCTGTAAATCACAAGGTTCAAGAATATCCACCACCTAGCCCGACCATATGGTCAACCGGTGGCGTACACTGTCCCATACCCTTCCCACACACCGCCTCAGGAAATCAATCGATCGCGTCGCAACACCTGCACGCAGAGGGTCTCTAATGCCCCATGTGCCGGCCAAGCTCCTTCGTTGAGGTCCCCGTGTCGACGGCTGCGGCTTCTCAGGGAAACGGCTTTTGTTCAAAGGTTGTGGGAGCCATGGGGGAAGGAAATCTTCGCAGGGACTGTGTCCACCCCTAATCTTCTCATTTTGTCTAGAATACCAAATAACTCTTCAAACAGAGTTTTTGAAAAGGTCTGTTACTTTTTAAAATCTCTGTTTGTTGTATAGAAATTCGAAATCCGATAATGCGAATTAATTATAATAGAATAATTTTTTCAGAGACTTCTTCTAAAAATCTCAATTGATAAGATTGGCTGGAATTTAATAGATAATTGGTTACCAGTGCACACATCTGACCAAACCAGAAAACGAAAGGAGTGCTTAATTGAAGAATGATTTTTGCCAATTTGTGCAATGTCAATTCTTATTATATTTTATGATATTCTAAGAATCATTAGTTCATAAACTGAATAATCATGCTATAAGATTCAGCTATATACATTCTGCTGCATACACAACGTTCGTAAATGCACATTAATTTTTAAAGAAATCTTTTATAGTCTTTTGTGATAATTCAATAAATCGAATTATTAATTTATTTAGGTCGGTACATTTTTAGTCACAAAATTATACATAGATAACACTGCTATTTAGCCTATTACGTGAATATTGTCATGTATAATTTAACTATAAGGCATCCTAATATATTTCCCGACTGAATCAAGAAACCGTAGCAATATGACGTACATCAAAGAACAAAATGTTGCCTGCTATTTTGAAGTGGAATATTTTAAATATATGAAAATATTACAAATTAACCACGAGAAATATTTAAAATCGCCAAGTTTTACAACTACATCTGTGAGATTTCATCTGTATCTTTTGCACCTACCAACGCTTATAATGGCAGTAATTTTTATTGGCTATATCTTTGGCTTTCGCTCTACCCACCGGTCAAGTCAATCCGAGGTTTTTGTCCTGCATCAAAGTATCACGTGGTAATGGAACGCCTTTCTCGTTTCAAGAAACCATTTGCAAATCTGGTGGTTAATTAACTCAAAACGGTTGCCAATTTGAAATGATCTGATTCGCAGCCATTGATGGTCGTAATTGATTGGGCAGTGGTAAAAAGAATTTAATTTCAACCTTTTTCATCATGCTACACATTGATGAATCCAAATTATCCCAACAACATTCAAATTTCCTCCTGGTTTTCCAAATACCATTTCCTACCTTCACTTTGGTAAAATGTAATTAACTAGGTGAAGCCTTATGTTAGCATAATTCCAATTAAAGTTTCCTTTGAACCTAAGATTCGATCAGTTTATTTATACGTTTATGAAATACGTGTCATAAATAAATGATTTAATTAAAGTCTACAAGAAGAAAAACCCACCGCATATTATCATTATTGGGTGGTCTACCATTCAGGATATGTTTCGAATGGGCTCAGAGTGAACAGCGCTACATTGCTAAACCTCGCCTAACAAGACGCAACATGGCGTCGTATCCTGAATTTAACCTTCCCTCGATTCAATTCTGAACACTTGATATATATAGTATATTTTTTCGTAGCATGATTTACTCCTGTATCGTTTGATAAAATCCTAAAATGGTGAACTGATGCGATTCCCAAAAACTTATTTTGGCAGTAAGTAAAAATTACAATTTTCAATTCGAAGGTTCCTTAGTTAGATGATAATAGAATTCACCTAGTACTAAGGCCAACGCCGCGTGAAATTTACACATTTATGTTTGTTAGCTGGTTCCTCTCCTTTTGCCGAGATTTTACATTAGAAGGTTTGTTACCCGAAAAATCAAACAGCTTGAGTGAAGGTGTGGGTACTGGGAAGTATCACCCATAATCGAACCGGGGTTCTACCATGAGAGCCCAGCACTCAACTCTCTGGACTATCATGTCCTTATTTTTAGAGTAAAGCATTGAATTATGATAATGTTATTGTATCAATACAATAGTAGTAGTATTTATATCATTGCTGCTATAAATGTGTACATTATGGAAGGCGTAGATGCGCTCAGATTCCATAGAGGATGTTTCGATAATTAGAACCTAGTGATTGAAAAATTGAGAGTTGGGCTGCGTCAAATCACTGTTAAGATTGATGATCAGCGATGATGACTAAGGCACATACGCTGTTATTAATTTCAGTCGTTGAATAAAAATAATGCAATTTACGTTGTAGTTCATTGATAATGATTCATCTCAAATATTTTTATTTAGACACATGCGAGTTGAGAATCATATATTAACTTGCTAGTTTGTTTAATTTTACAATGCAATACTTTCAAAGTGTAAAACCCATTCACCTTTACCGGGATTCCAACCCGGATCCCTCAATTTCCGGCCGCGTGCTTTAGCCAGTTAAGCTACCGAGGTGTCCTCTAATCAATCCTGGTAAAAGTTACTGCCGTGGCATCCCCCGTAGTTTCTTGGAATTCGTAAAATTTTATTTATTGGAACTTCATTTACGGCTGAAGTTTACCCTTTTGATTGTTTTGAGTTAATTATCCGACACCGGAAATGTAGCTATTTCATTCCATAATAATAAGTTTATAATTACAAATATTCTGTTACTGTTCGATATTAACCTTTTATTACTAAGTTTAAGTACATTTGGTTATTGATGTGTAATCTTCTGGGAAGTAATTTCATTCGTGCAACAACGCTCATCCCACGATAGATATTCAGAACAGTGTTTTTGTTTTTTGCCAGACCCTTACCCTATTATCCCCCGTCTGTTTTTTCCGCTAATCAAGTTCTCGTGGGGCAGACTGTCGGAACATCACAAAGGCCTCGGCCTCCCCAGGGGCTCGGGAAGGGAGAGGGTTCCTGTGGCGCCGAATTTTCGGCTTGTCATCATCACGCAGTCCTCCCGCCAAAACGATCGCGACGTATCCCCCGGTTCACCACCGACTCAGGGGCATAATAGGGTCCGCCCCCACATATCGCCCAAGTTCAATTCGCGACGTCCTTACGGCTCTTCGGCACGCAGATCATCATAGTGTTTTTATGACAATAGGGCACATGTCCTTTCCCCCACCACGTATTAAAAGATACACGTCTCTCCCTCTCCGTATCGTTTTAATCAATAGATCGATCGTTGGTTCGAGTGCAAAGGGCCACGGGGGGGGGGGGGGAGGGGTCAGGAAGGTTTTGTGGGTCGGGTCCCCACTTCGTGCCCTTATTACTCCTCCCCGTCGCTGTCTCTGAATCGATAGTCTAAGCAGGTTTCACAGGTCGGGTTGATACATCAAAGAAAACTAACGCTCCGTCGTGCTGGATAATCGCTTGGGCGAATGGGAGGCTGCTCCCTCCTCTTCTTCGTTCCACCCAAAAGAGAAGGCCCGAAAAAAAGGTCATTCCAAGGGAGGGTCTCCTCCTCCGGACGAGGGAAATTGAAGGCGCATGGCTGCAGACCTTCTCTCTCCCCTGCTCTCCCCATCCCCACTCTCTCTCTCGAGCTAGAGATGGATGAGGAGAGATAGGCTGGCTGAATAGATGGAGCTTACGTGCCCCTAGTCGAAATTTGGGAACAGAGGGGGGAGAGTTAAAAAAATGCGAATGTTTGCGGCTCGGGAGTTTTTCTCTACATTTTATTTTTTTCTGGGCTTAGAAAACCCCAGAAAGAGAAGATTCCTGCGTCTTCACATTTGACTTGTCCTATTCGCTCACGTGTCGTCCACTTCGCATTTCCTTCTGGAGTATTTTTTCCTCCCTTCGGCCTCCCCTCCGATCTTCCACTGCTTCTTAAATACCGCTCCAATCCTTCTTTACTGACGTGGCGTTCTTTAGTTCTCTTCTTTTCCCACAACTAAGTTGACGTTATTCTCGTTCATCTTTCGCTTCACAAATTTCAGTCCTCTTTTTCCTCGCATCTTGCACTTTATCGTACGTTTCTTAATTCTCTTTGTCAGCCTTTCTTTCGTTTCCCATTAATTTCCATCCTCCTCCTTCCTTTACTCTCTCTTCTCCACCGCGCTGCCCATTGAGTCGCCCGCCGCGCAATGGCTTCGTTTTTGCGACTCATTTGTCCGCCTATTATCATTCGAACTCTCCGTCCCTTTTGTGGTCAAATACACACACACACACACGCACGTTCACCACTGCGCGTGTTTTTACGGCCGAGAGCGGTACACATCCCTCCTGCTCTCTTCCCACTCACGTTCCCCAGAGTGGGAACAAAAGAAGGGATGGGAGGTAAGAGAATGGAGTTTAATCCACGACGTTTAAAAGTGTTTCATGGAGTGAGGGGAGGACGAAGGGGAAGGGATGTGGGGAGGCTTCCTTTTTGCGCGTAAGTGTCTCCATCGTGTGCCAAAGCAAGCTTGCCGCTGAAACCCAGAAAACCTCTTAGCGTCTAAAAATACACGAATCCCTCTCCTATCTCACTCTTTGTATGAATTTTCGGTTCGCGCAGGAGACTGCCTTTACCATTGAATTCTTTTTCCTGTACATTTGTTCATTTATAAGTCCAAACCTTAACAAAGGCCGAAACGACATTTAAGTCGTTTCGGTTTTTGACAAAGGAAAGTTTGAATATCTATTTTCACATTTCATGAGGTTTGCTTTTATGTTCGTATGCCACTTTTAAGTTTGCCTGCATACATACTGTACAGGAAGGAAACTATTTTTGCTAACCTTCGCTATTAGTCGAAAGGCCTGTCATCATTAATGTGTCTTCTCAACTCTGTGTCCTGCATATAGTCTAAAAATGTTCATTTTATTTATAATATATTGCCTAGTCCGTAGCCCATATTATATTACAAGTGCACTATCATGTATTAGATAGATATACCACCTAGTCTATTACTAACTCAGAATTGCCATGATTATTTAGGACTTCCAGGTATTTTTAATTCCTGTTTCTATAATGAACTTCGGAGTGACGGGAAACTTTAAATTGTCATATACTAGTACATATTTTGGTGTTGGACTCCCACTCCTCCCTCTGGCTTGAGTTGTGATGTCTGATTATCCTGTCGAATGCTCTAGGGCAAATTACCTCGGTTGTCGGTTTTCTCCCCTAATAACTACTCCTACCAAAGCTTCAATGCCGTCAAAATAACTATCAGTAGGATGTAAGTTGAATTCCTTAGAATTCATTCCTGGTCTTTATGAAAATCCGTCAACGCAATCTTCGATATGAAGTGTAATTTTTACACAAGTGAGATTAGAGAGGGTTTTGTACACATTTAACATCAATATAACCCCAAATACCATACTTGTGTTGATGCTATGATAACTTGGGCTGGAAGATGTGAGTACGCAGAAAATATTCGCATTTACCTTTCTAAAATTTTGTGAATGAGCTTTTAGATAAACTTTCCATTGCAAGTTTTTGCTATCTGATCAAATTTCATGGATGAACTCAATCACAGTGACAAATAGAGAAGCTAACGACATGGTTGAAATGTGAGCTACGTATTTTATCGTTCAGACATTTTCCGATGTAATTTTCTTTCACAGCCGAAATGTTTTTCATTTCTCTACTCTCCATTTCGTCTAATTTTAGCTGCGTTTTTCTTCTTGTATTTCATTACCCTCTTATTGAGTATCCAATGATGCATTAATTGCTTGAGGTATTTTTATACAAGACAGTTATACGTTAGAGCGGACCTGCATATCACATATGAGCGCAGATATAGCCGCGCGTCTCAGTTTTATCTCTTTATAATTTTCCCTCTTTTCCCTCCTCTGTATTTTCTAATTAACACTCTTTTTCTCTTACAGAAAATTGGAATAACGCCTGTGTACTCATTTCGAATGAATTTTATCCTCGAATTAATTTCTGAACTAAAGCTGATTTTTCGAAGACCGCGCCACTAATCTGTTAACATTTACATTGGCTCGGTTAACGAAGCACACAAAACGTTATCAGTGGCCTGATGAATAAATGGCTTATGACTGAGTGTCTTATGGATGTCTTTAATAAACGTAAAAGTTCCTGTAATTAATTATTTCCTGGAATCTTTGGATAACCACGAATGTATCGCAGGTTGAAGTGTATAATGCGTTTAAGTGGGTAGTTATTTTCAATCTTTGAGTAATAAAAACTTTGTACCCATCCTCCTTAAAATATTTTTTTCACACTTCAGTTTGATCATAATAATTCCAACTTCAGGTGCCTTAATGTTACGTTGAACCGACTAGTAAAATCAATAGATTTCCGTAGAAGTGGATGCAAATTTATTTTGACTTAATATTCACAATTTACACTAGGTGATCCTAGTGCAGGAGCATCAAAAACATTACAGTTTAATTGCTGATTGTGGAGAGTAATAAGATGTGCATCTATCATGCGTGTATTTTTAACAAAAGAATGAATTCGGGTGAAATGAAGAATCATACGTGAGCATTTCACTCAATATATTCTGATCTGTACGAAGCTAAAACTATAAGAACTGCCTTGAATTCTAAGAAACAGGAGAGATATTATAGCGATGTTACGAATGCCCTCGGCACTCAGGAAGGCTTCAAATGTTGCTCCATTTTGGCTTAAATTAAGATATGCAAGAAATATTACTTCTATATTATTATTTATATAATTTATTATTAATCATATAATTTTTTTAAATACTGTATCTATGTACTCTTCAATGATATTGTGGAATTGCGAGCACATATCAACCGTGCGGATAGACATCGCACGAAAAGTTTAACAGTTTTATAGTAGATATAAATCAAATTATTAGATTTTTTAATAGTAATATCATAACAAAATATTCTTCGCTCATATCAGTGCAAAAGTAGCAAGAGTCGGAAAATCGCTTGCAATGGCGTCTGTTGAAATGTCATTGAAGGAAAATTTACAATAGATGCTCCCATCGGAGAAAACGTATGACGTCGCCATGAAAATATAAGATGTTGACATGATCTGATGCTAGAGAGTAGAATAACCCTATTTTGAAGTTTAATAGCAAGTAATGCTTATTTTACCTGCCTGGTGGGAAAGAATTCGCTAACAATAATTTATCCTTTCCAGTGAGTTATCCTATGCTAGTGAACTAGTAGTTTTGCCTTTAAAAAGATACAAACGCTAATTACATTTTTTTGAGTGGTCCAAACAATACAAAACAAGACACATCTTATGCTTGGAGTTTTAAACACTTTTTCCGCAAGTGATAGTGGTTTCATACAACCAGAAATGCCCATATCTCACTTAAATTTGAAATTTTTCCCCTATTTCTTGATTCACTCAGACCTATTTAATCAAGTCTCCAATACTTTATCAAACGGTCTACAATAACCATTGCTTAGTTGGTACATGGAGAAACGGTACCAAAGCTATAATTAGAGCATAAATTTTCGGCCACCGAACTAATACCTTTCATGTTGTGTTTGAAGTTTCCTAATTTTATGTTCAAATGTTATTTTTGTGCGTTCCACTTAGCCTTCCTTTTCGTTCGTACATTCCCCACCCAGAACAAATTCATTTGCTTTGGCTGTGGATTTGTTCCCCTTCCTTTGTCTTCGGAATCTGCTCTTCCTGTTAGATATCGTCCCCTCTCTTGCTCCGTTCCTCTTAGCGGTCTTTCCTTATCATAGCATTTCCTTATGAAGTTTACCCAATGCTCCATTCAGCTGCTGTCTAGGCTCTCCTGTCTAACGGAGGAACAAAAGATTCCCTTGCGACCGCGGATGCCCTACCGCAGCACAGTGTTATCTCCTCAGAATCCAAGCCTCTTTCATGTCCGGCCGCCTCTCTGTTTATCAGCTCATCTATCAGCTTCACTTTTTGCGTCAAGATTTTTTCTCCCCACTTCTCATTTATCTCCATGGCTCCAAGGTCTACTTATATTTATCTTCTTGTGTTTTCTTCCCACTTCCTCATCCTTTTTCATCAACATATTATGATTACGCCGTTAGAGTTATTCACGAGTTGGCGACGTGGGGTAGTATGGCCGTTGCTTATCGATTTTTTGCATTGGTCGATTGCTTGAACTAAATTTTTATCTGCCCTTGGATAATTGATCGGCATAATTTAACACTTTCTCCAGTGGAGTAAGATTCGGACGGAACCACTAACATGTACCTCAGCAATCACATAATTCGTCACTGGTCATTTCACTTAATGCTCCATAACACTCAATTTTCAAAACATATCCTCTTGTCCGGTTGCGCGCATAGTTATTTTTTGAGTATTTATTTGTCTCTTTAACGGCTGGATATGAAACCTACTCAATTTTGAGACTATTGCCAATTGTTATTGTTCTCTTCTGGTCATTGTACTCGTCCATTAAAATCCATTCACATAGCGCATTTAGCAAGGGAGGGTAACATTTTGCAGTCATAAATTCATTAAATTTTAATTGATTTATTTTGCTGGTACACTATTTTTGCTTCATACGTAAATGGATGATAGATGACGCATGCGTAGAGGTAACTTTAAATCGTAAGAAGAATTTTCAATTTCCTCGTTTTACAGACACAATATATTCTTATTGTTAGAAATATACAACCAAAAAAGTGACCTACAGTCCTTTATCTTTATCTAATTTAACCATTCTATCGGTTCATTTCTATACATTTTTCCCGCTGAACTATGACGGCTGAATCTGAAATATGTTCTATTGGCACAGTAATTTAAAGGGGCCAAAGAGTGACAGAGCTTGTACTACTATATTAAATAAAACGTTTCTTTACTCTAAGGAGTCCTTTTCCTCCTTTGTAATCCTCAAGTCAGTCCGCCGTTTTCAAGGGATTACTCCAGTAATTTTTGCGTACCTTCTGGACATATTTTTATTTGAATTTATCCTTCATGAATGTCATTGATGATATCCTTCCGTAATATCATTGATTTCAACCTCTAAAAATCACTGATTTTTCATTATTATTTAGTCACACCAACCGACCCACTTGAATAAAATGGACTTATGGCTAAGAAATAACATTAATTAATATAAGTTGTGTTGCCGCAGAAAATTAGTGAAATGATTAAATATGCATTTGAAGATATTCTAAAATTACCCGTGTATAACTAACGAAAGTTCGACCCATGCGGCGTTAAATCTAATGCAATAGAAGTCACTTCAGGTGTTCCCATGGGAAGTGTTAATGGAACTCATTTATTCGTTCTTTACCTTAATGACAAACTCTTTGGTTAATAATAAGTAACGTTTATATGCCGACGACGTAGTGATTTACGATGGATAGTAGTGAGAAGTATTTTGTAGGCGGTATGCTGTCCGGTTAGCGAAATACTCCCTTGAGAGGGACAAAGCCTTTGCATAATGACTGTATCTGCTGGAATGGAAGCAGTTAAGATTATAGAAGTCGTTGTTTTGTAAAATTTATTTCAAGGGCATCAATCCTGCGATCTCACTAGCCTTGATCGAAGAGCAAATGTGTAACAAGCCAGTCGATATCTACAATATGGAGAGATGCACTTTTCAGCAGATTGATTCAAAGAATCCGTTTTCCCTTTCAATATCACTACACATATAAATTCGATGTCACTTCATGCCTCTCTCCTCACAGCAGGCTCTTCCCATCCCAAATTAATGGTACAATTCTTAACCACCTCTTCCGCATGGGACACTGTGCAGAACTGAAGGTGCATACATGAGATTTCTAACATCCTCTTAATTGATTTGTTCAGGCTACTTAAACTTAGTGACAATAAACATTTACCTTCAGTGGCATTGAGATTACCTCAGAGCTTTTTATCAAAACTTTGAGTGTCTGGATGCGTCGCCGTGTAGAGAGATTAAATTGTAATGTGTCCTTAGCGAGTATTTTAGCACACCTTTCCAGCGAAATGGTAATTTATCTCCACCATTTTCTCAGTGCATTTCTCACGTTGTGCTGGAAAACTCTTAGTGAACTTTACATTCGGGTTTCGGAATTATTTTCCTATTAGCCTGACCTAAATCCGTACATGAGATAGAATCTTTATTGTAGTATTTGTTATTCTTGAGATTCTAAATCACTTTGAACACCATGCCGACTACATCGATCGGAACCGATGATTTTCCTTCTCCCGAGCTGAAACGTAAATAAAAATGCAAGTTTCAGAACGTAGTCGCTAATATTCCAAACCTGTTTCGTTTCCCCGCTCCGACGGGGCTAATCCATCATTATGCTCACGGCGCGGAGGCGTTGATCAAGTACGGCGCTTTTTTCTAGGGAGCTCCGCAAAACCGCGGCATACTCGAGTGACGCTGGAAGGGGAGGGAGTGGAAGGAAAGCATCGTCTCTCTCCCGGTGTAGGGTTGGCGTAGATGGGAAGGGGAAGAATGGGTAGATGAGAGGGGTGGAGAAGGAGTGAGGGGTAGGAAGTGGCCGAAGGCTGGGTAGGGTGATAGGTGGGAGCGGCCGGTTAGAACGCTTGTGGGAACTCAGCGCCGCCGCCCCGACTTCCTCTCTCTTGACGTGCATGTATGACCCCTGACTAGGTTCCCTCACCTCTCTCCCCCCCTCGTCACTCCTCCCTCTCTCGTCTCGCATATACACATCCTCTACTCGGTATACCTCTTCCCATGAAGATTCATGAATGGGTCGGGGGAGGTGAGGCCGTCCATGGCATCCCCGTTATTCCTCTCCATTCACGGATCTTCCTTTACTTTCCCGTCTGCAGCTCTCACGACCCCACTCTATTAGTTCAGCACTCGTTCCTGCTCTGTTTAGACCGCTCTTGCATTAGGTACAAGCCCACTTCCTAGGACTCCCTAATCTCCATTCCTTCTGTTCCTGGTTATTTTCTTGAAACACCTTTCGCTTCACGTCCACCTCGGTTTATTAATTACATATTTGTCCCTTGAGGCGAGGGTAGGAGAGTAGTCATTGGACAAATCGGATGATCCCTTTGCCAAACCAACATTAAGGTAGTAGAACAAGCAATTCGCTAAGAGACGTTTTGCCTTCTTCTCCTCCATCAATTCGCCTTACAACGGGAGATTCGCGAGCTCTGCGCTCCACGCCTCAATCTTGTTGTCTCCCACTGAGTGAAAGCTTGGCGTGGAATGCATAATAATCATTGATACGTTCTATGGCTGTATTTTTATCCCCTTTTAACTGACAGTTTTCGTTTTAGCAGTGTCCAAACTTGTCCCCGATATATTTAAATGTATTCTTATAGCATTTGACACTATACCTTTTGAAGCGAATGTTGGACCTAAACCGTGATTACCTATAGCTAATATGGTTGGTAGCTATAGGTAGTATGGTCGGATGGGTACCCCAAGTAACCTAAGGGGATCGGGATTGGTGCGGTGGCTATCGTACTGGCTTCCCACCCAGAGGGCTTGGATTCAAATCCCGGCGGTGTTGAATATTTTTCAGAGGTATCTCGATCCCTACTTGAGGTGCTTTGTGGAGGGCACTTTGAGTGAATACGCCGTCCATCGGATGGGACGTTAAGCTGCGGACCCCTTGGCGCCTTTCGTAGAGTAGGCTTATGCCGACGCCGGGTTCCTCTCCACCCTTCCCATCCACCCTGTCCATCCCCTATGGTGTAAATGACCTCAGCTGTCGGCCGCCTCCCCTAAATACTACTAAGTAACCTAATATTATTATTGCTGAGTTTCATGCAGTCAGTTTTTCTTGCTCTGACTTGGGTTTTGTGATGCTGAAATAAACCATCTTCATTATTTCTTATCATTCATCTTTTATTTCTCAAAATTCCTATTATAATACCTAGCTAGGAATAATTTATAAGAATGGGGGTGCGTGGCATGTACCTACATGAAATTGTAATGATTCACGTATATTTGTCTAAGAGCTTATAGTTTTTTTAAAATTGATAACGAATAATTCTCCATGAATTACGTAGAAGATAATAGTTTTTTTAATATTCAGGTATACATATTATTAATAGGTATTAATTTGAATTACGATTTACACTAACATCTACATCTACACTAACATGAGAAATTTTCAAATAAAATCCAATATTGACTACATCATTTAGCATGTGAGTCAAATGAAGTTAGATTTTTCTTACCATTCCTGACGTTACTGTATTGATTTTATTCCATTTTCTGACAAAAATAAAAGTAATAAATCTTAAAAATTTTAATTCACATTTCAAGAGCCGTGAAAAGAGGTGTTGATATTAGAAAGTCCCTGAATATTTTAAACCTTTGGTTTACTTCTTCGAAATATTTTCATTTTTCTCTCGGTTTGAATCCACGCTGCCTTATTTTTACCTAGTAAAAATTATGCCGATCATCCTTTTGACTATTCCCCTTTTGAGTGTAGATACGTCTCCGGCACTTATTTATTTTTACCTCCTCTCTCGTAACTTTATAATGGTCGGTAACAGCTCTTTCCCATCCTTAACTATAAATTCAGATTAATCTTGAGTACATACTAACCACTTTTATTTTCCATAATTCACTCGGCTTACGTTTCAGACCACACCTTTGCATTCTTGGGATAATCTCTTCCCCCGGTATAATGTAAATGCTGAGTCTGGGTCTTTCAATGGGGTAGGCATGAGCGTTGCTTCGTATGCCAACCGAACCGCATGCCTTGGAACGAAAAAAATCTATTTTCCTAATGCAACCCATCTCCAGCTAAAATCACACCGACAATTAGACTTTTGCATTCGCACATGCCCACTCACACACAAATCACCCCGGACACCATCCCTCATTTGCCAATCTTTCCATTCTTTACAACTCATTTTTGGTCGTGGAAAGACTAACGCATATTCAAAATCAAAACCGTGTGGCCGTACAGGCTCAAGCCCGGACAGAACACGAGAGACAATTATAATGTTTACTGTGCCAAGTAGTTATAGTTGCAACCATAGGAAGAAACTGTATTAAATTTAAAAGGAGAATTATGCTAACTTTTAATGAAGACGTTGAATCTAATTGGTATCTCCATTTAACTTGCATTAGCTTATGCACCATTTATATTGCCAAAAAATCTAAAACAATTGCCAAATTTAGTCTGAAAAATCCAAAAATGAATTCCCTTTCCTAATTATCTCAGTGGCCATTATGAACTCGAAAGAGGATGAATGGGAAGAGGGATGGAATTGAAAGTTTTTATGAAAAGAATAGGGGAGGAAGTGCAAAGGAATGTCCAATTTTTACAATTTTAGGACAGTATGAACTTGTGAGTGTTAAATAAGGCAATATTGTGCGACAAAAACTGTTTTTTTTGGGCAGAGTAGAGTCCATGACGAATAGACCAAACAACTCGTACCTTTACGAGTTTTCCTACGCATGGTTAACAATAATCTCGCATTTTAATGGCGACCCTTTTCTCCCACCTCGTCCTAACAAATCCTTAAAACTCCATGCCTCAGATATCCCACCAGCGTAATTTCCCTGCAGGTCTTATTTTCTTTTTTCTCAGAATAATGAATGTGAGACAATGGCTGCATACCTGAACTTCCCCTTGCACGTTACGACCCCCTCACAGTCTCTTATTTATTATCTTCGGGCACTCTTAAGCATTGATTAACAGCGAATTCTTTCCGAAATGTTGAACTGTGAGTTGACCATGACAAAACAGTTATTTATTTACGGAAACAAAAGAAATATTAAACTATCAGAAAAATGGATACCAATTGTTGCAGATATGGGCACGGCTTATTACCTGTTCCAAAATCATTAGATTTGAGTTGAATTGTTCAATTATTATACAAAATCGACCACAGTTGCACATAGTATATTTCAATGTTGGAAAAGTATAGTATAGTATGTTTCACTATGGCGGCACGCTGAAGTGAGTGGATCGATCACAGTCTCTAAATACTGAGATGCCCCTCTCACTCTGCATGCTCTTTTACTAGTAGAACCTAGATATGACAACTGGATAATATAGATTTAAATATTAATAAATTACAGTGAAATGTGAAATGCACTGAAATCTTCGTCAGAGTCCATTTTTTCTAATTGGGCAAACTGTTCGGCTTCCTTTAAAAGGAACAAAAAACGAAATTCAAATAGTGATCATTACCTTTAGTTAGATTTTTGTTCTTCCCTGTTATATAGGCAACATCTTTAGCCACATCATCACCCATCACGCCTCGATGTGTTGGTCAGAAATGAATTTGATTCTCATATTACAAGTGAGCATTTTCTCGGACTTTAAATCAAGTATTGGCGCGAAACTATGTGGATGATATATCTGCTCAATAAATCGATGTATGTTAATTAGAAATTTAATATTGCACGAGAGTAAAGCAATACTTGGAAGCCATTTTTAATCATAAATATAATGTATACTGAATCATAAATATTATGGTTACTGAAAAGAAAATTCTTGCTCAGTTCCTAAGGCTTTATTCTATATTATTCGTATTTTTTCCTATGAATCGCATTAGAAACCCAGTCTAACGAAAGGTCGCGGGAAGAAACTCAGAAAAAGGTATTCCTATTTCATAAGATGGTGTATCTTTATTTTTTCAAGCATGATTTCGGCAGTTTTACATGAAACGATTTATGGATAACCGTTTGCAGTCTGGTTTCTCAATATTCGTTTCGTAAATTATCTTCAGTTACATTTCTTCTTTCTAGTTTTATTTCCTTTAATGAGCCTTCCTTAAAATGCTCACAATATGTTTATAGAAGAAACCATGAGATCATATATCTCTGGTTTCTCTAGTATTGCATTCAAATTATACATTTTACGAGCCTTTGATTGTGCTGTATTTCAGCTAGTCATGGTTGAAAACCTTAAATCTTAAGGTGTAGCGAAGGGAAAACTGCCGGGTGGAAAAATCGGTGTGTGCTTTCGTTCGGAGTAAATAGCCCATGGGAATTATCGCAGAAGATTTTCTTCAATCTAGGTTGAAATGCTCATTCCGCTTTATTGAATGAATTTCGAAATTAAAACACATGAAGCCCCAAAAATATTTACATAAATTCGGTTTCTCTTACTTCGGACTCTTTCATTTTAATTGAATGAGATCTAAAATTTCAGCAGCAGCAGGATTTATACGGCGGAAAGGGATGAGTGTCGTTCTCCCTTTCTCCCGAATCCACCCTCGTAATATATATTCGGTGTCTTTGCCAGTAAGACGCCGACCAACGATTTCTTGGCATTGCACACATAGTAGTCGGAAAACACTTGCCTCACTCACTCCTCCCAACGAATAAATCAATCACTGTCTGCGCGAAACCGCCCCGATCGCTGGCCATGTTGCCCCCCGCCCAAACCCTCACTCCCTCCGCCACCACTCCCACACCCCCCTCTTGACCAAACGAAAAAAAACAGCAATGCCTCCCGCTACTCTCTCCATTCCTCTCGCGGGGTAACCATCCATCCGACGTTAATGCAAGTCCCTCCCCCGAAAATCGACCGACCGAATGGCCGTTCGTAAAAACTCCCCCTCCTTCATCTCAATTTCCATTCCATGTTTTGCCTGACCGGTCCCTCTTTTCGTGCATTCGGTTGCGGTCATCAGCCCTGTGTGTAACATTTATCTCCCAAGTTACCATGCGGATTGCCAGGCGAGAACGCATGCGGAGGGCCGCTTGGAAGCTGTTCTGCATCAGAACGGGGAAAAGGAAGCTTGCGCCGTTGTCCGAGTTTATGTAGCTGGGAAGTCCAATAGCACAATACGTGTTCATTACAAGCTTCAGACTGATTTCATTCGTATTACCCATATGCTACTATTCTCAGTTTCCTCTGGGTTGTGATTGACGTCACAGAGGATTTTATGGCTAAGTTTCTTGGCCTATTCCTCCATTTCCAAATATAAAAAACAAACGAATGCAACAAATTGAGTAGCGTAAAGCGTGATGTGGCGGAAGTTGAACATAATGAGTAACTGGTCGAAGCAATTTTCCACTGGATATCAAGTGGAAAACTGCTTCGACCAGTTATTAAAAACGAATTCAACATTGCAAAGTTTAAACATACTATTTCCACGCGATTAACATTTATTTTTCTTAACTATTACCCTCGAATGGTCTCCTCTGTAGTATCCCTGTCTAGAACATTGTGTTTTATAAGTAAAGTTATTACATTTTCGAGGCTATATATTTAAATGAATTATTCAAAAGCAGCAAATACTGGGTTGCACTGGTCGCATTTGAAATTGTAATTATTTGCTCAATACCCAGTCGTCATGAAATCTATAGCGTTGAAAATAAATTTGATAATTTTAATTAGGGTTCCAATATTCATTGCCATCAATATGGAAATGAAAGCGTGTATTTTTTAGTCTTGTGGTCGGCATTTTAGTTCCTTGAAATTAATGTGATAACTCCAATCTACTTGCTTTTGTATGTTGCTTATTTGTCCGTATATGATAGCATATTTGTCCTGAAATACGATTAAAACAATATTTTGAAATAATATTACCCGAGAAATAATGATAATATTCGTATCACTTTTTTAGCCATGGCATTCCGACAGCGTGAATTATTGAAGGTATTTTTTTCTAAATTTGACTTATCTACGGTTCCGACATTCATTCATCGGCCTCATAATGTTCATACAACTTGTGAATTCAATTTTTCAACTGTATATTAAAATAATGCAAAATTATTAAATTATCTGACTTTTTAAAGTTGAATGAGTAGCTCAAAACAATTTTATGCGTTAGAAGGTTTGTGCTATTTAATACATAAGAGGCGTTTTAATGCTTCTCAAATACGATACTAATAATCTTGTTAAATCGTAACGCTTCATTCGTAATTCACAACGATTTATGATCTGCATCACAAAAGATTGCAATTGAAAATTAAAATCATCAAGAATGCGAGGAAATGTAACTAAAAAGGCTGTAAGTGTATGCACGACGGCTGACCAGAAAGTAACTTACGTTTCTGCTCTGTTTGCTGGTGGGTATGGTTAGAGCCATCATCTTGGTGTCTAAACTTCCCTACAGTCAATACGCACCCTGCTGTGGTAGTGTACAGACTTTGATTCTTCTACTTCGCTCACTGTGAACTGTTAAAATATGCGCTGCAATAGAAAATCAGCAAGCAAGAGACCCGTAATCGTAAATCGGTGATTTCCACTTATGTTTTCGTTAATTTTCACCGTCAGTTCATCTTTCACATGGCTAGGTCGACCACTGCGGTCCTCGTCGTGAGCATTGGTGCGGCCGTTTTTAAAACGAATGCACCACTGCCTCACTCCGTCTCACTCATTATTCCGTTTCCGTACACTTTACCCAATTGCCTATGAATTTCAATTGGCCAATAAAAACCCAATCACAGATCGCACTTCACAACTCGCGGGATTTTCAATTGCAGCTTACTTGTTAACAGTTCACAGTGAACAAAGTAGGAGAGCCACAATCTCTATGCTACCACAGCAGGATGCGTATTGAGTGTATGGACGTTTAAACACCGAGATTGTGGCTGTAGACCTACCCACCGCCACACTAGCTCGAAACGTAAGTTACTCTTTGGTCAGAATTCGTACTTCGAAGGGGATAATATTTATATAGACGGATAAATTAAATTCTTTCCTGAGAACTATTATTCCCATCATTTATTGAACATACGTCGTATGGCTACCTTATTTTTGCCCCATCTTCGCTTCCAAAGAAACTACGGGAGATGCCGCAACAGTAACTTTTAACGGAGTCATCCGCTAGTATGTATGTACGGTATATCCGCTAACATTGTATTTACGGTATTTCGTCACAACATCTTGTTCCTTTAAAGCCCCCAAAATTTCTTAGTTAAGGGGGCACCTCGATAGCTTAACTGGCTAAAGCACTAGACCGTGCATTGAGGGATCCGGATTCGAATCCTAGTCAAGGTGAATGATTTTTAAACTCTGAAATTGTTGCATTGTAATCCATCTTCGCTTGCCTAACGCTCCGTAATTCCGTAATTTATCCTTTAGGCACTATTCCTAAGTTCTAATTCCCCTTCTATTCTATTCCTAATTCACCAACTATGCATAGATGTTTGATCAATATCTGCAGTTCTCCTCACTTAACTTTTCTGTATGAAATTTCTCTGTGTTGACCTGTTTTAAGGCTTGAGAGTTGCGTGGACATCTAGAGCTGAACTGCTGTTACAGGGGTAACGATAGTTGCTCCAGATAGGGTTGTCAATGCCAGATAGGTCAAAGAGCAGGAACCAAACGAAGGTAGTCTTTAATGTGGCAATTCACTAGTACCTATATTTCATCTACATTTTCTACCTAATGCATATATGCTCCTGTAATATCTAATGACATTGATTAAGGAGCATAATCTGTCATGTAGATAAATTTGGATTTCACATTCATGACGTTCATATATTTTATTTAAATTGTATGGTACTGGTGTATTAGGATGAATACATGCCTATTTTTAAGAGGTCCCTTACGTCGAGTATCCAAATAATATCCCTGGAACTGATAAGCTATAAAAGTTAGGTGACTCACTTTCACTCAGAGAGATTTTACTCTGTAATTATAGCCTCAGTAATCAGTCTAAGTCCCTAATTGTACTGGTTCAATCCCTTTCAGTGTATCTCGATTTCGCTTTGCAAGAATTTTGTTAGATGACGCTAGGGGAAGCAGTGCCTCTCCCACTATCGGGCAAGACGCAGGGTCTAGTATTTCGCCGGAAACGTAATTGCAAGGACGTATGCTCATATACATGCATGCATGCTCATGTATATGTCCATAATTGTTTTTTGAGACTTGAAATTAATTTTGTTTTGTTCCTTATTAGCCACCAACTCTAAGGACCATCAGAACGCACAAGCCCTTTCACCACGTCAATGTTGTAATCTATGAGGACGGATTTAAAAAGTATGAACTTTGAAAATAGCAAAAATTCAATTAAAAAATAACCAAATTCAAAAAAAGTTAAAAAAACTATCATAATTACTAAAAAATGAGTACCGATGAAAAATAAGATTTGCTGTAAAACATAAATGAGGCTGGATACATTATGTTCGCTCGCGAATTGCAGTCACCTTTCTTCTAAAAGTCATGCCAGCCTTAGATTATTTTAGTCTCTAGGATAGGAACCCTGTGTCAGAAATTTGTACGCATTAATATCGGAAAGAATGCAGAAATAAAACTTATTTCAGGCCACAAATGTGCTGCACTTTCCATTAATATCGGCCGGTTGATGAGCATGAGTATGAGCAAGAATTATTTTGAATCGCATTTGAGATTACGTATGCGAATCACTATAAACCCTCATCATCAAAATCGAACTATTTATGTATGGACATTGAGGTGCAATATATATATATATATATATATATATATATATATATATATATATATATATATATTATACATGTATATGTACTCGTGTATATATAATGTAATTAAATATGAGCTGATGAACTGCAGATCTTGTACGCTATTTTAGCGTAAAACCCTATTTATGTATGTACAGAATCGTACACCCCACGGAAGAGAATCGCTCGTTTTCCATTGAAAACGGATCGCCTGCATTTGCCACTTAATATCAAAGTTAATTATTGTTTTTGGGAGTAAAATACGGATCAGAGACGGTCGGTGAAAGGCGTTTTACAGTTAATCAACTCCAACAGTTCACTCGCAGTATTTTCTCAGACAACGAATCGCCTTTTGGCTCAAATTGCAATTTTTAGCTAATTAACTCTGAGATACGTGTACTGGTTTTAAAACTATGTCTGATTCAACTTTGTGATTTTGCAATAATTAAAAGCTTTTGAATATTTGACTTATTGACAAAAAACATTTTTAAACTCCTAATACTGAAACTGGTCAAAATTGATGCAAGAAAGACACTAGGAAAAATGGTCTAAAAGGGAAACTTTTAATTTCAAAATAGAGAGGATGATTTTATTTATGAAGGAAAACGAAATGTCTTTTATAAAAAGAATGTTTAAATGAAGAGGAAACCATTAAAAAGCAGCATGTAATACAGCTTATGAAAAATAAACTTTTTGACTGGTACCTGAAATAGTGCGTCAACTCATTTTTTCATCGCTAAAATATAGCCTTCACCAGGATAAAAATAAAATGTATCACCTATTGATGATAATGTATAGAGTATACATTGAATTTTGATTTTATTGAAGTATTAATTTCATCAAAAAGAAACTGTGATTTGAAATTCGTCGGAATTGGATTCTACAATTTTATTTATTCTGTAAACAAAATTTAATTCTAGTTTAAAAATTCTTTGATTACCTGGTTTGTCGAGTAGATTTCGGATCAAATTTACCTCATGATGGAATCGCGAATTTCTATGTGACAGCTTGGCTAAATTTATTCGGAGTGCGCCATGCTATTTTTCCATTTGGGTTTACATATTTTTCCCTTCAACGGTGATATAGTATATTCAATAGTTATGGGATGGCCATCGCACTTACATGTACGATCCCATTTCATCTTTTTCGATTGGTAATAATTTACTGATCAGATCAAGGTAGAGAGATGAAGCACGTGTTCTTTTTTTGCCTTGCACGAAATTGCATTTCCGGGAAGTTTTTGCGTTCCAGGTCGCACGCTCTTTTTTTTAATCACAACCTTCGGAAAGGCAAATTGCACCAATTTCCGGATCCCTTATAAATCACGTCATTTGTCTCTGAGCTCGCCGTCTTCTCTCTCCCTTCATGGCTCAGGTCATGGTAAGCAAATAACTTCTGAGATTTCTAAGAACGCCTTTTTTGGAACTTTTTTCAGAATTAACTTCATTCAACGCCTTTTTTCATTTTTTAACATTTATTTTTCAAACGCATCTTTGTTGATTTATTTCCCATTGTCGCGATTTTCATTTTGTTTAAGGATTGATTCAAATTACCTTAATGGCAATTTAAGGTAATATATTTCCATTTATTCAATTTCTGTCGTTTAGAAAGCTGAATTTTTTATTTTCTTGATTTTTCTTTTTTTAGGAACCAGGAGCAACCATACAAGAATGGCGGAAGTAGGAGATGCAGAGCCTGAGAAAAGGTAAGATATCAAATCACTTCTAATTCTGAGGGAAGTGTCCATGCCCGGGTTTTCTGATTCTGATAACCTACATTTATTTGAATATACAGGTATTATCACGTTTTCAAATCACTTTCTTGTGTATCGAAACCAACCCTGATAGTGAAATTTGAAGGGGGATCCAAGTTCAACATTAATTTTTTTAAATTTAATTTTCTTGCCTGAAAGTTCTGTGGAGTCGAAATACTTTAGTGAGTAGAATTTCTGGCTACATAGTGGAGGGAACGGGTTCGATTCCGGGTGATTGTCTTGGGTACCCTCAGATTCACCTGGGTACCCTCAGATTTTTTACGTACCAGATCTTTTTGTGGAGTCTCATATGGCACAAGGCAAGTGATTGTCCGCCCCTACCTTATTGTGTGAATTTCACACGCCATTGGGTTTAGTCCTTAGTAAGCGATGGACTCCACCGTTAGCTATTGACTCAATCTTCGGGCTGATTGATGTGGTTTTGGTTTAGTCCTGTAAATGACCGTACCCTGAAAATAAACTTACTCATTTAGATTTACTGCAGAGTTGATGTTTCCGTATGTACCCACGGCATGGGGTGTATTCCCTTCTTCTGGTCTTTAGCCGGTAAGACAATTCATTACGTATTTCGTCGTCAAATTATTGATATGAAAACATGGAGAGAAACTTCTACTCGGCAAAATTTACGGATGGATTTCAATTACCAGTTGACCACACAGCATGCGCTCGCTGGTAAAAATATTAATGCAGGTTTAGATGGACACCACTAAGTTTCATTTTCCCTGCTTAAATATTAACAGACAATACCACGCTGAGAAATGAAGGTTGAAAAGTTGAGCTCATTGAGTGTGAGATGACGGTGCAATGCTGTTGGCTTTAGAGGGAGTGGAAAGGACGGTGCGGCTAAATAGTGTAGGAAGGGAATTTCATCGCATTCCCACCGGATCTGATACTGATGGTTTCTGCCCTTCGCTCGCCACCCCGACGACCCTTCTCCTTCTGCCGCGTCTGTCCTTCCTATTTGCAAGCGAACCCGTTTTATATATTACGTAATAAAACCCGTCGATCCTTCTCCCTCCCGTATCTTCTTCTTCGGTACCCCTGCCTATCTATTCTTTCCCACGCCCATCGATTTCAACCAAGAGACACGCCAGCGGCAGGTCCAAGATCTTTTCATTCCGCACTTCGTCTTTTCCGCCACCCTCCGTCTTCTTTCCACGCTTCCTCCTCGAATCTTGTCGTCTTCTTTTTTATTAGTTTGCCTCCCTTTGCCCTCCGCCCTTGCACCATATCCCAGTGCTTGTATTCCAGCAATTGCCACACAATCTGTCTTCTCCCCCGTCTTTCCCCGGAACCACTGACGAAATTTCACTTTTAAACAGGCATTTGCGGTGACCAGCAGCGAAAAAGTACGAATAGAAACAACTTTGCTGTCTGCCCTTTCTCCAAGCCCTCTATCATGATTATATTTTAATTTATGTAAACCTCATCTTGGCGTTTGACTCTTTGCTTTGAATATTGAAAATCACACGGTGAATACATTAGAGATATGGCTTATTAAGCATTCATACGATAGACACCCGAAGTATGCTGTTGCTTAAGCAATCTTAGAAGCTATATAGGTAAATTTTTTATCATCCTCTAGGAATTACGAAATGAGTCTTTATCTGAGTCATTTTTTTATTGCTTCCTTACCTTAGATTTATAGAAAATATCTGATGAACCTCAAACATAAATAATGATACTTGAATTCCTTTGTTGCACACATATTTGAGATGTTACAATTTTTTCCGCGTACCATGGCTGTTTTTTAGAGACGATAAATTTCATTTGGAAAAAATTACCCCTTTTCTGGATTAAGTCAAATACTCGATAATATTTACAAATTAGAGTCCATCAAATAGCGAGTGTTGTCCTTACGAGGGTATTCGCTTTTAAATTGAATTTTGAATTAGGTTTTCTTCAGTGTTCATTTTGAACAGCTTATTTGTGATCTTATAGGCCTACTTCTTCCTGCAAATGAGACTAGTCACGTTTGTTACCCCTAGAATTTCGTAACGAGTCCCCTCTTGTTTGTTAATGTTTTCGTTGTCATTGATTTCAAATCGGCTCTATGAGGAAGGGAATAAAAGCATATTCTCTTGAAACAACGAACAGTTAATTTGCCCATAAAGTTTGTCATTTATTTTCAATGTCTTAACTGCGACCCGATGACCGAGTATTATACCGGAATCGGCAATGAAATCCCCTTGACACATCGGTTTCTTCACTTTGGTGAATAAATTTCATTTTTTACATGCATCACCCGGGATTTTTTATAACAATATGCGGGCAAGTTATCCAAACATTTTGCAATCAATTCTACTACACGTGCCTGCTTCACGTGCCGTCAGTTACCATATTTCAACCTTTACTGATTTCCTTCATGCCTCATTTATTTTATGCTAGTCATTCTCATCACCATAATCAAGGTACTTTTAACATCGAAATCGAATGTTTCTCCTGCTAGCAAGTTATCCTAGCCCTTGGGGAAGCTCACCCTATTCACCCTGAAACTACATTCTCGTCGGTATTATTTTACTAGTAGAGACCCAAGAAAACAATTCACGTGTTACATTTCCGATACAAAACCAATTTTGCGGTACATGATTCCATGACGTATCTCGAAGGCCCGCCACTTGAATATTCACCTAAGGAGTGGGTGGAATGTAGTCTCCATTAGTCCTCCTTAAGGAGTTTCCTATTTTTCCTTCCCTTGTTTATTTCTCAGGGTTTTATCCCCGGTAGCTCGTCTTCCTTTCTCCCTGTTTCCTATCCAACTCCATCGCTTGCCTCTCGACTGGGATCGGGTGGAGAATCCTCGTCCCCCTGTGCCAGCCTCGCCCTAATAAAGACCGTATCTAATCTAATTTCATCTCAATTTCCTCCATCCTTTTATAACTGGATTCCCTCCTTCACTCTCTCTCCCTTCCCTCTTGCACACTATATTTTACTCCTCGCTTGGAGAATCCTTACGCACATTCCCCTTTCTCCCTCTTACTTTTTCTTCCTTCCTTAACCCCCTTCTCATAGCATCTTTGTTTCCCCCCCTGTATTCCCTCTCTTTATCGTTTCATCTTTACATGCTATCGTCCTTATCTCTTCTTCCAAGTTCTTGTGTGTGGGAAGATGTTGTTTAAGCGGTCCTGGTTCTTTTTCTTATCTCCTCCCCGATGGAGCCCTGTTTCTGTATTTTTATACCCGATGCCAAGTTATTCTTTCGCTGCAGACGGTTTTTATTTGCATTATATGTGATATCGTTATGCCATTTTATATCCTTTCGTCTCAAATCGTGCTTATTTTGCCGCGGCTTCCGCCAGTATGACCTCCAGAGAGATCCTTAAATACTTTTTTTTTAATATTGGAAAGAGAATCACAAGATATTAGGTTACAAGCTTACAAAATTCAGAAATTCACACTGCCATAAACACATATTGACACTTTTTTGCAAAGGACTCCATTTTGTTTACAAGAAAACGATATAATATAATTTCTCTCATTGTCCGATATTGAACATTTTTACCGTAAATGTAACATTTTTCAGCGGATATCATTTTTTATGAGCTACATCGTGTTGCATAGTAAATTTTGGGACATTACGCAAATAGGTATTTGAACTTCCCCCAAATACTTAAGCGATGTAACTTGGAAATTCAGAATTGTATGCTCATCCGAGTATGCTTGTACATAAAATATGATAACCAAAGACTTTCACCGAAAGTTATTCATGTAGTTAGTAGTATAGTGTAGAATTATATGGTAAGGGTGTCTATTTGGATGATTAATTTTGTTTTATAGCATTTTATGTAAGCATGGTAATATTACAAAAACGACTATCATCAGTGCAACCCCCATTGTTACATGGGATTCCAAATCTCTCTGAAAATTTATTTTGCGAAAGTCATAACTGATTTTGACGTATGCATCTTAGTTTTCTAACCCATTTCATAACTCACATGAACTAATGTTAAAGGTTTTAATGCCTCTATCAATAATTTTTAATTTTCATGCTGTTAATTTATTTTCAAGGACAATTGAAATGAGATTCTACTGAATGCACAGCTATTTCTGTTTTTCATCCTTTAAACTTTCTTTTAGGGTTCTCATAATTGTAAGCAATGAAAAGGGTAAAATTAAATGCAGAGAGATCAAAATGGTGACTATTAAACCGAGAGTGCTCTTAATTTTCTTCGAGCCTATTAGTTTCTCTGCGCTAAAGGTGTCCAAAATTAATTTAAAGTATAAGACCGTCTAGGGTTTCGTGACTCGAAGATCTCTGCTTTGTCTCAAGTTAACAGTTATAATTCCGGTTATAATTGACCACTTCGTCCGTCCGTCTGTCTTTCCTCCTTCCGTCGAATCTCTGCGTATATTCCCTCTTTGTGACTCTCAATTTCTTCCATTCCCATCTTTAGGACCAACCAAAAAAGCTCTCCCTTCATCCAGCAACTCAAATCTTTTCTTCTATTTATTAAGCGAAACCACTTCCGCACCTCAAAAACTTATTTCACAACTCGAAACTTCCGCTCTTACGGGATCGATATTTTCTCCGGAAATGCTCCCACTTCAATATTTTTCTTTTGTTACTCGATGATTTATAATTCCGCTCTCCTTTCCCTCAGGTCCAAGTTTGTTGGGAAGTTGAGTTTTGTATCATACTATTTTTCACATCCGTCCTTTCCTCGTGCCCAATTTCCTTCGGAATAGTTCTCCAGGATTTCCCTTCCTCCCCGACGTTGCTTCTGCCCCCCTTTACTCCCCTCATGGCTGCCAATGACCTTAAACCAACCCTCTCGAGTCCCCAAAGGTGTTAGTCCCGTCCCCCTTCCCTCTTCCTTGCTCACTTCGTCTCTTTGTTTCTACCCCATTCTTCTCCGACTCAGATGCTAAAACATTGTTCATCCCACTTTTGTTCCCTCACGCTCTTACTTTCACTCTGCCGTTTTACATCCTTCGTCTCTCTAATTTAATCTGTTTTTTAATGATTTTGACTTAATCCGGTCTTTAAAGTGTCGGTTTAATGCCTTTGTTATTCTCCACTTTCTTTCTCCCACTATACCTCTATCCCCAAATGGATTTATTCTACATTCCTCTTTGATTTCTTTTAAGAACTTTTTTCAATATTACAGTGACATTTAAAAAGAAACTTCACGTTCGGAGAAGGTATATTTACGCTCAAAACATAGACTAGAAACAAGAAAGATCATCCAATCTTTCCTATACAAATTTAAAAGGAAAATACTGTGCAAATATCCGCCGAGGACACTTCGTCTTTTCTTCTCAGTCTTTTGTTCCTACGCTATAGAATTTCAGGGTAAACATTAAATTATCATTTTTTTCAAAAATCATAATGATGATTAGGTACCAGAGAGAATACAACAGTTGGCTTGGTTGGCTCCCAGCCTTTGCGAAGTGCAGATCGTTTGTTTGCGAAACCTTTATGACGTGACCTCTTTACGCTCCGTCATGAATCGGGTATTGGAGCACCCAATTTCGCGTGAAACTAGGCAACACCGAGAAAGAGACTCATGACATGCTCAAGGCAGCTTATGGTGATAACAGCATGAGTAGATTGGGTGTTTTTGATCGGCACAAGTTGTTTCGGGAGGGTAGAGAAGATGTTGAAGACGTCCCGAACGTTCAGGACGCCCTTAGACCTCAAAAAGTGACAAAAATCTTGAAATAGTGAAGGCTTTCTTGGACTGGGATTACAGACTAAAGTCTTGGCATGGTTTCTGATGAACTTGGCATTCCTAAAAGTAATATGCATTGATGTATGACCGAAACCATAGGCATGAGAAAGGTGTGTGCGAAGTTGATGCCGCGAATGCTCTCTCAGTAACGGGGTGAGTAACAGACTCCCTGACCCGGCACCACGTGGCAACCCTACTTCAGCCACCCTACAGCCCTGACGTTGCTCCACCAGACTTTTTCTCTTCCCTCGTATCAAATCCGTGCTGATGGAACGTCACCACGGCTCGGTGGAAGCGTTACAACATGCCGTGACGAGGTAGCTTAGCACCATTCCGGGCGCCGCCTTCCAGAAGGCGTACGAGGAGTGGAAAATCCGCCGGAAGCGGTGTTTGGATGCACAAGGGTGATACTTCGAAGACTTATGAGTGAATGTATCAATTTTGGCAATATTGTTATTATTGGAATCAGTCCTTCTAGTTTTGGGACAGGCCTTGTACGTTGCTCGTCGACAAGACGATATGTTATGGGGAGCCAAGATTTAGACGCGTCTAATACACGAAATGGAGAATTTATAAAATGGCATGTGAATTCCATGTACTCGTATTCTTCTAAGTTGAACATATTAAAATATCATATATTATACATTATATAAAAAGATCTAAACAGAAATATTGGAATAAAATTAAAAACTCACGAGTTTTTAGTTGTGTGTCAACTGCGAATATCATTGTGTGATAGTAACATTCAGGTACAACGCTGAAAGTCGCCAATTTCTAAGGTATTACAAGGAAACCTACAGTTTGACACTCACATATGTTGTACTTATTCCATGAAATCGTCGGAAAATAAATGCATTAGGAAAAAATAGCCACTCAAATCGAAAATATAAAATTTTTTTTTATTTTAAAATTAACATCAAAAAGAAATTTTGATGACAAAGTATATTCATTGATAATAAAAACGAAGCAATTTAAATATATAAAACAGCATGTATCAATGATTTGCATTAATAAACTATTATTGTAATTAAAAGGCGATAAAGATTGAATTTTATTCTCCTTATTATGTTTTTTCCCATTAGACGTTCTTTTTAATTTATGTGATGATTAATTACTGAGCAATTTCATCAAAGGGTGGCTTAGAAATAGTAATTTTTTGTCCTCATTATTAATCAACCCACTGGAATTTAATATTCACGGAGATACAAATATATTTGCTTCCTTCACTTTTATTCAATGTTATGGCACCAAATACAATTTAACGTCATCATTATCCTCGAGCTTCATGGGCTCTCTTGGATATGGATTGTCACATTGTCTTATGAACTCCCATTCTTAAAGTGTCCATGGATTATTCAATATTCTCTTATATCATCCTCACAGCTCATCCACTTCCCTCTCTTGTTCCTTTCCTCTCTTCCTCCATTTCCCCTATCTCCACTGTCTCATTCGACCAATTTTTTTGTCCTCATTCCCTAATTTATTTTCTGCTAAGCTTCTCTTTCCATCTTGCCCTTTCCATGCCTCGAACTCACCCTATACTCCGCGTTCTCTCCACCTCTGTCCCCGACCGCCATCCCCACGCCCGTGAAGCCCTTCTTACGAGGCCCGTGGTCCACCTTACTTCTCTTCCTCCCCCTACTTTATTTACTCCCACCGCCCCGTGACTGTCCCTGATTCTTTCTTCCCCCATTGAAATGCCTTGCTTCCCCGTCGCTTCGCATCGCTCGCCCAGCATTCCGCCGTGTCCTCTCGGTCCTAACCCTTTCATCTAATTCCTCCCAACCTCCCTCCCAACCACATCGACCGTCAATAAGTCTCGCCGTCTTTAATTCTTTTTTTTCCCCCTCTTCCTCCTTCAATCTCTTATCCTTTCCGGTGGCGGGTAGGACCCCCCCTCCACCTCCACGCCGCTCACAACGAATGCCACCCGGCCCGTCCCGTCTTTTGTCCCCTTCCACCACGCATTCCCTCCCACCATGCACTCTGTCGGACCGTCCTAGACGGGGAAGAGTGAGGAGGAAACGGAGCCGCTGCTGAGAGAACACTGAAGACTTCTCTAATGCGGCGCTGGAGTAGGATAGTGGAGAGGAAAGAGAAGTGGAGGAAAAGAGAGAGATGCAGGGAGCTGTCTGCGTTTCCCACGCGGGGTATCTCCACCGTGGCGGGTTGCTCTCCCTCTCCGGCGATCTCGGACGGGGTCTTCCCGACTGTTTTCAATGGGTTCGTTGTCGTCTTGCCCCTAGATTTGAGCACAGTAAAAAGATATTTTGTATTTTTTAGTGCCTGAGTGTCTCTTTTTTTATTGTCTTCCCCCTACCTGCTCTAACGACTCGTGGAGTGATGAGGGTACAAAAAGAAACTTTGCACTTCTTCATAAGGATTTAATACTTCATATGACCATGGTTTAGATGCTGCGCATCATCATCAGGTGACTCGTGGAGTCATAGTTTTATAATAGTCATAGTCTGATATCATCCTTTTTTATGATTATATTTATTTGAGGCTGATATTTAAAATAATTAAAATTTTCCTTTTCAATTGACTAGATGGTATTTATGACACGTATTTCCTCTGGAATACTGTGCCCTTTGACAGTAAAGAATACAACAGAAACATTATTGTAAAATTAGTATAATGGAAAAATATAAGATCCATCAATGCTGGTATACTTGTCTTAATGGTGATCTTGAGTCGTATAAATGATAGAAATAATGGTATTCACAAATAAAATTGGAATGGAATAGTTAGAGAGGGATACCTTGAGTTCGTAGAGTCAAACAATCTAATTCACTGCTCCCATGGACTTGTATAATAGCAGTCATTTTCCTTAATTCTCAATAGCTAGTTGTTTCACATTATTTTTATCACTCACGCTCAATGAATCAACAAAGATATTCTTTTCCTTAATTATAGCTGATAACGTTAATATATTTCTTAGCATACGTCATAGTGTTAGGCAAAAATGGCTGATTTAGACAGCTGCAAGGATATGACGGTATCGCCAAACAAAAGGCTCTGATGTGGCACTTATTTTTGTTATCTGATTTCAGGTAATTCCCTTGACGTTTTCACACGAATTTGAGTGAAACCATATTATTACAAACGTCGAGGACTCTAAAGAAACTCACTTCGGCGTTTCTGCATTGTATTCCACGAGAGAACAATATTTTCCACTGACAAGCGTATCATGATCCCACCCAGAATATTTATTCGACCGTTACTTAATCTCATGAATGTAAATTTATCAAAATATTTTCTCCGCCACGGCCGAAGAAAGAAGAACGTTAACAAGCGTACAGATCGCGATGATCTTTGTGCACGAGGATTTTCTTGGACCTGAACCGTAGCCTTAAAAATTGATTTATGGTTTGGTTCAAGAGACGGAGTATGCGCGTCGTTGACCGCTGGCGGTGGTGAATTTAAGTGATTCTAAAGCGGGCGAAAGCTGCTCCCTCTCAACCGTCGCGCCCACTCCTCAACCTCTTCCCACATTCCCTTCCTGTCGGTGGCCACGGCCTTTTTGCAGCAGGAGGAAGGCTGGTGTGGATCCAAACCATCCGTACGCACTCGGCAAAGACAATCGACGATCTTCACCCCACTCCCTTTCGAGGGATTCTTTCGAACCAATCGATAACTTTAAAAAAATTAAGCAAGATCTCCTGTTCCCCTCTCATTGAACCTCCATCTTCCCCCAAAGGCTTTTACCCACCATTGTTCATGACTTAGGGTCTTACCGAACACTCCATCACACTACCGTACACACCCCCGCCAATCCATTATTCCTTTCCCCCCCCGCGGGCTCTCCCCGTCCCTCTCATACAACACGCATCTACTACCATGGTCAGGTTTCTTCGGTCCTTTTGGATTCCGTCGCGGAAAAAATACCCCGATCCTTTCGCCAACACTTGAATGCCTCTTCATCTGCGTATCACTCGGCCGGAAAAATCGGTTTTGCATCAATAATTTTTCTCTTTGCGCCTCAATTAATGCAGAAGACTCTTGTCCGTCGCATCGACGCCCAAAAACGTCCGCTTTTCCTATTAAGACAGCATAGCACAATCTTTTTCCCATGTGAAGGAAGGTGAACCCCTTATTTGTATTTTGCACTGCTAAACATATGACTAAACTCTGGAATCTTTACCGAAGAAGTTACGCTGTAAATAGATATATGTAGTAACTGCAACATCTGCATTGGTTAAAATTTACAAGTATTCGAAAATGAGACTTGAAAATATTGATGGCAATGATGTATTTAATCTTGTTTATTCGCTGGATTAAAGCTCAACGAGAGCTTTTTTTGTTAAATTATTTTGATAATGAAAGAAGAAGGTGGAATATAGAAATGGGTGACTGAAAATAATACGGGATTTTGAAATTTATTAACTACGAATATTGAAGGCAATGTTGAATAACGATTCCTTCAAGGGTTTCGCCCATTTCTGGACCCTAAACTATTTACTACTCTTGCTATTTCGCAGAGGATATGTCATAATTCCTACATTATGGTAATAACATTAATTATTTTGATATAACAGTTTATTTTATTAGTATAGAGCGAACTTTTCTCCTCTCGTTGGATCAAATCATCAGGGATACCACCACTTATTCTACTTCCGCGGATTTCCAGCAGTGGACTATTGCAAAGTAGCTCCAAGGCTAATCTCAGCATATGTTTACAACAAAGTTTATTGTGTTTTCAACTATTTGCATTTTTTTAAATTTTTTTATGCACACACGTTCACAGAGTTGTATATATTTTATTTTAGTCCCTACTTAAGATTTTAAGACATTTCAGGACACATATTTAAACGTTTGAGGACATAAATTATTTCCAACTCAGTCATATGATTCGAGGATGCAGAGGAGTCATCTCTTTTTTCACCACAAAAAAGTAGTAAAATCTAGATACAATACACTAGTCGATGGGAGCTTTGCTAATGTTGATTTTCCGTTTTACCAGCGCTCGAGGCTTTAAAGTATTGGTCGGGAACAAGGAACTGAATTAGGAATTCCCCTTCTTAAAATGAAATGAATATTTGATCACTGTCGCATTGTTATATCTCAATACCTAAAAAATCCGTTCTGTATTAATTGGTTCATTTTTTATTTCAATAGATAACGCAAATGTATCAATATTACGCCTTCTTGATTCTTAATGCCACACATATCAACCCGAAGGTTGGTTTAATAGGTGAGGGTTGAGCTCGCCTATTGCTTAGCCCAGTGGTGTGTGGAACCCACTCATCAGGGTAGGGAGGCAGTTCCTCTCCCTGTGCCACCTATGGTTTCCCAGAAACATCTGGTAACCGTAAAATTACACAGCTGGGGTGAAGATGAGGGTGCCAAGAGGCATGCCCAAGAATTTTACCAGTGCTGTCCGGTCAATGGTCCAACACTTAAAATAGATGACTATATATTATAGCGCAATACAATATACGAAAAAAATTTGTTAGATCATTTGTTTACTCTACTCATCTTAGGTGTAAACCCAGCCTGACGTCGTGCCAATGCGCCTGGACAAAATTTAATAGTTTAGACCTATTGGTTCAATAAAAACATTGAAAATATTCGGTGTAAATCCAGTACACTATGAAATATGTGTTGGAACTACATTAAGGTTGATGTTTCCTTGGAAGATTACGGTCAATATCCTGCTTTCATTTTATTCCGTGGTGTTTCTCTCCATCTCTCTATCTCTCCCTCCCACTTTTTCTCTCGCACGCACACACTCCTCCGTCTGAATCGTTCCAGTGTTGAGTTTTTCTCTCACGCTCCCTTTCCTCCTTCGACTCTTATACTCTTAACACGTTCATTTTGTCCTCACCCGCTCTCATTCCCTTTCACCTTCTCCAGGACACTTTCACCCCTTCCTCAATTTTTACGTCTCCCAGCTTTCTTTCTATTATAAATGTAATGCTTTAAGGGCACCTGCGTTTCAAGCCTATGACTGCTGCTTCTATGAGGAAAATTTGATACTGAAAAACTGTAAACCTGTAATTTGTCAGCCACAATATATTATGACCCGGAAACATCTGCGGTGAAACGAACTGTATGTAACGAAAATAAACGACCGCTGAAGATTTTTGGAGACGTGATGTATTTGGGAGGCAGAGGAGTAAAATTGTCGTTTCCTTATATCTAATTGCTTAGCAAATCGTCTTCCTTGTTTTTAGCGATCCTTGTATTCTGAAACCGATAGTTTCAGGCAAAAAGCCTCTTATCAGTAATATATGCCAATGATTGTTGGAGATGGATTGCACACAGTGGCGCTTTGTTGTAATTACCAAGAAGTCCGCCACATTAAATGATTGAATTAGTGGAATTTCGTCAGAATGTGTGTCCCTAGTTTATGAAGACGTGAAGATCCGTTTTTATTTGCCACTCTGTTTGATATAATATATTTATTACTGCAGAAGCACTATGTGGCATTCGAAGAATCAGCTAATAAATCATTTCCGCGGTTAGAAAACATATTCTCTCCATGACATTTTCACTTGGTAATCTTACGTGTTATGTTACTGCCTCTTAGGGTTGCCTCTTAAGCTTGACTTCTGCTATGACTTTGATAAACGCGAAATTAGGTTGACGAGAAATGTTGCCGTAGATCCGTCACTTGAACGGTATGTCCCTTCGCATTTCTGAGAGCACCGAAAGCTGCTGGCTTGAGGCTGAAATACTTACTTATTCTTAATGCCTTAATCTTAAAAATCGGGGCGTTAGGTTTGACAAAAAAAGTGTAAAGTTATCAAAGGGAATTTTCACTCCAAAGAATTTTCACTCTTGCATAATTCTTTCGCCTCCTTCACAGTTACACATGCTCGTCATTTGTGTTTTTTTATATGATTTTCGGTTTCAGAGGCGTAGTAATATCCCCGATTATTAGTATCCTCGACCCTATCTACTCATGACCTTCTCTGTTCGTTGCAAAAACTCTCGGTTCTCTCAAACCATTTACTCTTCTTTCAAAAATTCACATCGTAATTCGCCTTATCCAATCTTTATACGTGTTTATTGTTTATGCATTCCATTCAAAATCTTATATAGTAAATAATTTCTTTGCTAATCTAAGCCTTCAATTTGGTTGGTTTGATAAGGGAGGGTAGTTCTCACTTCGTGCAAGGCCCAACGGGTTCTGAGCCGCCTGTAGTGTCCTTGGTATCGTAAAAATCACTCGTGAGGTGAAGCTGAGGTGCCCAGAGTAATCAAAATAGATTTAGCATCGAATTAAATGAAGAAAAAAGAAATGTAATTGATTAAAAAATAAAAAATCAGTAATCAAATGGAAATATTGTTTTCTGCTTTGTGGGTTTCATGGAACATTTTACCACAATAAAACCTGTTTCATCGCTTAGCTGACGTCTTGAGATACCTAATAAGCTTCAGATGCCATATAAGTATGCGATAAAATAATTCGTCAAAGTGGCGTCACTACAGTGATTATTTTAGCTTTGCGTCTTTTTTATCAATAATTCACATCACAATAGGTTGATAGGGAGGTTTCAGTAGGTGCTATTTCCCTTTTTAGACGGTATCCTCTGACGTGCGTAAGAGATACTATTTGGCGAATCTTGCTTAACTTGGAAATTACCTGCTTGTAGGTAACATTATTATATTTTCACAGATGTCACACTTATAGTATTCTTTCGCCATAATTTTTGCTCTGGCAGTGCGTAGTTCCTCAAAAGTGAAATGTTCCCATTTTGTGCATTGCGAAGAAAATTTATTTCGGAGTTGCGGAAGAGGTGCAGAAACTTCTTCACCCCGCTTAATGGGATATAACCATTTTCAGTCAGTTGCTTGGTCAGAGTGTTTTTTTTAAGGTCGAAGTAATTACATTTTTCGAGTGAGGACTCAGAGTGAATTTTTCCGAGAGAGGCGTATTATTACGGGATCATGCTCCGCAATACCTGTGTTGGAAATTGGCCTTCATCTGGAATGGCACTGGTCTTTACAAACAAACAGGGGCCACAGTCACAAAGCGAGCGAAATTGGAGACGACCTCTGGTGCCCTCTGTCCCAATCAAGTACTTTTAAAATGAGTTCTTTCTCTCTCTCAACGAAAAAGTTTCTCTTGCCGTTATTATTCTCGATAAGAAAATTGATAATTTCTCTACGCAAACGGTTTTGATTGAGTTTTGCTAGCTACGAGATCGAACGCTTATTTGATCCTTACGAAATGTGTATTTTTTTTAAGGCGCCAAAGGCGATCAAAAAAAATATAATCATGATAGAATTATTTTTAGCTGAGGCGAAACTGACACGGCATTTTTTTCTTGATCATTTGGAAGTGGGATACCTGTCATCGATTTTAGAGTTCAAGAGGCTCACCTATAGTACCCCTTCTGACGAGTGGAGTATTTAATTAGAAGAAAATGCTACATAAACAGAAACACCAAAGAAATATACGCCTATGATGGTAATAGATCCCCCTTGGTTTGTCATTCGGGTAGCGTATTATCATCAACTAGCCACCGTACCAATCCAAAATCATTACAGTTTATTGAAAATCAAAAAAAGTTATTGTTTGTGAAAATTATTCGTTCATTCAACCGAGGAACATGGAATTGTAATTTTGTGGATGAAAGAATGAATTTCTATGGTTTGATCAATGTTTTTTGCCCATAGTGATCATAATTGGTACTTCTATGACTGTCAAATCATCATGGTGGGGAAACGTTATCGTATCTTTCTTTATGTTTCCACTGGGGCGTAGTTTAGGACTTTTTGTGGTATTTGTATCTTTAAGATAATGTCAACCGGTTATCAATTTGACGGCGGCGGCCGGGTTATCTGAGAGTAAACAGCCATGCAGTGGGTCAACTTTCATCTAGATCAGTGTTTCTCAAACTTTTTCGAGCCACCGCCCCCTTGAATCCATTAACCTATAATCAACGCCCCATAATCGGTAGATTTAAAATAATAATCAATAAAACAAAAAAACAAAGGTAAGAACACTGAAATAATTAAATTTTTAAAAATAACTAATGAAATGTTTATTCTCAATCCAATAAATGTATAGTTTTCATATCACATTTCCGCAAAAGACTTCCTGCATAAACATACACAATATACATATTTGTTACATAAAAATAAGTTATCAAAACAAATAATTTTAAGAGAGCTTTTTTAGAAGTCAGCATGCCATTTTTTTACTTAAATTAAGCAATTATATGATATGAACATTTTAAAACTATGAAAATAGAGTGACCAACCATGTTTAGTTAAAGCTATTTTAATAATTAAGTGACTATTTGTTATAGTTTTCATGGTCTAGAATTCATTTAAGGATAGTCTATTTATTGCCTAATTTGATATCATAATTCCATCAAATAAAATTTTAATGGGTTGTATGGGCTTGGCTTGTTGACCTGACCTGCCAGTTTCCCAACGTCCGGTTTAATGTCACTTAGCATGAGTCTTATATCACAGCATTCACAAACCTGAAGTCTGTTTCTCTGCTTATAAATAAGCTGATTGACTGCACTATCACCACGTTCCGTTCTGAAGTCGGAAATGCAAAGAGTGTTTTAACCACCACCCATAATGCAGGATAAAGATTGGAAACCTCCTTCTGTTACCAAAACTCATGATAACTTATCTTAAACTTTGGTTTCGATTCAGCGTCATTTTGTAGTCCAATTAATTCTTTCCTCTAATACTTCAACTTCTTCTTATCCGAGTACAAACGGATTTATCACCCAGTCTGGAATTTCCAACAAAAGAAGATCCTCAAATTGGTGCGTAAAATTTTTATGCAAGGTGGCTAAATGGTCACAAAAGTCTCTCAAATCATCATCACCTATACTAGCTTGCTCATTTAGTTTAAACAGGGAAGTAATTGATAAAGCTCGCGGCGATCTATGATACGCTTAAATAAAATCAACTTGGAAACAAACACAGTCACCACACATTTTGCCTCAATAAGGTTATATAATTTTCCTGCAAATGTAAATTCATTTAATTTAATTTTGCAAATAGTTCAGACAAAAATGCAACGTCACTCCTAGTCTCTTTATGATTGTCGATGAGAAAAGCATCTTTCTCCTCGAAAAACTGCATGATAGTGGCAAAAATATTATGGAAGCGCCTTATACAATTGCCTTTTGATAGCCAACGAGCTAGCGTGTGTAGTAACAAACGTTTGAAATCTTCGTCACTCTCATCACACAACTATCTAAAGAGTCGATCATTAAAGGCATGGGATTTGATTTTGTTCCCACCAAATTATATTCCTACGAAAGGCAGTTCAAGGGGCTGTTGCGGTGAAATTGGCTTCGGTTTAATTTTTGGATATTTATGTGTGCGTTGGTTCAATTAAATTTTATTCCATAGTAAGGCCACCTTTTCATTTGATGATGTATTATTAAGAGGAATATTGTGAATAAGTATATTTAATACTCAATTTACTGGTGAATGCGAAATATTTCCTAAGTTTTCTTTTTATTCGAAGAATTATTCTGAATATTACCCATTGTTTCAACAAAGCTATGCTTCACGGAAATGCACAGTGACGGAAAAACCGTGACTTCGATCAGTGAACCTGGAATTTATTTAATTGATATCCAGCCAACAGAGGGAAAGTTTAATCGTAAATGAAGTGTGAAGTGTGAGAGAAAACAATATACTGGTCGTTTATTTTCGTAATATACTTCGGCATCATAAAATAATACAAAATAATGTATAATTGTACTATAACAAGAATGATATCATACGATTAATGAAAAATAACTTACCAATAAAGTCTTGATAATATCTTTGGAACCGAATGGTTTGGAAAATGATGTAAACCACCGAATCTCATTATCAGATGAGTTGATTCCTCTTTGCATTCACACATGTTTTATTCACATTAAACCTTACTGCCGAAGTACTCAGTGTCTTGAAGTTGTGCCAACGATAAACCAAATGAGATTAAACTCTTTCAAATATTTTCCTTGTGCGCGAAAGGCTTGGAAATATATTTCAACCCTTCTTAATTTAAAATTTAAGGAAACACATGGTTTACTTTACTTCCAGATGCGGTAAACAAGATAAAATTTATACGAAGCTTTAAAACAGAGACAAAAGGAAGGCTACCGAGACTTCGCAAATTTCACATTGTCAGGACCCTCCGGCGCCCCCCTGCCACCCTCTTGCCTCTTTTCCCCCACATAGACTAGAGCATCGCCACATGGGGGGCGGTATTGCTACTTTGGGAAGCACTGATCTATATCACTTTGCCAAGGTAACTTCCCATTAATGTAATGTTTCCAATTTCCGTGTTAAAATAAGATTTGCACTATCTCCAACTATAGTTGCTGCCATTAATCATAATCTCCTTTACTTAGGCACCTTGTTTCATTTTTGAATTTCCGTTTGGGAGCACACTTCATTTGCGACATAAATTTGGAAATTAAAAATTTTTCTTAGAGCTTTTCGGTGAAGAATATTGAGGATAAAATAATTTCGATTGCACTTTTTTCACGAAACGTCATTTTTCACAGTTAGAAGAAATAAATTTGCTACCAGATTATTTTGAAACCTTTCTAAAATAAATTATTTGTACACTAATTTTGCGGTTTGAACAGTTCATTCGAAAATATTTTGAAATAAATTTTAATAAAAAGTTTAATTATAGATTAACTTCGGCGGTCATTGTCTCATAACGGTTTTTCCGGATATATCTTACCATTGCATTGCCATTCAGTGATCTCACACAAAAGGGGTATTATATTTCGTTCAAATGCCGTCTCATGTTTCTCGATTTTGTATATAATATAATTATTGTGAATCTGTCACGGAGACAATCATTAAGAGTGTCACATTCTCTGCAAAAATATCTCTTCTAATTTTTAAATAAATCCTTTTTGCCGCAAGGAATGGGAAGTCTTTAGTCCCATAACACAGTCATTCTTTATGACCCGTCAAAATGAGGTTAGAAAGAATGGGCCTGCGGTTTTGCCAATCCCTTTGCTGGATTCGTTCGTCCGGCTCTGCGCGTCCAATTTTCCTTGCACAGGAAGACCCGCGGACGAATGCGAGCCCGAAGTGCGCAAACAGACATCTTAACGTCTCGAGGAAACTCGAGAAAAAATCCTCCGGTAAGACAGGTCTGGGCAATATTTCACCTTCCCCAGGAGCGTAGTTTCTTCAACCGTCTCCAAGAAATCCGTTGGTACCCAAGATATTTCAGCGCCGTACGCGAAAATCTTCATTCACTCTTCTCTTTCTGATTTATTTTTTATTCTTTTAGCCTTCAAAACCTTTCGTAAAGCACCGTATCAGTTACTTACTGAAACCCGTCCTTCCTTATCTAACGTCTTTTTCGCTCCTGTCGCAAGCTCCCCAACAAATGCCCGATGGCGAGAATTACACATTAAGTCCCTGTTCATTTCCATCTGTTTCTGTCCTCTACTTAGGAACAATTTTCTATAATTTTTCTTTCCACCATAGCTGTATTGTGTTAATCCGAATAGATATAGAGTAGCATATGAAATGGCATTGTGGAAACGTCACTGGGTCAATTTATTTATGTCATTGATGCTTCCGACCGCAAGGATTAACACTTAATGCTAAATTTAAGCATAATCTATTCATGAAAGCTTACTTATGTGAAAATTTAACCTAAAATATATTGGACTTAACGATTTTTGTAGTATTTAATATAAAATTAAGCATTTGCAGGGGCAAAATGTTTCGAATAATTTCACTTTTTTAGCTGCCGTTATTGATGGGCTCCTCGCCTTATATTCCTAAATTGTTTATACAACGGCCTTTAGATTTTGCATAGCTTTTTATTTTTTAAATTACTATATTAGCTATAAATTTACCAAACCATAATGAGTTTTCAATTGTAACCTCGAAATATCTCAAGATATTCTGAAAATCAGTTTAGTTAAGAGATAGATTGGATTTTCATGGAAAACCTGTCAGATCTCTTGGCGTAAAAGAAATATCTGGAGAATCCTTGATGCGGAATAGAATATGATGGTGAAGGAATTTGAAGTTTCACTTAGTCGTAATTTATCATATTAATTAAATGTGATTTATATAAATAGGAGGAAATTTGTTTTGTCTTTAAAATTGTCTAAAACAGTCTTTATGACTGTTAAAAACCACGTAAAATATTTTAACATTAGGGACGCTACCTACTACGCATAATTTCTTCTTTTCGTACACTAATTCCATTATTCTGCCTTCTACATATATTTCCTCTTTTCAGGAATTGACATTACCTGACGCTTAACGAGAATATGCCCATATTCACGAACATTGTTCTACCGATTTATGGATTAGTTCAATTGATTACATGTTCAACTTGACCCTCAGTTTGTGATAACGCAGTAAACGAAACGGTTTACACCATGGTCCATGCAAGTAATGTACCGTAAATTACCGTTGGCTCAGTGAACTGAATTTTTGTCAACTTTTTCCTTCCCCTGCCTGTTTTCATTTTGATCTTCTCGCAAAAATTAGTACTTTTCCGTAATAGTAGACAAGTTTACGTCAACATCAGCCGTATGCTTTGAATATTAACTATGAGAATGGCAGAGGTTCATTCATTTGCTAAATTAAATCTGTTGTGGAATAGGTCTTAATTCTTTGATAGGATAAGATATTTCTGACACAAGAAAACTTGACTATCACTTTTGAGTTAAGCTTCATCGAGGGCGAGGCATTTTTACTGCAGGCAATTTTGTGCATGCACAATCTGCAATTATGATTCTTACACAAAGTTTTCAAGAGTTTATCGCAATAAAGTTAATTAACATAAACGAGAGAACTAAAATATAGTTGAAAAAGAAATAATATTACAATACGGTTCTAAAAGTCCATTGTTATTTTTGATAAATCTTTATGAAGGGGATAGTACGAGGAATGAAAGGATAGCGCTAATTTATCCAATTTTATAATGCTTATGTAATGAAAATTGGTCATAAATATTTCTTATTCTTAAGAGATATTCATAGATGGTCTTGGGTCCGAATGAATTATCAAGTAAAAAACCGTTTGGAAATTAATTTGGCATCATTAATCATGTTTCAAATAAATCTTACAATTATCCTTATTTTTAACCGATTGCAAATCTTTTCCACAAATATCAATCCGTGTTAAACCGTTATGATTAGTTCATCCACAATAATGAAAATGGATATGGATTTTGATATTTGAGGCAAGAACTCACCCCAAACTAATCATTAAGAGGTGTGAAGTTAACTCGCTCAAGGTAGAGAATCCATTTATTACCATGTGCCGCTTCTCTTGATGTTACAGTAATGAGAGAGCATAACAACTTGGATTAAAGAAAGGATTTTCAAAGGGTTAATTTTGGAGGAAAAGGTGGGTATTAAGTTGTTATACCCTAGGTTTTTTATCTAAGACTTATATTTCACTAAATATGGTGATAATCCAAGCATTTTTGGGTGAAAATGCATTAATACATGCATTTTCCAAGTTAAGTGGCTCCTAACTATTATCTCTTAATCATTTTCTGCTCACTATGATCATGGCCTCCATTTAAGACACCATATTTCACCGAGGACATATTGTAACCTCAAACGTTGCTGTAAATATTTCTGACGTTTAGTATAAAGAATTCGGAGATGATCTAAATAGGTATAATAAGAGTTTACCATAAAGATGGCGAATGCATCTTTCACTGATCTACGAGTAAGGGTAAAATAGCTGGAATGCCAGTAAAAGATGGTTTCTCCTCTTTTGATTCGCCATTCGGAAAGTATTTTCTTCAAAAATAAAATTTGTCTCCCTTCTCAAGAACAAATTAAGGAATGGTGCACTAATAAAAAAAAGTTGTTCACCGCCTTCATCAATCGATCTCATTGTCTCGAAAACTTAGCCTGAAGTGATTTTTAATTTGCAATTTCAGTCCTTACTTTGAAATTAACGGTCTTGGGATCGTTTTATCCTGTTCTTAGATCTCTTATTAATTAAGGAAACGTTTGCCGAGAGAAGAGGAAAAAAGAACCTCGGAAACTTTCTCACCAGCCGTCTATTGTCCACTCTCGTCTTAAACGAATTCACGGCGTCGCGCATATTTCGGACCTCATTTAAAAGGTGTAGTTTGAAAATAAATGAGGGGTTTGCTTTTGAGTGAATTTAATTGGCTCGGGGACGAACGAAATGCAAAGAGCCAAACGCGTGCTCTTAACGGAGTTTTCAAAGCAAGCGGGATTAACGACATGTGAAGCCTTTCACTGTATTTTTTCCGAAAAAAATAAAATAAAGTATTATCCCTAGCAACAGGAGAAAAAAGCACGTGCGGAAAGTTAACGTTCTTCCCTGTTAGTAAAAGCCGTAAGTTTTGTCTCTCGAAAAGTTTTCCTCCTCTGGCACAACCTCTCCCATCCCTCTTCCCTCCTACCACGCACAAACACACACACACTGGTCCTTCTTTCCCTTCTTCTACCGGTCTCATCTCCTCATCTCTGCCTGCTCCCCAACCTCTCCTTCCTCCCATGGTCCCCGAAAGCAAGGCGTGCACTTTCGTTCCCCTTTACTTATTTTTTCCCTGGTATTTGTTCTCACGTCTACTTTTAAGCAGGCTTTAAAGCCTTTTCCGAAACTTCTGTGAGGAGACATCCCTTCTTTTACATCCGTCCCGTCACCCCTCTTTCTCCAGTTCGCTCCTCCCTCGGGTTTAAGCACTTCATTGCATGGGTGGCCTTAAGTGATTTGTGTAACTAATAACGTTAAAAATTGGTACCGAAAAGCAAGGTGCTTTGAGAATGAAATTTCCCAAGAACGTCGTGAGTCCAAGAAGAGGGAAGAAAAGAGGCACACGGCAAGGGACAACCTTGCCACAGGAAGGGAAGAAGTACTTACGCTTTAAAACTGAAGGGTTCCCTGGAAACCTTTTGGTAAAATAAAAGCGCTCTCTAGAATATTAAATGTATTGTGGACTTGAGGAAAGGTTTCTCTATGGACTAAAACACTAAAGTCATAGAAAAATCCATTTTTGAGGTGGGAATGTCTATTGAGTTTCACTTATTTCGGACTGCTATTTAGTGTGAAAATAATTATTATCCTGCCTCATTTAGTTATGTTTACATCTTCCAATCAATAAAGTATGAAGTGGAATTCGCTGAATTTACGACTACTGCTGTGGAATTTTAGCAGTGAATATGATGTATTCCAAAATTTCCGTGAAGGAATTCAATGTCATAATTTAGAGTAGTGACGCGCTTGATGGGAAGGCGCTCATCCACTGAATATGTTTAGGAAATTAAGTATCTCGTTTAAATTATAGATGTCTCCTATTGAATTGCACGGTCTCTGTTAATTGGGAAAAACTGGTTTACTTATTTAGTACTAAACTTTTAAAAAGTGTGTTGAACTGAAAAACTACATTTTGTTTTCAAGTTGTCAAAATCTTAAAATGTCTAGAATCGTGAAAATACAAAATCCTCGTGTATTGAAGAAAATGTTCGGCTAAAAAACGGTGGTATTTAAATCAGTTGCTCAGGAGTTAAGTTTGTAATTCGCTTTCTACCGTCGCAAAATTATCGGGGCTTAGAGTCTTATGAATAATCTTTATATCCAAAGACCAGAGTCTAATGCCACCAGTACTTATTCATATGATTTGGAAAACTACATAGTGAAATCATTGTGAAAATCAGTGTGAAACGTGAAACTGCGGATGTCTTTTCAACTCGTTTCAAAGGAATTCCCTTGGAAAAAAATCTTTGAAGGCTGTTGAATGTCTGCAGACATCAGATAGACATACTCGTGTTCATCTATAAAATTAATTCCCTTGTAAAAACCGTGAATATAACAAAAAATTTGTGTATTTTTAATATCGGACAAGAATACTGTTACCCTTGTTCATTCACTGTCGAGACTCCTGAGCGCATGAACATAACGCTGAGAAGTCCGCCGGTGAAGTTCACGTGGTTCGTTTCCAGCCCTCCGACCCAGGACTTTTCTGCCAGTTTTTTCTTACCCATATTTTCTTCCATCACCTTTCTGATTATTTTATCTAATTCATTTAGTAGCAGTTTAAAAATTTTCATCAAAAATACTTTAAAAAAAATTAAATCTTTTGAATGCAATTAATGGATTACACTTCGAGAAAAAAGACATTTTTTTTTCATTTCCTTTGGCACGAAATTCAGAGCATTAGCCCGAGGAAAGGGTTTTCCGGGTTTAAGGGAAGAGCCACTAATCTCAGGGTTTCCCCCTTGTTTCGGAACTGAGAGATTATTTTAACCGTTTGAGAGAAGGTTGCGCTGGTGCCTCCCTTCAATGATTAATTGTGCGGGTGGATTTAGCATTTCCATGGAAGATGGCGGCTGTTAAAAACTTGAAGTTAAGCGATACATTAAGTTAGTTTTATTAAGGAAAATTACGCCTCTCAGTTACGTGTTCCTTGGCACTTGTTTCATTGATTCTTCAGATCCATCGTCATTTCTTCGGATGGAGGTTTATATCAAGTGATGACTTGATATAAACCTATGAGTGAGGCGGAATGATTTCATTAATCTTTCAATGTTTCCCCCCAGCTTTTCCGGACTTTCGACCGTTATCGCTGATCCAACTTTGCAATTTTACTTATGGTCCACTAGATGAGCCCTCATCCATGTCCGTCATCTGATCATAAGAGCTAGTCCGACACCGTTCAGTATTATTGGCAGCGGGTTTTAGCTAATAGAAATTATAGCTGTACTGAATTGAAGCCATACATTCGAAGGGTACATTTAGTTTGATTATTTTTAATTTGCATTTCGAAGCCTTTGTTTTTTACTTTTTCACGACTCCCTCGAGAAAGTTTTAAATTTATGGCTTTATTAGGAGCAAATAGCCATCCAATTTGTGTCACTTAAATTACCATTATTGTATGACGAAAGGTGGAAAAGACCAATGAAAGTATAATTAGGGACCTGCCAAAATTTTCTATCGGCAATATGTTGCAAATTTAAAAGAAATATTATTATCATTTTTTGTGTGTATATCTACATACGTGAAAAATCAATTAGACATGTTGCTACGGCTCACCTTGATTGTCTTATCTAAATATATTTATTTTTCGTAATCGTCGATCACTGGGGTCGACCAATGATTTATTCTTCTTCGGTTATTTTTTCATCATAACCTTTGGCGAGGGAATCCATTTCCTTTGAGCATTGTTCGTGAGCACCCGCAGTAATCGATAGCTCTCCTCTTCTAGTCTTGTTTCAGAGTCAGATTGGGGAAACTAATAGGAATTTTTTGGATGGTAAAGAAGTTCTGCATCTTCCGTCAGAAAAGTCGTCAAGAAACGATGCTTAACAGATACCAAGGGCCCACTAATTCTGATACAATGCATTCTCTCAACTACAGTTTTGAGGTTAGCATCAAATTCAGTGTCAAAGACAGTTCAGGAGTCATTTAAACTGAACGTCACTCACACCTCCCCTCGCACTTACACCTACTCCGTTACTACCTCATGAAACTTCACTGCACCAAGTCATTAGCCTCTTATGTCTTCAGTCTGGTCTTATTTCTGTCTCTCTCCTTTGGCTTACTCCCGTAGAGCAATCTGATTTTTTTAAGAAGAAGTTTCACGTCTCCACCAATCATTCCGCCTTGCTTTACTATCCCTTCATGCGCTTAGGAGAGCATTCGAATAATTTTTTATCACGTCTAATGCCTGCTCATAAACAGCATCTAATCTAAATGCGCATTTATGACGTGACAAAAAGAAAAACATTGTGAATTTGATAAATTAACTAGTTGATGAGGAGCAGTTTTGCTGTATAGTTTGAAAACAATTCTATAAAGATAATTTGCTGAATAGTTTGAGCCAAGAAAATACATACAAGAAGCGCAAAGCATTAGAGTAAGGATTAGAAAACAGTTAAAATTACTCACGTTACAAATAGATTTATATAAGGATCAAGATAGCGGTAGAGAGTTAAGTTCAATTTCATTGTCAGCGAAATGTAGAGCTGCGGGAGAATGATGAAGATCAAATGAACCCTTCAGATATTCATTATGTGGGTTTTATGAAGGACGGGAGAAGAAAATACTCTTTGCAAATCACTGAAATGAAGTCGGACTCATCGGATACATCTTAAAACGCGATTATATGATGAAGACAGTAATGGAAAAAGTGAATGGTTAAATCAAAAAACCTGAGTAGGTTACGAGAAATATAGTATTGCCGACTAGGAAGAGATGAGCTATGGGGACAGGGAGAGGCTAGTCGATTGGAATAATGCAGAAAAGTGCGTAACACCAGTCTAAAAGTTAAGGCTACTGCAGATAGCCACCTATATTAATGTGAGTGGCGATTTGTGAGTGCATGACATAATTCAAAATAAGGGTTTCAAATTCCAAAGAAACTGCGGGAGATGCCGCAACAGTAACTTTTAACGGAGTCATCCGCTAATGTGCATTTCAATGCAACAATTTCAGAGTGTAAAAATCATTCGCCTTGACTGGGATCCCAGTCAAGGCGAATGATTTTTACATTCAGGGTTTCAAATGTCTGAACAATAATCAGGAAATAGATGCGCTCCACTTGTGCATATTGTATACATACAGAAGTTCATTCAGAAAAGTGTATGTGATCGTTATTTTTAATGAATCTTCAGAATTCATTTGATTTCATACCAACCAACTCTTTCTTCTTTGCATTGTCATGTGTTCATCCAGGGTAATAAGAGTTCATAATGTACCTCGACCTCGTGATTCATGCCAATATAAAAATGGAAATGGAGTTCGTAAGCCATGGGCATTGAATGGGTCTCGGATGTTCAATGTCTTCATTCGCAATGGCACTTAAATATTATGAACAAATATTTAGAGTAAGCAGAAAAAAATAAAGACACCCTCAAATTCATTTTGCCAAATGAGAGTGGATTTGCGTAATGCATACGTCATGCAATGAATGATACCTTCCAGTTTTCAATATAGATTAGTTATGGCCCACCGTTTAAATCACAAGAAATACGTTAAAACCGAAATATTTGTTTCAGGGGAAAAGTGTAGTTTCTTCGACTGATAAAATCGTAAGTAATGAATGAACCCCATTTATAATAATAATGATGTAAACATGAATAATTTGTAAAAATTTAATATTGCTTACACCCTCCGAGGTACTATATTGATTAGACATCGAATTTAAACTATAATTAAACATTTACCTAAGATTAAATAAGGATTCACAGGGAAACTATTACTTATTAGATGAGTTTTTCGGGTTGGTACATAGTAAGTTATGCAGTCAAACGTGACAATAAATAGAATTAAATGAATAGTTGAAGATGGAAGTGGAAGAGGTCATACAAAAATAGTGATTGAACAAAAATCGCAGACTCCAAGTGAAAGGTTGTTCTCTATCTCAAAGGCTACGTGACAAAAGATTAGTTAAAGCCTAGGAACGCTCCCACTCCTGATTACCAACTCCTACTCCCTTCTCAGAAGAAATTCCTGCTTGCAGAGTACATCAGAGCAGACAAACATTCACGTCTGAAGAAACTCCGAAAGCGCCTCCCATTCCAATTAATAAATTGCTCTCGTCGACAAGGGTGCTCACCATCGTTAACGTTTTAAGTAGCATCGTCAGAGGATTTCACCGCTTCATAAGGCCCTGACGCTTTGCCTCGTGACACCCTCGTGGAGAGAGATAAGGTGAAGATTGTGTTGCGTTCCCAAGCCGTGTCGGGAAAGCATAAGTCATTTCCTCTATTAGCGTCCATAAGCCCTTTCGTCTTTTCGAGATTTCCCCGGAAAAGGTTTCGTCCCATTCCGCCTTTGCATCTTTTCATCATCCCGTCACGACCTCCCTAAGTAAAGACCTAAGTAAGAGGAGAGGATACCACCTTCCTTAGCGGAATAGGGGGAGTTATTTCGTCGATACGTTAGCGTTGCAACGGGTGGAAGCCCCCGTTCTGGAAACGATCATCCCTCAATTCCACTTTTAAAGGAATAATTCGGCCTCTCCTGCCTGGTACAGGCCTCTCCTTATAATATATATAGGTACGTTGCCCTCACTTTATTTTTCTTCTTCGATTTCTCTTCATTCCTTTTTTCAGTCTTTCTTTCCTCGTCCTTTGGGCCTCTTCCTGCCCTCCCTTCCTCTCTCCCTACCTCTCGCATCGAAACTTAACTTCTGGGGGAATACGGGGAACGGTTGTCATTTGTCATCTGGTGCCAACGGCAACGCGAGGCAACCTCGGAACGTTAGCTAAGCCGTAAAAGTGTTCATGCAAATTTTCTCCCGCCCAATGCGCCTCAATCCCACGCCCCCTTCGCTCGCCATCATCCTCCCCCTCCCCGCACGCCCCCCCCCCACACTCGCTCGTCTCGCAACACTTACACTTCTTCCCTCCATTACCCACCGCGGCAGCATCCCTCTTTTTCGGCCATCTCCTCTCTCTTTCCCTTTTTATTTCTACGTATCTCTCCCCTTCATCTCACTCTGTCTGCATTTCATCCCTCCACTAAACTCCTCCCCATTTCTCCCTCCTTTATCTCGATATGGAAAAGCCCATTACATAGAATTTATGGAAATCTATTCGTCACGGGGTGGCATTAAACTTTTCTTCGAGTCTTTAAATCAGAGAATAGGAATTCGTACTTTGTTAAAGAAAACTCAGGCAATGGTAGGAAATGATTGGTCGTCGTTAATTTTTATCTCGGTATGTTAGCTATATATTTCTGTACCTTTAGAAATTTCCACCCCAAAAATCTACTTGGCAATTCCTATATTACATTTTTTTCCATTCAATATTCCTTGAAATGGAGAACTGTTTATATAATCCTAATAGGAGATATCACAAATGCATTTGGGAGCAATATTTATTTCGTTGCATAATGTTTGAAAGTAGCAGAAATATCATTTAACAACAGAATGTTGCTCAATATCAACCATGAACATTTTATTTAACACTTTTATTTCCACGATGGATAGGATTTTTTATTTATAAATTGCAGTAAAGTTCATTTTCCAAACTCTTTATGCAACCATTACATTCATGATTTTCCCTATGAAATGGTGCATATGACTTTCTCAATGACATAGAATGATAATTAACACTGTAAATTTGTATAAAACTGTCTTTTTCTGTGGATCATTTGAAAGTTAAACTGTGAGTCATGTTATCGTGGACTGGTATAGCAATGGATTTTTCTCATGGATTTTTCTGGAGGAAGTTTTGTAATATCGATGTGCAGAGCATCGTTATTCCTAGGCGGAATATCTCACTCGGTTAAATTCACTGCAACAAATTTTAATAAATAAATCTGCCTTGACTCAATTAAGGTTCATCAATGGGAGTTCCTTATGGTATATGAGAATTGAATGTATTGCAAAATCTTTCCGTTCATTCAGTAGACTTATATTCAGCTTGCAATTGTTATTGAGCCCTAGTTGTTGAAATATTATGCCTAAATTATACTCATAATTACCCAATTTTGAATATAAATGCAGATTTATCCGCGGTTTAAATCCATTTGAATTTTATTTACGCGGTCGTTGGATCGTTCCGGAAAACAACCGGTAGAATGGGAATCTTAGTCATGCCTGGGGAGAAAATTCTCTGTCGAGGGAAGAGAGCCGTGTCGATACGCAACTCTAGCTGTCTCGCTATCTTTGCATATCTTTGAATTTCTTGCTTCAGTGAAATTCTCCTTACCCCATGGTGTCCTTTACTCTTAAATCCAAAAGTCATAGTGACAATTACCGTTGGTACAAAATATTTGCATGCGGAGAAGAGGGGACAATCGTAAGGTTTCAGATCCCTTAGAGTCATGTGCATCATGATACCTATATCCTGCATTTGTCTGCGGTGGCTATCGAAAAAGTATTATTCTTTTTATAGTTCCTAACCAGATTTCAGTCTGTTTTACTTCGATTAAATTCTTCCTACAGAAGATTCTATTCTTTTTCGTATAGAATCAGTGATACGATATGAATGCTCCTGTCCTGAGGCGATTCAGATGTGATAAGATTCTTTTTGGCATAAAACGTATTATTTTTAATTAGAAATTTCAAGTTCACCACACGGAATTTATCTACTATTTTTTTCAATTTCAATATGATGCATTTACCGCATCCTCAATTAATCGGGATTCAGTTGTTTAAATGTTTTTCAAGGGAATCGTTTCCGGGAAGAGATTAGAATCTTGTTTTCCACCACCCATCACATTGCCTTCCATCAGAGGTATTTCTCACCCATTGATCCGCATCATCCGCTCGGCCACTTCTTTTCCCTTCCTAACAATCTGCAGGAATGGCAGCTATGAAATATCAATCATGCCTTGATTGAGACGTTACCCAATTTGCGGTAATTTCTTACTTCCGATGTTTTACCTCGTTAACCCCACGCTCCCCCTCTCGGTTCTCCTTACCTCTTCGGTGCTTCTTCCACGCCTTAAGTTCGTGTCACACCTTTCACCTTCCTCATCATTTTCTCTCTAATCCTCAGTTCACGGCCAAATCATATAGCTCCGCTGCAAATATTCTCCGTCCAAATCGTGAGGTGAATGGTCGTCACCTTAACAGGACTATTGTTCCAGCCGCAAGCACTTTTAAAGCTTGGGAAGTATCTATAAGTTTGAATTTAGTAGGTTCATATCAGTTCGTTGAACTTTTCTCGAATAATCATTGATATCGATACGATTTTGAAGCCCATTACACCACGGACACCTTTTATATGAACTTTCTGAATTATTTTTACTTAATATTAGAAGGGACGAGAAATTTCTCAGGTATATGGTCGACCAAAATAGTAAATAGCATAATACTGCCTATTAATAATCCAATATCATTTGAATTTTTGGTATTGAGGCATTTTATTGATGCCGGAAAATAATCCAAAAAATTCATTCAGCGAATATGCCCAGATTTGGGAATACTTATAAACCAATACCAGACTCTATACTAATCTTGATTTATCGGTATTTGTACTAATTGGCAATTTGCATCCTTATGTTTAAACTCCTAATAGTTAACACTTTGTTTTGGTTGTTTATTTGAAATCAGAATACAAGCTTTGTATAAAAGGTATCGGTAACAAATATTTCCTGACGCGTGCGTGAAGCGTCGAATTCAGACTCAGTTAAGTGTGCGCTGGATCGCAGAATGTGTTGGTATTGATAAGATGATAGTACACATCATTATCCCTGAAAATTTAGCGATGCAAAAGATCTGCGTTAAACTAGTCCCGAAGGTCTTGACGGACGGCCAAGAGCAGAGTCGTGTGTGTGTTTGTCTGCTTGAGAAGACCTCCTGAAATGGCATGGCCACAATTCCCCAACACCCTAAGAGTCCGGAATTGGCACCAGAAGACTATTCCCAAAAGTGTAATCCTCCATCGCCTTCGTCGTAATAAAGCCGCTGGCGAAAGTATGCTAACGCTCAAAGGATTAGCTTTGAGGAATTTGAGGCATTTTAGCAATATCTGAAATAAATTTATTTTTCCAGAACCTTTTCCCGATACTTTTTATACAAACTATGTAATATTATCGAATGCTGTTTCGACGAATAACATATTCCTCGATCAAGTTATTCTATTTTGGTCTAAAAAAAAGCGCTTTGGTTGGAGCATATGGAAGTTTTAAGTACAAGCTATAAAGATATTCCATGGCTATAGTACTTCAGGACCTGCTGAAGCATTTGGTTGTCGGGACAAACTTCATCTTTGTGTGGAAATTTTCTCCATAATTTGTCAAAAATTGTCATGGATATGCATGCTCAAAATAAAAATTATATGTAGATCAATGAAAAAATCAAGTTGTGCATGTTGCTAATTAAATTTGACAAAGTGATTTGTTTTTTCATGACCAGTTTGATCGAATTCCTTCACCATTCTCTCTCGTGCTTTTAGATTTTAGGGTACTTTCAAATAAATGCTTCAAAATGACGCAACGTAAATGGAATATATAATTAAATGGAACCTGCTGTCTTTCTACATGCATCTCTTCTCACTAATTTATTAAAAGCCCATGGCGTAAGAAAAGAATAAAAATGGTAATTATTTTGAAAATATGTATCAGTGTTTGAAACTGAAAATAATTTAGAATATCACCTTCTACCTATTTATAATATTTTTTTTAAAACATCAAACTTTGTCGCGTTAAAATTTTAAAACATTATCGCATTTATCAACTGTTATCTCATTTAAATCTATTGAAAAACACATGCCTTGAGGTATTTTCATTTTCTATTTAGTGTAAAATAGTGGTATTCAAATAAATGAATGGCACTACCGTGCAGTCAGCCAATCTAATTTTATAATCTTTATATCGTACTTCTGTGAGTACGACTTCTTCTCCCTTAGTGGGAGAGGATATCTTGGGTAATCATATATAACTGCCACGTGGTATAATAGAGATCAAAATACCTAGAATTCCAGTACCTACAACGGGGTATAATAATGTTTTGGAATCGTCCTAAAGGGTTTGTTTTTCTTGCTTGATCTAGTGCTAAGCGGCTGGGTAGGCTAGTAGAATTAAATTTTCCCGGCACAGCCTAATAGAAGTCCATCTGATAAAAGCTCATAAAAATAATCTTTACAGCAAGTGGAGGGATACCTAGAAAAGCAACGACAAAGGAATGAGAATAATATTTTTAGAGAATTCTTAGTCTTCAACTTGGAACGAGGTAAGACATTGGTGAACTCCGTTAGCAGTCGTTGGTTAAAATAATCCTTCCATTCTTACCCATTGATATATCTAAAGTTTTACGAAGCATCTTCTATATATGCATTACGTATATCCTACTCTTTACACCACCTTCACGCACATCTCTAATTTATTTCGTTTTCTTTCCAAATTCATCTCACCTCTCAATCTCATTCCCAAACTTCTGTTCCTAGCCGTACATCCTCTTCTCTCTTGCCTTCCTTCCATCCACTTTCGTTCCCGAACCCTTGGATGTGCACGTCGCGGCCCCATGGTAACTTCTTGCCACTTCTCCCTCCCGCCTGTCTTCTCCTCATCCGAGGCCATCAATTACAGCGCAAGCCCGCCCGGTTCTTGCACCCTTCCCGCTCTACTCCTTCCTACTTTCCCACTCACACCCTTCCCAGGGACTCCCGTTCTTCCACTCTATCGCTACCCCCCCTCTTCCTCCTCCACAATGTGGCGCAACCAGGCGTGGAGTTCGTCGTACCGGGTTTGAATCCTGCGCGTGATCATTGCACGCCCTCCGCATTCCTTCCCCGCGGTCCTCTCCTCCTTCAGGAGGTCCCGCTCTTAAGTCTTCTCGCGGAGGAGGGAGTGTGGGGCATGTTGCCACGAATATAAATCGGCGTTAGTCGGCTTTAGTCACACCTTTGGTGACGTAGATGATGCATTGCTTTGCCCATCGCTGCGCCCACACTCATGCAATTCTACGGCGCACGAGGCGCTATGTCTCTATTCCCTTCGAGAAGTCGTCGAACCGCCCCCTCCTTTCTTTTTGTTACTCTCAAGTATGTGGCTTCTGAGAGGAGCACTACCGCTTCCTTGACTGTAGGTAATGTAAACGCTCTTTAGGCAACGCTTTATCAGTAAAGTGTGACAGGGAATCTCTTGTCTCCCTCCCCCATTTGCATCAGACCAAGGATGAATCACGCAATCAAGTTGTGACTTATGACCTAAAGTATGAATTTTAATAATTGGTACCTCCTCTGGGAAAATATTGCAAACTTTTCTTTGCAAATATAATTATTACAACTTTAAATTGCATTTTTATGCATTTCTACAATTGATACATTTAGTAAAGAAGAGGTTAAATGATAGGTAAGTGATTTCAATAAGATGGGCTAATATTATCTTTAGAATTTTACCAGTTTAACGTTTTAGAAGGGAATTGGAGGTAGCAGATTAACTTTTACCGGAACAATAGGAACTCGGTTAAATTAATGAAACAGAAATATATTTACTATGTTATTATACAACGATATCACTAGCATATTCTCCGACCATAAGAAAAATTTGAGGTTTTTTACGGTATAGTAGGTGTAGTCTACCATTGGCACCCAGATATTGCCTTCCAACCTGGTTACCAGCAATGAAGATAACCCCGATTAATATCATTTGTCTAATCTGGACTCAACTTAAACCTTTCCAATTGCCCCTAGGTAAATTTTCACTGAGACACCTGGAAATCTTTACTTTCTACTTCGAAACTTCGAACATTCGATCATTCAATTTACTTTCTCGAAGGGTTATCAATCTTAAAATTAGTCACGCCAAATTCCAACTCTACACTACTCTTCCCTAGTTCTACTCTAAGAGAATCTGGTAAGGTCGAGAAAAGGCGTTAAAGGAAAATAAAAATCGGAGAAGCTCGTGAAAATACATGACATCTCTGCAAAACTACTCGAAAATATATGGAAAACAGGATGATAAAATTTATACGGGCTTATTCGTAGCATATAGCCAGAATACTTTGTTCGATCAGTATTGATAGATCAGAGGGATGGCAATGCGTCACGCCTTAGAAAAAATGTAGTCAGTGATAGAAGGGAACATGAAGAGTAACCAGGATATGTTTTTATGCTTCGAAGATTTTGAAAAGGCGTTCAACGGGGTAAACATGGCAAAATTAATGAATACTTCGCAGAAGAGAAGAGTAGACTGGAGAGATTTAAAGATTTACCTGGAACCTGTACCTGTTACAGACAGCAGAATAAACAGGTGGCAAAAAGAGAGTCGGTATGGGCAGTAGTACTAGGCAGAGAAGTATAACAGATATGTTCACTATCACCTGCTCTTTTCAAAAATATCAAAATGAAATGTTAAGAGAGGTGTGCGAATTTCTGGAGTGAATATGATTGGAGAACTCTTGAAATCATTGCATTAGCGAGTGATCAAACGTTAGTTAGCGATTCTGCCAAATATGTACAATTTTTACTTAGCGAATTACAGAGGTAGTGTAATAGATTTGGAATAAGAATTAATCATAAGACAATGGAGTCAATGAGATTATCAAGGTGTAGTAAGGCTAAGATAAACATGAATTTGGAGGAAATTAATTGGAACTGATAGAAAATTTCATATTCTAGGCGTGGTAGGGGAAGAGAGACTGGTTGCTTGGAGAAATTCGGAGGTACGTACAAGAAGAATATGCTCGTATAAGAAGTGGGTGCAGGAAATACTGAAAGACAGTCGGAGGCTGAATATATTTATAGAGGTCAGAATTCTGTGGAAAGTGTGGTTGACTGTAGGAAATATAAACAAATTGGGTAATATTAAGGGATATTAAATTTATGCACAGCTAAATAATGAGTTACTGTTATATCAAATATGGGCATTAAGAGTTTTTGTACCATGTTGTCAGGGCTCATGAGGACAGTAGTAGTGTGTAGTCCCAGGTCCCATCGAAACCCTACTCCAATCCACTTAACTAACATTCCTAGCCAATTATAAGTTAATGTTTGGTCACAAAGATGCAATTGCGCGTTGCCATTTAAATGGTGAAATCTATGATGCCTGGACCAAATAAAATATTTAGATCATAGCTAATGAAAACTGGTTAGTTTTTAAAAAATGCATCATCGTAAATAGGTGTACATATTTGACTAGCCGTTTAATATAAACATTTAACAAGGCGTTTAATTAATGACATGCGTGATGAAGGAAGCTTTTGAAGACTCAACTTGTCCTTCCCTAGCTGTTTCCCTCTACTTTTGGAGACTGCCATGGGGTTGACTTCATTAGGCCTGACTAAGTTGGAGGGATTCTCAGGGGAAAAGGAACTTTGGCAAAGAAAAAATATAAAGCAGTAATGCAAAACAGTTAAGCACACTGGCTTTGGATAGGTGTTTGATGGACCTTGAAACTAAGTGTTACTGTGCATGTGAATCCTGACAAACCGGACTTGGAATAAATCAAATTAAATTCTAAATATTGCAATGACTCATTTATTAGCTCTGGATTTTTTCTAACCTCCCTACCTTTTAATTCCATCTAAAATACGTAATTTATCCTCCCCGTTCTTTATATCATCGCGGGCTCCCCAAACATTTGGTTCAACAATAAGCCGCGAAAAGGTTTAATGAATTGGGTTTTGAATTGGGGCTATCACTGATTAGGTTATAATTGGGATAGAATCAAAGTTAAATTAGATCGAAGTCATCACATTCGTAGAATCGCTTTGTGTCAATTTTGGGGAACACGAGCGCCAGCGTAGTTATTCTACAAAATTGTGTCTTATTCTTCCCAATTAAATAGCAATTTGTGTAAGGTGTCTGTGGCAAAGAGTCGATTGTCTTGGTGCACCATGCGGCCGCTGAAACCCACTGCAGCAGCACCGGTCTTGATCGATAGATAACGGTTGCCACCTCAACCGAATCTGCCGCACGAAGAATGCTTGCACACCGACCGTTCAGATATCGTTGCATTCACAGCATTAATTCCGGCTTTCCTCATTTTTAAGCTGAAAAAGAAGGAAAGAACGGAGTTGTGGGGGAAGGAGTCAGAAAAAAATTTTCTTCCTGACCGGAACACGAACCCGTATCATTCAATAGCTGGTTGATTACCTAGAACGCGTGTAATTTACGTCGAGTCGGAGAAGGGGATAGGAAGGCCCGCGATGCGGAAAGCTTCACGACTCGTGGTTACAAAACCCTTCCTTCGGTAATGAGGAATAAGCATTGGAAATGATTTACGAGTCTCCTCCACCGTCGCCGTCTTTCTTCAATTAAGTGCGGCTATCCTTTATGGACGACGGTGAGCCAGCCCACTTTCGGAGACGTGGGAAGTCTCTCCCCTCAAGGAGTCAACGCGCGTATATTAAATGACACAATGGAGCTTGAGTCTATCGCTCTGGTTGGCTGCTCCTTGATTCAGTCATCTAACCGTGAAAGGTGTTTCCATAACTGGATCTTCATAAGTTTTATCGCCTCAGGCGCATGTTAAAAGGTCCTGAATTATCGGTTCGATGAGTGAATCACCTGCAATTCAGGTTGATGCCTCGGGTACATACTTCTTCATAAGTCCTACTAGACGTGTCTTAAGCAATTTGGCTTATAAACACAAAACTTCTGGATTGTGTTCATAGGAAACATAGTTCATATTATTTCCATAGGAAGGTTACTTGCAGATTTGACATTAGTTATGATATCCACTGAAATCAGTCATCTCGTTGGCATTGCTTTTTAAGCAAATAGTTAGCTATTTTTAATAGCCGTCAAGTTATGGGTAGGATCTAAAAATCAAAATGTTGATAAAAAAGTTTTAGCTGGGTTTAAACCTCGATTCATTATTAACCTTTGACGGTGAATCAATCATATATATCGTTTCTCTTATTTTGATATTTTCAACTTGCTTTCCTTTAAATATATTCAACATAGTCAAAACAAACAAGTTCTACATTCAGTGCCTTTCCTCTTTCACATATTCTCCGACTTGATACTAAAAATGTGGTATTATGACCTTTTGTCCGCTCGATAGCCTTAACAGTCTATGGAATACTCTGAAGGATGAAGTAATTGTGCAGGTGTTCAATTCTGAGGCATTTAATCTTTCTGTAACACGAACTTTCGTGCTAGAAAATAACATCTTAATCCGTTGGCTCGGGGATATTTTTCTTGATAACGCATAGTGCTTATTTAGGAAATACCTTGTTAACATCGTTGGCTCGAGTAGCGATGGCAACGGAGTTCAGTCCTTATTTGGGTGTTGGGCTGTGATCATGCGTACCAAGTACTCCACACACCACTCACTATGTAGTCGGAGACGACGCTGGATAATTTGATTAAGTGTTGACTATTGCCGCTTTCAACTTTTCTCTAAGCTTCTCAATCTCTGTGAACGGATTAATTGTAATTTCCCTTAACAAGCATTTAAACTTGGCCAATTTTTGTTGCAATATCATAGAAACTGTTTCTATCATTACATAGCATAATCTTTTTTGTATACCGACCATGATACTTACTTCTGTACATAGTCCCGCTCCTTCACTAAATCTATTAGAGCTCTTTCCAAGAAATAATTAGCTCTGAACGAAAATTATTGTTTTTCAATACTTTGGAATCTTCTCACTAGGCATTATTTGATAAATTATTTGCACATAATGTTTTTTAATTTTGCACATTTGTGTTTCATGTATTTGTTTTTTCTCGAGTACCACACAATTAGCATATCACCAGCATATTCAGTTCATTTTTAACCTGAAAAATTGTGCTTGGAGCAGTTTCAGCAACTTTGACTCTCTCTTTACCTTTTTTTTGACACTTCAATCACTTACCTGATACTATCAAAGTTTGATACAGTAGAATATGACTGGAAATCTCCGTTGTATATCAACTTGAGAAACATTGTTAACAAAGGCAAATGCCTTGTGTTGCAAATTTTGAATAGCCTTTTAGTGAGCATGTAGGAGTTTCATCGTCTTACCCATTAACGCAGCAATGGAAATAGTAATTACGGCGAGGAAGGACTTCAGGACACATATTACCTGTTTGGGTTCCATGGGGATTTCCAGTGGTGGTTTCTACTGCTTGTTTATCAAGAGATCAGTCAGAAAACTATGAGTGATCCGCCGCACATCGATGAAATCTCATTAGATCAAATAAAAGTACCAAGGTTGACCCTATACTATTACAAAAGCCTTAACCCGCTCTACGATACTATAGGATTGCGTATATGTAACGCTTTTAGTGCTGTTCAGTTCGTTGATGAAAGTCGTTGCACGAAAATGTTTTTGAAATGCCTCAAACAGTGGTGGAATTGCACCAAACACGAAGCATAATTGTGAAATTTTATATTTCAGCCTTTCTTTATTTTCCACCGCAGCCTTAACTAGTTTGAATGAATTATTTTCCATAGCAAAAATATTGGCCAAAATTCCTCTCTTTTAAACATCTTAGCCAAACAAAAACGGCTTAACACGTCAATGTGACTCACGCGGAAATAAGGAATGAATTCACGTAGAATGGAGCGTGCGATATGCACCGTAGCGTTTCAAGTTGTTAAAAGCTTGGTACCAACCTTTCCCGTAAAACAAAATTCCTGGAATGGCAGGCCAATCCTATAAAAGAGCACCCCTACGCATAAAAATTTCTGTTGGGCATGGTTATAGTCGTTTATAATTATATGCTTTGAATTATATTGAAGGAGAAGGTGAAGTACTATTCGCAGTAATGCGTGAATGACAGTTATTAAGTATGAAGAGACGCAATGGAAAGCAAAAATTTATACCAGTCCTAAAGAAGAAGAATTGGAATAAATAAATGTGTGAATCATTGGAAAAATACCTCAACACATTTAAAAGGCAAGAAAACCAAATCAAAGTATCCAACTGAAATGCGAGTAGGAGTGGGAGAGAATTCTTCATAGCAGAGGCACCTCCCAGAGAGAATAAAATGACATCAGAGATGCGAATGGGCATATGCAAATGAAATATGGAGCCATTGAGAAGACTTTGAATGACTAAATTGAAGAATGTTTCAAGGACTAATTCCTCTCCGAAATGAAAAAGAAAAGCAATGTGGATGGAGGCGACCTGGACCCAGATAAATGAATCCGATAACACGGTGAAAGATTCACAAAAAAGTTGTCTGAAGATTACAAAACTAGCAGACATTTCAAGGTGCTAGAGGGTTAAGCTAGCGCCGCCCTTAATTTTAGTGAATGGTGACAGCTATTAATCTGAAGATTGCTGAGGAATTGTCTAATGCATACGTTTACTAAGAAGAAGTGAACTGAACAGATTCGAGGAAAATGTCACCTTGAGCCTGATGCCACGATAGTCTAAAGTTATCCACCACCGATCGTCAATACTCAGGCGAAGAACGAGAATGAAATGGATTGTAATAATTTGGAAATTAATTAGGATTAAATAGAGAGCAAAAGAACGAGGAAGATCGAACTCTCCCTATTCTAATTTTTTTAAATTCGCATGGTAGCGAACTATTGTGCGTGCACTTCGTTTACTCCAATAAGGATTCGGAAATGACTTTTTAGAACCGTAGAACTTTATCAAATAGAGTGTTTATATTCCTTGAAAAACTTCAATTATTTTAAAGGGAGAAGAGGATTCTATTAAATGTATTAGAAAAAGGAAACTAGAAACGGGACTACATCACGCATTGAAGACTGAAGCATAACAGATGCAAAAAAATAGCTCAGGATGCGACCATTTACCAGAATGTTAAATATATAAGCGGGATAATAGGTATCTTTCGTATTATGTACCCCTTACTTCGAGGAATAAATAGAAGGGCCAGGAATGGGCATCGAAGGAATCGAGGTGAATAGAAAAGACATTGCTCCTGAGAGGACATCACAGATACAGACGACAATGAAATAAAATCATTTTCGATAGCAATGACTCAAATACTTTAAGGGGATAATATGAAGATTAAAAAACTTTGAACCACGTGAAAATAAAGTAAACGGGGCTATATACACATCAAGCGCGGAATAGCTCCAGTTAACAAGGTCTTTATGGTGAAGAGCGGACCGCTATGAGAAGAATATTGTTTAAAATAAGGAAGTAGTGCGTCAAAATGTTGGTAGGGATTGTGTCATTATAAGAGCCTTTGAATTTGGGCAGGGAATAATCGGGTAACTGCCATTAGTCAATTTTTGGAACGAAACACTTAGTGATTGATGATTATTGAACCGCGACTTAAATGTTTACTGGAAAAAATGCATAGTTAGTACATGTGGAAAATTACGGTTCACCACATTCTCGCGAAGTACTTCCATTTCCTGTCTCCTCAAGAATTACTCCTCATCCTCCCCGCCGCTTTCTTCCCATCTCTGTCGTCCTCCTTCCACGCACCCTCCACATTCCTTCTCATTCTTCTTCTCTTCCTTCTCCCCTCATTCCATGCCTACCCCTTCCACTCTCAAAACCTCCCCTCCTCTTTGCTCACACCCCTTCCATTACGTCCACTAACTCCCTCTCCCACTCTCTCAATCTATCTCTCCTTCTTTCTGCCCGTGGTCTTGACCCCGATGGACAATGAACTTGGCCGCTCGAGAGGTGGGGAAGTGTACAATGAGGAAGAGGGGTGTTAGCGGAGGGGGAGAGAGAATCCCGGTATGCTGGGCAGAATGGAGGATGGCAGAAGTGGTCGGGTGCGTAGGATGGGGGTGTGAGGGGGAGAATTATGAGGCGTGGAAGGAGAGGAGATGGAGGGAAGTGAGAGGAGCTTCGTGAAAGGTTGGAATGGAGGAGAAGTTTGGAGGGATAGGAGTTAACAGATATGAGAGGAGCGATGATATTGTCTTTATTGGTCTGAGACATCGAGAGACAGGCGTACATGCGTACTAATACGATGGCTTGGGGAAGAGATACCCAAAAATTCGGTCTTTGACGCTGGCGAAAACTGAGAGACTAGTTGTCGGGGGGTGTCGAGAATCAGATGATTTTTATAGTTCATGCTTTGCATACAGCAGGAGAGCTAGAGGGAGGAAGTAATGATTTCTCTTTGCTCCGAACGGTAAAGTATCCCAACATTCTTGGAATTCGCAAATATAATACAATATATAATGATAGGAATAGGCGATAACAATATTGAGATGAAAAGTCTATAATATTGATAAAACATCACCGTCTTCTTTATCGGTCGCTGGCTTTCGTTTTCTAACATATCAAAGATACCCTTTAACTACTCAGAGCTGGTTTAGACTGGTAACCCAGAACCTATTTTGGTTTCCAATGCTATTCTCGGAAAGCAGGATTCTCCGCCTTGAAAGTAACTTGTTAGTAATGTTCGTTCGAAGGTTTCCGCGGCGATGAGTAGGTGATTTCCACATTTTTCGGGCTGCGTCCGCGTATGTCGTTTAAATGTACAACAGTTTCGCCAGCTATCCTGCTGGCGTCCTCAGGTCAAGGATGACCTGAGGACGCCAGCAGGATAGCTGGCGAAACTGTTGTACATTTAAACGACATACGCGGACGCAGCCCGAAAAATGTGGAAATCAACTTGTTAGTAGTATTTAGGGGAGGCGACCGACAGCTGAGGTCATTTGCGCCATTAGGGAAGGACAGGAAAGGATGAATGGTGGAGAGAAACCCGGCGTCGGCGTTAGCCTACTCTTTACGAAAGGCACCAAGGGGTCCGCAGTTTAACGTCCCATCCGACGGACGGCGTACTCACTCAATGTGCCCTCCACAAGGCACCTCAATTAGGGATCGAGATACCTCTGAAAAATAATCATCACCGCCGGTATTTGAACCCGCGCCCTCAGGGTGGGAAGCCAGTACGTTAGCCCCCGCACCACGTCGATCCCCAGTAACTTGCTTTTAGATACGCTAGCGTAATACATATATACTGGATTGTGTACCTACATGAACTATTAGAATCCGTTCTTCTATCCTACATCGCATCCTTATTCCAACGCAGTACAAATCACCCGCACAAACCACTCTAATTCGTGAAGATGAATTGGGCGCTAAGACGTTTAAAAAATAGTTGCTAATTCATAATAAATGTCCAAATCTATGAAAAGAAAAGTTTATTGCTTTCTTAAACGCAGCGTTGAAACAAAAAGTGCTCATAAATAAGTGTACGTATAGTTTGGTAAATAAATGGATCATTGATACTGGGTTGTTATCCATTGAGATGCGTACGCTCAGTTAGATGAAATGATCGCAAATGTACCTGGAAGAAAAGATATGATAGTTGAGGGATTGGAATGCGTGTTTGGGCGAAGGGCGGATGGGAAGTGAGGTAAGAGGGGACAATACAGGGTTCGTCCGGAAAATAAGTGTACTGACTCCTGGGCTGGGCGCGCCGCTCCAGGCGCGCCCAACACCGCTCTGACGGGCTGCGATTGGAGGGGGGTATGTTGGCAAGCGACGCTGAAAAAGGCAGACGGCTCTGAGCTGTGGTGTAGTGAGGAGCTCTGTTAACGCGAACCTCCACGCTTCGACCCACGTCACGGAACGCGATGCCGAAGTTTTTGGAGCAGCGTTATTCCATCAAATTTGCGGTAAAGCTTGGGAAATCGTCTACCGAAACTGTCGGTATGATTAACCGGGCTTACGGGGAGTCAGCCATGTCCAGAAACATGATCTTTCGGTGGCACAAGATGTTCGTGGAGGGCAGAGAAGAGGTCGACGACGAGTCTTCGAGAGGTTCCCGATGATGCTTTCGTGGGAGCGTTCCAGGAATGGGAACGCCGCTGGAACAAGTGTATCGACTCACAAGGGTCCTATTTTGAGGAATATTAGCTTAAGATATGTAAAAGTGTAATAAATTTTTTTTCCTGAGCTCAGTACACTTATTTTCCGGACGAACCCTGTATAAGGAAGGAATGACCTCGGGGAGAAATAGTTTTCCAGGAGAAAATCAATCTTAATTAGAGCTGAAACTAGTTTCAAACGCCAATACAAAAAAGTATGCACTGACGGAAATGTTCGGTAGATTTAGGTAGTAATCACACTATCATATGGTTAAACATTTTAGCAATTACGTGATTAGCTCATACTTTTCATGTGGTAGATGAATATTCGGATCTCAATTTCGCGATCATTAAGTACAAAATTAAATTTGAAAGGCTGAGTAATGGAAATAGTATAAGAAAATAAAATTTTGAGGAGAAAAGGAAGGGCTGGGGAAAAAATTAGAAATAGTTGAGATTAATGGAATTAGAAAGTGTGCAAAGCTAAGAAATGAGTTCTTGCAATGAGTATTTGGGGCTTCAATATTTGTTGTCATGTTTGTCATGGCTAGGTGTGAAGTAGTATGCACTGCCCAGTTCTATCTAAAAACCTATTGTAAGCCGGTAATCTACCACTAGTAATAATAATGCAATTATTAAAAATTATTGCGACGTAATATCAAATCTAGGCACTACAGAAAATTGTTCGCAATCATTGTGTTTAATAACAGCAAATAAGAAGAAATTCGTTGCGAAGTGCAGTTCGCATTTATTTTTGAAACATGCTCTAAATATTGTTATTTTGGTCTACTCCTTAAGCGCCAATCTATGAAACAACGCGATTTTGGGTGTTTTTTCAGGAAGTTAACTATTTAATTTAAGCAACTTAGTCACTTAAAAATCCTGTTAACACTATTTTACAATTGCGCACATGTTATTCGTGAGAACGATGTGTATTTCCGCAACACTAATCCATTTTCGTTTGGTGGTATTCCAAAAATGCCGTAAGATCATGAGTTCATTTTTCGTCCTCAATTTCTATGAAAACTAACATGGTAAAACCCTGAGTTCATACCCTATCGTCAGTTTTATTTAACGATGTGTTCTAAGGGCTAAAAATGGAATAACTTTTATCAAAATAATCTATACCTGACAGCCTGATGCAATCTACTGAATAATAGAAGAGAGGGAAGATGTGGAGCTATTGGCTGTTAAAGTAATAATCTCAAGGAAGAAGATCCTAAGGCCAATAAAAATAATTAGGAAGAACTCCTTTTTATCAGCAGTGGTTGTGTGTGATTTGAATCTGAGGGTTTGTAATAAGTTGAGCTCCTTAGGCTGGAGGGCCATATTCAAAATGGAAGATGTGGAGCTATTGGCTGTTAAAGTAATAATCTCAAGGAAGAAGATCCTAAGGCCAATAAAAATAATTAGGAAGAACTCCAAATGAATGAACTTGGAGTTCTTCCTAATTATTTTTATTGGCCTTAGGATCTTCTTCCTTGAGATTATTAATAGAAGAGAGGGATTAATATTTAGGTGAGAAAATAGGAAGATGGGGTAGGTAGGAAAGTCCCGAGGTGAATAATTGTGAGGATGAGTCAAAAAGGAGGGCGTGTTTACTTAATTTTTATAGGTACCATGCGCGCATATTTCTGCGTATGATGTTGGAGAGGTGATTAACCAATGCAAAATGCGAGAGTTTGTGGAGATGGATGTGGGAAGGTGGGGAAATAGGTATACACGCGTGGAAGAAGAAGAATTTCATGGCTGGATAGATGAATCTTCCCTCTTTCTCTCTTACTCTCTACCCTGTGGGATAGTCAGAGCCTGGGCTCGCTCATTCAAATCGTCGATTCATCCATGGGGCATCCTTGGCGCTCGAACCAGTTATTTTTCTCAAGCACCCGTGTAGGCCTAGTAAGAAAATCCATTCTAGGAAAGCGAAGATATTTTTTCCTAATCGGAATAGAGATTAAAGCCAGTTTAATTTATTTAGACCTTCCACAACTATAGTCCCAGCTCTTCATCTTCTCACATTACTGCATTAAACCGTGCTCCGAAGAGAGTTACCGTATATGTGTAGATCGCTTATTCTCAAGTACTGCCGTCCTCCATCCTTATTTTCTAACCCTCCCAATGTGATCGGAAGTGCTTGTACTCAATTTTCTTCTTTCTCCTAATCCTAACCCTCCTTGTAACTTTACCACATGATATCCAACACAACGTCATGACTTGATATCCCTAAAGAGTACATTTTTCTCAGTTCTCTCTAACATTTCTCTCCCCGTTCCACGGGCCGTTCTACCTTCATAACCAAATGTACTAGCAGTTATCTTTCGGGTAAAGTTCTCCAAACGGTCAGCCTGCAGCACTCGCTAATAGTAGCAAATTTTCCAAAAAGCACAACCTACATTTCTCATGTTGGATCAAAACCACCAGCCTTTAAGCTACCAGATAAATGCACAGTACATGTAAACCAGCCTCGCCCAAATCAAATCTTCTTGAATATCCTCTCTATTTTGAATCACTTTGCCGGAAAGTCTGAAAACCTCTCTGAGGCGTACAAAAATCATTATTTCCTATTCATGCTTCCAAACCCAAGATTTCGACTCTATTACAATATTTTTTCGTCTTTTCTTGCCTCTGCTCATAATTCAAAATATCATCTGCTTCCACATTAGGATTATTTTTTTAAGCAAATTTCGCCTCCTTTTCCGAGTAAAATTTTCAAAATTGATTCGGTGTCGATTACTGGCAAGAAATATTATTTCGAGTGAATAATGGCAAAAAATACACTTTTTTAAAGAGTAACTAAGTTTAACCCAGCAGTCTGCTGTTCTTATGATAAAGAGGCTTTACATATCCATCATCAACAGGAATAGGAACCTTTACCTTTTCCCATTTGCTCGTATACTTACTAAGATCGCAATTATTTTTATGTGCTCTGTATTTCTATGAAATGGCAGGTCCTCAGTTTTCACTTTCAAATTGATGCCTGTACCAATTTCAAATATTGAATTTAACATGACTGAAAATATTGACTTTCCTTCGTAATTCCTCTGAAATATCCTCGAAACGAACAACCTGGCTGTACAGAGTTATCAGGAACTTATTCAAATTCATCAATGATATGAAGGAAATTGACTCTTTCGCAGTGAAAAGAGAATGCAGCCTGTTTAGAATTAATCTTAGTAATGAACTTGTAACACTCACACCGCGGGCGTTAACAACCATGGTTCCAAAATTAATTAACCATTTATCGTCATTCCCGATTATGCTTGACAAGTTGGAGCGCTTCATTAGGAGCTATTCGATCGTGGTCCTTGTCTCGCATTTCGAGAGAAGAGCGAGCAGATTCCTTCGGATCTCTTCTATTCAGAAGCTAGCTTAGAAGGACTATACGAACTCCCCATAAAGGTCAAATTTGAAGAAAAACAAAAAGAGGGAGAATAAAATGGAGGTCCTTCGAAGACTGTTAAGTCCCTGAGAAGATATAATAAGAATGAATGAGAGCTAAGAACAATAGTCAGTCTTTAGGGAATAATAATTGAATAATTGACGCTTGAGGAGGAAGACACGAGAAGAAGTAGTAGTAGTTTTGAGGGGAGGCGACCGACAGCTAAGGTCATTTGCGCCATAGGGGATGGATAGGAAAGGATGAAGGGTGGAGAGAAACCCGGCGTCGGCATTAGCCTACTCTTTACGAAAGGCGCCAAGGGGTCCGCAGTTTAACGTCCCATCCGACGGACGGCGTACTCACTCAAAGTGCCCTCCACAAAGCACCTCAATTAGGGATCGAGATACCTCTGAAAAATATTCAACACCGCCGGGATTTGAACCCGCGCCCTCATGGTGGGAAGCCAGTACGTTAGCCCCCGCACCATCTCGATCCCCCACGAGAAGAAAGGTTACAAATTTGATAGAGGCCTTTATCGTTTCGGAACAAATATATTCATGCCGTTAATCTCCTTCCATATCATACTGTCCGACCAACAAAAACTATGAAGGGGCACGTATATTACGCTGCACACTTATTACACTAACTATACGAGAACGAATTTTTCGAAAGAATACCGGTCCCAATGCAATTTTACAGCGAGATAGAGTACACAGTACGTGCCCCATTGGATGTTTCGTTTGACTAAGTACATAACCTCAGGATCCATTAGTTGATAATTGACTATCGATCGACATAGCGTACACGTTCGATTCATGTTCCGATCATTGCTATCCGTTTCCGAACATGCACATATGGTTCAATTTTGTTCGGACTATGTAAAATATGGTTTAAAAGTTGAAGGATGGAAGATAATACATCAAAAAATCAATTTTACAACAAACAAATGAGATATGGATATTATAATATCATGCTGGTCAATATGAAATTTTGTAGAAATATTTAGAGCCTATTGTTGTCGAAAGAACCTATCGCATTCAAATTCTGGGATTAAAAATTTATAGAATAAGGTAAAATGCCATGCGAGTATGTACTTTGTATTCAAGTTCAAATATAAGCACATATTTAATTGGTAAACAGGTGTGTTTCTTGCCAAAATAAATCGTTTTTTAGTGATTAATGAGTATTTATGGTTGCGCTTGCTAGAAAGTCACAGATGAAGGGCTTCGAGACATTTAGTGTAAATAAATTGGTGAATCTTTGTTCATGAGAGCACTCGAAATAAATCATGGGCGAATGTGTCGACTTATAATGAATGCAAATATGGTTTTAAATCGAATTTGATGTTCCGTCAGTGCCGAATGTTTTTTTAGACTGAGAAACATTCAGAAATCATAGTAACACAAGGCGAGATATTACAGTACACTAAAGCCGCGGGGATCGGGATGGTGCGGTGGCTAATGCCAAGGATTCCCACCGGCCCAGGGTTCAAATCCTGGAGTCAACAAATATTTTTCAGTGGTATCCCGATCCCTACTTGTTGTGCCTTGTGGAGAGTGAGTACGACGTCCGTCGGATGGCACGTTAAACTGCGGACCCCTTGGCGCCTTTCAGCTAGAGGATGCTAATGCCGACGCCAGGTTTCTCTCCACCTTTCCTTTCCCATCCATCCCTAATGGCGCAAATTACCTTAGCTGTCGATCGCCTCCCATAAAAAAACTACTAGCAATGCTAAAGCCGCCATATACGTACCCTCTCACAAAAAGGACATGACACAAAGATATGATACAAAATGATGTGATACAAAATGTTTCACTTCATGCGGCGATGTATTTGCATTAATTCATGCAGCATAAACTCTAACCCATTGACATACTACCTTGATCAAAAATTTCCCGGAATTTATTCAGAAAATTAAAAATACAAGTTTATTCATCTAAATCTATATTGTCCCCTTCAAAGTAATCCCCATCGACTGCAACACACTTATGCCAGCGCTTGATCCAATCCTCGAAACATTTTTTATATTCGGTTTTCGGTATGTCCATCAGTGCTTCCTGCGATTTTTCCATTACTTCCTCTCGGCTAAAAAGAGACGTTTCAGGCGTGATATGGTGGAATATCATGATTAATTAAAAATAGCAATTTTCCACAAAAATAAAATTTAATGCGACCGGTTTCAATGTTACTACATCATCATCACCTGATGATGATGTAGTAACATTGAAACCGGTCGCATTAAATTTTATTTTTGTGGAAAATTGCTATTTTTAATTAATTCCTCTCGGCTGCTAAAACGCGTTCCCCGTAATGGTTTTTTAACTCGATTGAACAGAAAGAAGTCACAGGGAGCCAAATCAGGTGAATTCGGTGGTTGTTGGATGGTATTTGTTGCATTTTTCGTCAAAAAATTACGAATAATGATAGCACTGTGCGACGGTGCGTTATCATGGTGCAAAATCCACGAGTTTTCTGCCCACATTTCTGGTCTCTTTCGGCGAATTGCTTCACGCAAACGTCTCATAACGCCCAAATGATACTCTTTGTTTACTGTCTGGCCTTCTGGCAAAAATTCATGATGCACTACACCGTTGTAATCCATGAAAACCGTCAGCATTGCCTTCTTTTTTGACTGAAAACGACGTGGTTTTTTTGGTCTCGGCTCATTTGGTGAACGCCATTCACTTGCCTGATGTCTGGATTGCGTGTCGTACTCATAAACCCACGTCTCGTCTCCAGTAATGATCCTTTTGATGAATGTGGGATCGGATTCAGCCTCGCAAATCATGTCTTTTGCGACGTCAAAACGGTCTCTTTTTTGCATGAAATTGAGGTCTTTTGGCACCAACTTTGCTGCTACACGACGGAAACCCAAATCATTAACCACAATGTCTTGGGCGGATCCATAGGCAATGTTCAAGTCCTCCGCTATTTCTCTGATGGTTAATTTGCGGTTATTGACCAACATTTCCTCACGCAATTCTTCACGCAATTACTTCATTTCTTCACGCCATTCACTTGCCTGATGTCTGGATTGCGTGTCGTACTCATAAACCCACGTCTCGTCTCCAGTAATGATCCTTTTGATGAATGTGGGATCGGATTCAGCCTCGCAAATCATGTCTTTTGCGACGTCAACACGGTCTCTTTTTTGCATGAAATTGAGGTCTTTTGGCATGCTACACGACGGAAACCCAAATCATTAACCACAATGTCTTGGGCGGATCCATAGGCAATGTTCAAGTCCTCCGCTATTTCTCTGATGGTTAATTTGCGGTTATTGACCAACATTTCTTTTACTTTATCAATTTTTTCACCGACTTTCGATGTCGATGGTCTGCCACTGCGTTCATCATCTTCGATTGACTCACGACCACTTCTGAACCGCTCGTGCCACTGGTAAACGACCGTTTTTTTTAGAGAATCGTTGCCGAAACACTTTTCCAACATTTCCAACGTCCGTGCGCCACTAAATCCGTTTTTTACGCAAAATTTAATACAAGTTCGTTGTTGCAAATTTAAATCCATTTCTGCAATTGTAAAAAATCGCCAACACACACAGAGATAGATGTACTCTTGGCTACGTAACTTTTGCAAATATCAAGTTATGACACTAAGATTTAAAGGGAATATCAAAAACAGATGTACCAATTTAACAAAAAAAACAGAACTCAAATCGGAACGATGGGAGCGCCACACGGTGGTTATTCCGGGAACTTTTTGATCAAGGTAGTATATGGACTTCATATATTGTACAAATATGCAATCTTTCTTTTTATCTCCAAAGTTCTCGTGGTACATTGGAGATTAATATCTTTAGGGGCCACTCAGAACCTATGGTATATAGGTAGAATACCGTGCATGAATGTATTTTATAAATCAATTGAACCATCATTGCCACCTAGTTAATATTAGATGTACCTACTTCAGCGTGACATTCGGGCGGTGAGAGAACCTGCGTTTTATTTTCACCTCGCCGCGCCCTGGCAGCCGGCGAGTGTCGTTTCGCTGGGAGGCTATGCGTCCTCGCGTGCGCGATCGTTTGCAACAGTGTCGTCCTCATTCGCTCATTCGCACGCCCGGTGGCGCGGAAGAAATTTCTGCCTTCATGTTTACGCTCCCTCTTCCCTCGTGTTACGATTAACTGAATGAGCAAAACGGTCTGTCACCGCGAGTGGACGGCCCCTGTTAAGTGTCCGCGGAGGCTGTGTAAATATCGTCCATCTGCTCCGGAGGACAATCATAGTTTTTAATACGTAAGGGCAGAAAAAATAATTATGGCTTGCGAGTAAAGAGGACCTTAATTATGAAGCGGAGCGGTTGTGAAAGTTACGAGCCATTTACTATGGATAATTAATTCGATGTTGTTTTCCTCATGTGATGAGAGGAATGCGGACTACGGCAGGGATTCATGTTGAAGGAAAGGAAGTCTTCTCTGTCACCTGCTGCAGTTGAAATGTAGTTTTAGTTGACAATTAATTGTCAACTTGAGATCTCAGGAAAATAGTGAGGGTTAGGGATGAGTTCATTCCTAGGAGTGATTACAGAGGCTTTAAGTATAGGAAAGCCACTAATTAGACCCTTAGTCGGCCCTTCACAATATTTACTCTCATCACAAGTTGTGTTTTCGACCGCCTTATAACGTTGAGCGGGTGATTATTTAAATTCACTAACTTTTTTACATAGCAAGCTAGGGTGTGTGCCAGGGGGACGCTAACGCTAAATTTAGCTACAATGGTTGGCTGCTAATGCATGGATATTGTTTCATTTAATAAATTTTCACTTGGATTATTAAACTGAGTTCATTACGGTGGGCAAATCATTTAACTTAAGGTTTCCATACTATAATATATTATTGTCCAATTTAGCATGGGCCATTTAACCATTTTATCTCACAAAAAAACGTAAGGTCGTCGTATTTTGACTAATACTCCTTATTTGCATAGTACCACAACTCGTTTAGCATCTAACCTCTGTGTACACCTATAGCGATAGATCCAAAATCTGTTGGTTAGATTAGTTCGATGTGTTGAACCACAAACACGAGAAATTTTAGGCAGTATATATATATTTAAAATAATTTAAATGACATTTTCCTTGCACAGGGGGTGAATTAAGTTCAATTTATATGTTATTTACCGCGTAATATCCTTTAGTATGCATAGAGAAAGTACTCATCATAAAGTATCAACGTTGGATTTTTACCGGGATGCAAGTTTTTAGATCCCTTTACTTTTTCGATGTCTACCATAATATGAGTATGTGATTAAAACATTTAGATACTAGAAATCAATAACTATTCTTTAGAAGAAAAAACATTTTTCACCTTATTATTTGCATCAAAAATAAAATACCTGTTTATTAATTTGCCAAAATTGGACGATTCAATTTTATCTAGGTCATTACTATTTTATGATTCTTGTTAAATGTTTCTAGTAGTATTAAATGTTTATTTTGTGCTCTGTTGGCAGTTATTTTTATTTTTCAACAACCTTTGATTGCAAATATTTCAAATATGAAGTTTTTATGTAAGATTTAATTTCGTTTGCATTAATATTAAATTAGCATCAAATTGGAGATTTACTATGCCGGTAATTATATTCCTGTTTGCATAGATCTATTTTATATGAAAGAAAATTCTTTCCGACAATTTTTCCCCAATCCTCAAATAATTTAGAGTAATTTCAAATAATCGTTATCCTCTATTGAATACCATTTCTTCTATTTTAATTTTTTTATGCCGAATCTTGACACACATACATATACGTATTAAATTATTATACAGGTAAACGTCGATCATGACTTACCCATGGCGTTGATCACATGAAAATGAAAAAATGACCACATTATTTTTTAAAGCAACGCTTGTTCAAAACGTCAAGGGGTGAAATAACGGTGATAGAGTAAGAAATATGCGTTTAGGAATTGGATATTTTTAATTTTAGATCGGTTCTGCATTGTCTCTAAATATAATGTTTCTGTTTTGAAATACTAATTAATATAGTGATTCGTACCAATAAATTTAGTTTGCTTCATTGCTGCGTTGAAAATTAGCCCACCTAGTACGATTTTTGATTTTCATATTCCATAAAATCTCCGTACTTATTTTCTTTTGCAAAATGTTTTCAGTTGGAATCCTGATACATGCCATAGGATATGTAGAGGAAATATCTTCATTTCCTTTTCTATTATTCGCTAAATATTATTTTTATCTTCATGCAAATCTTGAAATGTATTTGGATATTTCATAATTTTTCAGCAAGATTTTACAATTTTTTCACCATTTTCTGTGCTCATAACTTGGAAATTGTAGTGTAAACCTGTCAACCACTATGCATGCAAAATAAACTACATACCAATTGTTAACTTCGATGATTTCAATTTCTTTCATGTTATATTATATGCATTGAAATAAATAATTCCCCCGTCTCTCTATGACTGATCTTGAAGTTTGTAATTGGTTTTGAAAGAACAACTCTTGTGTATTCTCTTAGGCGCGCTTAAAGATGCCTAGTATTCATTTATATAAAATCTATGCGACCTCGTCTATGAAATACGGCAAGCCCAAGACCCACAATCTAGGCTAAGTAGAAAAAAGGGGGATGATAAAGTCAGGAACAAAGAGCCAAATAGGATGAGGGAATGTTTCAAAGTTCTCTCCCTCATGGTCAATTGCCCTCGTCATCAGTACCCCCCATATGTTTTTATTTTAACAGCTACAGCAGATGTTGCGATGGACAGTTGGAAGGTGAGTGGGAAGAGAGGTGGAGTAATGATGGAGAGAGGGGAGGGGTTAAGGGGAAAAGCCGGGGAATGTAAAGGAATGAGGGCGGGGAAAGAGGATGGAATACCGGAGGGGATAGAACGGGTGTGTGAGCATGTGCAGCAGATATAAAGTATTACAAACGGTATGGCAGAGAACGAAACAGAATATGGCGTGGTTTAAGTACAAACAAGAGATCAATGGAGCACATTGGTCATTACAATGCCTTAATGTATGTCCAGCCCAGGTAGTCGTTTGCCGTACAATTCTCCATATTACTTTTTCCTCTTCTACCCTTCTGATTGCTTCCTCGTTGTTCACTCTGTCTCACCATTGAACCTTAAGCATTCACCTCTAGCACAATGCTTCAAAGGCTTCTATTCTCTGATAGTCCACTATTCCACTGCTCCATGTCTCTGCTACGCAGAGTGCCATAATCCATACGAATTTGACGAACTGCTTCCGTGTTTGCGACCTCAGGTCCTTTGAAGATAGTAGGCGTCTAATATTCAGGAATACTTTGTTAGTTAGAGCTATTCTTTACTATTAGTCGGTCAGAATCTTCCATCTCAAGTAACACTATAGCCATGGTAGACAAATGGTTTATTTCTCTTGCTCTTGTTTTACTCCTAAAAATTTTATATTCTCCTTCAGTCTCTTCCAGGAAAAAATATTTTAATGTTTTCTTATGGTAGATTCTCATGTTTTACTCCCGAAGAACTTGGTCTATAGCATTCAAAGTTTCTTGCATATCGTCTCGAGTTTCTGCAAATAGTACAACATCTGCGAACCAGAAGATTTTAATGTCTTCGAAAATTACGTTGACTCCTTTGATGTCCAATGTCAATGCTTCTACTATTGCCTTTTTTAAATAAACTTTCGATTACATAGGGAAGAGTTTGCACCCTTTAACTCCTTCATTTATTCTGGCTTGTATTTACCTTCCGTTTTTCATTTTCATGGTTGCTTCCCGACTCCAGCAGTGGCTTGGATTGGATGGACTTGTTATGCCTCGGAAAGAAAAACTCTCTGCTCTCCAAAAAAATAAATCTATTGCGACGGTTTTCGATATTTTTATCATCATCTGTCCATTCCATTCCAAGATCTGGCAACTTGAACGTCTTGTTACATTCGACACACTCCAAAGGCGGCAGTGTCATGTTCGCGTAAAATTAGTCTGGTGTGTATTCACCCTCTGCCACACACCCTAGCAGTAGTTTCCAGGGGATATATAGATAACATAAATAAATAAAGTAAGGCACGAATTTCACATCTGAAATAATGCTCATGTTATCATTTTTCCGCTAGTACCCTCAAGCTGAGCATTACTTCTCTTGTTTTTCACATTTTACTGTAAGCGAATCGGTTTTTCCTTAGCCTTTTTTCTACCTTTCCTTCGGTTCGATAATTTCTGCGGACAATTATTTTTAATGCGTGATACATCAGGCTCAAAATTCTGTGTCCTTTACATTTCTCTATTTTTGGTTTTTCGGTATTTCAATCAACACAACTTCTCAAAATCTTCTTGTAGTTTTCCACTGTCAAAGCTATCTTTGTGAATGAGAGTATCCTTCGCATTCATCCTGAGTGCCTTTATTATTTCTCCATTAAACTTGTAAAACTATTGCTTCCTTATTGTTCTTCAAATCTTTTACAGCTCCATTAAAATCGTTTCATAGTATTTCCAAGCCCCGGTCGTCTTCTTCTATCACGAATTCTTCTTTAATTAAGTCAACTTCAAGTGTTTTGGACCCTTGGTAGCGCGCTTCTTTGTATCCCTTTAATCTCTTCCCCATACCTTCTTCTATTAGCATCTCGGCGATAAAGAATTTTTAATTTCTATTAATTGCCTCTTTAGCAGTTTATAAATTACTTCCCTTCTCTATTTTGTTACTTATATTCTCGTGGCGGCTCTCTTTCAAATTCCTTAGCCTCTTTTCACTCCCCTATGACTTGGCTCAGTAATGTTATCACAAGTCTCAAATTTACAGAATTGAGAAAAATTAAGGCTAAGTTATTCGGCAAAATAGGATGGCAAAAAAGGACGGCAAAAGCTAGAGCAGGTGGAACAGTTTACGTATCTCGGAAGTGTTTTGTACCAAAATGGTCTAAGCAGTAGGGACATAAAACGAATAATTGCATTAGGCTAGAAAGCTTTCACAAGGAGGAAGGAATTGATGATAGGAATGTTGAGGAGGAATGTTAAGAATTGGCTCGTCAAAACTTCGGTACACGATAGAGCGTTGTGCGGCACGGAAACATGATCTTTGAAGCAGAATGATAGGCGTAGATAGGAGGCTTTTGAAATGTGGGTGTGGAAAAGGACGAATAATGTTAAGTGGAAGTAAAAGAAAACAAATGAGGAAGTGCTACGTAGGGTGGGCGGGAGAGGGGATTGTTGGGAGAAATCATGAGGCAGATAAAATGAAAAGTATATTGATCGGCAGTGGATTATGGGAGGACATCCAAAGAAGGCCGGAAATATGGACAGACAGTGTTTGAATGTGTAATGGGATATTGAAGGTTGATAAAGATGATAGAATGTTAGAAAAGCGAGGATGGGGTAGGAATGCGATAGACATATTAAAATGAATGAAGGGAGGAAGGAAGTAGGCGGAATTGCAGAAGAGTGTATCGAAGTGTGGAATATCAGGTTGTAATTTGTCAGCAGACGCAAAGAAATGAACATTTGTACCATTTCGTTATGTCCGATAATCAAAAACCTACCTGTACCGGTAGAATACCAATTATAATAATTATGTACATGTAACCAAATGGATTCTTATACGCTCATACAATCATTTATAAGTTTTACTTATATTTTGTCCACTGATACCTCAATTTCAGGGAGTAGCTTTAAAATTAATTAATCGACTTTTCCATTTTAATAATTTTAGGCAGTTAATTCAGCTAGCTGCGTAATTTCCCAAGTTGTGGCTGGTCATTTGCTGCACGTGAAAATGGAGTGTCTATGAATGCTCGCTGATGAATGGTGTTCTCTGATTTCTATATTTATTTATATAGGAATATTGAAATTGTAATTTATTATCATTATTAGCTAAATCGCAAAATGTTTGCGTCGTTGGGTTTTTAATCAATAAAAAAGTTGTCTGGTGAATGAATCTAGATTAGAAATACATGTTTAATCTAAATTTTCTTTCAAATCGAATTATGTAAGGACGTTGCAAAAATAAGAAATATCAATATTATGCTCCGTACAAAGAGCAAAAAAAAAAAAGAAATCGAAAGGCGATACGTACTCATTTAATTATTCTAAATATTAAAATATGAAAATCTTGCGCTCTGAAATATGGAAACCGAATGAAAAGTTTGGAAAATATTTAATTTCATAATGGATTCAAATGTAGGTCTTTAAAAGAATTATTAAAGTATTTTAGTACCTCATTTTCTGTAGAAACGTAATGCATTTTATGACATACTTTTTGAGCAAACTGTGTCATAGATAGATAAGAGATTTGGATACTTCCAAAACCATGAGTATGGAAGACACATTTCATTTGAAATCAGCTTCATTCTACTAATATTGGAAGGTTTCTGTTTTATTTGATATGAGATGCCAATATTAATATTGAAGAGGTGTATTTCATTAATTTTTCCCTTTAAAATGCCCCTAAAATACGATCTCGTATATTGTGGATGAAAGTTTGAGTTAATTTGTAAGGCATCAGTACAGGTTAGCAAACAATGGCCAGGCACTCAAGGATGATAAACTGCAACGGCCCGAGCAAAACCAACTAGACCTTCGACTCACTCCGCGGTTGGCCCGAAAAAGGTCTAAAGAAGTATCATTTAGGTCTTCCAGCTCTATGTCAGATCATCCAGGTAGAAATGAAAGTAGGTTTATAATGAAGAAGAAACTTCAGAGGACAAATATAGCTTCATTAGTATGGCTATGCAGTCAAAATGCTTTGTGGAAGGCTAGGAGTGTGAGCATAGTTACATGTGTTTCTTTCATCGATCGCAAAGCGGATATAATTCGTTACCTTTATTGCATCTTTCTGTGTGCCATGCCTTCCTCTAACTTTAATTAGAAACGTAGAGAGGATGGGGAGGAAATGCATAAAGACAAAAGGCTTCACTCGCGCGTAAAATTGAAGCAATCAGCCTTCTCCCTCTCCCTCGCGAAAGCTCCCTTCTCCGGCAATAAAAGATCATGTGAGAGGGGGATACATGAATGTAAGTCTTGAGGATCATATCGGAGGAAAAGGTTGGGTTATTCTGGGGTGCGAGTGAAACGGAAAATGGCCAAGCTGTCGACTAAACTGACGAAATGGAATCTAACACCACATATTGTGTGTAATACCGCTCGAGGGAGTGGGAGAAATGAAAAGGCCGAGTTCATTTCCCTCTGACCGCGTGTGATTAGATAAAACAAGATATCTCTATGATGTGTTCCCAAATATGGGGCGAGTAGGTACTTGTATGTCAAATTTTTTAATTGGTTCTATCATGGTGGAATTTCCTCCAATACTGTTTATGTAATGTTATGCAGTATTACAATCTTAAGAAATGTTACGCTTTCATTGAGATATTTGTTTTTGTGTCGAAAAAAAATTTCTTAAATAGAATTTCTGGAAGATGCGGATCCAATTTGGCCACAAAGAAGGAGTACATATAAGATTTAAAGTTTTGGAAGATTAAAATCGGGATTGAAACGGTACTAATACGGTATTTAATACAGGCTGGGTTGATTTAAATGAAATCGTGGGCTGTTGTAGACCAAGACCAATCGATTTTGGGGGGACTACAGGTATTTGCATCAAATGCGCTACGTAAGGAAAGGCATTCGCGAAGGAAAACACTATTAACTCCCAAATGGCGATTAAGGAACGCACCAATGGAGGGTAAGGAGGAGCGGCTGCATGTAGCCGATGATGGTCTTATATCTTCTGTTCCCTTCCTTCTTCTTCCGGTCGAAAGGACGGATCCCCGCGGGCCAGATATCTCTGGAACTTTCATTTGGCTGATTCGAGCAGGCCAACATTCTGGTGCTCGCCACAGAAGACGCCGACCGTTTTGTGGAGGAGATAAGCGGTTTTTCCCGCTGTCCTGCTCCATCTTTCTCTAACCTCTTGACCCGTCTCCTTGCTAAGTAGCCACTCGAGAGTAGCGCATCGCCTTTTTTCACAGAGGCATTAATCACAGCTGCTCAATGTTTTACACACAGGATTTTAGCAAAATATTCTGCGTAAGCTATTTTTACGATCATAAAATTGTCACTAATTGCATTTTACTTGTATACTTCTGAAATTCGATCACTTTTCATCACGCTCTCATATTGAGATTATAAATATTTATAATTGACCTAGCATTAATTTTTGTGCGCTAAAATTAATTATGTGCTCATATGATACTAAATCAGGAGTGGAGATAAATGATGCAATACCCCTCCCCCTTTTTTCATGGCGTAATATCCACCCAGATTTGGTCATACGGTTAATGTTTCGTTCGAGCACCGCTTTTAGAAAATGAACTCACATGGAGAATTTTCTGGCTACAGAAATGGAGTATATTAATGTGTTTATTTTTTAATAAAAAATATATTGAAATGATTGCTACTATTGAGAGAGGGACAATTTTTTTCCGATTAAAAGTATATATTTATTAAAATATAGTATTTCTATAAATAATTGGTATAGAATGAAGCCCATGGGCGTATATTGCATTAATTCTGTTTATAGTTGTATTATTTAGCCATTGACATTATACATTTACATACATTACAAATGAGTGACAGCATAATGCAGTGATAACCAGTAAAAGGAATAACCCTGATACTTAATTCCAGATAATAGGTATTTTAACGTGCCCACCGAGTATATACCTGTATATTCCGATGTGGATCGAGTCCTTACTTAGATTAAGTAATCGACGTCCTAGTTGCGAAATTAGAAGCGGTAATAATTTAGATAATGTCCCACCCACTACTCACCTACATACGCCAAAGAAACATTCACTCATGGGGTACTTTTTTGGTGCACTAAAGCGTCGGTTGTGCTGTCAGTCGAGCGCTGGTTATTTTTGATCTTGAAGGCGGCTACGTGTCTTGTGCGGTCTTCGTGAGAAAAAAATTAGGACTCACAGTAATGTGAGCGCAACTCAGCACGTCACCGTTTCTGTCCTTGGAAACTAAAAATGGATATTGCAAACTGTATGCGAGTAGATCACTGATCTTTTCTCGTGTTTTATATGAGAATGGAATGTGATGTGAATGCTTAAGTACAGTGAAAAATACTTTTTTTAATTTGTTTAAAAAATTGAAGTGGCTTAATTGCTGTACGACTTTTAAGCTAGTGGAGATTTAACAGTAGGAGAATAAGTTACTGAAGACCTATTGCCTAACAAAATTCAATTCCTAACTCACGGAAAAAGGAGCGGTAGAAATACAACCATAAACCTTTGTAAAATAACCTTTTCCTATATTTTGGGGGAAAAGTGTCTGAAATTTAATGTAGCAAGCAAATTTCGGAGGCGTGATAGAGAGACGCATAACCTTCCCTGTTACCATGGATTTCTGAAATAATATTTCGACTGTTTTCTAGAGGTTTTAGGTGGCATGGTACTGACAGATGTAATGGCGATAAAATTACTCATTCAATTTGAAGATTTCTCAGCAACTAGACGACAAGGGCGACTGGATGATAATTGATTCCACGTAGATGATTAAAAATTAATAAAGTGTGAAATCATTTAATTTTTTGCCAATTAAATCCCAAATCTAGACCATCCTTTTTCCAACACAATAATACCATGAGTTCATTTATAAAAAATGAAAATTACAACAATCAACTAATGTTTTTGCTTCTTCATTAGAGGATGAGTACACATTAATTCAGGCAAGTGCATTATTTAACATAAGGTTTCTTTCCATATTTTATGATAGCATTCATCTCTCCATTTTCTTTAATAAAATTGAACGAACTGTAATATTTGTACTCATATATATTTCATTGATACGCTTATTTGCTAAAATGAAAGCGAAATGCGAACAATTAATATTGCGTAAATGTTTAATTATCTCTATTTATTATCCCGGGGACGTAGTAGTCCAGTGGGTAAAGCTTTGGACTGCTGACCAGAAAATGCGGTTTCCAATCCCGCGAACGTCTCTGGGCACCCTAACCTTCAGCCAAGTTGTGAATTTTTTCGGGTATTGGGTATTTCTGGAAAACCATACGCAGCGCAGGGAAATGAACTGCTCTCTACCCATGAAATTTGAACTTCACACGCCATTAGGCTTAGTACTAGGTGAGTTATCTCCGATCCTTTCATGAATGAAACCGACTTTAGGGTTGCTAACTGTGATTATCATTAAATCTTGAAATAATTTTTAGATTATTAATATTTACCGGCGTTAGGTATTTGCTGTAAATGGATCAAAAAAATTTAAGTGAAAAATTATACGAAACTTGACAATGAAACTTATTGAAAATGCTTAACCTGATATCATCGCCATTTGAGGGAGCCTCTTTCATCATGCTTTTCATATCCACATGTACCAACACTTACATAGTATACACACTATCATAAATGTATATGTAGCCCTGATCTGGCTGACTTTTGGCCTTTAGAATTCAAACACAAAAGAGAGAAAATTGGTGAGAGAGCGGGAAAAGAGAGCCCCGTCCTTTTGGGTAAATAACAAAAACGGAACTAAATTATAATTAGAGTGTCGACTCTAGCGAGGGTTAAAGGCAGGAGCGGATAAATGAAATGCTTTATTTCCTCGCTCGTTGATTCCCCATCTTCATCTCCTTTTATTGATACACTCCGTCGGAGCGGATCCCTCATGAAATTCTTTACACCGTGAATCTTCCTGCTATTTTTCCGCGAAGCATCTTGTCGCTCGTCGACCACATTGACAACCTTCGCGTCGCTTACACTCTCCCAACTGTTCCCGCCCTACTCCCACCTGTCTTTTGTCCTAACGGTTGTCGAGTGGTTCGTAGTTTCTCACTCGGGTTCGCTCTACCAGCCGTTGTTTCGTGTGCATCTGTAAATACTTCAAATCACGGATAGTATTGTATACTATTGAAGCAGATGAGCTAATTTTGAAGACCTTCGGGATAATCCACTGCAGGATAAGACAAAATCTCAAGATTAATCGCTGCGTTTGTAACTGATTCAAAAGGTATTGTACATGCGTAGGGAGCATCAATTTTGGATCGCAGTGCAACCAAACCTGGCAGGAAAGGAAATTTTCTAATGTTGAGAAGACACCCTTTTCTAATTTAACCAGACTTATTTTTTCCATTTTGAACTCATAAAAAACCTCATTTTGAGAAAATCTAGGTGAACTAGAGTGCTCCAAAATAAAAGCTTAGAGACTTTTCAAAATATTTTATTGTTGCACAACGTACTGATCGAAATTTCATTGTTATCTTGTGATTTCACTCATCATTAAATTTTCTCCGGATGGAGGAAATACTGTGTACTAACCAACCATAAAAATATACACTAAAAGGATACTTTCGCTGACATTCTTCTAGAACTGCATGACAGTGATATGAGAAAAATGAAGTGTGTAGGAAAATAACCCTCACAACCAATAACTCCTGGGAAACCGGATGAAAATTGCTCCACTAGATTTCGGAAAAAATAAATCTATATTAATGTAATCCAATTCGAGGTGGCTATATTGATGCATCCCAAATAAAAAATGGATCGTTAATCAGAACAAACAGAAAAATGTTTTATTCTGATATTTTTCATGGTTACCATGCCATTATCTACAGTTAATGAAGTCTTTTTTGAGAATAATTTGGATCATTCTTATCATGAATGTGTGCACTTTTCCGCGTATACTAACATTAGTTAGTGTGCTTGTTTGTTTATGCATTTTTGAAGGAGGTTTTATTGTAGTGAGGTATCAGATTTTGTCTTTGGCGAGACTAAGAAATGTGGAGGTGTTAAATTTGTGTCCATCCAAAACCTTCCTTAAACGGTAGACCAGCAAATAGTGTGGAATTGTGATGTTCTGATCGCTAGTTTTATTACCCGGCAAGTATGCAACCCACCAGATTAACTTGTTACAAGAAAGAAAGTTTCCTCAGTGAAATGCTTGGGGTTGGAATAATTTTTAAACCGTGGCACGATGGCTAAAATATAGGAAATTAAGTTCAACATTTCAGCCACCAGTCCATTCTGTAATGTCGAATGAATCTGCAGGATTATATGTTTATGGTTTGCTCTCGACGTATCCAGTTTAGGCATCTGCCCCCATTTTTTGGAAAATTAAGCATTTAACTCTCAACGTGATGCTCTAGGTAGATGCTCGAGCCATCACTCACCGGTCAGGGGTGCACCTGTGTAGCTGACTAAAAAAGTATTGAAATTGCTCAAGGCCGTGCACCACTCACTCGACCCGCCGGTAGAGTTTTGGTGCACTCTTTCACGGGCGGCGAGAGACAGACAGGAAGATGGGTGAGGAGAGGGTTGGGAGGGAGTCACGTTATTTTTAAAGGGAAGCACGCGAAGGGGAAGCCCTACGGGAAGAGAGGAGTTGGCTATGGGAGTGCGAATTGTTCCGGTCGGTGGGAGGAGAAAGCCTAGCGGCCGAGGACCACCGGCTAAGCCGAGGAATCTACCTCCCACAGGGATAAGGAAGGTTTCAAGGAGAAGGGAGGCTTTCGACGAGATGAAGGAGTAGAATAGCACGATGATGATGGGAACAAGTGAAGAAGGAGAATGAGAGAGAAATGTGAGGTGGGATGTACGGGTCATCGCTTGGAAATGAAAAAAGGAGACGGTGCACTCTTGGCGATTGCCCATCGGCTCATTAAGTATCATGGAGTTGTAGTTAACTCCGGTATTTGTAGTAACTCATGAGCTACCGAAGCCTTCGGCTATTCTTCTCTTCTACTGCTTTTATTGAAAAATTATTGGTATAATATTGGTGCTTCAGCGACGAAGGTGAGCGAATTTATCTCCTTTCTTCTGGTGCCCACGCGGTTCAATTTTCGTATTTTTCGGCTCCATCCAAATACCCTCATAAAATTTCATTATGCTGGTCATCCTCTTCGTACTCCCTTAAGAATTTTGCTTATTTATTACTCTATTTCGCTTTCCATCACTGCCCTGTTCACCCCCACTTATTCAGTTACTTTATTCGATCCTCGGAAGAGCTTTGCCGTCGACGCTATTAAAAGCTTTTTGGACCTACATCGAAGGCTGCTCTCCGTCGTCGAATTGGTTTTCGCTCCGAGTGCTGCTTGAATCTGCCAATTAAAGGGAGATAGGTGTTCGACGTAGGAGGTATTCACGGTACGGAGAGATCGGGGGAGGGTTAAGAGGGGGGACTTAGGGGTCCGGCGCACGCGTGCGCATATTCCCTCCGATCGCCGTCCATTCCCGCGATCGCTTCGCCTCTTTTGCCAGCCACATTGGCGAAGGATTTCCATGCCGCTCATATTTTTGTAATGTACAGGAACGCTAAAGAGAGGAGGAAGGAGGGCATCGATTTCATCGTCGTCGCCGGCATTGTTTGACTCTTGCCCGATGAAGCAGTTGTTAAAAAAGAGAGCAGTACAGGGATGAAAAATAGGGAAGCCTTCGTAAAGAAATAGAGCAAAATACCATCCGATCACGTGGTAAGCTATAAAGCTTACCGCGTGATCCGACGTGTAATATTTTTCTTCTCAGTGGGCCCAATCTTGTGGTTCTTGCTACTTCCTAGATGAAATATCACCTTCAGGTTATCTGATTAAAATATAGTTTTTTTAAGGTATTCTCTGAGTGCAGAAAATTTTTATCGTAAACCGTAAATATTGATGCACTTCGGTCACGCTTAAGTGAAGTTATCGCACAAAAAATAACAATTCCTGCTACTAAAATGCTCAATGAAGAATAATTATCCCTCTTTTATAGGACAATAAGGAGGAAGGATTGACGTATTAAACATTTGAGTATCAGCGAGCCCATGAAACAAAAAATATTCGTGCTGGAAAAAGAAATATATAATGTGGTTCCTTATTGTTACATATATATATATATATATATATATATATATATATATATATATATATATATAATGGGTTGACACAATATAACACAAATAGAAAAGAATAGCAACATTTAAAAGAACACTCACACGGTAAACCGTGAACGGTAAACGGTAAACCGTGTGAGTGTTCTTTTAAATATTGCTATTCTTTTCTATTTGTGTTATATTGTGTCAACCCATTATTGTGCCGCTCGTGTGAGTTTTTCCTTACAATCGTTATATATATATATATATATATATATATATATATATATATATATATATATATATATATATATATATGTATATATATACTATCGAAATCTATGCAATTCCATCCATTTTATTTGGATGTCTTAATTATATATCTATTAAATAAATATAGTATTTAAAAGTTTTATTTGAATGCCTTTAGGTACTGGGAAAGTTTCCTTTTCTTTATCCCTATCAAAAGTTTGTATTGCTTAGAGTAGTTGTGTCGGAGGCCGTTCAGTTGAAAGATAGTATGTTCTTTTTAAATGATTAATATTGTAAGATTTTAGAGTTTAGTAGTGTACCGTCAGGGATATCAAAACTTCCACAATGTTCCCCTTGGTACCTTTACATTTCTGCCAACAGTTCCCTACGTGAATATAAAGAGAGCATAGAGTAACGTTCGCTCTGCATGGGGAAAACACTGAGAAGAGAACCAAAAGTTGTTATCATTCGACTAGACTAAAAATCTCAATCTTTTTTCATAACTTGTGGCTTCTGAATACCATCGCATTTGCTGGTAATTTAATTTTAAAACGAGAGGGGTTATACTTTAGCCTTAAATTTTTTACCTTTTCTAATTCGTAATAATAATGGTTTTGTCTATGGAATTCAAATTCGTATTTTTCCTTATGTTTTCTCAGTGAAGCCAAGTTCTATTTGTGTGCCAATATTGCAGTGTGAATATTTTTTTTATATTTTGTGTGCGCAAACTATTGAATTCTAACAAAATTCCTTCCACGGAAAATAACATTTTTTTAGTTTTAGTCTTAGATCCTTTGTGGCTATTATATTAATAAATGAAATAATTTAGAAGAAAAAACTTTTTGTTTCCAAATGTCAAAGTAAATTTAAGGCCTTAGATTTTATTAAAAATATTATTTCTTGTGAAAATATACATCCAGTTTATCCATACAGAGTTTCATGCAGGGAACGTCTTTCGGCTTCCACTATTTCTTCCACTATGGCATTAAAAACGATCTTCAATGGCTATTGCGCACGATTCATAGATTTCAGTATCGAGAGCGGCTGTCAATATCGGAAGGGCTTACAACTCGTATGAACATATTAACCTATTACTCCTTTCTCCTCCCCTTAATATTTGTCTCCATCTCTTTGGATATGGACGTCATTATCAACAGGGTGTTTTGGGTTCAGGAGAATAATTCATGGTTTTTTGAAAAATATACTTTGAAATAATTTAGGTACCCCGTTTTCACAGGACTACTCTTTATCAATGTAAAATAATATATATCTGCCGGTACCATTAAATGAAATGTGATGAAAATAAAGCTTTAAAGTTGCTATAAGTAAGTCTTTCACTATCAGTCAAAAGAAATATACGAGGTTATTAGTCTTGGTAGGACATAAAGATCTGTATAAGCAGCCATATGCGCATACATGTTAACAAGGATAATTGTAATCGGTAGGGTAGAGTACAGTGGAATTTTTCGAATAATTCGAAAAATATTCGAATAATTTGTGTTCCTTTTTATTATTGGTTTTATTTTGGTTAAGATAGGTTTTGCATAGATACAGCCTATCCTACCAAAACACACCCTGTCATCCGACAATAAAATATGGTAAGTCCCTTAATTGGGACGGAAACAATTGGATACATGGTAGGTCCTTCTTTAACTCCGCATATTTCCTTCCTCTCTTCATTCCTTCCAACATGCCTATCATATTTCTACCCTTTCCTTGTTTCTAGCGTTCTTTCTTCCAACACAGTCATTTTTATTACATTTTCCATAGCTTGATGGTAAATGAAAGAGTTATGAAGCATGGCGTACGACTATTTGAAAATATCTTCCAATTTTGGAAGCATTTTGATCAAATTGCAGAAAATATTTTAGAATGTGCTTTCTAATAATCATGTCTTAGTACAGTCGAATATTTCGTGTCTAAAGCGTCACCTCTCGTACTTCAGATGTACGTCTTGTGCATTAATTTAACTTAATACTAATCATTCTGATATTTCTGTCACAGTGACGGGAGGAATTGTAATTTACCTATTATTATTGGTAGTGGATCGCGGTAGTTCAGGAGTTGTACTACTGAACGGACGGCCGGGGTTCTATTCCCGGCAGATCCACCCAAGCTGCGTGATTTTCCGGGTACCAGATCTTCCTGGGAAACCATAACCGTCACAGGTTAAGGCACTGGCCCCGTTACCATGATGTGTGAGTTTCAATAGTGATTGTAGGCATGTGGTTTTCGTTTTTTGCACACCGTTTATAAAAGTACACTTATCTAACCGAAGTTTTGTAAGACAAGCTAGACCTCACTTAACTACACAAGTAATGTGGATTGTAATCCATTGGTGGTTAACAGTAAGTGTTTCAGAAATGCACTTAGAAATGTCAAATAGATTAACTTTCTCGTGTTCTTTAGTTCACTACTGATGTTTGGGTGTACATTTCCTTTTTTTCATATCTTACACGTATAGATATATGCTTTTAGAATTTTTTGTACATTTTCTAGTGCCAACTATACTTGAAACTTTTGTCTTGTATGAACTCAGGGCTTAACATTTCTATATATTTTGAAAAGTCAGCTCTTCCGATTTTCATTCTTCATCGCGTGCTATAAACTACTTTTGAAGTACCTCCTGTTTTTACGGGGAAATTCATCTAGTTTTACTATACAAATATTTATTTATTTAACTTAAATACTCTTTTTGTCATTCCCAGTGGCTAATTTTCCTCTCGAGTTCCTGGTAATTTTTCTATTGACACCAATTACTATCGGGTCCCTAAAGGAATGACTACGTTCACAGCATTCAGTTCCAAGTCTCCATTAAATCTGGTATGCTAAACGCCAGACTAAATTGACCGGAAATTGCGGTTTATAAATATATTAATTACATTATAATGCAACCTTTTATATTATTTACATTATAATTCAACTTAAAAACTATATTTTATGTTTATATTCGTCTCTCTTTTATTTTACCTGCGAAATTTTCTTTTGTATCAACGTTTTACCTTTCAAAGTCCTCCTATTAGAGATCTTACGTATTGTCCGTTTTAATATGTGTAACTATATTTTCTTTTTATCCCTAAGTTCTTCGATGGGTTAATTCATTGCCCTAAATTATCCTAGTGATACTTACGCTTTCCGTTCTACTGAACTGGTCTCTACTCTGTGTTGCGTCCCTATATTCCCATCACGCCCTTTCTCCCCCTCGTCTATTCTCCTATAGCCAGGGAGCTACCAATTATCGCATTTGAACCCAGCTCCAAACGCCGACGGTCCACCGCGTGCTTCCGGGAACAATCTCTTTCGCCGGATCTTCCTCCACCAATCCCTCCTATCCCTCCATCGCTTCTTTCCATTGCTCGGCCCAGGCTGCCCTCCCGCACTATTATTAGCCAAGGATCTCTTGTCTTCCTCTCCCGTATGCTGTGGGGCTCTTTATTACCCAAGTCCTCAATCAAGTCCTCCTGATTCCCTTAGCCATACCCTTTCCTTAAGCAGCTGCTTCCACATCATCTAGGGATCAATCGTGTCGTCTTAAATCCTCGCGTCAATTACCTGAGTAATCCTGTTTTCTTTCTCTGTTGCATGTGATATTTCTCTCGTGGTAAAATATAATTTTTCTTCTTTTAAGTAGCTATATCCAATTTTTGCTTATCCTTATTTATAGTATCCTTCGGACTGTAACCACTTTTGGGGAGAGCACAGACACATCCAATTGCTTCTTCCTCGTTAAATTTCTCTCGAAAATGGAACGTGACCCGGACATTGCTTGCTTGCCGTTGCTCTGCGGGTGTCACAGAACGTTCGTTGAGTAAATATGGCATATACAGTATTGACAATTTATTTTCCTTTTCTCCAGTAACAAGAGCCGAGTTAAACTTGGGTTTTTGTTATTTTTGTTTGAATGCTACGCAACGTTTTCTTTGTAAATTACGATCTTCAAAACAGCCTTTGGTGCATACATGTACTTCTTTGATGGGTAACTACCTCCTTTTTCCTAACATTTAAGGATTGATTTCCTTAGGCTCTCAGAAATTAGGCTCTCAGTTGTGTTTTGCACATTCACCCGTTCTGTTATTTTCAATTGAGTACAAATAAATTTGATTATATTAATGAAATTTACGTGAAAATGCCTTCATATTTTCATCCTATTTTATCTACATCCAAATGCATTATAATATTTATTTTAATAATTTGGAAAATTAATGTTGAATTCTTGCAAATAATGTTATGGGGATAGAAATATAGAAAGTACGAGGACGACCGAAGGTCAAGAAACTAATTTAACCTAGTACCAGTATTCACACTCGGTATTTCTGCAAACCACCAGATGGCTTTACTTGTATGCAACGGCTACCCTCTAACAGGAGCGTTGCTAATAATAATGGCATTTCATGATGCCACATAGTTGGTGTAGTCACCGAGTTAAAATGCTTGTATGGCATTGTGTCGTTGAGAGCGTTTAGCACTTAGGCGCTTATGGTATAAATACTTGTGACATTAAATTGTTGTCCCTAGAATAATGTGCGACAAAATATAATCCACATATTCGGATATAAAATAGTTTCGAATAAATAAAGTACCTCACTACTCACGTAATACGGCCGTGATAATGAATGATGGTTTTGGTTTATCCTCCCGTTTTTGTGAACATATTGCTAAAAATAGTCTTTTTATGGACACCACTGTGGTATTATCTTTCTTTTTACGATTCGTTCGTTTCAAAACAGTGGAAATTGTTACGAGTATACTCCAGTAATCGTTCACAGCCAACAGCTACTAAATGCATAATTTTCACTACACCTGGCCATTTTTCTTTACTGAATATGATTTTAATGCGTCCATGATTCAAATGGTTCATATTTTTCAATTAAAAGTTTCTAATAGGTACTCTCAAGTCAGTAACCCTATCCTAATGAATGAGCTTACAAGAATTATTGATACATAAATATAATTTTTAATAAGATGTAAGCAGCTCATTTTTACTAACGAATACCTAAGTTTTGGTGGAAAAAAGATGACTTCATGACTGAATATCTTTATATTCAGACACCTGATTGCGTCCGTAAAGCAATTTCACATAGATATTCGTATATGGTGATTTTTCAAAGTCGTGGGAATTACCAATTGCAACATCAAATGCATTCCGCGGCATTGATAGTTAAATTTTTCAGCAAGAGCGTCCTGGTAAAAATCTCATAAGCGTTCTCGTTTTGCCTCAAAGAAATCGGGATTGGCGGATACTCTCCTTGTAAACTAAGTATACTTTCATTATGAAACAGTAGCGGGCACGTGCCAACGGAAACATGGGTGAGGGTTCCCAAACATATTTCTCATTCTGGCAATCGGTGTTTATTCTGGAGAACCACTCGATTCCCTCCCTTTTTCCGTTCTCTCTCCCCTCCTCGCCTCTACCCCACACGAGCTCTCTCTTTAATACGATTTCTTGCTTGTACTAGGAATCAAAATGGAAGTAACGTGGGACGGAATCTCTCGCGCTAAAATCCCGAAGGTATTTCCGTTGCCTTTTGTGAGAAACTTACGTTGCAGCAAAACCTCGGCTGCCCTGGCGTCAGATTTTCTTCGTGCTCCGCAAAAGAAGAAGAAAAAGTAGAAGACGGGGTAGAAGGCAGACAAAGACCAGCTGTACTCCTCTTACCGTATTGCAGGGAATGCTGTGTTAGCGAATGCGTCCACTCTCCTATTTGTTCTTAGTTAAGACTTTGCATGCAATCTTATAAGGGCAGAATTTCACGTTTCACATAACACTCATTCGTACAATGCACGGAAAAACTCGAGTTGAAATACAAAATAGTGTGCTATGAGCATTATCTGATTTTCTATGTAATGAACTTAGTCAAATTTACAGTAATAAACAATCAAACGCGTGTGCTTAGAAATGCTAGCAAATTTCGCTTTTTCGTCGATAAAATCGTAGTGTATGCGTCTAAAAGCTGAAAATGATACTTTTTCAAGGAAGTGTTATTCGAATTAGTTCTAAAAGCTGAAGCAGTATCAAAGAAGGAAATAGTGTGCTAGTTAAAATATTCCTATCTATAAAAACATCGTATGGCGTTGTAGAGGAAAATTCGCCCTAACTGGATATAGGCTCATCATAGAGATTACATGTATTGATTAAATTATATTTCAATTCGTGCGCTGAAAATGGAATTTCCGAGAAACTTTTGAATTGAATTTTATCCAGTCTATATTTACATATTTAATTTTAGGATTTTCGATTTTACCCAACGAGTGAAAAAATGCTGAACAGATGTGTTTATCCACCGAAAAATTGGAATTTGCAATCCAAAAGTTGAGATCCAAAAAAGAGGTTACTCCTTTGATAGTTGGAAACCAATGAACTTAATTTTTAGGATTTTTCATGTATTGGATCAAAGTTATTTCGAATATTTATGTAATAAATAAATAATAAGACTAATTATTTCAGATTAAATAATCCAAATGGGCTGGAGTTTCTGTTTCTCTGTTGATGTACACGTATTCTATGTCAAAATAATAAAACTTTCCCCAATAATTCCGTCTACCGAAACGTCCAACCCGCAGTTGTGACACGTCGCTAATGTGTACCGGATAACTGCAATGGCTTATCGAAAAAGCGATCAAGGACTTATTAATGTGACGTCGTATATTAATGTTCAAATTTCCATTCAAGAGGATATAATATCGGATTTTTTGCGCCCGTATCCCAATCCGACGACCCGATTTAGGTTTCCGGGGTGGCAGAATCATGAATTTTCTACTCCAACTCGAATTTCGCATGTTATGAACGAGTAATAAACAAAACAATAAAAATTGCATTAGGAAGCGGTTTTTTGAGTTCATCTGGTTTCTCTATGCCACCATAGAATAATTTTCAGTTAATTCACCCTATAACTTTTCCTTGTCACTGCAAATATCTATAGATTTACCAAGTAACTCTGACAGGGTTACTTACTAATATCGTATGCTTTCAAGAACATTGAGAATATTTATCAGGAGTTGGATATAGATAGCTAATAGTTGATTATTCATATTGGGAGCAAATATAAGATTATTAAACTAATCCCTATCCCATTGACATTCTATTCCATTATTTTCTATTAACATAATTTAAATAAAATAAATGTTTTGAAAAACTCATCCATTATTTTCAGTCAAATGTTGATTGAATTATCGACAATTTAATATAATTATTTAGAATCTTGTACCATTGGTTCAACTAGACTATTTGCAATATCGCACAGGCCTGATAGCCCTAAGGGTCACGGATTCCATTTCTACCTTGATTTATCGAGTATGGATACTGTGCCATGCATTATACTATATTTCGGAATTCAGGAAACCTTAGGGAAAGCGACTGATACACAAAATTAATTTCTACACAAATAATGCACGTGACCCAATATGTAAAACGAAATCCTGTCATGCACTGCGCTTATGTCACGAATTTTGTAACCTATAGTATGAGCCTGAGGGATTCTATGGAACTATAGCTCACCCAGTGAGAGAAATTTTATATCCTCACAGTTATGTTATATTTCCGGAGTTTTTCATGATTCATTCTTTGATCTACCATCTTTTCTTTAAAATAACCATGCAAGTACACTTTCGCTTCATATTTTGACCTGTTTGTTTCTTAATCTCGAGCAACCAGTAGGCTCCATCGATCAGGAAAGCCAGCCTTGATGATTTATTCCCTTAATCCTCCCATTATTTCGAGAATTTGGGAAAAGTGCATTCCGAAGTCAGATCGCAACATCAACATTGCCTTTGGCGATGAAAAATAAAAGGAATGTTTTGAAATGGGTGCTACTTTTCAGAACTTGCCTTTTCGTCCGTCGTAGATTAATACCCAGGTATCCGGAGGAACAATATTTATGCATCCTAAAGGCATGGCCTTCGTGCATGACCCGCTATTTCATGAAATATTGAACGGTAGGTTAAGTTTCGTCTCTCTTGTGCCAAGGAATTGAAGATTAAGTTTTGCGAAGTGATCGCGGTTGATGGAACTTCGTACGGAGGATGAATGCACATACTCGGAGGAACGCCATGTAGTTCGCCACTTTTCTAAGTGACTCAATTTCTGCGCAAAGCGTCATCATGATGGTATCCGTGCACTAATAAATGCATTGTTTCTCACTAGGTAGTGTTGTGCGCTATTTGCCATGTCTAAAATCCCATGCACATTGTTCCTTTTTTTCCAAGATTTGATCAATAGAACTTTTTGTACAGGGCACCTGTAAAAATTACTTGGTATCATTGGAGCTGGGAGGAAGACTGTCATGGTAATATCGTAAATTAAAATTTTCAAATATATTTTATCTCCATTCATTTCTCTTAGTCCATTGCAATACAATTTAAGATTTGAAACCAGATCAAAAATATATGATTTAAATAAATGAATGGAGGTGATTGGAACATTTGAGCATGGTTGAGTCGTTAACGGTAAATTTTTCATTAGGAATACAACTTAAAGGAGATTGATATTTAAATTAATTATTTCCTTTTTTACTTACTATACTAGTATGCATCTTTATCAAAATTAATTCTAGCTGTTCATGAAACTCTGCTCCATAAATAAGTCATACTTAAATGTTTATAGTACTTTTCTACTTGCAAAAGTTCTCTTGTCGTGAAGAGTACCTTTGGCCTCTTCTCTACACACAACTGGCACATCATCTTTTAGCTGTCTACGGAACAGTATTATCAGGATCAAGCGCCTCTTACCCTGTAAACTGCTAATTTGTTGCCTCATCCACTTTGCCTTAATCCAAAGTCGACATTATGTGCTCAGAAACTCTTGGTATGCATACAATAACCTCTGTGGTTTTAATTGACTACTATATTGTTCAAGTTTCTGGTACTGCTGGGTGTCAGGTTGTCTTTTTAGGTGAGGCTAAAAAATAGGGGATTGTTAATTTTTTCAAAAATGTGAAACGGTAGACTGCAAAATTATGATATTGCTTTTTACTGTTTTTTCTTGAATGGATTCTTTTTTTCCTATTTATATTCAATTTTTTTTCAATCGGATACCTCTAGTTGAAGAATAAAATCCTACACGGCTTCGATTCTTGAACCCATTCATTTAAAAGCTCTTCAATATGAATTTCACGAAGAGCTATTGTTACAGCTTTACAGTGGCCATCTAGACATACTTGTACGATGCGGAAGTGCTAGTCCCGTTAATCTAAGCCCTCGGTGAACCAGCTTTAACAAGCTCCGACCGCTCTGATGACATGGTATTGAAAATGGCGAATATCATAAATATGGAGAAGACAAAAGTACGGGTAATTTTCTTCCAGCCTCTCGATGCCTGATACAGAGTAATACATCATCGCATGACATTTTAACGTAATATGTTAATCTTAATAACCCAAATTGGAGATTTTGTTTTACAAAAGACTGTTGTTTCATTTCATAATATTGAATAAATGTGAAGAATGATTTCACAGTATATGATTTCTGTGAACAAATAACTCATTTTCTCCAATAAACATTCGTCTTCCAATTTTTCCCTCGGTGAACATATACTTTTTGATAGATTTGCTGTTGTTTTTATTCTCAAGTTTCATTCAGGATGTTTATGCGATTCTCAAAGATTTTCCTTGATAAAAAAAATTCATATTTTCGCAGAAATAGATGATTTGATTCTTGTGAACAACGCGAACGCTAATAGAAACTTGCTGCTTCAAAGAGGGGTTTTGGGAATTCAAAAATGATTTCTACATCTATATCCTGCGATTTTGTTCTTCTCAGTGAAGTTTTGCACCACATTGCTTTATTTAGAAAATGACAAAAAGGAAGCTGGTGATCTTTTTAACAATGAGTCCTCAACTTGAAGCAAATGCAAATGGAAAAAGAAACTAATGTTTTAGAAACGCCTTCTTTACATCAACAGAGAAGCCTTCTTGTGTTTATTCTCATTGGCACGATTCCAAATCCAGCTTCGAGTTCTTTTATTTCAGGACGACCGTTTATGCAAAGGTCTTTAGCAGGTTTCCCTTGGGAAAATTCTGATAGATTTTTTTCCGCACACAAATCCTGACTTAATCGTCAAATTTTTTAAATATTTCCCGGGATAAAGTTTAAACTGCAAGAATCATCATAGAAATGCTGTAAATGTGCAATGGGGCAATGGTAAACAGGTGAATTGGATATCTTATAATTAATTGCGATATATTAACAAAAACCGTAAAAGTTCTTTAGGGAGCATTAAATTCGCAATTGTGTTTGATTTTGTTTCACACATATATATGTATATATAACATAAAATATATGTTTTTATGGGAGGCGACCGACAGCTGAGGTCATTTGCGCCATTAGGGATGAACAGGATAGGATGAAGGGCGGAGAGAAACCCGGCGTCGGCATTAGCCTACTCTTAACGAAAGGTGCTAAGGGGTCCGCAGCTTAACGTCCCATTCGACGGACGGCGTACTCTCTTAAAGCGGTCTCCATGATTCGAGCCCGTGTCCTCTGGGTGGCAAGCCAGAACGTTCACCACCGCACAATTCCTATCCCCTTTTAATACATATTAGCTTTTCATTAATCACTGTACGTTAAATGACAAAATAACATCTCAAGGTACAAAACACTAAGTATATTCTATTCTTACCCCAATATTAGGGCAAGGAGAAAAGGGTACAAAACACTAAGGATGCACCACTATCTTTCTACTTGTTTTCCTCCACCACACTCCAATATGAGATCTCATGGACACCGATACGGCACCGAAATTGACTGAGCGTACCATTTTCGATCGCTGTTTGATCCCCGACGATCTTTGCTACTTGAGATCCAGCCCTAACAGTTTTTAGTTACGGAACTAAATGTTGGTGGAAAACACCTACCATCAAATATATACTTTAGCCTCAGCATAAGCGCGGATAAAGAAGAGCTAGTTGTAGGGATGTATCCTGTAAATCATTCCCATTAAGCTACCTCCAAAGATGTTTGTCTTTTACAAATGTCTTGCATTGACTTTTTATCTACCTTTTGATGTACATCGTTTATTACATCTTATGAAAGTGATAGAAAAAAATAATTCTCAAAATTTTTATCCTCATACTATTTTCCGCTAAGTGTGTCTATTTGCGCTCTCGATTTATGAATTTTCACACGCAACGACGACTTAGACATCCGAGAGGTTTCTCATGCTCCTCATTTTCCATCTGTGAAATATCTCATTTGGTTCCACGTCAATCTTAGCCGGGTTGTTCATCTTCCTTGCACCGTATTTTTGTCATTCAACTCTGTCCTTGAGCTCCAACGGCTCCAGCAAACAGTAAAACCTAAGAAATACTTTTTGTTGTATTGCCAACTTCAATATTTACAAAATCATAGAACAAAAATATCATATGTGGTAGCAATGACTTGACACTGTCACAATGAATAAATCAATTACTGTTTGCTTATATAGCAAGAAAGAACGGAAAAATTGTAAAACGACCGTAGGTTTCACTTGTCACACTTCGCTACCTCAAATTTTGGAGTTAAGCTCATGTGATTACGAATATATTTCCCCGCATAGGGGATTGTGATAGCTTGCTTGTGTGGGAACTTTTTGTGTTTTATCAAAACTTACCTTCTATCATCTTGATAATATCCTTTTTGGCTATAACGGATATTATCTGCTGCTTAGCTTGGCGTTAGCTGCTTTACTTGGCGTCTCCCATGGTACGGTATTTGTAACTCTCTAGCCTTTGTTTACAATCATCCTTGAATCCTCCATTATTAGTAATTATAGATGCTGCGTTCTATTAATTTTAGATTTTATATAGTTAGAATGTTTTATTGCATTACATTTTTGTGATTGGTTTTAGATAATTTGATAAAATACCCGTCATTGTTTTATTTGTAACTAAAAGTGCTTTTATGTATTAATATCTTTGATGGAAATAATTTTAATCAGTGGAAATTGCAGTAATTCTTAATGATTAAACTATAAAAATATCCTTTTCTAATTCGGTTTTCGTTATCACGAAATGTTTTCATGTATTTGTGTGCCTCGCCATTCATAATGTACTCGAAGGCCCTTCCTCTCGGTTGACTTTCCGAAAAATTGGCTATTTGTGCTAATCTCTTATTCAGCTTTATGTATTTAAGTACTCTCTCCCGTTTCCATTCAAATAGGATTCGGAAATTCGATGACTTAACGGGTGTTTTTATTTGTTTGCCATGTAAAATGGAATCTATACAAATAAAAAGAAAGTGACTTCCTAAACGGGACAAATGTGATTCAAATGTCAGTTTCTTTCAACATCAACTAATATCTACCCTTTTTTCCATAAATAATTCAATGATAAATGAAATACGCTTATAATAGATGTTGTCAATAATATTTGTCCACGGGTTCGAATATTTTTTTAATGTTTTTCAACCAATACGGATAACGATGAGTTTAAACAATGACTCAACCGGGATAAATTGTTTCTTTGGATATTTATGGTCATATCTATTCATAATAATATGAAGTAAATCATTCCTTCCTGACGAATTTGAAAGAACGTCTTTTATTATCATATTCATCAAATTTCATATTTAATCCCTCTACGATAATTGGCTAATTTCCATCACAAAAAAAGTGCTTATTAATTTATAGGTTCTCATCGTAAAACTACTCACTTAACTTTAAGGATCAGCCTTTCTAGTAACAGTCGTCACAATTAATATATAGTATCTCTTCCATGATTTTCCCATGAGTTGTTGTACATACAAATATTCCTTGATTAATTATATTAGGACCATAATTCACAACACTCCTCGATTTTACTCGTTTATGTTTTCTTATTCGTTTCTTCAAGTATCGTTGATTCCTCCAAATACATCGGCCTTTCATATGCATGCATAAAAGGTGATGCAAATCATAGATGTGAGCTCCCATTAAACACTAAACTCATTTCTGAGTCCTTTTCAAATGGGACCTGGACCTTGTCTTCTCAAAATTGGAGTGACATTTTGGGCTCTCCTTTAAAACGCTCGTCAGTCCTCCGAATTACTGGAATTCACCAAACTTGTGTCTCCTACCTTACTTTATCCGCTCTTTAAATCTCCGGAATTTCAGTCTTTTTTTCCAGACCAACCAAAAATACCTTTAGAGAAGTAGGGCTATTTTCTCGTGGAACTACTCCGCCACCGTCTTCTTTCCATGATATTCCTGATTTTCCGGGAGGATGATTTTGCTGATGAATGATAGAATGTTCTCGGCTTCCGCCCTGGCCACCAGGGAATGCGTAGCAGAAGTCTCTATCTTCTATGTAAACCGACTTCTTCTTGAGGGATTCGCATGCGTTCAATGAGTTCAGCACCGTGTCTCGATCCGTTTTCTTGGTTGGAAGGCTCCTGGGTGGCTTTCGTCGCCGAAGACCTTTCAGAAGGAGGTGAATGATTACGGTGCCGAGTGCGAGAACGCGAAGTCGAGTGTACTTTTGTGATAGCGAGGGTCAGATGAAATGTTCCGTAGCTATCGTATGTTTGCGACAGCTGCGGCTGGGCTATTTGTACAATGGAGAGGAGACCCGGCGCGTACAACCGCCCAGCTTTTCACAAATACGTCCTGGCCTTCCGGTCGTCCCCCATCCCCTTCCTTTCGCCCCGAATATTCGTATTTCCACGGAAGTGCTCGAAATCGCCCGCGTGTTTGCATCCGTTGATTCTGTCGGTGTACCTCACTCGTTCCCTATCCTATTTTCCTCGGGCAAGGCACAATCTACAGCCACTGCTGGAACGTTCGACTCGTCGTCAGAACCCCCCCCCCCCCGAGGGCGTCTGAAGCCCATTCTCTGTAAAACAAATTGAACAAGACTCGATTCGAGTTTCTTGACCTTGTCTCTCAAACCCCGTATTTGAGTCGCGTCACGTAGGGAGACGGAGTTAGGAGGCCTACAAACACTCCCGTGACCTTTTCGCTTGTAATCCGCGATGGTGAGCCCGTAGGACAGCCCGTGGTAAATTTTTGGTTTAGTCATTCAGTATCCAAATCTAGGGGAATACCTACATACTTTCCTCATATCAGCGTGTCGTAGAGCATCTTGGCCGTTTCAATTTTTGAACACATATCTTGTGCATCCCATACAAAAAATGTGAAACTGAAGTTATTGGAATGTAAACAATTTTATCTCTTTCGAATGGAAAATTACTCCATTAAACAAATATTTCATATATTCTTATTTAAATCATAGAGTATTTCTTGATTTTAGTTAATGTTGATAAAATATTTTCTGTTGTACTTTAAAAATTTATGGTGGAAATAAATGTTTCTTTCGATTTCTAAAAAAATAGAGACCTTACTTTGGAAGTCACCCTCATATTTTGCATCTTTAAAGAGAAAAAAGGCTTTTGTGTTTACTGAAAGAGGTTATCGAATCGGTAGGATACCTTTAAGTAGCGTTCATGTAGATGGTATCTATTTATAATTCAGTTTTTCAGCCGAAGTTGAAAATGCTTATTAGGAAAGCCACGAATATACGATCTTCTACTTGCTTAGTTTTAACAACTCTGACTCTTTTTCTGTTTCGATGATCCAGTAAAATTCTCGGATTTTTAATTTTAATATTTCTAGAGAAATAAATGGTATAATATCAAGCTAAGGGAATTTAATGGATGGGACTTATATATGTGGTATGATATCAAATGCATAATTGTTACTAACGAGTAGATATTAAATTGTGACGCGTGCGCCTTAATTAAAAGTAAATTAAACATCCCATGGAAAATCAACACTATTACATTACTGAATGGCCGTTGTTCTCACAATGAGAAATTCAAGCGCTCAAATCGATGAAACGTTGAATTCCGCAATGAGAGTTGTTCTCGCTGAACATGGCATCAGAAATTTTCTCGGCTTGTGAATTTACTCAGCGTTTTCTCCAATTAACCTTTTAAGCGGTGTTTTATTCGAATATATCGCGGGCTTTGAGGGTGAAATGACGCTATTTAATGATAAGATAGATACTTAAAAAACTGGCCACCTACATATTAGGAGGATGAACTAACAGTATGGAAAAGGGATTACTTACTTTGCGTGACTTTATAAATGACTTGAATTTCTTCATTTTAGATATTTTCCCATTATCTTCCAGTTGGGAACAGTTTTGTTATTTTGCAAATGTCTTTTCTTCAATTCATAGTAGTTTCGCATCAATATTTGAATTTCATTTCAATTACTTTATAGTATTTGAATTTAGAGCATAGGAGTTGCTAAGTTTTAATTAAATTATTAAGGCTACTGAAAAATTAATTTTAGGTCCTTTTCTAAATTGTCATCAAACCATTTTATCGATGGTGTAACTGATGTATTGCTTTCCACCATATTATTATTTATTTTATGTATCATCGTTGATTGTTCTTACGCGATTGTCATTTCCGCAATGAAATACTATCTTATTCTTGTCCTTGTTGATCTCCTAAGTGAGAGAGCCAAAAATTAGTTTTTAAAGTAAATACTCGGGAGAAATATAATCTAGAATATGTTCCACTCTCATACTTATTCCCTACTCTTTTGAAGCTGGATGGATGCCAGCATTGCAATTTATAATGCGTACAGAAGCTCTAATCCATATACCGATCTTATGTAAATCTAATCTCATGAACGATATGGATGTTTTTTCTGTACAGATTGCATGGAGGGTCAGCTAAGGTGGCCGAACGCCTGTTCTTGTGAGACTCCTATTACTACTCATTTTATACTTAAAATGCATCATTAATTTCAACTTTTATTATGTATCCACACTCATGTATTCACAACCGGATGAACTGATGCAGTGATTAGAGTTAATATCTATTTATTTTAAAATAAACACTGCGTCGTTGAAAGAATTTCTTTCAAGTGTACGTGGTGATATTGTATTAGTGATTTTCAATGACTGTCCGTGAACAATAAAAAGAATAACGTCCTAAATATAACGATTTTTACTGGAAAGTGGTAATATTTCTAACTTGATGAGGTTCTATTGCGATGATGTTTGGTATTATATTGTGATGATATTTGGCGATAAATTTCACTTTTAGGGATGTTGAGACACGAAATACATTGCAAACTAAAGATTTTTATCAGTTATGGTAAATGTGGTCACAGCTTTTTGATTTCATTTTCTAGGCATACTGTTGCTTAAGGTGAAAAATGGTTGGCAATTCATGAGTTTAAAAAAGTTATTCTGATTTTTAATTCCGAAATACACACCGATCTTCGGGTTGACGAAGGTGGTATTACAGATTTCGAAAATTTTGGATCATCATAGCTAGCCAACATTCCTTTATCCGCTCTGAGCACGGTCACTGCTCACAATGGTCAAGGAAACAGTATTTGGTTTAGCCGACTAGGAGTCAATTATGGGGTCCGAGACAATATGCGAGGGTTATGAGAAAACCGCTTTCAATTGGCGCATAATAAAAGGCCCTCTCTCAACATGGTGAGACCGCATGAGCAGCTGTAATCTGCACGGCCGTGGACGGTACTTATAGCTACCATAGCCAAATTCACGATTATCACCAGAGTTAAATATGCCGACTCACTTCCGTGTGTTGGGAGCGAGCGGTGCGCTCTTTTATGATTCGTGGAACCCAACTTAGGTCGTAACCGTCGGGCGTAAAAATGACTCCGACTGAACGATCGAATTAGCCAGTCTAAATTCCGACGCCGGCTTTCTTGGTCTCTTGGTATTTCTTCGTTACAAAAAATAGAAGTATATTCATCACTGTGATTGCCGTACTCGCTTCAGTCCATGGCTCAAAAATATAATACGATATAACCATTTTAGAGATATCTCCAGATAGGCCCAAGAAAACGGGACTCATCGAAGGGTAAATTACTTTTTTGATTCGTTTTTGGTAAATAACTACATGGAATATCATTGTTTGGCTACTGCGTAAAGAATTATTGGGAGAGTTAGAGTGCTAATACTTTTTAGCCACTAAGAATTTTAATGGCTGGTGATTTTTCCATCATTTTCTTATGCAAGAAAAGGATTTAGCTTGTTCTCTTATCTTTGAGAAAACATTAAAAGGTCATTCATTCATTCACGGCCAGAGTGGTTACTTTTTTTCAAATAAATAAAGTAGTGTCATTATCAGACTATAGCAACTTCATTATCAGACTATTGCAATTTTGTTCCGAGAAAGTGATTTAGTTATACATTAAATAAGTTATCGCAAAAATAATAAGTTAACAAGTTATTCGTAAATACACATTAGAGGGGGATGTTACCTCAAAAAATCAATCTGAGAATCGTCATTTTTTCATGAAATAAAAAAATCATGGTTAGTATACTGCTTTTATAAATTTAGCAAAAGTTATAAATCATATTAAAGACTGATTCTGTGAACACTTTTTGGCCTTATTTCGAAGTTGGTTCTCAATTTTTTCTTAGTAGTCTTGCATTATCAATGTAGGTGATTTTGAAATTAGATCACGCTCCTTGAAAAGAAAGGATATAAAATATTTCACAGACAGAAAGTTGAGCGGATATTCATCACAGTTTAACGAGTAAGACGGTTACCCCACACTAATAACACAAGCGAATGTTTTCTCTGTCTCTAATCTCGCTCCTCTTCACATCTGTAACATCAAATAATAGAATACAATTGAATACATGCATATGCAAAGTGAACTATTTTGTGTGGATGAGAAGTTGACGGAAATAGTTAAGAATGCACCGGCAAGCTTCGCCTGTGCGGTAGGATCAATTAATTTTTCTGGAAGAGTAAGTGAAACGAGAATATTACGGTGAGAGTTATTATGTTATGGGATTAACTGATCGAAATTGGAGGACCACCGACCTAACGAAGTCCGTAAGATGATCTCCATGCCTAATATCAAACCCGAACGGTGGGTTGAGTTTTCTGGCACAGTGTCGTCAGGGGAGACGGCGAGATACAAGAAGTATTCATCAAAAAGAAAGCGCGATAATTTAGTGTAAATGAATATTACCATAATATTATCCAGCTAGTGTCCTCTAGAGTGCGTACAGTTAATGATTTGTTAGGTATTATTCATTTTCATTTATTCATAGAAAAATGTAATTGTGTAATTACAAAGAGGAAACGCTTCAGCGCTGATATTAGTTGACCACATTTATAAATTCCTACTGACCAGTGTTAGTTCTCTATTGACCTGATAGATTTTCAGTCTTGCATTCCTACTTATTCAGCTAATTTATTTGTCCTTTGGTCTTCGTTCCCCATAGAATCTCTACTTCAATTAATACTATTATTGCATTCGGGAAGGGGAGGTTTGACGGTATATTTTTAATTGGAGTTGAAATGAAACAGATATTTACATGACTGAAGAGAGTCTCAATAACGCAAAATAGCAATAATGTAATGTATCAGCATCCTCTGAATGAAGTGATGGTATGAGTGGTGGAACGATAACGTGGCGTAACATGTTGGAAATCCTTCATGATGCAAGAAAACACTGCTTTTTCAGAAAAAAAAAATTTCCTCATAACGAAATTTTAAAAATTTCTATGTGGAAAAGCAAAGTGCGTATCAACTTTCATCGTTTAGGATGACATAAATAGATATGGTAGTTATCAGTTAGTGTGCAGGAAAGACGTAAGTCCTAGGGATCCAGAAGAAGAGAAAAATAAAGAATGGAGGGGAAGGATTTCGGAAAAACCTGAGGTTTTCCAGGTCGTCAAACCTTTTTTCTGTCTATTTTTCCTCATCATATACCTTGTCAAGATTGCAAAGTGAAAACTTGGATTAGTGAGATACAATAGTGTCAAATAGTCGCACACAATCTGGTTAACGCAGAATGTCCACTTTTTCTGCTGGAGGACGCTGTAGTATACATATATATACGTGGGGGAAACTACTATACTTTAAGTATTCCAGCCCCAAACATAGATTTGACTGTAGATATACTTGTCTTGCTCTCAGGCGTAATGTATGTTACGATAAAGGGATTTACTTAAATACGAAAGTAGCCTAATTAAGTAGGTTCATGTTAACACGTCTGTCATGTTATTTTGATTATTGAGCCCATCAACATTTTTCATATTGAAATATGAAAAAGGCCAGACAATTTTTTGGCCACAGATCCTGTTTTACGTAAATGAGTCAAAATATTCGTTAAATATTATTTAATCAATATATATTTTGTCCCCAGCTGATATGCTATGAGAGGATACTATTCACGAAGCTTCCACGGATCTTACAAAATCTCCTCACTCAAGTCTAAAGTCCAATAAATGCATGAATACTTTCTGGTTTTAGGAATGGTAAATATTTGCTTAAACTAATGCTTAATTTGCGCAACGTATTTTTTCCGATGCCTCCAATAAATTTGCTTAGGTTTACAGAAATCAAATTATATTTTTTCCATTTGTTTCTCCACAGCGTTTTTTATATTCGTATAGAGGTGAAAAGCGTTTGCGCGTTTCCGCATCACATTCCACTACCACAAGGCTGTGTCCGTAAGGTGGATTAATTGCAGATCTCATTTTCCGAACCAAACCCCCTTCCCTAGCCAATCTCGTCACACCATTACTTCCTCCACGTCATCTCTTTAACCGCGCCATCGACGAAAGTAGCGTCTACTTCCTTCACTTTCCTCCGTCCCCTCGCACAGGAAATAAATATCCTATCTCTCCGAACCTTGCCCCTGCCGCCCTGCCGAACTCTTTATTGGTAGCACCCATTCCCTTTCTCTCGGACGACGTCACTCGCTGCCTGAATCCTCTTTAAGGGTTCGGGCCCTGGCTGTTCGCCCGGTCATCACCCCCTCTCTTCCTCCAATCGTCTTTCACCCTTGTCTCTCTCGATCTCTCCCCCGCACACACCTCTCCATCTCCCCCAGAACCTCAGTCACTTTCCACCCTCCTACCGGTCCCTTCTTTTTGGGGCAATTGGCTCTGCACCATCGACCGCAGGAAGAATTGATTCTGCAACGAAAGTGCGTGCGCTCCGTTAAGACCGGCACCCCCTCCTTTGGAGTGGCCGCCCATTGTCTGGGAGGAGGGTAGCAGGAGGGGTTAATGAGGAGGGAGTCATTTCAATGCTGCCGGTCTATCGGATCTCGTCGGGGTGATTTAAAGTCCCTAACGAGACTTCCCGTTATTTGGCGAGAGAAAAATGGAATTTCTCATGGGCCTCGTTCACTAATTCATTAGATGAGGTGGAAGACACTGGCAGCGTTTTGGACCAAAGGGAACGACTTCCTGAGAAATCATTGATGATGGCGGGGCATTGATTCCTCACCAGCCCATCTGGGGCGCGTTTTTGTCTGTGGTTTTGAATGCCCGTACGGATCACTCGGTCATTTGCGAACAATTACATAAAGTGCAGGTGGTCTGATCTCATAGAAATTTGAATTAGATGTGTATTTAAATTGTTTTACATTTTGAATATTTTTTAGTGTTACCCATCCTTATATGAGAGTAAATTTTCATTTAAATATTTAATGGAGCCTTAGGTTCGCTATTCCAGCTTTTCTAACATCAGCTGGTTTGCTGTGTTTGTATTGATCCCACCATTGCAACACCATTCGAAAATCTCGATTGTAACACCATCGAAGCTATTTTTATTTTAAAAAATTTATTAGATTTTTTATTTATATTTAATAAAATAAGTTCATAAACCAGTAAAAGTCATTTTGAGAGGAAGTAGTCTGACATTCGGATCGTCTAAAAAAACATTACTACCAACTTGTTAGTGTTCCACCTTGCCTGTGATCACATTAGCGATTTGTAGATAAAATGCTGCTTTCCTATTAAATGTGCGTAGATAATTACGAAAACTTAAAATAATTTAAGTATTTAGCTTTTTACAATAAGGACTACAGGCTAAAAATTAATTAGGCAGAGTTTCCCATCGAGGATGGAAATACAATTATACTCCGCAGTGAAGGAGCTCATTATGTAATAATTACGGCTTCGGTTAAGTCAGTTTCAAGCGTGAATTGTAAGACCGAAATGGCGTAGTCATTTTATCAGGTCACGAAACTAGGTCGTGAACATAGGAAATATCAAGCCTAATATCCATCGCAACACCCTGATATTATATTCTATATGCTTCAAAGAGAAATGACCACAGCACGCAATAGCTAATACCCCAGTACATCTTTAGACTGAAGTTCAAAATAAAAATGTGAAAAGTTATGAAAGTCCTATTGAAAATATAAATTTGGCATTATTTGCTTTTTGTATACCACCTAAGAAAATTTTACTGAAATAATTCACTGCGGAAAATTGCGAGTTAACTACATTATATTTTCAACTAAAGGTACTAATTGCACATTTTTGAGTACAGAATACTTCTGTATACCGTGTCATTTGTTTCACTCAATGAGTAGCAATAGTTGACTTTGGGAACACTTTCTCCTAAAATGTAAATGCGAAGACAATACTGGCTGGCTCTCTTAATTTTGAAACTACGATTTAGAAATAGGGAGAAGCAATGCATCTGAATTTATTTATATATCTGATATATTTATAAAGAACCCCTCTAACCTCCCAGAAATTGCTTAGGAATCTCTTAGATTTTAGTACATACCATTAGTATGAGTACAAAAAGAATATTTATACATGAATAAGGATTGAAAATCAGGAAATATATTGCTGGATTAATTGTAAAACGTTTAGTCCCTAAATATTACCTTTATTACAATGTTTTTTTCAATTTTAAATATTTTGAGATAATGTTAGTGATACAGGACGCCGTTATATTTTTTTTAATTTTAGGCTAATTTTATTTAATAAAATGATACGCAGAGTCAATGACAGACTTGTTAAAGCATATTGAGGAAACGCTTTATTCCCCATCAAGGATTGCCTATTATTTCGTGCCTAAAGCTGTACGAAAGTTATAAGTGGTCAGCTTAGAAGTTGGCAAAATTAGCAACACCAAGGTAATAACCCACACTATTGAAATTGAATTTCATTTTCATTTCATAACTTATTTCATGAATTCATTATTCCGGTGAGTTCAGCCAAGTGAAATATTTAGAGCGAAGAAATGTTTTTAAAACGCTTAGTCGTGCCAAAATATTTTTCCATTACTTTCAAATTTAATGCTCCTTTATGAATTTGGCTTTTCGGCTAAGGTCTATCGTGAATCGTTACCAAAGGATTATGGCCTTTTTCCGATTCTCACCGCGAAGCGGCCTTGCCGTTATGAAATTTCCGGTTCAAAATCGTAATTTTTCTTGCAGAAATCCGAATTCATTCGCCGAGGAATATCTGGGACGTTGCACTGGCCCACATTGCTTAAATGTTCAGTCAGGGATTTCGGAGAATAAAGAAGCGGGGAAGTGCAAAAGAAGGTATTACATAGATTTTGTTGGTCTTTTTTCGCCTCAACGTGTCTTTATGTGTTCCATATCCATGTTGAACTCCTCTCCTCGAAGTTACGCTGCGACATTCGTCGACCTCGCTGTATTTCCTTGAATTAAAAACCCGCTTGCTCCTTTAGGCGATTCGGAACGAGGAGTGAATACGGGAGATGATGCCAAATATGAATGCCAGGGACAATCTGTTAACAGGAATTGGGTCAACCATATTTTAAAGGGCATGGAAATTGGATGCCCGCACACGTTTTTTTGTTATCTTAGATGGGTATTTCAGTCACTTCAAACAGGTGTAATATAGTGCAAGAATTAGTTGCAGAGAACTAAAAAACAGCAGTGTTTGCCAACCTATGATTTTCTACTGGCTGTTTGCATTATTGTTTGGATTTTACATCCTGTTCTTGCTGAGTTTCTTGCCGTGATGATTTAATTAAGATCTTATATCTATAACAACGCGTCTTTGTATAAAAACACACCCTGGTGCAAATTTTAAGGCTTAGAAGCTTTTACTTATTTGCCGAAAGGTCTTTCCAAATATTTTATGAGACCAAATGACATTTACATGCTTTCATAAATAGAAAATGTGCATCGATGAAATTTCACATTTCAAATAAGCGTCTCATCAGTTTGCCTTGTAAAATTTCATTTTTAGTATGCCAAATGGTACGAGGCCTACATTCTAACAGCTGTAATTCAACAAATCTTGAATAACAGACTAAACACGGACTATTATTTGATTGCTCTTATCTGTTTAGAACCCTCTACGTAACAAGGTTACGACAGAGTTGCACCGTAGGAAAGACAGATAGTATCAGTTGAATAAAGGACTCTTATTTTATTATCTTGCGATAGGATTGTAGTAATAAAATGTACCTTAAAATGTTTTACTATCCCGCCGTGGATAATTTAAATAATGTGAAGTATTGAAGAAGATAAACGTAATTTTACATTTCAAACCAATTTTAAACCAATGTAATCATTCTGTAGATAAATATAATAATAATTTAAATTAAAAAAATAACATTCAGTACAATGCCCGTAATATAACCCTAGTATACTAAATTTAAGCGGGTAATATTGGTAAAAATATCATATTTTTTCTTTAGTTTTGCCAATCCAACGATGATGTATCCGGCCTGTACAAAAAAAGATGATACTGGTCTTTCTACGCGCGACCTTCTTGACGGTTCATAATTAGTGTAGTGTCGACTTTTAGAAGCGTCTATGAGAAGCAAAACACCGCCTTGCTTGTGGCCTTACGAGTATCTCGACTTGTCTCCGCAAAACAGGGATTCTAGTCTTATAAACGTGAAGGTGATGTTGTTCCTTTCCCTATTTTCCTATTTCCTTAGTTGAAATCCACTTTGATAGGACGCCAATTTGCAATTACTGAAGACATCCAAGAAAATTGTACCGCAGACATAAATGCTATCCCGAAGTAAACGTTCCAAGCGGTATTTGAAAGTTGGCGAAAACGTTGGGATCGTTGTACTGGCTGTATTAGCAACCCAGGGCTGTATTTTGGAGACGATAAACATGATTAAATGATAACTAATAAAATAAAGTATTTATTCAAACAGCCTCATCTCTTTGTGAACGATCTTGTATAATAAAATATGCCTAAAGAGACTGCATTAGGCTATTGAAAGAATTATGTGTTAAGGTTAGGACTTTTTGTTGTCATTTTTCGTTTCTTTGAAAATTGCATCCCACATAAATTGTGCCATAGGGCTCATATCTGTTTTGAACACGTGTTCCCCTTTTTATGACGAGGGATTAATCCTCTCTATTTAATATGACAGAAGAACGAAGTTATGGCATAGTATTAAGTAAAAGAAATAATTTGAAAGCCTAACTTTGATGAAATGTTAGTTTAAAAAGATTCTTTCCAAAAATGCACCTTTTAAAGGGCTGCTTTAACTTACGTTTTTCTTAGATCACAGCTGCAATAAAGACGGTGACGTAGTAAACTTTAGTATGATGCATCCTATTATGTTGCTTTGAATTTGTAGTGGTGCACTATGTCTTCGAAAGTTTTCTTTTGCAAACAGTCACGGTTATGAGAAATGGGTTTCAAAAATGCTAATTAGTGCTTATTACTAACTCTGATATTTCCCCTTCTCGGAAAATAAAGAGATGTATCCTGAATGAATTATTAACATATACTACAGTTTTAGCTTCGACTTCAACTTTAGTGTGGGCCAATTTTTAATATTAGTTAAATGTACATGAGTTCTTTCCAATTGATATCCCCCTGTGAGGTCGCTAATCCCCCTTGCCAAAAGTTTTTTATCTATCATCATGGAATTTAGGACCATTTTTTGCTACATTGGCAAGCAAAAATAAGGGTTAGTAGTAGTTTCAAAGAAAGGATACTGGACGATTACAACGCAAGTTAGAAATATCTAGCTCGCTCCTCCTTTAAGCGGAATATCTATTTTTTCACAAAATATTTGAATTAAATATATGTTTTTGATTATTTGTATTGGAAAGGCCTTAAATGGAGCTCAGAAAATGAGTCATTTATCCGATTTTAAAGGCCTGAATGTTGAATAGGGCTTAATATCATAGGATAGCAATTGTTTACACCATTTATGACTTTACGTTTCCATAATAGTGAAAGAAAGTCTGGTTACTTCTGTTAGTAAAAGAAATCCTTTTCTAACAGACCGCAGAAACATGCTGCCTTTTAAGTATTTATACTATTTTAACACTATTAAATGTGTAACGGTTATACATGTTTAGTGCAATAAGAGCATTTATAACTTTTATTTGGGAATGTTTTCATGTTGTCTTCATATAGATATTCATTTGGTCTTAAAAATCCATACTTAATCCAGTTTCAACGGCAAAAAACTTAAAGGTTATATTAAGTAATAGATATTTTGTTTAAAGACGGAATTGCAAATGTAATGCTGTTCCCCCATTACCGTTAAGTGCTTCAAGTTTGGAGAAAAACATTTGCAAAGTTATTTATAAACCGGTGTTTTTCTCATTATTTCTAGAAGTATATTTCTCGTTATTGTGTAAAAATAACTATTCTGTAGTTGTAAACCTTTTCATTTTACAGACTTTCAAATTGAAAAAAAACTCATCAATGGTTTAAGGTATTTTAAAATCCAACTTTTAAAAACACAAATACTCTCTTTTTATAAAGTGACTGAAAAAACTGGAAATCATTTTTAAGAAAATGTAACCCAGGAATTTATTACTACTTCGTACCCTCAGAACAATTGTTTTCAAAATAATTGAAAGGTCTCATTTTTGCTTGAGTCACTGGCGAATAGAGAGCTTGAATCCATTGCATCGACTGATAAAAATAGAAAAAATACTTTTGAGCAAGGGTCATTTAAAGGAACCTATGGGGAAGATGTAAAATATTAACGAGATATTCCAGCGACCATTTAATTTAAAACTGGTAAATTTCATATGGAACTACTGGACTGATTTGGAATCAATAATTAGGTTTCCAATGTTTACAGACCATAGAAAGTAACGAGTGGCTTGTGAGTACACAGCTACTTTTTCGAGCATAATAATTTTAAATCAGTAATTTCTGTTAATGTTGATTTGTATTGGGATTAATATCAGTTCGCTAGGGGGAAGAGAGATTGTTTTTGTTTCACAACTATATCTTATGCATCACATAGTTCTTAACTTTTAATTAAAGACTTTTCAATCAAAATACATATTCAGTGCGAGTGAAGGAAAAATATTTGATAAGATGATTTTGCCCTCTAGTACTGTATTTTGTGTCAACAATGTACCTTGTTAGCAATGCACAAGATTCCCTTTGAACTAAGATATTCTAGGACAGTTTCAACGACCAGAACGAAAGCAGATGGCAGAATGATGTGCTCTGTAATGCCATTCATATTCTTGTAAAACGTCGCTCATAGCATATCCTCGTCCAAAATTCATAGGAGCACATTTGAATATAGGGCGCTGTTATTAGTTTCGGCAGTGTCAGATCACACCCATGTGAGCACAGTGGTTGGCTCCTCTGAGGACTCCTGTTCGTCATGCCATTTCGAGTATCAGTGGATTAGCGGCCATAAAACAGCATCCCGCGAGCTTCAAATGATTCGTAAAGCGAATTTCGGACGAAAGCTCTTAATGCAAATGCACGTGTTCCGAAATTTATGAGCCCGATGGCGGCCGTGGTTCGTTTCGGCTGAGGGTGGTGGCGGTGTTCCCGGGGAATTAATGTCCCGAGTCGCTCGTCCCAATTGGCTCGGCGAGTGCCCAATGCGGTCCTCGCCGATGAATTACAGCCGCAGCCCTTTTCATAATTTCTGAAATTTGTGCCATTTCTTCTCCTTTTGCTCCCCACTCCCGAAATGGAAATTAGGCTTTTGGTAACGGGCATCAGGAACCTCTCGGCGGATTTTCTTTTGCCATTAAGGGGATTTTTTCTCGTCACCACTGATGGTTTACGTCAATTACTTCAATCTGGGTTGGACGTTTAAAAATCATGACTGTGCTCATGTTTCATATTGAAGATCACCTAAATCAATAACTATGTGTGCCAAATCGAGAGTGGAGTGTTTATACATGTGGCATATGGAATTACCGTACTTCAAATTTTGAACACTAATAAATGGGAATAAGAGTTTTTAAACGAATAGTTTCGATTGAGCATCTTCACATGCAACTTCTTTAATAAAGGCTAATTTTGGCAGTAGTTTAATGAACTAATGAGGAATTGCAAATGAGGATACATTAATTTAGTGATGACCGCATTTCAGTCTAATAAATCATCTCTTCAATGAGAAAAACTAGAATATTTTTCCGACGATGACTTTCTAGTTCGAGTAGATTTTCTTCATACTGGAATTTATTTTCCCAGAAAATTCATTCACTCTAAGATCTCCCAAAAGTAGTACTCTGAGTCAATCAAAAACATTTATTACCAGAATTGATACATTCACGCAAAAGTCTTCGAGGTGGCACCCTTGTGTGTCCACACCCTCGGCTTTCGACGCCTCAAACGCCTTCTGGGAGGTGGCCCCCGGCATACTACTAAGGTCCCACGTCACGGCCTGTTGTAACGCTTCCAACAAGCCGTGGTGACGTCCTTTCAGCACGAATTTAAGGCGAGGAAAGAGGAAAAGTCTGGTGAGGCAACGTTATGGCTTTAGGGTGGCTGAGGCGCGGTCGATAAATTCTTGGAAAATCCGCATGCGAGTTTCCTTTTGCTCGTCCGAGGGAACTCACGGTACCAATTTTGCATAAACATTTCTCTTAGGGATGCCAAGTTGATCAGAAACCATGCCTATGCTTAATCTGCAATCTCAATCCAACAATACCTTCACTGAAGTATTCTGCATTGTCGGGTTTCACCGCGTCGTTTTTTGATTCAGACAACAGTTTCGCCGAAGTTGCATTCGGCGTCTTCAGGTCGAAGATGAGGGACTCGGAATTTTGCCACCCTTATATAGGTGGTCCCGTCTAGTGGCTGCTCGCTGATTGGTTGGTTCCCGGAGAACTCTCTTCCACGCGTTGTGGAGATGGTAGCCCCCATCTCTGTTAATGTTCTCCGGGTTTTTTTACGATCTTAATTGCTTCCCTAATTAACCGTGGGTAGTATCTACTCTCCTTGAATATTATGTTTGCTTTTTGGAATGAGATCTCGTGACCGGGTTCACTCCATTGGTGCTCCGAAATGGCCGACAGGTGAAACTGCTTTTTTATTGTTGCCCGGAGGTATTCCTTCATCCGAACTTTCAATGAGCGGCATGTTTCCCCGATGTACGCTTTCCCACATGAACAGGGTACTTGGTAGACCCCTTCGAATAGGTCTTTCGGAATTTGGTCCTTCGGTCCAGGGCGAGCGTCCGCTGTTTTCTTGGTGCAGTTAAATCTTGTCACCACGTCATGTTTTTTTTAGGACTCTGGCTATCTTCTCGGATGTTCCGGATACGTAGGGAATAGTAGCGTATGCGTTTGGGTCCGGTTCCGTCTGCTTGATGGACTTCTCCAAATCCCGTCTTCGCCTTTCTTCCCTGGCGATCCTTTTAAGGACCATATCGTTCCGATAGCCATTTTGCTGCAATGCTTTCAGGAGATGTTTCTTTTCCGTTGGCAAAGAATCGGCGTCAGAAATTTCATAGGCTTGGTGAACTAGTGTGTCCACCACAGAAGTCTTCTGGAGCGGGTGGTGGTGAGAGGCAGCGTTAAGATAACGGTCAGTGTGCGTCTTCTTCCTGTAGACAGCATGTCCCAGCTTCCCATCACTCCTCCTTGTGACCAACACGTCCAAGAAAGGTAGTTGGTTGTCCTTTTCTACTTCCATCGTAAATTTGATGGAGTGATGTTGTGAGTTTAGGAACTCGAGGAATTTCTGAAGTTCTGCTGCGCCGTGCTGCCAGATGACGAAAGTATCATCCACATATCTTAACCACATCCTAGGTTTTTTCTCGTAATGGTTAAGAGTCTTCTCTTCGAAATACTCCATGAACAGGTTAGCTACTACCGGAGACAGCGGCGAACCCATGGCTGCTCCCTCTGCCTGCTCGTAGAATTCTCCGTTCCACAAAAAATAAGCATTCTTGGGGCAATGCTCCACCAGTGTGGGGAAGTCTTCCGGGATGCCGTTTGAGGTAAGGCATCTGATGATCTCCAACGAATCCTTTATAGGGATGTTGGTGAAAAGTGAGACAACATCGAAGCTCACCAATAATTCATCGCTGTCAATTGTGATCTTTTTCATGATGTCGATGAAATGTGCGGAGTTTTTCACGAATGAAGATGTTTTTCCGACGTAGAACTGTAGAGATTGGGCCAGGTATTTCGCCAGCCCGTATGTTGGGGCATCGATCTGGCTGACCCGGAGAACATTAACAGAGATGAGGGCTACCATCTCCACAACGCGTGGAAGAGAGTTCTCCGGGAACCAACCAATCAGCGAGCAGCCACTAGACGGGACCACCTATATAAGGGTGGCTAAATTCCGAGTCCCTCATCTTCGACCTGAAGACGCCGAATGCAACTTCGGCGAAACTGTTGTCTGAATCAAACAACGACGCGGTGAAACCCGACAATGCAGAATACTTCAAACCACCGCCGCGAAAACTTACGCAGCCAATACCTTCACTATTGCAAGATTTGTCACTTTTTAAGGTCGAAGGGCGTCCTGAACGTTCGGGACGTCTTCAACATCTTCTCTACCCTCCCAAAACAACTTGTGCCACTCAAAAACACCCCATCTACCCATGCCGTTATCAGCATAAGCTGCCTTGAGCATGTCATGAGTCTCTTTCCCAGTGTTGCCCAGTTTCACGAAAAATTGGCTGTTGCAATTACCGGTTCATGATGGAGCGTAACGAGGTCACGTCATAGAGGTTTTGCAAACGAACGATCTGCACTCTGCAAAGGCAGGGAGCAAACTGCCAACCGTCTCCAGCCTTTCCTGAAAATCCCCTCCGTCGAACCTAGCCAGAGAAACCGCTGCCCGTCCGCACGTCCATCCGGAAAAAATAAGTCCTACTACTTTTGGACAGACTTTGTGTATTAAACTCTTTTTCAATTCTACATACATTCTATTTCCCTATATTCCGCTTAACCTGCCTTTTTTCCCTCACCTTCGTCGCTTGCCTATCGTTCTCCCATCTATAATAGAGTATATTAATGAAAATGTAATAGTGTCCTTAAAATAATTTCGTGCATTTTCCTGCCTTTATACTATTCGTCGCGACCTTACCAATTGATTAAGGGATTTTAAAACAATAATAAGTAATGCATCTTTGAAAATTCCTACTTTCTTGGATATGTTATGTCTCAACTTTTAATTGACTTTCGTGGTCTTTGTAACAGAGGGACGTCCTTTCTTGATTAATTTTATGAAGGCGTAGATATAATTAATGAAATAAAAAGTTAATTTTGAATACATTTAATAACTAATTCTTCCCTCGCCGACCCTATTTCAAAAACTAAAGCTGATCCACTTACTCAATGCTCAGGGAATATAATTTTTAAGTTTCGCCGTTAGGAAACGATTCTGCATTAATTCCTTGAGCAATAAAATATCGTCTCAGCAATAAAACTAAAAAATCGTTGAATAGCATTCGCTCTGACGCCCGTGGTAGTGGCCGTGAATTTTATATGCCTACGCGCTTTTCCAAAGCGGATAGAAAATTAAAGGAGGGAAGTTGGAAAGTAAGTTTTATTCACGTTACTTAAACAGATAACCCATTTGCCTCATACCTGCTCGAAGGCTGTCACCGGAGGATCTTCACTTACGCACTCAACTCGAGGCGATCCCTTAAGGCGAGTTGTGCCGATAGGTGAATGGACCTTATATATTAATGGATTTGTCTCGAGTTAGTCTTTCAACTTGGCGTCGCGGAGGCACTAGATAAGTCGCATTTTTTTCACCAGACTGCATTTTCGCTTCGCGGAATTCCTCCGTGCGTTGTTCCGAGACAGCCTGAGGAGGAATAGGGAATGGATTGAGGTGATGCAGGTAGGGATTTACGTTGTCTAGTTCATCAATCATGTATTGGTTCCATATATTGCTAGAATAAAATTCAGCGATTGACGTGATTTATTGTCGCGCAGAACAATACGTTTTTACATGCTACTGCTACTTATTTTTTATAACTTTTAAACCAGTAAGAAAATTGGTAAGGCCGTGAAATTCTCATTTAGAACTGAGACATTAACCAGTACACTTTTTGGTTATTTAAAGATGAATAACTTCCGACCTGTCAGTAGAATTAAAAGTCTTGATAAATATTGCTAATGGCTATGATAAAAATTGTAACATTTATTTTTATCATTTTCGTCACTATTTAAGTTTCATATCCTTATGGAAAATCTAATGTAGACTCAAAATATACACTTATGTTATAAGTAAATATTTATCTTACTACATTGTATTAACATGATCAGTGTGTCAACGTGTTTTATGCTCGTCCTCTAAGATAGCAGTTACAGTTTATATTTAATAATTATTTAGTATGCTAAATTTATTATATTATTCTAGAGCAATATAGAAATATTAGCTATATTCATGGTAAATAACTACTCTAAAGGAAAAATTCATTATTCTCTTCCCTTATGCTGATAAAAAAAGGTAAATGCCTCTCATGAAATTTAAATATGCCACCCATTAACAAAATTAGATGAAAAGAATTAAATTCTTGCCAATGAACTTCACCATGTCATTATAATGCTAACTTTGAAACAAATAAGCCTTTTGTAGGGAAACATATAAGATATGTGAACGGGAATGCAGACGAAGGATAAAGTTGCGGAAGAGCTTCATCAAGCGAATGAATGGCGCCGTGAAAACTTTGAAAGGGCAAACCTATTGCAAAAACTGCGAGGGAAACCGGAGCGAAGCAAGAGAAACCTTAGTGGAATTCTATACTAAAAAATGTAAAAGTTATGATATTTAAAACGCTATGTTGGTCACTATGGTTCATTGTTCATTCAACGGGCAAAGGAAGAAGACTGATGACTACAAATTGGTTCTGGCTCAGTAGAAATAGGTGGTCAAAAAATGCAACTGGACCGACTTGAAATAGCAAAACAAGGTGTGGGTGAAAGGTAGGATATAAATCAGTTAGGAAAGCGAGTACTGAAAATACGTAGCTAAAGATAAAAAAACGAATAGTCTAATGCAAAAGGATAATTTTTATTTTAAATGCATGAAACGTAAGTCTCAAAAAATAAATTAGAATGGGATTGTTTGTTGAATTTATATAAATTAATTGAAACTAGTTGTGGAACACGACCCAATTATGGAATGTTTGAGAAATATTATAGCATCCATCTTATTGCATGGAAGCGAAACTTGCATATGGCAGGATAAGCATAGGTTCTCTCATGGACTGCAGCCTTGGTGTGATCGAGGGAATTGCGCGTTCCTATGTTCCTGAGCAATGATAATCACTCCTGGATAGGGTCACACATTCCAGATTGATCGACGAGTAGGAGCCAGACCAAAGGTAATCAACGCAGCGTTTGTTCATCCCCAGTGAGGCGACTACTAAGGCGTCACATTAAAAGTACCATTGAGGAACGCAACCGGGAACCACCTCCATTATTTATCTCACGAAAACAAAATGCAATTATGGACCGTGGCAGCTACGGGACTCAGCCGATATGTGTGGGTTTCATTCCTGGCAGCTGTGTATGCAAGGCCTCCGCGATTCTCGACACAAAAAAATCTTGCGAAGCCGAGTTGACAGCAGCACAAAAAGAAGACAGAAGAGGGTCGACGGAATGAGGAACTGGAATATTAGGATGTTATTGAGGGCAGAGAAGCTAGAAAGTATCAAGGGAGAGATAGAAAAAGGAAATTTAAATTTGTTATGCCGTATTGATTATAATTATACTACTGCATCCTAATCTTCATTGAATTATATATTTAGAGTCTATGGATGCGAGACAGATGACAGTATCAGGCGAGTAAAGAATATTGGAGACGATTGAAATGTGATGCTACAGAGTAAGGTAAAAATTAATGGATAGACCATATCAAATGAAGGAGAACTTCGTAGTGCGGATGAAACGAAGTGGAGGGAAACCTCTGGACAATACTTACAAGAAGAGGAGGAAACTTCGTTTGACATATCTTGAGGGATGATAGTTTACAGGAGATCATTTTGAGGAAGCATAGGTGGAACAATTACGAAGGGAGGCCTACAATGAACTGAAATAAACGGGTAATGAAAAATTACGGGAAAGGAGTTATGAGGGAATTAAGAATTGGCAGAAAATGATGGAATTGTGAAATTGCTGTGTTTCTATAATCTATACAATGGAGAAATTAATTAACTAATGACTAAAACAGTATCATAAGGAAACGGGCTAGAATGGGGAACTGCTGCTTACCAATCCTCTGACTGGCACCCCTGATGATGAGTCAATAAAGCAAAATATTCCAATGAATAGTCTCATGGACATATTTTCCTACTTCTTTTATATTGTATTTACATCATAGAGAAAATAGATAACTTTGTTATACCTTTCATGGCCCAAATATTTAATTATAATGAGATGTAAGAATGATTTTCCTGGAAACGAATTTGCATGTAAATTGATTATCGTAGTAGATGAAAATACTAATCAATATCATACTTTAGCCTCTAGGATATTATCATAGAGACACGCATATAAATATACAAAGTAAGGGCAAAGATATAATATACTTTATGGATTAAAATCATTGGAAATTATGTAAACTAAATCCAACCCTTTTGGGTTTTCCCATGCTGTCAAAAACTGTAGAAGGACGGCAGACCATGTTGGCGAGACGTTACAATGCGCTGTACAATTTTTCGAGTAAATTACTGCCACAAAAAATTTGATTCCAAAGACTTGGCATTGCCGAGGAAATAAAAACGGTATACGAGGGTCATCCGGAAAGTAGTACCCGTTCGTGCCGCATGAAGTGCTGACGACGCGAGTAGCCGCTGGATCCGGAAAGTAGTACCCGTTCGTGAAATAAAGACACAAAAGTAAATATTAACAAACATAAAAAATTTTATTTGAAAGAGGATACTTTAAACTACTTCTCAACATAATCTCCAAGCAAATTAAGGCATTTGTCATAACGTGTGACAAGTTTCTGTATTCCTGCTGCATAGTCCTTCGCCGCCAGCTCATTGAGATACGCGAGGGACCCATCTTGCACAAATTTTTGCATAATGCAGATGGTGTTTAACAATTTCATGAACAATTGTTCGAGAAACATTGGGAAAATGCTCACAGATGTCATCAATTGTGACGCGCCGATCGTTCCTCACGAATTCGTCAACTGAGCTCACCAGTTGGTCTGTAATGACAGACGGTCTCCCCGAACGCTCATCGTCGTGTGTGTTCCCCCTCCCCATGTTGAAGTTGCGACACCACCGCCGAACAGACGACTCGTCCATTACATTGTCTCCATACACCTCCTTTAATTGGCGATGAATATCACATGGGCGAACGTTTCTTGCATTGAGGAATTTAATCACTGCCCTCACTTCACAACTGGCGGCGTTCTCAATTTTTTTAAACATTGTAAACAATCACAGAAACAACACAGGCAATGCTAGCGTCACGCAACTTGGCTCAGAGAAGGCAGACAAGCCACTGAAGCTATCTGACCTCGTCCAGCGGCTACTCGCGTCGTCAGCACTTCATGCGGCACGAACGGGTACTACTTTCCGGATGACCCTCGTATTAATGGTGAAATAAGGTGGGTGGAATCATTAAAAAGCAATACACTGCTAAGAGGTAATGTGGCATGTCAATATCAAGTGGTTGTAAAACAAAATTCTTTGCTCCAAAATGTTTCCGTAATTTTATTTCAAAATAAAATAATCTTACGTGAATCTTATATTTTATTCGTAGTGCATAAATTTTTTCGCTCGAAAAATTTGTTGTCGCAATTCTAATTTCATATTTTGGAATATAAATAGTCACTTTGCATTTGATCTACCAGGTCTTATAGCTTAGACACGAGTGAATTTCCTTCAAAGGATTTTACGTCTACTTTTAAGTAACTCCCCCTCAAAAGTTTCCTTTGAACGAGTCCTCTAGAAATTTGTTTCATCTACAATTTACGGAATTTGATTCTCAAAAAATTCCTTAGAATTTACACGAAGGTGATTAATCAACAGCGGTCATTACTCCTTGGTTTAGTCATACCGCTCCATTCGGAAATTCTAATCTCCTAAGCCCTGATTTCTTTCATTTTTGTTTACCTTCATATATTATTCTATTGCGGTTCACATATTGCATTATGGAACTTCTTATGTAAATTATACTCTTCTTTGTGCTTTCAAAATTTTCTCAGTAAGGAAAATCTTTTTTTTAAGCACATCATATGCATTCTTTCTTTGCTCTTGTGTTTTCCGAAGTTCTTTTTTTCACCCATTCTTTGAAATACTACATCGTTTGTTACTCGACCCGTCCTTTTGAAATCCTGTCTAAGCAACATAAATTTAATGTGTTTATTCTATTTTATTCGCTGCTACTGCTTTGTAGACCATGTCTCTCCATAGAATTTTCTTATACACAGAAAAGTCTCTTGTCTGTAAGTAGAAAAGTGGTTTTTCTTCTTTCAGAAATCCTCATCGGATGGGGCTATTCTGCAAAATCTGTTCGTCTTGATTTATTAATTGCTACTAATTCTGTTTCACAAAGAGCTAAACTCTTCTCCTTGCCTGTCATTGTTCAGTTTTGTATTTATGTTGCCTTCTGCCTTCCTACTACACGTCATTTCTTTGTCTTTTATATAAAGTTACGCATCTTCAGCGTTCGAAAATATTAGGCATCTTCTTTTTTTGTGCTGTACTTCTTTTTTTGCAACTTAACTATTTTTTTCTCTGTGGAGACTACTTCCAGGATTTTTTTGCTAAATTTCATTCATCACTTTTTCATAGAAATGTTGAGCACGGTGTTCAGACGCACCCCTATTTCCTGACTTAAACTTGTCAACTCACTGCTGATTTCATATTTGTTACTGCCATTTTATTATTATATCAGCTATTGCAACCTATAATGGCAGTAAAAAATAAGGTCAATTTATTTGATTTATTTCGACTTTTTGGTAAGGAAAGCTCCCCCTGTAAATCGTAAAAGATGTGAGGGGTTTTTTTCATATTGTAGATGGCCGTTTTCCATCATTCTATCGACGAATGAATAGGTTTTTAATACTTTTGGATCCTATTCCCTAAAATGATTTCTTGACGGAACGATTTTTTGCGTGAAGGCTCCGATGCCATGGAAGAGAAATTAACAGCTAGTTAGCCAAGATAAATGCTTAAACTTGAAGCATTCAAGTGTTGGTATTTATAATGGGTATTTTCATTACTGAGTGTTTGGATGCTGAAGGTGTGCGTGGGTAGGTAAATGTTTTTTCTGATGCAAGTGCGAATGAGGGCTAACAACATATAGAGAGCGAGGTTCATCCTTTACGCTATCATATGAAATATTTCGGACAACAAGAAGGGAAAAATTATGTAAGTCAATGCATTGAGAGACAGATGGAAGAATATAAAATGTTTTGCGCAAAATTTTAGTTTTATTATTCCATTGACAATGAGCTAGCATATCACAAAATATCAAGAAGTGCGATAAACGCTAGATTTCCATCAACTTCACAAGGTTACCTGATTAGGTTGCAGAACGGGGAGGTAAAAATATATGATACAATTAGATATTGTTAATGGCATTCTTAGGAAATAAACAAATGAAAGGGATGAAAAATACGTTCCTAGTAATTATTTATTGTCACTTGTAAATGTGTATGTCTTGTCAATGTAAATGTGTACATACTTACAAGTTATGTTCTTTTCGATACACCCGAAAGTTTTAAGTAACTTGAAATAGGTACTCACAATAGGTACATCACCTATAGGTAGTGATACTTTTACACGATTATTGGTTGGCTCCTTCGAAAAACGCTTTTTCCATTTTCACCCCGAATTATTTCCTTGAATTAAGAAAACTTTTCTTTCATATATAAGAGTTATATAGGATATCGCAGTTCATTGGCTAGAGCATTGTATTACTGACTAGAAGGCCCGGGTTTGATTCCAGGTCACACCTACGGGCAACTTAGGCTTCACCCAAGCTGTGTGTTTTTCGGCTACAAAATCTCCTCGGAAAACCATTGGCGGCAAAATGAACGGAACTCCACGCCCCGTACCCTGATGTGTTATTTTTCGTTAGACTTAGTGTTAGGTGAGCTCTACCATAACCTGTCATTCCGACCCCCGGGCTGATAACTTTTTTATTTTTGGATCTGGGATAATGAACTAATACCTGGTACTGTTGTGAAAGGTTCACTTTCCAGAAAATGTTCTTACTAATAATCTTGGTGTCCAGCACTCCATCCAGAAATACGATTTACTTATTTTTGACATTTGTCAGAAGATGTCTGGCAATCTAACTTTGAACTGGTGCATATCATGAGAGTAATATTATGATTTTATTCTTAACTGGCTTTCATGATGCAGTTTTGGAAATATGCATTCATATTTCAAAGACAGAGCATCATTACATTATAACAATACTTCCGATTGATTACTAAGTAATGCTCTAAGCGTTCTAAGGCAAAGAGAAGTCAAGGTGGTCGGTGATGAGAGAAGTGGTTGGGGCTAGGTAATATAACATACATCCTAAAAGTTTTTCTTCCAAAAAATAATCTTCTTTCTGCTCAAAAACTATTAAAATGTTAAACAGTGGTGTTAATAATGTTTACGCGTAGTTATTTTTTTTCGAAGAGTAATTAATGGAATTTTAATTCAAAATGACTCTGATAATCAAAATTTGGCATGATCAGAATTTCGTTTATCACTCATATCCATTTAAGAGTAAATTAAATTTTGAATCTCAATATTGGACTCATTAGTTGACCAAATGCCATTATTAAAAAGTGAAATAGATAGTCATTCATTTTAAATGCTTCACAACTCTATTCATTGGTCCTGATTCAAAGTGGAAAAGAAATGTTGCCTAATACAATGCTCCCTCAATAAACTTTTAGGTAACATCTTATTCCAATTTAAAATTCATAATTTTACACAATCTTATTCAAGCCGGACATAATACTCCCTCAATTAACTTTTAGGAAAGAGGTAACTCCATAAACTTTAGATTTTAACCCATAATTTTACACCATCATATCCTGTCTTTTCCCTAAATTAAAATGTTTATTTTTAACCGTGAATAGTATAATTAGTTAATATTAATTAAAATGCACTGATAATATTAGTGCAGGTATGCGTACTTTCTCTGTTGACAGGTAGTATCACGTTAGAATTAAACCTGCAGTTAAAATAACCTCGCACGACCCGTATCATCCTTTTTTGGCACAGTCATATCTGCTGTACCACTTTATGTGATGACTGAAATCGCTTGATACGTACATCTCGCGGGTTTCAAGAAAAATGAATCCGGATTGTATCAATAATTCACCATCGAAGCGTCTTACCGTTCAACCATGACTTTAGATATATTTATGCGAAATAAAATTCGTAAAGTTCAGTTCCAATGAAAGACACCATTACCGTTCCCCACGCAACAGAAGATTGGACTAATCCCCCTCATATGTTCTTGGAATCATTAATATACGGCGCCTAAAAGTGCAGGTATCTGTCTTGTTCACAATCGTTCTGTGCCTTGAAGTCTATACTTGAATATGTTGTTGTAAGTAGTATGCATGCATTCTGGTTATCCACGAAATTTGATAATTTTTAAGGATGAAATCAATATGAATCAGCAGTATTTAATTCTGGTATCAATTTAGACCGCATATTTGTTGAATTCATATGGAATAAATAAATATAAAGACAGCATATTTAATCGGAGGGGATAACAATTATTTCATTATTTTAATAACTTAAGTAATTTTTCATTCTGTCGTTGTGTAAGATTTTTCTATGGAAAACAGTTTTGGATAGTTAAATTAATTAGGACTACACAACGCCTCGTTCCATCGCTCGTGTTTCCGACCGACCATTGCATGGGGTCCATGACCGATATTTGCCGTTCACATCGTATTCGGGCGAGAGGGAGTAGGGACATTGGGGGAAGTCAATATTGGTCTTCGCAGCCGCATTGGACCATTGATGAACTAATAAGGCCAAGGGGGGATTGATGCGGTCGGAGTCGAATTGGGTGGCTCGGTTACTACCGAAGTCGAGTTGCCAGCAGCCTATAGGGCTGACTAGTGTACCCTAGCCCCTGGCCCCTGAATTGAATTATTCCGGGGCTGCGTGGGCCGACGGCGACACCCCACGCACTGCGGAATTTGTGTCATTTCGGGTCCTCCCTTAGATTTTTGATTAGGTCATCCCTTGAAGCCCTTTACGGGTTAGTTATCTTCTGCTTCGACCAATCACCAGTATTTTTACATTTTCGCATGTTGCTTCATGCATAATTATTAGGTGCCATCCTCTGTGATGTTTGTGATAAAATTTCTTTGCATTGATATGAGAGTTTGAATATTTGTTTAATTCTAGCGTAGAGTTTTAAATGAGTTTCCGCTGTGCTACAAACTCCCATATAGTTCATAAATTAAATAATCTATACCTTTGTTATACAAACTGTTTAAAAATTAGTCTTCTGGCATGAAAGGAAATACATTGGCTTTAACCAACCTTTTTCCCATTGTTTGTAGATAACTCTAGTACAGGGCTTATTAAGTAGTTGAAAATCAAATTACGTTTTAGTTTTGGAATGTTATTTTCTAACCCTGAATCAATCAGGGCATGGGTGAAATGTCTCTGAGATTGTTTTAGGTTTTGCCTGGAGTTGAGACGCACAGTGGACGATTTAAATCGAGTTTACCGACTATATAGTGCATATATATATATATATATATATATATATATATATATATATATATATATATATACATATATACATATATATATACATATATATATATATACATATATATATATACATATATACATATATATATACATATATATATATATATATATATATATATATATATTATATACATACATATATACATATATATATACATATATATATATATATATAATATATACACACACATTCGAACACGAAATCCCGCCAAACGGCGAACAAATAATCATTTATATAGAAACAGATATTAGGAAACGGGATAGGAACACACATGAAGGACGAACACAGGAGAGGTGGGACACACATAACATACGCCCTATTCACTATTTTATGTCAACTTTATCCTTCAGATGTATGTAATATTGACAATAGATCAGTATTAAAAGTGAATGAAGGTGGTTTTAAGTTATTTTTTAAATACTTACCCTGACTTAGTGAGGACGCGTATGTTAAAGTTTCAAAAAATATGCAACAAGCATGTTTCATTTAAATTTTTCTTGGCCACAAAACATTTATATTAATGTAATATTTTAACGCCTAATTGTAGTCATAGAAGTGATTTATATAAAAAAATTGTAATTGGAAATTTTTCATTTTTACCACGCTTTATGTTATGTACTCAATGATAGGACATTCTTGTTTGTCGTTACCGAATGCTGAAAATTATCTTAAATAATATTTTAGCGAGCATTTTTTGGTCATTATAGAAGATAATTTATGATTTCTAAGAATTTACAACATGGTCTTTTTATTTTGTATAATTCAATAATATATTCGCTAATCGAGCTTTTTATTCGTTCATATTCATTTAATGACCAATAAGAGAAGCCAACTAATTTTTCGGTTATTTTTTTAATTCATTTACGCAAAAACAAACAGAGAAGATAGAGTTTATACCAGAAAGAAAATAACCTTCGTACTAACTATTGTCTACTTAGTACAAAAAATTACTAGCCCGATTGATACCATTATTTTTTTAAATTCAAGCGTTTTCTTTAGTCTTCAATGAAGTAGGAACAATTTGAGCATACGTACAAGGTTTTATTTGATGATTAAAGGAAATCTGAATGCTTTTTCATTTTGTGTATGTATGATTCAAATTTCCATTTAGTTGAGTGAAAAATGCCATGCATTCTTAGGATTCTACCCTTTGCCTTGCAGGATTGCCTTGTTTATTTAAAATGAAGCACGTTTGTACGAATTCACGAATTCTCTTGATTTATTCAACGAACTTAATAATGTCTCTGCTTCATCTCGAACACGGGAAGACTTTTTTCATCTTTAATTAATTATTGATAGATTGATTGCTTTCCACCAATTTTTTATCTTCTTCTAATGAAAAAATAACACACAAGTATTTATTTTACGGGAAATTCTGTTTTCAATGTAGTTAATTGCAATATGAACCGCATGTAAACACTCTTTTATTGGCAATCCATTATTCTGAATTTTGTACTAGGATGGGTATGATTTTTTTTCTCTTATCGTTTTGTTGCATTTCATGCAATTTTCGGGTATGAATATATTTCCTGAAATGAAGAAAATTACCAATTTTTGGGCATGAATTCATTTCTGCGTGAAATAATTTTAATATAACTTGTGTTATTTATAGGGTAAATTGACGTTCATAATTGACGAGAAAAATATCCAACGAAATCAGTTGACGTACCTGTGTTTCAAAAAAATAGATTGCTGTAAAACATCGACTGGTAGTGGGTACTTCATTAAAGAGTGACTGCTTAAATTAATAGAGTATTATTTATTCATTTATTCCCTATTTTTTATCACTAAATTATAATAATTTATCTCTCCTTACTTATTACAATATGTTGTAATAGCTTATTGAGTTTGAAATACATTTGTACTGGTGCATAAGATATAAGAAGTAGTAAAATATTCGCATATTTAATTTACAAACATCGCTCACTCACGGGAAAGACCGGTCATGGATTAATTATTATTATATCATTGAAATATGATTTGGATTTTTTCAAAGTCATGAAAAAGGAAAACATCTTATAGGACGCATTTCACTCTAATGAAGTCTAATTGTCCTCAGAGCAAGCATTATTACCACACCGCAAACGCTCACAAGAAACTTCCCTTGGAAAGATAAACACATTGGTCAACCCTTGTTTTAATTCTAATTTCCTATGTCACATTATTTTCCCTATACATAGCCATATTTTTTAGCTGGATGAAATGTATTTCTAGCGTTAAAGGTCGACAAATATTCAATTAAAAATTATAATAAAAACGTAAAATTATTAATATATTTTTCTTTTTCACTCAGAATAGTAGAAAGAAATGTGAATTTTAATGACAATCGCTCAAATTCCTCTGCTGAGCAATGACAGCGAAGGGGATGAGTAAACTTGTTATTTTGAGATAATTAATAGCTTTTTATAGAAAATAAAATACCGCTTATTATATCTTCAAATATATTCCTAAGAAACGCTTTCCGTGATAAGGAAGTCTGAACAGTTGGTCCATGAATGAAGAAAATGAAGATGAAAATAATGAAACATTGGTATAAAATTGCAAGACTAAAATTTTTATGATTAGATAGTTAAATTTTATTCATAACAATATAAGATGTTTTTAGAAGCAAGGATTGCCGAGTTAAATTAAACGGGTGGATTGTTGAACCTTTTCCTAACAAATATTTGTCCAACCGAGGTAATCAGCGTAGTTATTCGATGAGTGGAGGACATTTAGATGATAAAACAGAATAAACTCAATCTAGCGTTTACTGGTAAATGAAGTCATAATCTCGTCATTAATTTTTTTATTCCATGCAGCATGCGAGGCCGTTCGTATGAAAAAAATACTTTGGAATTGACGATTCGAACGTCGTTATAAGTTTGTCAGCGACCCTCATAATGAACTCCTTTCGCATATCATTCCGTTCATCTTCAGAAAAGGGACGTCTTTCCAAGTCACGCCTAATCGTCCTCTCTTTACGCTTAATGTTGCAATCCGGTGACTTTCCCGAAATAAAAAAATTGGATAAAAAAATCCGTAGGTATGCCTTTTTATGATTTCCGCCAAATACGGAGCAGACTTCTTTGTGTCCCTCGAAGCCAAAATTTCGATTCGTATCCTCGCACCGGAAATTAAAATAAATTGATTTGAAATCACCAAGTCGAATCGGATGCCATAAGCGCCCTCTCTCTCTCTCTCTTTATCCACCCACTTCCCCTAACCTTTCTGACACCCCCCTGCCTCCTCTTGTCATCCTCTGCGTCGTCGTATGCCACCCCTCGGATATCGCGTTCGATTCGACCGATCGATTCATCCTCGCGTGGTTTTCTCCCCAGGAGTGCTCAATTAATTACGTCAAGCGATTCCCGAGTTCTTCCTGCTTTCGAGTGCTCCTCTCACTCTCCATCCAACTGCTCCCCCATCCTTCCCGTCCCAGCGGTTTCCAGAAGAAGTGGAGGGAAGGAGATGGAGAGTGAGAGAGAGAGAGAGCGTGTGGTTGAGAGGAAAGTAAGGATAGAGAGGAAGAGAGTGAAGAGGGGAGGCAAGTGGAGGGAGGGTGAAGAATGGATGCGAGCAATAAGAGGGGAGGAAGAAGAGCCGGAAATTAAGGCGGGAGAACCTATATTCTTCCCTTGACAAAGCCCGGAACCCAAATTGAATTTCCACCCCCTTCACCAACCCTGCCCGATCATCCCTCGCTTCTACCACCCTCCCCCGGGGTATTTTCCACAACCCACCTCTCATTTTTTGGCGGGAAACAGATTTAGGGCGTGGCATTGCATTGTCCGCTTGCCTTCACGGTTCTCTTTCTTTTGTTATTTTGGCAATGGGCGCGTAATTCTTTCCGGCGATCGTCATCAGAGGTAGAGGGAGGGGGTGCAGGAAAATGCGAGGAAGCTGAGAGGACAACAGAGAGTTTTACACCCCCGAGGTTGAAAACACAAACGCGGCAATGGTGGAGGAATATTTATCCGATTTCTTTCTAAGGCAATTTTAAGTCTTTTTCATACATTTTATTTCATTAAAGTTTCACGAATCGATTATCATTTGGAGCTCGTACCTGAAATATTATTTTGGGATGAGTTGCTGTTCCAGTGACGGATGACTGATGTGGGCAATTATCATATATGTAGGTGCCATTAATCCCGTGAATGGTAGTTGTATCTCTGTCTCCTTTCGTCGTAATTAATTAGTGACTAACTCTTAAGGGCGACTTATTTTGACGACGCTTCGGCAGTTTTGTGTATAAAATTATTAATTTCTATGAGTCCTCTCTAATTTTTGCATTTCATTAATTTCGTGTTTATCCTATTCCTTCCTTTAGTCTTATCTTCATTAGTTACTATTATTTATCATCTACTCATTTTAACATTCATAATTATATTGCAAAGTTTATTAAATATCTAAGTGAAGAGAAGTTAAAGAATGAGAACTAATGAAGATAACGCTAAAAGAAAAAATATACCGAATATTCATGAATTATTATTCGGTTAAAGCAGAAGCCATGAAGGACAAGAAATAATAACAGAACAGTAATGAACATGAAGCATGAATACAGTAATCAAGTTGCATTTACTCTCGGACACTTCAGACTTTAATTTAATGTCAGTCGTATCTCTCCCATTTTGAATATTTATTATTGTCATTATGAACAAACGTATAGTGTTAGAATAGGCCACCGTGACCAATGCCCCTTATTTCCCACCATATCTGAACTTATTCATTTTCTAATGAATCCTATCTCCATAGCTTTCCTAGATATAGTGCTAGTGATCTGCTGGTTAAGGTAGTTTTCAGATAGACGTAGGTTATAAATCGGTTCAATCATAATTACCTTGCCTCACCCACGAAAAAACATGAAATATAAAACTATTTAATCCAATCTTCAATTCAGCCTACTTCCTTCCTCCGTTCATTCCGTTCAACCAGTATATTCTATTCCTACCCTTTCATCGCTTACTTAACACACTCCCTTCCTTCATGTCTTTAAAATCTCATTGTCAATCAAAATACTCTGCAGTCGCCTTTCCTGCCTCAATTCTCTCCTGTAGACTTATTCACCTAATGTAATTCTTCTCCTCATGTCCCTAATACTTTTTTTGGTCCTCTAATACCATTTTGGTCCAAAACGCTCCCGAAATAGGTAAACCACCTATTCCATCTGCTCTACTTTGTGAGTTGATATTTTAATATTTAATTTAGCTTTGTTTTTCCTGAGAAAAACAGATAACCTTTGTCTTGATAATATTCATTCTCATGTCATACCTATGCAATTATATAGAAATGCTTTTAGCAATACTTGCAACCCCAGAGTATACTGACAAACCAAAGCTTCATCATCCGCAGACATAATACCTGTATAATAGATATTAAGAATTTATCACCTACTCTATTCCAATCTAAAGCGATTCCATACCTCTTTTATCTTTTGCTTCCTTCATATACATTATAAAACACAGATTATAATGGATACAAAAAGTATTAATTTTGGATATAAAACGCAAACGAAAAATGGAAGAAAAATAGAAGCTAAAATATACAAAGGAGTAAGACAAAGAGCAACCTCTCACCAGAAATTAATAACGTATACTGGAAGAAGCAATAGAAGAAACACAAGAATTTGGTATCAAAGGAGTCAAGGTAAATGGAGATGAAAGCAACATTCTTCGGTTTGCAGATGGCATCGCAGTTGTGGCGGAGACGCGAGAGGACCTGCAATCAACTCTAAGTGCTATGGATCAAGTATTAGGGAAATAAAATATGAACGTCAACAAGAAAAAAACTAAAATCCCTGTGTGTGGAAAAGAGAAGGTGAATGCAGATATTATAATTCGAGGAGTGAAACTAGAGTAAGTGGAATCCTTCATCTACTTGGACAGCAGCATAACATGAGATGGAAGAAGTTCATCCGAATTCAAGGGAAGAATAGCCCAGGCTAAGAACGCATTTATGAAGTAGAGGAATTTACTATGTTCAAAGAACCTAGGGCTGGAAACAAAGAAGCAATACGTCTAGGCTTTCGTAAGGAGCATGGTGCTCTAGGGTCCCGCGACTTGGAACATTGGAAAATTGGGCCAGCAAAAAATAGACGCCTTTGAAACATGGTGCTGGAAGAGAATGCTGACGATGAAATGGACAAAGTATGGAACGAGGAAGTATATAGAAGAGCAGAAGAGGGGAGGACCATATGGAGAACTCAACGGAAAAGAAGAAATATTTGGAATGGACTCACACTGAGGCACAATGGATTGATTAGGAATATAGTTGAAGAAAACATAAAAGGGAAGATTCCACGAGAAAGACCAAGAGACATGTGCATAGGACAAATTAAGAAGGACGTAAAATAGAGGGAGTAACAAGGATTGAGGGCATTGACAAAAAATATAGTAGAATGGAGGGCTGCAGTAAACCAATCCTAGGATTGAAATAATGATGATGATGAAAAAAAGGAAAAGCCAGCCGTAAGTGAGGAAGATATGAAGAACTATAAGTATGATTATGTACGCTACTAAAGTGGTTCTCAGAATAATCAACAAGATGATGGAGAGGCGTGTAAATGATTACTTAGGGGATGACCGGTTTGAGTTCAGGAAGAAAAGTGGAACGCATGATGCCATTACAGTGATAAGGTCACTAATAGAGAGGAACATGGGATGCAATCAGGATGCATTTGACTGTCACGTAGATTTCGAAAAGGGGGGTCGATATCCTCGTCCTAACACTGACCATCTTGTTTCTCCATCCGCCGCTCTCACCAGAGCATGAGGCATATATCATACATGTTGCGGATAAGTTCCTATTTCGCCAATCTACTCCTATTTTCTGCACCACACTCATTGATTCCACAAAATACACTCTTTCAAACACGTTTTCAGAATCTCCGAAAGACGCAATTGTTTCCTGATTGTATTCCATGTCTCTCTCTCTATTAGTGAGATATTACTGCTATGGCATCACGGGTGCCGTACCCCTACCTACACCCTAACCAATCATCCCCTAAGTAATCATTTGTCCTCCTCACTATCCTCTCAACGATGATCCTGAAATCATTGTTTAGCTGCGTTCGAAATCAAACATTTTCCTATATTCCTCACAAATGACTTGCTTTTCCTTTTTTTGGATGGGAACTATCACATATGGGAACTAACAAGGCTTTTCACGGTCAAATTCTTTCCTCTTATGTGTTACGCACTAACCACTAAAAACTCTATTTCCCACGTTTTACTGAACTCTAAAGTAGTTCTGGCAGAATGCAATCTACCCCCACGGTTTTATTTAATTTCAATTCACTTATTGCTCTTTTAATATTGAAATTCGGTGTTCCTTGAACTAATCTATTCTGAACTACGTCATATTTTATTTCTATTTCTAGCCTATCAGACCTGATTTCTAGGCCCAACAGTTCCTCTATATTTTCTTTATATCTCTCGTGAATTACTTCCGGTTCAATTGATAATTTGCCAGATTTATCTGGGTTTGCTTTCTCGGATTATTCCTTCATACTCCCTGATAGTGTTTTCACCTTTTTGAACAGTACACCAATTTCACACTTCTTGTAAAATTTTCAAATTTCCGCACTGCGTCTTACACCACGCTTCTTTCGCCTTGTTACCAGTGGTTTCCCACCTCAGTTTATCATTCAAATATTTGTAGTTCCGCATAACTAATTCTGTGCGTACATTCTGGCAATTTCTTGTCTCTCTCAAAAATAATATCGCCTCTAACCCATGGTTTACTAGTCCTTTACCTATTTACTGCCTCTAAAGTTTTGTTTACTGTATATATCCATTATTTGATACGTCCCCATTGTTTTAAATTGCCCCATTTTTCCTGGTTTAACCTATAATTTACTCTAGAGGTTGTTAGTATTACTTCTTATTTTCTCGGTTAATGTCTTTACATTTAGTTTTCTCAACTGTCTCCCCTGTTTTATCCTATTGAATCTGACGTTACGCTTCATTAGTATAACATTATGATCTGAATCCGCATGCACTTCCAGGGAAACTATGGTAAATAATTACGTTGTTTCAAAACCTCAGTCCAACCATAATATAATCTGATATCCTTCTGAAAACTCGGGAATTATCCATGTATACCTACGCCTTTTGTGGTGTCCAAAACCAAGGGTTAGTTACGATTAACTTCTGTCTCCTGCGGAACAATATAGCTTTCTTACCGCGGTCATTTCATGTCCCTTAGCCCTTGTTACCGAATCCACTGCCATATTCTTCACCTGCCGTCGCATTCAAATCCTTCATCACGATTATATGTTTCTTTCCTGGACAAAATAAACAGTTATATGCTCTGAATAATCGTAAAACCCTTTCAACTTTTTCCTCCCAATGAATGCTTGGTAGCATGTAGACCTGAACGATGGCCAAGTTCGTTGTTTCAGCTTGTTATTCTGTGAGTAATATTCAATTACTCGCGTGCTTTATGTTCACCAAGTTTATTCATATCTTTTTGTTCCTTACTACAGATTATCGGCCTTTGTTGGATATCATCACCTTCACTGCATATTACACTATAAATATAGCTCCAGTACTCTTCGCCTTTCCTCCACCTCGCACAACATAAAATTATCTAAATTTTCTCTCGCCATCTCCCGCTCTATAAAATTTCTAATTTCCATATCTTCAACTGAACCCTGTGATTCTAAAATCCTAATATAAATTATGATATGTCCTCTTTAATACTACTGTCGATTGCGCTTAGCAAGGAGATGACGACCGCAGAAGCCTTGCATCTACTTCTGCCGGTCATAACATGTGGCCTCTTGGGCGGGGTCCCGTAGTTGCCAGGACTCATGCTCATATCTCTGTCTAGTGTTGTTTCTTAGGTTATGAATTAATAGGATTAAAAACTAAGATAGGTTCGCGTTCCATTCCTCAGTGGTATTTTTAGCGCGACTTCAACACTCCACTTGGGTCAGACACCTTTGCAGCCGCTTCACTGAGGGACAGGCGCTGCGCGGAATGCCTCTCATCTGGTTCTTTTCCTTCAACCTCTCTGGCATGGGTGACCCTGACAGGAGCAACTTTCATTGCTACGGGCAGCACAGCTCTAGGGGTCATCAGGATGCACAGGCCATAATGTGACACCTATAGTCTCTGTTGAGGAATAAAAAATATTTCAATATGAATTGGGGACTGATGAACTTGAAAGTTGCTCAAAGAAAAGGTTTCCTCATATTTTGGTCACCATGCCCATGAAGGTTATTATGCTGCACATAAAACACTGATTAACTTTATATAAATCTGTTGGATAGTTTTCTTCACGATTATGGAAATGAAATAACTATGTTTTACAAATTAAGGTTACCGACTCAGAATGTTTCATTTTTGACTTTGTATTAAAAATACCAGTACACGGCGCTTGCAAGGAAAATATGTACTAAATTACTGAACTTTTAAAATTGAATTATTCCGGCTTTATATTTTAATAATAATGAAAAGATAAACTTTGAAATTAATCGCATGATTTCCTGGTGAAATAAGTGGAATATAGATATCGAGAAGTCACAGCCAATCATAACATTTTATTGTCAGCTAAGAATCACTTTAAATGCTTTCGACTATACGAGGAACTCTTGAGAAAAGTATTTTGGTTTGTATATTAACTCATATATTCTGTAATCAGGGCTCTTATTTTAGTAAAATACTCAATTATTTTGAAATTAAAGTAATAAATAAAATTAAGCAAATAATTTCTAAGCCAGCTACGTTACTTAAGAACAACTTCGATTTTCAGGGCCAACGGTCCTCGTTTGTCATCAGTGGTCCGCGTTTCACCAGGTGCATACAATGCAAAAAATCATGCCTTACGCAAATACCTTTAGCTACTCGAAATTTAAGATAATAAGTGCCGTGTAAGGCGGGTTAAAATTGTAGTAGTGTTTATTTCCTTGATCCTTCCGAAAGCAAATTAACTGATCGAGTCATAGTGGTAATTTAAAAAAAAATATATCATGTGTTTTGACCTTTCTGTCAAAGTCCTTCGTTTCAGTACTTTTATTTGTACTATGCACAACCTTGATGCGAATATGACGGAATTTTTGATGAGCGTTCTATCACCTAAACAACAATTTTCATTCTCTCTCAGTAGGCAACGAAGAATGGAAATAGATTCAATGAGGGTGGCGACAATAATCTAGCAAGTGACTTCTTAAAGAATCAAAGAGAACAAAGGATTCAAGAGGCAAGATGGGTCCTTATTTCTCTGGCGGAGAGATTTAAGGTTGAAAATTTTTAGGACCGAAGTCGTAAGGCGCTTAAGAATTGATGTATCCTTCCTTCTCTTCTCACTTCTCGAGGAAGGCGAGGGCATTGGCGTACATATAGTCCCTCCCTTATCTGCAGCTTCCCACGCACATGCATGTGAGCATTGACTGACCCATTCCTCTTGAGGCAGACTCCTTCTCTTCCTTCGATCATCGATTGCCATTCTGAACCAACCCGCGTCTGAAGACGACGCCTTTTCCACCTTTTCGGTGCGCCCTCTCCTCTGGGGCAAAAACAAAGGAGGCGTACGTTGGGCATGAAACGAGAATGAGAGAGAAGGAATGCATGGCGTAGAATGTTATGTTTTCCCGAGATGAATTCTGGTGTGATATCTGGAGCATGACGTTATGCGGAGAATCCTAAAACGGCTAAAGCACGTCTGAGTTGCCATCTTCAGATTTTTAAAACATCCATTTTTACAATTTTCAAAACAGGATTATCTGCGCTGTGACGTGAGAGGATCACTACTTCTGCTAGAATCATAAGGCAATTCAGTAAATAACGTTGAGATATACCTTCACATTACATTTTTCCGTGACAACGCCAGCCAATCAGAATTTAGATGAAACTTGTCCAGGATATTGTAATTACCTCTCAACTGAGATTGGGGTAAACGCCAATTATCAGGTGATTCATGTGGTGACACATAGAGAAGCAACAAATTTCACTATGATTTTCTGTTTATTTTCTTCTTCTTTGTTTATAAACCATCATTCTTTCTAATTTTTTCTTCATTCTAAAAATTCGCCTGTCTCATAAGCAAAAAGCATGATTAAAATGAAAATGAAAGCATTAAAATGAAAATAATGTTCAGAATTAATCTAGTTAATCTTTAAATAAGTTTTGGCTTATAAAATAGAATGGTCTATGGGATAATTTTTGATTTCCCTTGCCGTGAATCTTCTAAAATGAACTTTTAACGCTGAAAATGGGAAATTATGAATTTAATGTTTTTATTCTTGTCGTACATTGAACAGAGGCTAAATTACTTTTGTTGTTTGAGAAAACTGATAACATGAAAGAGATTTTGCTTTACTAGGAAGAAATCCGTTTAATTTTTCCTAAGTTAGCTGCAATCTTTTAAAGTATTAAAATCGAGGATCAACAGTATGAATCCTTACGTGTTACGAGAGTAAAATTAACGAAAAAATATCAGTAAGGCGTCTACCCCCCATACATTATCCATATTATCAACAGACTTTTAAAAAATGAGACCGTCAAATTCATTTCTCATTGTTATTGATTTTTTTGTAGTTATGTTACTAGAATATGTTTTGTTTTTTTGGTGTTAGCATTGCTTAGTTTAATCTTTTCACTAATTATCAAGAAACTTCCTCTACATTTATAAGTAATGCAGTAATAAGTATGCATGCATTCGTTTTATATCAATTCCTTAGTCCGATTACATACATCCTCTCCATTCGAAATGTTGATGTGAGATGAAACGCAGTATTTAAATGCAGATTTTTGGCCTCTGGGTACAACAGATATGTTCTGTTATGGAATCTCACAAACATATAAATGGTTGAATACTTGCTCTCTTCCTTCATTTTTTCCCACCCTCTGCTTTTATTCCTCAATTGTGCCATTCTCGAAAAAGGAGGCAGATATCGGAAGGCTTTTCTCCCCAGCGGTAGTGGTCGACGCGCAGACAAGTGGCCACTCCCTTGCTACTCTCACCCCTCGAAATGATACGAATCGGATACCAGATACCTTGGGGCGTCTATTGCACTTCTTCCATTCTTTTTCCTTTTTTGAAAGGCTAGATGTGACCAGGTAGTGGCCATTTGTAGCAATTTCGGTCCAAAATCCTTGCAAAAATTTCCATTTCACATTCTTTCAGGTTTATTTGACAGTTTTTTGTGAGAAGTATTTATTATTCGCTTTCTGTGCTCATTCCAGTAATATTATTTTTTCCAAAAAGTGGATACAAGCAATCCATATACGAACATTTTCCTCCCTCAATGCATGTACATCGGGTTAGAACATCAGAAGTGATGACTCTGCAATTTTTTGAAGTTAAAAGCTGCACCATGTAGTCCACAATGTATCGTGTATATTTTACCACTAATCCCGATTATTTACACAAAAAATATCATAACAAAGCCCTAATACGAAAACTGCATCCTGATTCCATCATAATTCCTGACATTCATGTGGCAGTTGCCTTCTTGTCAGGGGCATAAAATGAACACATGGGACTCTGTTTTATCAATTGTTACACTTTGAATTGAAGGTTATATGGCACTTTGGCACCATAATTAAGGTTTAAAAAGAAGGTCCCCTTTATCTGGAATACAAAACTTAAGATGAAAAAAATACATACTGTGCTCATGTTGGAAATGTATCTTGAAAATCGGAAAAAATGTTTACTTCACCGCCCGAGTAAAACCCAGGAATCACAATGGTATATATTTATAAATTTCGAATCTAATTGTATTTGTTAGACTTTTTCCCACCTTTTGCTACTCATTGGGTCAGCGTTGATACTATCGAAATATATCCACCAACGAAATGTAATTTAGTTTCCTTGCAAATTATCTTTAATAGAGAATATCATTGCTTTGGGAGAGGAGTTGTTTGGGGAAAGCGGACCCAGCGTGCGATGTCCATATACGCCCTCGCCGTGTTATTGTCCTGAACACGGCTGTATCCTCGACCTCAATCTGCGATAATTTGGTTACATTGCCTCTCGAATTCCCTGATCCCTTCTCATGGTCCGTGAAAATGTGCGGGGAGATCTTTTCGTTATTTGACGGCTGGCAAATGCTTGGATTTGCGCTCGCACTCCACTGATATTCAAAGTAGAGATATCACTGAAAAGTCCTATACTTTTAAAACGGACAATATCCTTAAGTACATTTTTTCAGAGTATTCCTACGAAAATATACGTTTTGGATGGAAACGCACTAGCTAGCAATACATTACTAGCTTCGCCTAACAAAATACAACAGAACACCCTGAACTACAATCGAGCCTTCAATTCCACAAATTGTCTACCTCCCTTCATTTAAATATACGTTTTAATTTGCTCTCACTGCTCAAATTACTTTTTTATGCCCATCAATTTTGACGTTTAACTTAGCCCAAATATTTACCGAAAACTTCATTAGTCACGCTCTGTTTTCACTTTTATTCTCAATCCATATCTATTACACTGATTATCCAGCATCACCGATGGTAACTCAATTGCTGATTGTCTAGCTAAAGCTTGGTCATCCGTCAACCTTACTGATTTTATGAATTCTTATCTTCATGTATTATTTTCTAATTTTTCAGCGTATAAGTTGAAAAGCTAAGGCCATAACACAGTCCTTGTTCATCGTCCTGTTTAGCATTGACCGTCTTGACTCTCCATCCTTTACTCTCAGCTTAGCAGTCTAAGACGTGATGGTTGCGGATAAGTCACCCATGCCTCCAAATCTACCCTCATCTTCCATAATGTATTCATTAATTCCACCCAATACATCCAGATTTCTGTATTTCCTTCTTTCAGTGATCTCATTACTTCACTGTCATCACGCGTACCACTCCCATTTCTGAAACAAAACCATCATCCCTTAAGTAATTATTTGACCTCCACTCCATCCTCATATTTATGATCTGCCTTGGCTGCGGGTTATGCAAAACGTATTCCTCTAAGGTCTTCACATATGGGTGCCTTTCCCTCTTTCCCTTTTATGGGATGGGTTCTACCATTGATCTTAAGAAATCTTCCGGCCAAAATTCCTCCCTCATAAATGCTGTATAGTAGTTTCGCTGGAATGTTTTCGATCCCCAAAGCCTAGTATGATTTCACTTCCCTTCATGATCTTTCTCTATCGCATTCAAGTATGTCTGGCCCTAAGCTACTTCCATCATCATCATAATCTTTTTCTTAGTCTAAACTCGTTGGCTCAATACTATACCGTATTGCCCCTACTCCTGTATACTTTCTCTCTATCTCCCTTGATCTTTCCTGGGTCCATTTTCCTACAATATCTTAAAAAGTGTTGACGAATATTTTTCTCATATCCTGAGAATACATTCACTCTCCCGTAAGTCGGATATATTACTCTTAATCTGTAAACTCTCCATATTCTCGCACTGCGTATTCAACTGTACTTCCTTTCCTTTACTCGTCTATCTTCTCGGGTAACTCCCGGGAAATAAGAATTGATTACGCTGTTTCTCTATCTATGCCTAACGATGATATAGTTATATATAACTGTTATCCTCAAGATATAGATAACTAACCTAACCTAATGTGTAATTGGCCCTATTTTAATGGTTAAAATGGCTTCTGTCTCTTCATTTCCACTCCTACGCCGATTACGCTTTGAAAGGAATGCTCATGATCGAGACCGAGGAAGCATTGCCTCGCCCGCTACCGGGCACGTAACCCGTCACAGTGGGTAGTCCCGTAGTCACCATGGCTTATTATTCATATGCTTGTACCCATTATTTCTTTAGAGCAATAATCCAAGTGGCTTCCTGGTATCTTCCTCAAATGTGTTTTGGACATCACCCTATCACTCAAATGGCCCTTTCCACTAAGGGGTAAAACGTCACAGTTTCAGGGATAGCATGGTGGAAATCCTTCATGATAAAAGAAGAAACTTTGATTTCCACGTAGAATTTTTTCATTACGACCTAGGTTTCGTTACAGCGTAATACCTTCAGGTCGACCTGAATATGTTAAGCTGTAACGAAATTAGTTCGTAGTAAAAAAATGCTCGACGGCAAAGGAAAGTGTCTTCTTTCATCAAGGGATAAAACGTCTTTTCCGCCGCCTCACTGAGGAACGGATTCTTCGCGGACTATCTTCCATTTGGCTCCTGCCATTCGACCTATCTACCAAGGGTGATCCTATCAGGGAAAAAAATCTATGCTGTCGCCGGCAAAGTCATAGGTCTCATCAGCGTAAAGTCAAAGTTCAAGGAAAGGGCTTCATACCAATCATTGATTTTAAGGGGAGCATTAATAAACAGAAATCCTGATGTAATGTTATAACCTATTTTTAGAGGATAAAATAGCTAGTGGTTTGGCAGAACAAAATTAAGGAGAAGATTCAGCAAATAAACTAATGATTTCTTGGGGGAAATAATAACTCGGAGCTAATCGCAGCCTGATATTTCAATTTACATTCAATATGCTTTAAATTCCTCCATGATAGTTAACAATATCGCCAAGTATATGAAATTTGCATTTGCCAAAATTTAACCTTGGTTGAAATTTAAAGGTTTACAATTAGAGAATAAATCAAACTGTTATTTATTATTTACGAGGGTGATCTGAAACGTTCTCTGCCTGATGATGAAAATGACAATTTTATGTTTTCAAAAAAGTTTCATTCTTCTCTATAATTACCATTAACATTGCCTCCAGAATTGTTCCAGCGCTATGTTCCCGTCTCTATAATATTCTTCTGGAAGTGCTGCAATCTTCTACAGCCGCAATCTCTTCTTGGTTGAACGTAAAACGTTGACTAGTGAAGAAACTTTTGAGTTTTCGGAAGAGGTGGAAGTCCGAAGGAGCCAAATCTGGGGAATAGGGTGCATGTCCCAGCACTTCTACATGTCCTGATGGAAAGCAGTTTTTTCCTCTGCAAGCCCAGTCTGCCTTCAGAAATTTTTGCGTCCGGTTTCGTTAGAAGGTTAGAAAAGTACTCCCCAGTTATTGTTTCAGCATTTTCAAGATGGTCGATCAACAAAATTCCTTCCGCATCCAAAAAAACCGTCGCCATGGTCTTTCCCGCCGATGGCTTCCCCTTTGCCTTCTTTGGAGCTGAAGAACCGGCCTCTATCCACTGCATGGATTGCTGTGATGATTCTGGTGTGTAATGACGGATCCATGTTTCACCCATTCTCACATGTCGTCGCAGAAAGTCACTCTTGTTTTTCGTAGTGAGTACCCACGGCACCCATCTTGCGCAAAACCTTTGTCATGTGCAATGCCTCGTCGAAAATGTAACCGACACATTACTTTGATATTTTCAGAAATTTCACGCACCTCCATACTACGGTCTTCAAAATTCATATCGTGCACTTTTTCGATGATTTCCGATGTGGTTGCACTTTTCGAACGTCCTTCACGTCGATCATCTTGGAGGCTTTCACAGCTAAGTTTAAATTCGGTTGCCCTTTTCTTCACGGTGGGCATTGAAGGAGAGGAGTCCCCATACGCACCCTTGAGTGAATTTCTGTTGGAATTAAATCTTTTACGAAGAATTTTATCACTGCTCGATGCTCGAATTTTCCCGCTTATGACAACACACACACCGCAACTGATTTAAACGACTCCCTACAGCGAAATGCTTGATGGAATGGCTTGTAATTTCGCTTGGTGGCTACTTACAGTTTTACCATTATGAGAGAAAAAATCATGCGAGTAGTGATGCCATTTTATGGCGTGGCCGAGAACCTTTTAGGCTACCATAATAATGTATAATCAACGTCTCGCGTGGCCGAGAAATAAATATAGTATGAGGTTTCCTAATCCTGAAAATAACAATGCTGCCATTTATTTGATGTCACCGGATATCTGCCCCACTATTTTTTAATTGAGCTTGAGCTCAACTGCATTTTTCTGTGTTGACTGCTGCTGATGCAACCTCAATGATCCATTTCTATGAGAGGGAATTTTTGTCAGTTTTATTCACAAATGGCTTGACAAGCTGTATCTGGTATCTAGCTTGCTACAAATAGCTCATATGTGAGGAGAATGATGAAGATGAAACCGCCTCAACCCAGCTTTATGTGACCAACCACATGCCTAACGAGTGAAGTCCCCAATCCATCCACGTAAATGGGCTGACATTACGATCTCTTCATATTCACTCATTAGAAACCTTTCTTCTTTCTCCCACTTCCTGCTTTACATTCCTCTTCCACTTCTTCCCCATTCATCTATACGAATAGAGTGCCGCAAAATCTGAACCCCAAAGGTAGAATGCCAATCATCTTTTCCATTCAATCTTGCCTTCAATTCAATTTAGTGAATGAATTGGGTTCCATAGAAGCTACTTACCTCTATTGAAATGCATCTATCGCGTTTATAACATGCTGATTTTTTTGTCATTGGCGCTTTACTTAACCAACGTCGTACAGAGTGGTACGTGCTAATCAGGTAACGCAAAGGAAAAGGGAGAGTATTTCGTTGATGGCCAGTACATCAAACGAAATTTTCAACATTTTACGACCAGTTGTCCAATTATTGCAACTTACCACATTTCCGATATTCATTGAAAAATTTTCAGTCGACCAGAATGTAGTTTTATAAAATCTTCAAATAAATTTGATTATAATTTTTTTGTAAATGATTTAATTATAATCCTATAGTTTTGTTTTCAAAAGAGTAATTTCGTATGTTTTGAAATCTCTTACTCGTGGACTGTTTCTTCTCCCGAATTTTCTGCCCTTTTTCCATCTATCTACTTTACTATGATATTTTTATTCTCAGTGATACGAGTAAAATATGCCATTCTTTACTTAAATATTTGTAGCACACAGCGCAGCACGTCGGGATATTTTTCTATGGATAGTTTTATTGTAAAATAATATAAATTCGTATATGACCAGAATCCGTGTGTGCACATTTAAGTGACTTACTGCAGTCGTAGAATTTTTTTAAAATCGGAGAATATTTATTCTTTTTTATGTTGCGCAAACGAACAACCGATCGCAAAAGATCGCATTAAAGATAACAGCCCATTCTAGCTACTTCGTACGCGAGCAACCATTAACGATTAATTTAATTGTTTAATGTTTTCTTCTGATAAGTTAGGAAAATGAGGATGCATCATATTTTTCACAAAGTTCAAAGTACAGGGTCCATACAATACATACCGGGACTGGTTCCAAAAATCAAAATTTATTGTAGTTATCATTACAACTACTTAATAATCTTCAAAATACATTCCTCCTGCATCGATACACTTAGTTCGGCGCGTCTGCCACTCTTTAAAAGCCCGCTGGAAGTCGGTTTCCGTAATACTGTTGAGGGCCTTTGTCGTCGCCGCTTGAACCGCCTCGATGGAGTCGAACCGATATCCTTTGAGCTCCTTTTGAGCTATCCTTATGCTGTCGAGAAAATCTTCATCTTCCTGGACGCAGTCCAAATTTTCTTACGACATTTCCACTCGCGGCAGTTTTTGTTCCTTGCTCAGAACTTTCGGCACCAGCTTCGCGCATGCTTTCCTCATCGTAACATCCTCTGTTACAATGGTTAGGACGGTTTCGACTGAAAGGCCGGTCTCCTCACTGATAAGAGCGATGGTTAAACGCCTGTCGGAGTCCAAAACTTCTTTCACTTTGGCCACCTGAGCATCGATTCGAGCGGTCGTCGGGCGTCCGACGCGGTGGTCGTCTTCGACGAGCTCCCGGCCTTTCCTTAACACTTTGTACCACTCAAAAACTCTTGTGCGGCTTAAGGCATCCCCATGAGCCTGCTTAATGAGTTCAAGGGTCTCCAACGCGGAGTGTCCGAGTTAAACGCAAAACTTCACAGCGTAGCGTTGCTCGACGGTGCGCTCGATGCTGGCGCGACGACACCACAAACAATCACAGGTCACAAAAATCCACCTGTCTCAACGCATGCCCGGAGGCGACTGAGTGGTGGGAGACCCCTCTACCGAGCCGATCGGTCGGAACCCCATCCACCGCTCCTTTGAGGCTACAGCGAACCAGTCACGATACTTATTGTACGGACCCTGTATATTCCTAAAATTAAATCATGTTGCTCTGAATATTTTTAAATGCGAATTGTAACAAAATAAGTGTGAGCTGATTTTTACACAACCTACAGACTTATATTTGATTTGTTTTTGGTTATGTACGATGAGTATTTAGGAATTTGGGAATAAATATGGAAATGAAGAGGTGGAGTGGGACGGAAAAAAATAAAAAAAGAGTGCTGTGATCCGCGCCGCTTAGGTATGCGAGGCTATTGCTGGTTATTTCTCTTTCCTCACAGTTATTACCTTACTTGAAATAACATTGGTTTTTTAACAGTAGGCTTAATTTAAGTACCTTTTAACTCACACGTTATCATGATTAAATATTTTACTTTTGGTCTTTTAAAAGGATTAATTTGATGAAAAACGTGTTCAGATATTTTTGGACGAAAAAGGAAAAATAATAATTATTAGAAAATTAGAGGATATCGAAGTCAGGGAACAAGGAAAAATAAATTAGAAAATAAGGAAAGCGGAATATGAAACTAGCCAACCTTAAAGATATGAAAATCATAATTTTCATTTTGGAAAGCTGCTTGATTTTGAGATCGTGCCACTCTATATGCCTACTGGAATAATAAAGGCACCTTATGTCTTATTCCGACTCTCTGCTTGCTGAAATACGTTCGTTATATTTTTCTTTAGTCAGACGTGAGCGTTAACGGCTCATGGAACTTTTATGGTCCCGTTTTAACAATAGGACTTCCGAGTATTGACAATGGAATCGTCAATCAATCAGTCCTATCTATGAATGCATACAACTTGGAAACTTGTTTCGGTCGCTTGCCGCGACGATAAATATGCTAACAATGACAATAGTTTTTTTTTATTGTGATCCAATCGGAAATGTTGACCGAATTTGCATTGTGACCCCACATGCAATTCATTTCATTTTTGGGAAACGGTCGTGCGGGTATTAGAGGTCACTATTAGTTCACGCTTCCAGACTTTGATGGCTCAAATTACACTGAATGGCCCAAACTATGCAAGGGTAGCCGCTAAGGACGCATATATATTTCTTGGTATTCTGTCTCTGGATGGAATGAAAAGCACATTAAAACCGTTATGATTTGCAATGAATCATGTGTCGCACGGACCTTCGTTCGGGCGTCGTCATTGAAGAATAATTAGTATTTTTGCGACGCTGCGACGCTTTATTCTATTATTTACATTTTCCATATATCCATTATTTAGATATTCTGTATTTACTATTCATGCTATTTGGCCATTTCATTGTTACAAAATAAGTAATATGTACCTGCAGTTATTTTTAATGTTCAATTGCTGCATTTATTTACGCTTCAGCTGAACGAATGCGTAATTTAATATAAGTTTTGTCAATATTTTAGAGTGCGTGTAATTTAGTTGTTTATTAATTGGGAATCTGGAGTAAGCCATTACTGCCATGCCTTGATTTAGGAGGTCGGTAAAGGTCTCTCCAGATATTATTTCTATTTTTTAACACTTCAAGCATGTTCTTGACTTTTCTTGAGCAGGGTCATTCCTTTCCCTCCCTGAGTTAATATTCTGATTTTTTTTCTTTTTTCTGCCCTAATAATCCCTGTCTTGGTTTTTGAAATTTATCTTTCATATCTGGTGTTATAGTTGGTATTCATGTTCTTTCTACACTTGGCCACTTCATTTGCTATCATTGCCTACCTTCTGGGATTCACTTCCAGCAGCAAGACCCAAAAGAATATAGCAATGATTGGATTTGCTGATACTAATTCACATTTTATGGATACTAATTCATGTTATTTAATAATATAAATTACAATTAATGGAATCGAAAAATATTTGCAGCAGATATTCCGGGCTACGTACCAGTTTCATCGACATGCTTTGCCGTTTGGTGGTGCTGTTTACCAGTTTGTAGAGCAAAAGACGTAAAGAGATGCGTACCCCTTAAAGTAACGCATTGGAGAATGGCACATGTACAATTGAATTTTTGAAATTGTTTTTTTTCCTGCATTGCATGGTTGCTCAAGCAGCTGAAATGGGGCGGGTTGGATTTACTGACACTCGACGCTGTTCGAAAAAGTGTCTGATCGAATCTATCATCTTAATCTTCGTGGCCCGATATATCTTAATTTTCTAATCTCCATGTGGTGCATCTTGCAGTAGTATACTGTATCTTTATGAACTCAGGTAGATAGTTCCGCACTAAGCAGTGATTCATAAACACCATTTATCCCAGGTTACTTGAGCGAGAAAAAAGGAAAGACCTACTTGATATACTCTTGACGAATGGTAGCAGGCATCGTTTTGAACATTCGACGTGCAGTAGATCTTGATGTTCGGGGCGTTCAGCCCCGTCCCCCTATCTGGATCTACCTCTGTTTTCCCGACCCTCAGACATACTGGTGTAACGCGCTAAACCAGCTTTCCCCGAGGATTGTGAGGGAGTGGCCAGCCGGGCGACAAACGCGTGATGTGCTCGCGCTTTGGCGGCGAGTGGGAATGTATGGCTACTCACGGTCGACGTGACTGTCGGAGAAGCGGGAGTGGGCCGGGGAAGGGGTGAGGACGGGGAATAGTGAGAAGGGTGCAGGAAGCGGCGCCGGACGTCGGCTGCCTGCCACGCCCTCACGCCACAGAACGACACCAGTGGCATAGGGACGGGCTTCGAGAGATGGAGAGAGAAAGAGAGAGAGAGGGATGGAGGCGTCGCTCGAGCCGCGGCGGAGAGATGTGAGTCGCGTTTAGCAAGAGTCAGGAGTCGCGTTGCACTACTGATAAATGCCAGGGGTGAATGAGTGGGAATGGGTGACTGGATGGGTGAACGGGCTCACAACTCTAAACCTCCGTCCGCCGATCAACCCCTTACACCCGATCGCACCATCCTTCCGTGGCAGTAACTTTTGGAGAATTAGAGAATGGGGGTTTGGGTGCCATCCGCGGATTACCTTGCCTGCCCCTGCGTATAAGCCTCACCTCTCGACATATATTCTAACTCCTACGCTGCCTTCCTTAAGCTCCACCCTCATCAGGTAGCCCTGCCGGTGTGCTAATTTTTTATTCGAGTTTCAATCAGGCTTGAAAGATAGTTCTGGAATACACAACCTTTTAATCGGAACCAATTCAGACGGTGGAGCGAGTCCAGGAAGTTTTATCCCTTATTTGATGCGTTGTGACCCTTAAACCAGGGGTCATCTGTGCGTCATATAAAATCGGAGGCTGATTGGGGATAATAGGAGGGAAAGGGTAAAGGTCAGCGTGAAATTAGCTGTGCACTCTCCAAATAAAGGTGTTGAGTGGTTGGGCTAATAAGGACCGTATTACCATGCCTTTAGTGCCTTATCCATTAAAACTGGCCACTGCCTTTTCCTAGGTCAGAGGAATTACCCTAACCACCGAATGAAATTAATGCGATAAGAATCTAATGATGTAATCTCATGATAAATCATTTTTTACTTAAATATGGCTATTAAGTGTGCAAAAACATACTACTGAAATCCTTTATGATGTAAAAGATACCAGTCTCTCATTATCCAATATAAGGCGATACCGATGCTTCAGCATCTAAATTATGGTTGTTTCTTTATTATTTTCTAAACAGTCTCGAAACAAATATAATTCTGATTTTAACGCGGTTTACTGGGGCTACTATATCTTCCAACGATTGTGGTACTATCCGCATTATAATTTACGCAAATTCCCAATATCGTGAAATAAGTTCTAATTCCGTGCCGAGATTCTCAGTAGTAATCTCGTAAACTCGTTGTAAGGGAAATACCGGGTAGGATGATTTGGATTCTTTTCCATGCTTTATAGAGTTTGGAGAAGTTAGAACAAAAAGGCAAAGAGGAATATTGTCAAGTATTGCAAAAAAAATTATTTAGGTCGAAATGATTCATGACTAATTTGAAACGCGGGAACATTGGCGAAGAGCCGAGAAAATGGCGAATTTTTTGGTACCATTCCAGTTTATGGAGATACGCTCTTTGACCCTTCTCCTACCAAGTATCAATGCGTCTCTACAAGTGAAATAATAAGTAGAAATGTCGGCACTCAAGTACGGATGAGATATGCGTTTAGATTGGTGACCAACTATTTTGCTGTTCTTACACAAACAATTACATATATCTCGTTAATTCCTTAAAATTTATCTGGGTTCATGAGCCGATGTGTTAAAAGAAGAAATTATACAGCAACTACTGCAAAACCAATATAATATTTACGAGGGTTCCTATTTACATTTTCAGCCTAATAATTAAAAGACAGCAATTTATAGTTGAAAATGGCTTTAATGTTTTGCGAAATATTCTCCATGATAATCAATACACTTGCATGCGCTTGAATTAATTTTCGTAACACTTTTTTCACTTCGATTTAGGTACCTTAAAAACGGTTTTTGAATGCAGAAACGGCTTCTTTAAGATCTGTAAAACGTTGGCCACATAATTTTTTCTTGATAAACGGGAATAAAAACAAGTCATTTGGTGCTAAATATGGGTTGTACGGAGGATGGCCTATCAATTCGACCTTTTGGCCAATCAAATAGGTAGTTGTTTCAGCCGATCTGTGAGAGCATGCATTGTCATGATGAAGCATGATCCTTTGTTGCCGCTTCTTTTTCCGTATTTCACCAAGCACTTCTGGCAAACAAATGCTAGGGTACCATTCAGAATTCACGGGTCTATGTTGCTCTAACGGCATGGCTACCACATGTTCAGTTATTCCGAAGAAACAGGCGATCATTTGCTTCGATGTGCTTCGTGCACGAAACATAATTTGTCGGATTTGGGTCGCCTTGGAAGACCCATACATTGGATTGCTGTTTTATTTCGGGCTCAGACGCTTAGATCTAAGATTGGTCACCTGTGCAGATGTTATACACAGCTTTTGATGCATCATGATTGTATATGCTGAGTATTTCTTTGCGCCGATTGGCACGAACATCTTTTTGAGCTTATGTCAAATTATGCGGAATCCAACACGAGTAAATTTTTATCACAGCTGAACTTTCATATAATATCTTATTGATGGTCGTCATACTAATCCCCAAGGATGACTCAATCTCACGAAAAGTCACATGACGATCTTCCTTTACTAGTTCTTGCACAGCATCAATGTTTTCTGGCATAACAACTGATTTTGGACGACCTTTACGAATTTTCGTCGCTGAGCGAACGGCGGCCATGGTGGAATGTGTTATACCAGCGTTTCACAGTGGCAAAGGATGGGGCTTCATCGCTAAAAGTGGAATGAATCTGATCGATGCACTCCTGTATTGATAATCCATGTCGAAATTCGTAAAAAATCATCGCACGAAAGTGGTCATGAGTTAACTCCATTTTTTCGCTAAGAATAAATTTTCGAGTCACCGTAAACAACGCAAATTATGATCAAACGACAAAATATTCTGATGGAAGTTAGCGTTAAAAGGATCAAACTTCCAGTTGGAAACGTCAAATGGCGCTTGAGCACTTGGCGTCAGATGGCGCTTAAAGCACTTGGTGTTGTGAAGGCTCAAAATATAAATAGCAATCCTCGTAAAATTGCTTGAAGATTTAAAAATTTCTTGTATTGGATTTTACATGTTTTAACCAAGGGCATGATATATTCACGTATGTTCAAATCTAGTTCCCGCCGCCTCTTCTGCAGATAAAACACACACTAAATTATGCCATTGATTCGTAGATTGTAATATCTTAAAAGAAAGAAATGACACACTTGATGTAATAATATACTCCAAAAACTTGGACTAGGACCCTCAGATTACAATCTCCAACTTAACTGTGGGATTTTGAACACTTGTGTTAGGCTGTAGAATTAGTATTTCATTACAGACTAATAGAAAACGTACAATATTGGCTATATGGAAACGCATCATGAGAATTTTCAAATACTGAAGTTAAGCATAGTAATACGTTCCATGAAGGCCTTTGATTTTTAGATTCAAAGTAGCCTAAAATCTGGGATATCACATCCCTCATACTTTTGCATTTAAATTTTATATTATTTTCTAGTGAATTAAGGCACAGTTAAGCCTGAGATAAGTTGCTTTAAATACCTATAAAAACATTTTCTTCTCGATTGAAAAATATCTGTAGGATGAGCTACGGTGCATACTTCACTTAGTTTGTCAATGGAAAAATTGTGCTTTCAATTTTTCTCGTGGCATTACGCCAAACTATACCCGTCTGAATGACCTGCGATACAGGTTTCGCAGCCATGAATTAACACCTAATTCCCGATGAGCGAGTTTATATTTTAAATGTTCTTGCTGCATCTTGATACGCTTATTATGGCTGCCATTTGGTGATAAGAATAATGTAATGATATATCAAGGTGTGAACGTTGCTATTTTCATTGACTTCCTTATTTTTGATCTTTGAAAATTCATACGTTGTTAAATTTCGTTGGAAGGCTAACATTTTTTATTACAACACCTGCGTACATCAACTAAGCATAATATTTTCTACAGTAGGGCTTAATTTGGAGAGCTTAAGCTTTGAAAATATGTGTCCTGACGATTCCTCTCAGAGTTCTCACGTGAATAGTTTTATGCATCGGTATGCCTTTCTGAAATCAATCCTGCCGAGTACAATAAGGACGATATTAAGGATCCATGTTATTAAAATTGAGTGAAGGGAGCTCCAATTTGTCCATAGGGTCTAACGTAATTTCGCCGCCCTTGGTAACGAAATTGCGCTGCCTAACTTGCAGTAGATGGTGGATTGGACCTTGTAGAGAGGTTAAGCGGCTAATGAGCGAGTGACCACGATGATGACTACTCAGGCGCGCACAATCGGCGACTCATTTAGAGACGGCCGACGCATGGCAAGATGTTACAGTCCATCCTTAGGAGGGATTGGATGAACATACGAGATATCCAAATAACTGAAGAGAGGACAGTAACTCTTCTTCATGAAAGGACAATTGTTAGTTGTACAAAAACAGTACCAATTTTATTAAAGGCGTGCTTAAGGCTACTTTAAGAGCTACATTGCTGCGATGCAGAAAGCTACGGCAAATACCACAGCAGCACCACCAAAAGCAGTATCTCACTATATTCCTTTCCTTTCACTGGTTTAAGACAGAAATAAAAAAGTTGAACATTTAAAATGGCTTAGAAGAAGACATTAATGATCAACAAAACTTCATATCTTCACCTGAAATTGTACTATTAATGTACTACCTTAAATTAATAAAATGGGAAATATAATTCATAGTTGGAAAAGGTCAAGAAAACAGACTTTTTTTACCGATATCAGAAGGTGGTTTGCAAGTTTGAAGTAGGAGGCTAATAAAAGACGAATGGCAAAACGGAACTAATAAATAAAGAAAACTAAAGGAAGGTGCGGAAGGAAAGCATTTAACATGAAGCCAGGTATCGCGGTAGTAGAATTCGATCTTGATGCGGGAACGCCACAGTGAAATATTATAGAAAAATTAGAAGTCAGGGCGGTAGTAATAACTACGGTTCAATCAGAAAAGAATGGATTAGAATCCTATTCAAAAAAGTGCAAAGCAACAAATCACAGAAAAAGTTTAAAGTAGCTGATATAATTGTTGGAGCCTCTTCAGAATTTATTGTATAAGTTATGGTGGTGGTGATTAGTGAATGCTGTTACTATTGGAAGTAGGAATTTTCTCTCCAAAAATAAAGAAACATTACACTGTTGGAATAATGTCTCGAAGTTTTCAAATGGTAAATCAATGCCCCAAATTCTTTTCCACACACGATTTCAATGGAGGAATTTCTCTATCATGATCAAACACAAGTATATAAATTAATCCCTGACATCTGTCTGGAAAACATACGTTGGATGCCCGGAAGAAATTGATTGCCCTTAAATGTACGTAAAAGGAAGAGAGCAAACATATTCGGATTACCAAAAATTCGCACATGAACGTTTAAGACGGATATCTGTCCCTGAGAGTTCATAGTGACTAGAATTGACTAAATATTGGTAAAATAATTTTATAATTTTTATTGTCTTTGACAATCTTGAGTAGTCACTCACTGAAGTACACTTATCACGATAGTATTATGACCATTATAAAGGATAGAGGAATGACATGCAACGGCATAAAATCTGAGAAGTGATTAAAAGCAGCTCTTTTGAAAGTTTACGGAAAATTTTTAATGAAGAAAGGAGAGCAAAACATTTTTATGTGCAGGAAATTTTTATCAATACATTTTTGGTGTTCCCAGTAAGTGAAATCTGCCAACGGATTTTGCATTCCCATTCACTGGTGTGACAAACTAACCTGGAAGCAATTTTCACAATGATCGATTAAGTAAGAAAGATGTAACGTAGGAAAGTCACCCTAGATAGAAATTCTATCTGAAGAATATGCACTAACAACCAGCTAGTGTTTCCGGGAGGAATTTCCTTTCCGCCGTTGTCTGAAATTTTTTTCGCTTTCCCGTTCCTGAATGCCGAGAAAAGTTGGTCAGGAAATCGGGAAAATCGACTTCTTGGACCGAGCAACACCCACAATGGGAAATAAACATACTACTTAAAAGATATCTCTTAGAAATTTTGCCTATTTATCGCCATCTAAAGTTACAGTTTTATATTCCACCAGACATGCATGCGCGACCCCAGAATCAGATATCACATGGCCAGCTATTGTTAGCCCTTGTCAATCGAGCACATTTGATCATTGAGAACAGAAAAGAGTTAGTATTTACACAGAGAAATATTTATTTTCATCAACCAGAATTTGACTACAAAGTCATTTTCAGGTGAACTGCCACAGATTTCCTTCGATAGTTCTCCTCAAGATGGCTCCATCTGTTATTTTTTATAATTTCCAATTTTATGTGCTCTAGATTTCCGTTGACCTATTACATGTAGGAGTGTCGTGAAACCTCTGAAAGACTGCGCTTGGGCCAGGAAGCCGATTGCTCCTCCTTCACTACGGCTTTCTGTTTATTAGTATCTACTGTTACAGTTATTATTACAGATTATAACCGAAAATTAAACAAAAAATATTATTCCGGGAATTATCGAGAAATTTCTAGAAATACGATTTCCAATTCTCGATTCCCTAAGATTACTATGTCGGGAATTTGGAAACCCTACAACCAGCCACACGGCTTGGGAGTCACTAATATTTAAATAATATGGATAGAAAGGGAGTCAGTGACAAGAGCTAAAAAGATATATTTGAACGAAAGGACACCTAAAGTGTTATTACAGGATAAATACTTTTAAATAATTTTAATGTGAAGGAGCGTTAACCGGTTTGGAACTCCTACGAGGAATCGGAAAGGAAAACTTTTTATGAAACCGCTGCGAAAAAAAATGCTAGACCAATTGATCATTTTCTAAAAGTATCATTCTATCCTGATGATTGACAAAAGAGGAGAAGCTTTTGAGAAATGTGAAGAGGGAAATGTATAATTAGGAAAATATACATCAGATGACTAAGAAAAAAGCAGAATGGAGAGCTGCAGCAAACCAATTTATTGATTTTAAATTACTGTTTGCCTAGTTTTTGAAAACTGATGCCTCGTGAAGGCATTGATATTAACTCCGTGGGTTTCACAAGTTCGTCTAAAACAGAAACTTTAGGCATTAAATCTTCTAAACTTCATTTTTTTTCTTTTGAAAGAACTTCACCAAACGAATGAATCCGTTAGTTTAACCTTAATTAGCTAAATTAAATTAACAGTAGCTAGAACTAGCCCAATGTTTAACAAATTTTTTAATGATTTTCCTAAATCTTAAATCATTTTTTTCGGTTAAATGAAAATATTTAGTTATCTTTTGCATGTATTTCAGAGGAAGAATTATGATAAATTATTTCCATAAATTGTACCTCATTGCGTAACTAAGAATAAACTCTTGGCGCACTCGTCAAACAAGCATCCTTCTTGTTTCCACATCCTCTCCACGAGTATTTGTCTACCTGCGCACATAAATTTTAATAATAATAATATTCGAAAATTATTACTATTCTACCCAGAATGATCTATTTATTTTTATTTTAATTATTTGGAAATCAAAGCATATTTGGTAATGGAGACATTTCTCATATTTATTCAGGTGATGACAGCATTATGGATGGAGGGAAGGGACCGCGAACACAGCAGCTAATCAACTCCCGGTATGTGAAGTATATGAAATATATGGAGCGGAAATACTCGGTCGAGGAATGAAAAAGAAATATGTTTTTCTTTTTCATGTAACTGTTCCCTGGGTATTTGTAACTAACATAGATAATCCATTTCATATCAATTATGAGAATGATCTTCGAGACGGTTTTTCATAACTTTTCGATAAAAATATTCCAACTACGTTATAAAAAATCATCCAATCAACATCATCATCCAATCTGTGTTTATATGTCGTCAATTTAGTACTCGTATAAACATTCTAATTCAGCATTCTAATTGACGATATTGAAAATATCTTGAGTTCTACTCTTGGTACTACATTACCGAACGCGCAGTTTCTCTTTAAATATTTAAAATCAGCTGCGGTAGAACGGGTATTATAATAATACCTCCGGAAAGTATAATGCACCATGAAAAAGTAACGATTTATTGGTAAAAAGAGACATGTAAATGCAATTTCTTTAGAAATTATAGTCACACACATTTCACGAAATTGCCGAATATTATATCAAAGAGAAATTGCCGAAAATTATATATCTAATATAAAAACCATAAACACGGTGATCTACCCGAAGATTTGATAGGCAATGGTAGATTCAACCCAATACTATGCCAAAGGGTGCACGACCGGCACGACGATCATCAGATGATGTTGACGGTCGTGCCGGAAACAATAGCCGGCACAGGGAAAGGAACTGGCCCATACATATATATATATATATATATATATATATATATATATATATATATATATATATATATATATACATACATATATACATATATATATATATACTGATTATATTTATATAGAAACAGATATAAGGAAAATGGATAGGAACACACACAAAGGACGAACACAGGAGAGGTGGGGAAGGCGGAATCCAGCAGATATATATATATATATATATATATATATATATATATATATATATATATATATACATATATATGTATACAATTATCAAGTTATCTACCGGTTAAGGTAGGTTTTGGATGGACTAAACATTTTGTCAGTCCTGACAAAACACAATCCAGCAACTTACTTTACATTAGGTCCCTCTTCATCTCTGAGTACTTTCTTCCTCCCTTCATCCCGTCTAACACCCCTATTCTGTACCTTCCCTTTCCTCGTTTGCCTAACATTCTAACCTCTGTTATAGTCTTCAACATACCACTGCCGATCAATATGCCCGTCATCCATTTTTCCTGAATCCTTAGGATTTCTCCCAATGAACCCCTCTCCTCGCCAACCAAACCTAATACTTTCTCATATGTTTTCTTTTCGGTCCAATTCATCTTCTCCATTCTTCTCCACACCCACAATTCAAAAGCCTGTGATATACTTCCATCATCCTGCTTCAAGGACCACGTTTCCGCGATGACGGTCGTGCCGTCAAAACAACATTCATTTGTGAGTGTCCTTTCTTTGTGTTTCTGTGTTTAAATGTCTTAATCAATGTTTATAAATTTATGAAAATATATACACATATATATTTCTTGCACGAAAGTCTCACGGATATGAATAATAATTCAAACGAAGGAGCGAGATGTGTTTTTTTAAATAATTTAATGTGGTTCGAGAAATTTAGAGGAATTTCATTTGGTTTTCTTGAGAAGCAAAGCATCATATCTTGATGCATGTCAATTTGCATTTTCTGGCAACCACTGGCTGGCGTGGCATTAATGTTCGTAATAATTTTTAAGAAACCTAATCAACACGTGTTATGGGGTATCTAACGTTTTAATGTGAATAACGTTTTCGGCAAAATGAAATCGATAGATGCATTCCGGCAATGTTGTCAATGTGATGGATTAGATGGTGAGTTCCTTTATACATGTATTCCTATTATCGTGTATCCCAAAATGAAGACAAATCGTTGACAGTAGCTCTTAATAGAGTAATTATTATTTCGGTAAAGATATGACTAATTAATAGAATAGAACTACTTGATTTGCTCTAAATATAAATATAACTTTATGTTGGAAAACACCATATTAGAGGCTCGACTTTCCATCATCACATGTAATTATTCAGCAGTTTTTATATTAATTAATTAAATGCTATTAAAATTTATCCCTTGTGCTGATAATTATTGCCACTTCGACATTATCTTGAAATTTTTTTATATCTCTAATGATAATATATCATTGATCACATATTTTTATTGATTGTTCTAATGGCATAGTGAATTTTTACTGCATTTTTGGAGCTATATTTTCAAAATATCGAAGATTTTATTTTAACAAGTTAACTTTTTTACAAACGAAGAGAAATATTCTGTGAGTGGGAGTCTCTGGGTAAGACCCTTCTCAAACTCAGATTTTCATGAAGCATCTGAACTTTCACTCATTTGGATGAACGGTTAGCAGTCAAAGTGCCTCTTAAGTTCCAATTTAACCTTTTTGAAATCCAATTATCATCCTTTCACTTCCTCTCAATTATTAGCTTACGTGATATTCAGAGTCTATGGCGGAGCATTCAGTTCATAAATAAGTGATGGATTATCAAAGGTTAAAAAGAATTGGAACGATAGATGCCTTGAACAACGCAACAACTCGTCATACCATAGGTTTAACAGAAAACTGGCGCCGATGAGTTGCTACACACAAAATATCACAAAGTGTAATTGCCCTGAATTGTCTTACGTGACTATTAAATGCTCCGTTGTTCATAATTGACAATACATTTTCTTCGGTAAAAATCGAACGGGATGAAAGAAGCAGTCAAATGACAAACAGGCAAATACGTCCTGATTTTATTCCTCTCGACAAGTGATCTCATTACTGCAATGGCATCACGTGTGCCTCTCCCCATCCTGAGCCAAAACTGATCATCCCCTAAGTAATGATTTGCCCTATTCTTCTTCCTTATGTTGATGATCCTGAGGACCCTGGATTCTTGTCTACCGCCACGGCCTTATTTGATTTCATCTCCCTTAATGCCCATTGTTGAGTATGCCTGGACCTAAGCTATGTTCATCTACGTCATATTCTCATTCTATGTCTAAGTTTGTTGGCCTGAGATCTTTACCACACAGTTATTCTATACATTCCTTTTATATCTCTTGGATCTTTTCTGCGTCAACTATTATCATACCCAACTATCTCTAACTGTTAGCGCAGATCTTCCCTTCTTTCTTCCCGATAGAGATTTAACCTTGCTATATAGCGCACCAAGTTCACCCTTCTTCTGCGAACCTTTTATGTATATCCTCACACAGCGTCTTCCACCATCCGTCTTTTGCTTTATTTGTTACCCGCCTAAATTTATTATTTAACTCTTTTTACCCCCTATTGCCTAATTCTGTGTTTATTTCTTCTATTTTATTCCCTAATTTATCTTTGTAATTATCTCATCCATGATCCATGGTTACCTTGTCCTTATCCCATTAACGGTTCCTATAGTTTCTTTTTCGACTTTTGATATCCCTTTCTTGATACATTCCCATTTTTCTTCAATAGTACTCAGCTCTCTACCGTCATCCATGATTTTCTCTACAGCCTACTCATACTCCTTTCTTGTCAATCCATTTAATGCTTCCACATCGCATTTCCTAAACCGCCGCCTCTGCCTTATCTTTTTGAAACGTACTCTACACTTCATAACACCTTAATTGTGGTCAGAGTCCGCATCTGTTCCTGGAAAGCAGTGCGAAGCGATCACACTGTTCCTAAACCTGTGCCTAACCAGAATATAACCTAAGTGATACCTTTCTGAGTCACCTGGCATTTGCCACGTATACATACGCCTTTTGTGGTGACTAAACCAAGTGTTGATGATGACTAACCCCTGTCTCCTGCATAATTCAACAGCTTTCCCCCACCATCATACCTCGTACCTTAACCGTAGTCCTCAACCTAATCACCATATCTTCCTTCGCCTACCGTCGCATTCCAATCCCCCATCACTATCAAATGTTTCCCTGCGGGAACACACGCGATTATGTCCTCAAACTGATAGTATATCCTATAGGCCTCTTCCTCCTTATGGTTGCCCGGTGGCATGCATACCTGTACAAGGACCAAGGTCGTCGGTTCTGCTTTTATCTCATCTAGTAATATTCTATCCACTGCCTGAGCCATATTGCCTTCAGTTCTTCCTACCTTTTTATTCAATATTATGGAAACCCCTCATTGGCTCTCGTCCCCTCTGCTGTAAATTACTCCTTAACTATCACTCTAGTAATCTCCGCTATCTTCCATCCCAACTCAAATAAACCTAAAATATCTATATTTCCTCTTTCCATCTATCGCTTAATATGTATTATCTAATTTGCCTGTCCTCAACATTATTCTAATTTTCTAAGTTCCTATTCCAACTAGTTCGGTCTTATCCTGCTGCTGTCGGTTTTCCTTTGCAAGGGTTTAGTGCGATGCCCGCGGAAGCCATGCCTCGCCTGCTACCGGGCACGATACAAGGCCGATTGGGCCGATTCCCGTAGTAACCAGGACTTATATTCCCTTTAGTGTCCGTCATTTTATTTTTTGGGAATGATAATTGAGGTGGTTTTCCGTTTCCTTAGTCAATAGTGTTTTTAACGTGATACCATCACTTAATGGCCACCCCCTGGGGTCAGACGCACTTTTCAGCCGCCTCACCGAGGAACAGACGCTGCATGGACTACCTTTCGTCTGGCTCCTAACCTTCGACCTATCTGGCATGAGTGGAACCACCAGGATCAATTATGATTGCTCCTGCCAGCACAGCTCTAGGGGTCATCAAAACGCACCAGCCCTTCAACAATGTCAAGGTTGTAGTTCATGGGAGGATAGGAAGGTAGACGCCATGAAATGAAATTTTTGAAATATCAGCCTAGAGGGGAGGTATTTGCTACGAAGTTGAAAAATAATTTCTTATTGAGGTTACCTCTTGGATCCTTTGATTCACCTGACTCGAGGCACGAGTAAGAGCAGGACGCTTTTGTTCGAATCGTATGTATTAGTCGTAATTAGGAATGGTATGTAATCTTTCATTTCATATTACTGCCCTAATTGGCTATTATGCCTTTAATTGCTTTGAAAAGATAGAACTACACCCATGTGTTTTAAAGGTGGGCAATATGGTAGGGGCAGGATATTCAAGGAATGGAAGAAGGCGAAGAGAAACCCGGCGTCGGACTTAGCCTACTCTTAAGGAAAGGCGGCAAGGGATCCACATTTTAAAGACCCGTTTGTCCGGCGGCGTACGACATTCTACTTTAAGTACTGCTCACATACCCCAAGTAGGGATAAGGACAACACCGTAAAAATCCTTCCACCTCCGGAATTTCAGCTCTATACATCGGGGTGTGATGACAGCACGAGGCACCGCATCATTTTGCCAGAATATATTAGTTCTCAATTCTGTGGCCAATTCTACATTATGATTTAATAAACTAAATTAACCACTATCAGTAATATAGGCCATCTTCTCTCCACCGGCGCAGTGTTAATTTTTGTAGCTCGTCGCCATTATCGATATATCTGTGCCCGGAAAGGCCGACAGCTTTCATTCAATCAACGCTTTCACTCTAGAACATTATACCTTCCCCATCTTAATTCCCATACATTGCATTGATTTAGCAGGTTTATTTCATCTCAGAGTTTACTTCGAATTACCGTGCGCCAACTTCTCACGACTTGTCAGTATCATTGCTGACAAAAAAATCAAACCGAAACGTATGTACTACGCTGCTCTATTCAGTGGTGAATGGGTATAATAAAATTGTAAAACAGTCTCACTACACAATAAAATGGTGGCATTTTCTCGCACAGTTAGATCTGATATATTTTGAAAAACTATGACTAATCAAAAATGAGATACAACATCCAAAAATGAGATACAAGATAGTAAACATCAAGCGAATATGCGAGACAACAAAATATTTCAATAGTTCACTTTAATTGTCTGGGATATCAAGCTGCCAAAGCCTGGCTTTTCCACAATTAAACGAGATAATGTAATATTTTTTTACTAATACCACAGCAATGTGATTGAATGAAATTTTCATGGCGCCAACGGGAGTGGGCCATCGATGTGATAGCGGCAAAGATAATGGTTTTAACCAGAAATGGCCATCATTATACGCGTGGGACATTCCCCAAACCTTTGGCCCACTCACCATTGCTTATTTATCCGTCACAACCTAATAGTATAAAAACCTTGTTGTTTCATTAAATAACAATGGCGCAAATTCACACAAAAATGGAAACAACTTTGCGTCGTTCTGAAATAAAATATTTTTGGTATAAACTTCACCCAGAAATCATTCAGTGGTTCCGTCACGCTTGAAGTGACCAAAATACCCCTATTCTTTCGCTTATAAAATGATATGACTGGCAATTATTTCTTAGTAAATGTTTTTCTAAATGCAAGCCGCTTTTGCTTGTATATTTGACAAATCCAACAAATTCACATGCTCTTTTAAAACCGTGGATAGAATCACTCGGCGGTTTGCATTGTATTAATGTGTTTCCATCGGCGGAATCAAACCTGAAAACTGATGAAAGGGAAATAGGAATAAGAGGCGAAAGGGATAAAAGAGGAGAAAGGAGGAAAGGAGTGGGAGGGATTATAGGAGACAAGAAACGGGATGGTTGGAGAATGGGAAGTACGGAGTGCTTCATGAAAGATTGATTGAGGCTCATTTTTCTGAAACTCTGTTTGACTCCCTACAGCCTCGATTATGTTTCTCTCTCTCTCTCTCTCTCTCTGTGGAACCACCGCAGTATGAGAGAGGAATAATATATAAAGAGGGGGAAGAGAGAGAGGGTGAATGAAAGGAAGAGGGTTGATTTTTCTCCTTTCCGGTCAGCAGTGCTGCAGGCTTGCGGCCGAGATGTGTGAGCAATGGGGTCTCTTACGGCCATCAAGGGGCTTTGGAGCTACTACACCCCGCGGGAAAAGAGGAAAACAACGCACGAGCCCGTTTCCTTTTATCCGTCAAGTTTCTCCATTGTTCCCAGAGCTCGGGCGTACTTTCTCCAGCCGGGAGCTAAGTGAAGCGGGCCCGCACGCACGCCTCCTGAAAATCATACAACGCCCGTATTGTTGTTTTCTAAATTTATTTGGTTATTGTTCGGACTTCAACGTTGGTATGGAGTTTCGTTCTCTGAGACTTGCGAACATTATTTTTCTCTCCCCTGAGCCGGGTAATTGGGTGTTTATTGTTGAAAATTTTAGTTTATTTTTTTGGATCGCGTAGGAATGGCTATATATCCTCATTCGGGTGATTTTTTTTCAGTTTAAGCGCTCCTTTTAACGAGCTTAACTACCTATCTCGTTCGTTAACCGCGTATTTATTTTTATCGTGCGTGCGCAAGGGTCCCAGTCCGGACCTCGCACGAAATTTATGCGTGAGAGATTAACGCAGAACGGAGGGACCATACCGGTAGAAAATTTTCCCCCTTCCAACTATATCGTCGAATCCTGGAACGAAAAATTTTATTAATCGAGAGCGCCGAGACCATTCGGTTGGCATTTTCCGGTCGTCAAAATATAAAGGGCTCATGCACCTCATTAAATGTTAAGATAAGGTTAAAGGCTGATATTGTTACTGAGTAAGCTTAATGATATGGTTTTTATTACGCTACCACGTTGTTATTTGGTGTTAATTGCTTGGAAATATTTTATAATTATTAATGTTTATGGACTTCTGAGCGCTGAAAATGCCGGAGTTCCAACTCCATGGTCATGTGATCATTTTTTTACAAATTTATTGAATCTCCTCCTGAAATGAAATCATTACTTACGCCATGGTTTTATTTCCTTTGGACTTCCTGAGAGAGAAAACATGTTCGTTGCGCATCTAGCCATCACATTGGTCATCTCACACCAATAGTTCGTGATTAGTGAGTTCGACCAGAACCATCCGATTTGACTTACAATTGTTAAATGAATTTTAAAGTGATAATTAGGTCTTGCTACACAAGTTGTATATGGCATGTGTTCAGAAGTCAGTTACCACAGCTAATCGTCTGTTAAGTTTTCCACCAAGCCGATTTGAATAACACGTTTTTTTTTATTTTTTACATGTTCGCTGGATAAACCTTGTCAACGAAGCTAATGGAGTGCACTATTCCATCCCTATAAATATGCAGGGTACTGAACACATCTGTTGCCTCGGTCTTTGAATGCACACCAAGTGACATTGTGGCGACTTTTATGAGAAGTTGTTCGGAACGCCATAGTTGGGTTTTTCTCCACCCTCGACCCTCTCCCACCTCATCCCTCGTAGCGGTTTTCCGATGCTATAAAAATTGTGCACAGCTGTTGAACGCCTCTGTTGTATTCCTAATTAACTCGATCGGCGGACGCACGGCATGATGCATGGAGGGAGAGAGATTATTTCAAACGATGCTCTTCGGTGTATCGCCGTTGACCAATACCGCGAGTGGATAAATGATCATCATGGAGGTCCTCCTTTTAAGTCCGCTCCAAGTGGAGGAGTCTTTACTGTGATCATTCCCTGCACCCTGTTTTCCGGCGCAGACGACAGGTATATGTATTTGGAGTGGAAACACTTCGTTGTGCGGATATGAGAGAAATATTAATCCCACGACTAGGGACCAGACATCCTCGATGCGTAGGTTTTCGGTTGTTTCGGAGTTCGCAAGAAATAGGAGAGAGGTTTAGTGGACGGCCTAGAGCTTCCACGGCGTGGCGTGTGAAAAGTAACTGGCTTGGAAGTACTCGGTGTTGGAAGTTCGGTAAGATACGGTCGCCGAGAGGGAGGACGGGCTTAAGCGTCGATTACACGTAGGAGTTGCCTCGTACAGGGGCCGAGTTAGAAGTCAAATTTTGCGCTATTCATAAACACTCCTAAATGAGTTCGATATCGATCGCGGCCAGGCTCGATACAGAGTATACGCCGTCCTAGTCGTCATCCGAACTGAGTACGATAGTTTCAAATACATAGAATCGGACTCGATGCAAGCGGAAACAGCACAATTTTTATTTTAAGTTTGTTTCTAACGCATTAATTATAAAATGATTAAATTATAAATATCCTATCTGACCGAATATGATCCGACGTTTACTGTCATATTTTGCTATCAAAATAATTCACACAACTAAAATTGTTCTATTGCCGAGGAATATTGGATTGATATCCTATAGGAAAACAAAATGAATTATTCTTATTTTCAGTTAAAATAAATACCTAATATGATTTAAATTACTCTTTCTTATTCATAGGATCTTCATCTACTAAACTAGTTGGTATTACGAATATGTAAACGTTCAATAAAATTCCGGGTTTCGATGCTTTCTTTTGAGATATCGTCGATATTATAAATTTAGAGTGGTTTGCTCAAGTTAATTGAAAAACAGCGTGTATTTCTACTGATCTGAGGAACAAAAAACACTTAATGAAATATATGCAGTTAACCATACGAAAATTAATTGGAAAGCGAAAGTATTGCGACTTTTGAAAGAACAGAGCGCTCCAGAAGGAAAGTGTCACGTTCATGTGACTTACAGGGACCATTCCTAGCATAGGATACCATTCTTTTTCTCTCAACAGGCGTATAAGAGAGATAAAATCTTACTGTTTGTCCTTAATGCATTTCTGAAACACTTGAGCATAAAATCTACAAAGATTACAAGTTTTCAAGATAGCTTAGAAATATTGACGGCGAATGGGGTCGGCATCTATTCGGGAAGTGACAAAAAAACATTCAAATTTTTGTTTGTCGATTGATTTGATTTTTAAGTTGGCATTGATAGTTTTGATTGGTTTTAGCGTTGCTATCACTGTGTTTGCAGCGATGATTATTTCGCAACTTTTTCGATACGCGATTCGGCTTCCGAATAAAATGCCTTTAGTGTAAGACTTCTTTTAAAGTCGCGACAAGTATCGTAAGTATTAGTCGTCACTTCCCATCGGACATGTGGACAGGAAAACGAGAGAAGAGGAGGGAATGGACGAAGAGAGAAGTTGTGGAGAGCGCCTAGGAGGCCCTTCCGCGCTGCAGAATCTTTGCAAAGGCTCTGCCCGGGTAGAGCGGGGAGGGAAGTCAACCGCTTGTTCTGGGTACGACAAAACCATTGCGCGAGGGATTCGACCGCAGCTCGTAGCGCCTCGACCCGGGGACCCTACATCTGCATCCCCTTTCTCTCCCTTCCTTTTATGGTATATATCCTCCACATCCCTTCATCTGCACGCATCTGTTAATAACTCATCCTCCTCTGCTCTATCTCTTTCTCCTACAAGCCCTCCGACACACTCTGGATCCAAAAAGGTCTTCTTTCTCTCGACTTCCCAAGCATCAATCCCATATGTTTCGCGACCTGTTTGAAAGATAACTAAAAGCTCGCCGAAGCATACGTTTCCCGAAAATACAATCATAATTAATTAATTAACAAATATCCTAAATTATGCGATGTTATTTTTAAATCTGATTTCGGAAAACATGGGCTAGAAGTGATTTTACGAGGATGGAATGATAAAGCTTGATTTAATATAAATATTTTGACTTTAAAAAGAGGCCCTCATATCTTATGCAATTAACATTAAAAACTAATTAAATGATTAGCTAATTTTTTATGCTAATTTTATCGTCTAAAGTACTCGATCGGAGCTTTTTGTACGGAGTTTTACATGCGATTAGGATGCACAGTGCGATGAATTTTATTCCCTTTCATTATATCTCTACTCACAGCACTTGAAAACAGAATATTTTTTCCTACGAATATGTCAGTCGTAGGTGGATTCTGCTCACATCTCATCTCCTAAGCAATATCTTTCTCACTTCCTGGATATACGTAATAATTCTTTGCTTGATTCACTTTATGTGGTACCAAAATTTTCCACCATTATCCGTGCCACATCCCAAAAGCCTGCCTCTTGCGTCACGCTTTTTAATCACAGAACTCTATTTTAAATATAAATGTTTTACAACAAATTTTTTATATTTCTACGAAAAATAAATTCCCTTTAAGGTGAATAATTTTTACACTCTAAAATTTTTGCATTGAAATGCATATTATGTGCGGATGACTCCGTTAAAAGTAACTGTTGCGGCATCTCCCGCAGTTTCTTGGAATTCCCCTCTTTTTCACACATCGTTTTCTTTCTAATTAAATTTTTTCCTGCACCGCTCACTTCCATTCCCATGACCATCAAACACTTTCCAGGTACAGGATTTATTAATTAATTTATTTATTTTAAAACATTATTCGCATACAGCAGTAGCGCCATTCTACAGTGAAAAATATAACAAACATGAGAGAGCACAAAAAACAATAACAGCATAACAATAACAACGAGAACCAAACATGGACCGGTGAAAATTTTAATTTACTGAAAGGTGGGATAAAGCTTGGGTGGTGAAATTGTTGCATGATAAGTTAAAAGGATCGACAGGGTGAGGGAGTGAATTTATAAGTGAGGAGAGGCGAAATAAAGGTGAGCGCTTGGTGAGAGATATTCTGGGAATAGGCAGATGGAGTAGTGAGTGGGTGCGGGTGGATAGGGTTGGTATCCTGAAGTTGAAGAAAGATAGCAGTTCAGGGCAATCAATAGCCGAGTTTAGGGTGCTGTAGAGGAGTTTTCAATCAGCTTTAAGTCTGCAGCTTTGGGGACTAGAAATGGATAAAAAAGACAGATCAGCATTTGAGGACATATTGGGGTAATGTGGGACTCTGCGTTTGACTATTTTGGCAAAGAAGTGAGAGATGCAATCGAGGGATTTAAGACCAGTTGAGGATGAGGTGGACCAAATGGGGGAGCAATGTGATATGATGGGAAGGACAATTGATGAGAAGTACGAATGGAGTGCAATTGGATCTTTAATTTCTGTGAAGCGGTAAAGAAGGCCTAGTAGGGACATTGCTTTATTTTTTAAAGTCTGTATGTGGTCAGAGTAATTTAGTTTATGGTCAATTAATACGCCAAGGTCTTTCATGGTTCTTACTCTATTTAAGGGAGTTGGATTAATTGAGTAGTTAAACATCAGGGGTTTTTTTTCAGAGCAAGAGTCATGATGTTGCATTTTCCAGGGTTTAAGTTAAGTCTCCAGGTATCACACCATAGGGAAATTTTATATAAGGCAAGTTGAAGGTGAGTACAGTCAGAAATGTTATTAATTTGCTAGTAGATCTTGCAATTATCAGCGTAGAGAAGTGTATGGACCTGGGAGGAAAGCAGTCAGGGAGGAAGATCATTAACGAATAATTTGAAAAGATATGGCCCAAGGTACTGCCCTGGGGAACCCCAGACGTAATAGGAGACCAAGAGGAAGAAGCACCCGAGAGTATCAACCGCTGGGTTCTGTGGATGAGAAAGCTAGAGAGAAGGCTAAGGAACATACCATGAATGCCGAACTGTTGGCTGAGTTTATGAAGGAGGAGTTGATGTTGCAGGGCGACGAAAGCCTTGGAGAAGTCAAGGTAGATGGCATCAAGTTGGCTTGAATTGCCATTGTTCCATTTACCCTGATTTCATCCAAGTACTTGAAATATATATATATATATATATATATATATATATATATATATATATATATATATATATATATATTTTTTTTTTAACTTATCCTTCAAGAGAATCCTATATTGCAATTTTGTACACATTTTGTGACGGTATGCGTATACACTTTTGACCCGGAGGCATTTCATGATTGCAATTTACAAACATTCATTCGTCGGCATTCGGCGTTCAATTATTTAAAATTCTTTCTATTTACTAGATTGATGCTATTTAATTTAACTGTTAAAAGTCAAGAAAATATTGCAGTTTGAACCACCAATCCTTTCATGTTTATGTATCTCAGAAATATAGAATTGTCATTCGCAGAAGACAACCAAACTAATATATGTTTCATGTGTTCAATCGTTATATGTATTTGCGTTATTTGCGTCCCCCATAAGGTTCCGTACTTTATAAAGATATTATTGTTTACTTTTTACAAAGCAGTATTTTATACACTGTGGTTTGCCTTCTAGAGCAGCGGTTGCCTATTATTTGGACTTAAATACCCGCCAAACACAATTTTCAATCCGCGAACCACTAGTTATTTTTACTTATGAATAATAATGAATTATGATGATCAAAGATTAATTTTATTGATATAATGTGATGTTCTACTTTTTGATTTCAGCAAATTCATTTCTGCGATTTTTGTTTTAGATTGTTAAAACTTGCCCGCTGTCCACCAAATTTTTCTCGCGAGGTACACGTTAATAGTGAAAAGACTCCTATATAATTGCCATATTTAACGATGGGCCAGACAATAAATTCTAAATTTTGTTTATTCTTTTGTAATTTATCCGATATGCGTGCCGTCAGAATTGTTTGAATACTTTGGAAATATTCGAGGTGTATGATTTTTAAGAAAAAATCACATAGGCAGGAAGATCGATAATATATTTAAGTATAAATCATAAACACGTAATAAACGTAATCATCTCGAAGGTCGGTTTTGATAGGTGTCGGTAGAGTACACCCAATAATAACCCCAACGACGTGTGAAATTCACACATCAGGGTAGGGGGCCAGTTCCTTTCCTTGTGGTTTAAGATATGGTACCCGAAAATCACACAGCTTGGGTGTAGTTGAGGGTGCCCAGAGAGGCGTGCCCGGGATCGAACCTGGGCCTTCCGGTCAGTAGTCCAACTCTCTTCCTCTGAAATACCACGTCCCCCATATTTCAGTGTATGGTCAAAAACTTTCCTTGTTTATATCTTGTATATTATTCAGTCCCTTCGCCCAATTTCTGTTGACGTTTTTGGCAAGAAAAAGTCCCATGGAAAGACATTTCCAGGAATGTTTTATTATATGTGTATAAGGTAAGCTGCTTATCCTTTCTTCAAAGACCGGAGTTGTTACAGCTTTGGAAATGTAAAAGGTTACCTCTTAAAAAATGCGTAGGCGATAGGATCGATCATATATTTCTCATAGATAACGTTAGCTACTTTCCTTTACCCATACATTGAGTTTTTTTGTGTTATTTATTCCCACCGCATAATCCTTGTTTTTCCTTGCTATTACGGTAGAGGGCACGGGGACAAGATGGAATTTTGATGGACTACATTTCACCCTCATTAAAGTCACCCTTCTCGGCGACTACTCACCCAACAACAGTCCCTTTATTCGCTTCGTCCACTCTTGATCTCATCCTGCACCAGCGGTTTCGGGTGGCACCTTCTCATCCATTCCCTCCCTCTCGGCAAGGATCTTTCCTCGGTGAAAGCCGTCGGCAGCGCATTTCCTGCGAGAGGGCTCCAAGAGGGAGGGGGAGGAATGGATAATGGTCTATGGTTTCAGCGGAGAAGAGGAGTAAAAGGGGGAACATGAGAGGGAGAGTTAGAGGGCAGAACAAGGGAGCCCACTCTCGTCTGACCAATGTGCTCAGAAAAATGAACCCTTCTCCCCATATCCTGCGCCACGCTAAACCTCTCCAGGGTGCTTTTGGTCTCCCACAACCCTTTTGACGACGTTTGGGTGACGATAAGGGCTGCGCAATATCCAGTTTCAAACTTCGCCGCTTTATTCTTTTCAATCTCGGAAATTATCCCTGTGTATCAAAAAAATGTGCGTCAGCAACATCGCATGTGATTGCATCAAAGTCAATGAAGTCGATCATTTAGATCTACGTGATTAAAACGAAAGTCAACGTTCGCTATGGTTTAATGATGCTTTTGTCAGCGATTTCTTTTGCTTTATAGGATTCTATACATTAAAATCTACAGATAAGAGAAATTCACTCGCAAAAAATTAATAGAAAACTTTAAAAGTAATGTGGTTATTTTAATAGGGCATTTTATAAGCAAAATTTAAGTTTCCTCATGCCTATGTTGCATGTGGTTTACGTCGTTAGGAGCTATAATTTAAAGATTTACTTGAACTTGCAACTTGCAAATATGTGTTCATGAATTTTTTTTTGTTTTCTCACTTCCACCTCTTCATAAAGTTTTTCAACCCCACTTAGTCTCCGTATCCTTTTGAATCTATAATATTACTTCTACTCGTTAGATCTAAGCATTCTCACCCAATATTCAGCCACATCCATTTCATATACCCGTTGCTACTTCACCCACTCTCTCTCTCTCTCTGTGGATTTATTTCTCAAATTCACTTTCCGTTGTTGTTTTGCTCAACTGTTGGTTCTTAGGCGTTTCCAGCCTTTATCTCGTTATCGGTATTCAGAGCCGAGAGGGATGTTTTCGCTTTGAAAAATGTTGGAGCACCTCTAAGAGTGAGACAGACAGTAAGAGAAACGAAGCGTGGTAAAGCGTTTTGATTCTTTTGGTTTCGAGTGCCAGCGCGTAGAAAGAGAACAGAAAGCAAAAATCAATGATAAGAGATAGCTGGGGAGGGGTAAGTTGATGTAGTGAGGGGATGTCGGAGAGGATAGCCGGGAGTTGTGAGAGAGGAGCGATGCGGTTTGGCACTAGAGGCACGGAAAGGAGGAAGACGGCGTGAAGGGTGGGAAGACTGCGGGAAGCGGAAGAACCGGTGGAAAAGTATAATATCCTTGCCATCAATTCAGGCCTCGAAATATTCCATCGGGGTACTGATGACGAATTAATGACAAACGCTACCCGATGTTTTTGCGATGCTGCTTGATGTGGCTGTGAGAGTATTTTTTGATATTAACATTTATTCATTTCATAGTAAATTCTTCTGCTATGTTTTTATTGGATTAATTAAGGTATCGATTTAACCCCGCACTCTGTTTCTTTACCGCTTCTCGTCGCTCAGTGTTATTTTTTTTCTTTTTATGATTTAGCAATATCGTGATATATCTGCTGACTCCCTGGAATCCCTTTGTACTCTCAGTATGTTCACTATTCACAAACGAAGGGTATGGATAAGGAGCTTCCATCTTTGATATCCCATCAGGCATAGTCTATGTAATAATTTATATACTATCATAACATCGAAAATGCAAGCACAAGAGTGATCAAATTCCATAAATATATTTTGACTTATAAATCTGGCAAATTAAAAAATCATTAAAACTAATTGTACAAAATAGCACGTTTCACTCGAAAAATGACACCCAGCATCCCGAAAATTTATAAAATATTTTGATGTAAAATGTTAATCTATTAACCTATCTACAAGGTACCACGTAAGCCACCACTACGGTGTATGTTGGGGGTGATTACGCACCAGACTACTTTTCACTCAAAATACTTTTCCTTCCAGCACGTTTTTCGCGCTTTTTAGCAACTTTTTTCTGATCCCTTATCCTTTTTGGAAAAGGTGGCACCTACTCTACACTTAATCTTTCCAATTTTATTTATCTGGTGGTAGTCCAGGGGTAGATCGTTGGACTACATAGGGCCCGGGTTGAATTCATATGGCAGCATATCTAGAAAATGTGTTCACAACCCCAAACTTACAGGACGACGACGAATCAAACAGCATTCCAGAAACAATCATGGATGACGATTTCCCAGAAATAAAAATTGACGAAGTAGCGGCAGTAATAAGAGGATTGCCGCTCAGAAAAGCCACCGGGAATGACAACATACCGAACGAGATCCTCAAACGCCTACCCAATGCCGCAGGAAGTTATCTCGCTGCAATTGCCACGTCCTCAGTAAGACTTAGTCATTTCCCGAGACCATGGAAGAAGTCAGTTATAGTATGTATTCCGAAACCAGGAAAAGGCCCATTAACGGCTGAAAAGTATCGACCAATTTCACTCCTCTGTGGTCTCGGGAAAATATTGGAAAGATTAATTCTGCCAATATTTTTAAAAACCACTGAAGACAAAGGAATCCTCCCGCCAGAGCAGTTTGGTTTCCGGGAGGGAAGAGGGACGGAGCAACAGCTGCATCGGGTAGTTGAATTTATCGCCGACAGCTTTAACAGGAATGCACACTCTGCCGCGGCGTTCCTCGATATATCCAAGGCGTTCGACAGAGTGTGGCATTATGGACTCCTTAGCAAAATGACCGCAATGGGCTTCGCCTACTGGCAGACAAAACTTGTAAAATCATACCTCAGTGACCGCACCTTTCAAGTCAGGTGGGATAATGTACTCAGTAAGGAAGGTATGATTTCTGCGGGAGTCCCACAGGGATCAGTTCTCGGTCCGTTCCTCTTCAACCTATTTACGGCAGACATCCCTAAAATAGATAATAACGGCAATACAATACTCGCCCTTTACGCTGATGACGCGGCCATCACCTGCCGCAGCGTACAAGTTAAATTTGCGGTAAAATACCTACAAGACGTACTAAAGACATTAGCAGAATGGTACAGGCAATGGAGGATCGATTTAAACCCAAAAAAGACACAGGCAATACTTTTCTCCCGAAGATCCATTGACAATCCCGACCCTTTACAAGTGGAAAGAGAACCAATAGAATGGAAAGACAAGGCGCTCTACCTTGGTATCACACTGGATGCGACACTACACTTCGCCCCACATATCAGGAAAGTCAATTTAAAAGCAGCTGGTAGCAGAGCAGGCCTCTCGTACCTGCTAAGGTCAAAGGAAATTCACAAGAAACTAAAGGTTAAAATCTATACGGCATGCATTAGACCAATAATGACATATGCCAGCACATCATGGGCTGGAATGGCGAATGGAAAAGAGAAGTCTTATCTAAACACATTCGAAAAGAAGACGCTTAGGATGATCCTAAGGCTGCAAAATAACTGCCCCGTGGAAAAATTATACTCGATAGCCGGAATCAAACCCATTGATGAATACATTAAAAATTATGCTATTCAGTTTTACAAAAAAATGAAGGGCTTGAAGAAGAAATTCTAGGAAATATCGGAAAAAACACAGTTATCAAAACATGGGATATACACAAAAGACCAAGAGCTGTCACTGAAGAAGAAAGTGACAAGCCACTAACGACAAAAATGAGAAGAGGAATTTAAAAATTAAATAAATAGCTGAGAGGTAGATCAGCAAAATAATAAGTAGATTCGTTTAAACGAAAACGGCCGCACTGGGATAAGCCACTAGGGAGGCAATCCTAGAAAATATGATGACACACACCATTTTTTTTCGCGGGGAAGCCTTTTTGGTTACCTGCAGCTCCAACCAAGCAATGTGATTTTTCGGGTACCAGATCTTCCTCGGAAACCATAACCGGCACAGGGAAAGGCACTGGCTACCCCAACCTGATCTGTGAATTTCACACGCTGTCGGGCTTAGTAATGGGTGAACTCTATCATTAACAACGAAATCAACCCTAGGGTTGATTACTGTGTTTAGGGTTTTTTTATCTCCTACCGTAGTACGATGGGGCTTATAATACATTTTCAACATCATCGCTAAAGACACATCCTTCAAATCAATGTAAGAGATTTAATCTGTAATGAAACCTTCACTCCGTGAGTGATTCCCAAGCTAACTCCTCTAATGATTTAAATACGTTACTCAGTTTATCATATCAAGGTTTTACAAATGTAGTTCCTCTACGCTCCCAGTGATCTGATTCGGCAATCAATTCAACTTTATGAGAATCCCATATACTAGCAGCATATTACCAGAAAGTATTACTTGGAGCATTGATATGAACTTTACAGGAGTGAAAATGGGAAAATGACCGAAATAAAAGTTTGAATTCAGAAAGAAAGAAAGACTTCACAATAAGCAAAATAAAAGTTTAAAGAGTAAGAAGTTTGCAAAAAAGATTGACATAACATAATTCCAAATAAAAATCGGAGTAAATGCGATCCCACAATAGATATGGAAATGCTTTATAAATAAAATTAGATAATTCTTCATGGTCCTTTCGATTTAAACGAAACACAAAAATACTAATTTCTTCCTAAATGAAAAAAGTTTTTACGGACGACAATCTAAGGAACCTAAGAGTTCAATCATAAAGCAAATTATTTAGAAGTTAGAATTATTCTGTGGAGTTATAAATCGAGTAAGCACCATTCAAAATTACATAGAGCACATGACATAGTGAGGGAAAAGTTCATGCCTCAAGAAATAGGTTTCGACGGGGATTTTGGATGAAATAATGATATTTCGGATAAGCTTTTATGACTTAGAAACAAGATATTTTTAATGAAAGAAAACGATCAGTTATGGTGATTACCAAAAATCCAAATTCATCAAAAAATCTTTTGCAAAAGACTTAAATACTATTGCGCATGATATACCTATTCTTCACGCGCGCCGTTCCATATGGGGGTCGGCAAAGTCCAAAAAACATGATTTGATGTTATACAAGGAAACTTACTCCATTTCAATGGTTTTTCCATACTTCTCTACCCTTGCACATTTCTTCGCACCTTCCACATTCATTAATTGTTCGATACGTATTTCTCTGTTCCTAAAATGTTAATATTTCCCATCTTGAGTCACTTTGTATTCACTCATATTTTGTCCAACCCCTAGGTTTATAACCATTCAATCAGTCACCAATTTATCTGTTTAGTCATTTGTCTTTCCTGCCTTCTCTTGAAATGACCATGCAGTCTTAGCACACTTCTTTATGCTTGCCCATTATCGTGCACATAATCCTAATTCTTTGATGATCTACTCTTTTCTAACACTCATTCCTATTTTTGCCGTAGAAGTAACGTAAATACCCGATACCTACCGGTTTAGGGCGATAGTGGCCCTTATTCTGATACCTATACCAAAGTTCCTTTTTTTTACATTAATTTTTGAAGTTGAGAAAGGTGAAATGATTTCCTTAAGACTTTTATGAACTGCGACTTTTACTTGCATATACGAGGGCGGTTCAATGAGTACCCGTGTTAGAAATGAAGAAACCATTCTTTCAAAAACATTGTTTTTTATTTTTCAACATAGTCCCCTTTTAGAAAGATACACTTCTCCCAACGTTCCGGAAATTTTTTTAACCAATCCAAAAAATAGGATTTGTCGAACTATCTAAAATAAGCCTCTGTCTCGGCGATAACTTCCTCGTTTGAGCTAATTTTTTTTCCCGCGAGCCGTTTCTCCATGTTAGGGAATAAGAAAAAGTCGCTGGGAGCCAGATCGGGTGAAGACGGGGGATGCGGCAGCAATCCATGACGTAGTTCATGCAATTCATGAAGTTGACAGCCGAATCAGCTTGTTGTCCACCGTGAGCAATCGCGGCACCCATAGGGCCTACAATTTTTTCATCGCCAACTTATCATGTAAAATATTAATTGCCGTTCCGGTTGACACACCCACGGCTTCTGCTACTTCGCGCACTTTCGTTCGTCGAGAATCATGGCGTGGACTTTTTGAATGATTTCCTCGATAACCACGTCTGCCGGGCGTCCTGGTCGCTCCTCATCCAAAACAGTTGTTCGCCCACGTTTAAATTCGTTGAACCAATATCTAGCTGTGGTCATAGATGGCGAAGTGTCCCCATAAACGGTATCCAACTTTGCTTTGATCTCCTCGCATTTCTTCCCATCCAAAAACAAAAAGCGAACTACCGAACGATACTGCTCTTTTTCCATCTTAGCGAAAATCACGAAACACGTCTAACTCGAATGGCTGCCAATTCCAAACTAACCCTTAAATCAGTCTGAAATTTGTTTCACCGTCGTTTGATACATGGCAGAACACGATAATAGCATAAGCTTCCCTCAGGAACGCCCTTTGTCGTCAAACACGGGTACTTATTGACCGCCCTCGTATTAGCACACATTCTTTTATGAACTACACTCACTACTATATACGTTCTTGTAAGTACTTCTTAACATTCTTTTGTATTGTATCCACGTACTTTTTAATTCTGGAAGCATGCATGAAGAATACTTCTTCGCACATAGTATCAATATTATAGCGTCTCGTCCCTTGAGTTTAACAAAATTGATATCATGAGTGAATATTTGGCATACTTTAATATTGAAAGTTATAAAATTTTCCCCCGGAAAAACAGATTTATTTCAAGCAAATAGCAATGATGTAGCTAAGAGGGCGGATACGGAATTTCCACGGGGATGGAGAGGAGAGAAAAATTAAAGAAGACGAATGGTAGAGAAAAACTGAGGCCAAAAGAACGGGGCAGAGAGGAAAAAATTTGTGTAGGGGGTGGGCAGGGGCGAGTGGGAAGAGGAGCGGCGAGGGGAGGGTGTGAAGGGAGCACGAACGTGGGCATAAGGAATGAAAAGGTCTAAAAGTTCGCCTAAATTGCACGCGCCTCCTCTCTCTCGGGCTCGCTCTCTCTCTTCTTCCCTCTCTCCTCCCTACCTTACCGATGGCGTCGCGCCTAATGATCTTGGCGCACTGCAGTAAGGAAGCTGGAAGAAGTAACGCGCCATCAGAGTGACTGTGTGCGTGTGTGCTTGACTTGATGTAGGAAAGGAAGGATGGAAATCGTGAATTTCACCACGAGCTGTCTCCCCGTTCGCTCCGAAGGGATTGCATTGCGTCCAAGCGGGATTCAGTTGTAAGATATAAGTTTCATTCGAATTCACCTGGACTACACTCCAGATATTTATATTTATCTGTTTATTTATATGAGGATATTGTGACAGAGGGCAGAACGCTGAGCAAACTAGGGAGAGGAAGGAATAGGGTAGGCATGCTGAAGGGGATTAAGGGAGAAAAGAAGTATGCGGAATTGAAGAGATTCTTGCGGTAGTTTATGATTTCAGGATGTGTGTTTTGTCAAGAGAATTTTTTTTATAGTCTGTATCCAACCAAAATCTGCCTTAACCTGTAGAATGCCAAATACGAATTTGATAGCTGAGTCAAGCTTAAGATGAAAACAATGATTTTCATGTCAAAATCACCATTTATGTAATTTGAGTTTTCCCCTTAATTGAATTATCATAGCTATACTCTTGGTTTATTATTGGGCCTTATCATGGAGCAGTTTTTATATCATGCAGCTGAACTCCTCAGGAGTATGATAATTAAAAATTAACGTTCTCTTATGATTCGTCATACCCCTACCCTCACGTTGGACCCTTTCAGAGTGAATACTGAATGAAGCGAGTTTTTTTTACTGAGAACAACCCGTTCTGCGAGTAAGAAGTGAAGTATAGCTTGTGGTAGTAACTACTCACATATGTGCTGACCACTAGTGGCAAAAATTGAATGAGATAAATCGTAGCAATAGTTTTCCTGTACAATAGTTCTAAATATAGCGCGAAAAAAATCTCTCGCAGCATTATATTTCCTCGTTGACCGCCACAGGCATGCCTCGATCTTTATTATCAAGTCACGTTCCTGGGAAGAGATACCCCGTCCCCGCACACCACCTCAGCGAGCAGCTTGACTCATTCATACAAATGCCTGCGAATGTTTGCAACAGACCCTGTTATAATTCAGGCCAAGTAAGCCTCTTGTTTTTTTCCACAATTTTCAAGGTGCACATGGGTGACATAATTGATTATCTAGGATCAAGTGTGAATATGTATCATAGAGCGCATTATGGTAGAGTTTTTCTATTCGAGAGGGAAACTATTATTCAATAGAATTGCCAGATAGATACAGTTTCCAAAACATAGTATTTATATTGCTCCTCAAAGGGGTCTTCTTGCTTTCATAAATACTTATTAATGTCATTGATGCCTAAGAGTAACGTTTTCTTGTGTTGGACCCACAACGTTTTGTTCCACCTACTGAACTTAAAATAAAATCAGAAATTAGGAAAATTATAATATGTCTTAAAATGTAATCAATTTTGTCTTACTAAGATCATTATAGACGGGCCATTCCAAAAATTGGTAGACAAATCTTTCTCTCGCCGACGCGGACGGCTGAAGTTTATGGAGCGATTTGTGGCGGGAAAGTTTTTGGGAGATCTTGAGAAAGCAATGCGACCCGCGTCCGTTGTCTGCTGGCCGTTGAAGCGTGCGGATCGCAGAAGCCTGGACCACTGTTCAAAGGTTGCGTCACGAATTTATGATGTCGCGTTCTTTGGAGCAACGATACCCGGTACCGAGGACCGAGGGTACATTGAGATAAACCATAAGATGCGGTGCCTTGTACTAATTTAGATTAGCAGATTTTGCGACATTTGAAATGTTATGATAGTGCCAGTATGAACTAATCTCTTCTTGGGGTGACATAAACTCTGATGATTAGACGTTTAAGTTAAAGTTCTAATTAATAAATTATTTTATATCTCTAAAACGGATTTTTATTTTCGTATGCGCACAGAAAATGCCGGGTCACTGAGAAACAAATCAGTTTAATTATATCATGGTTAGGTTCAGATTTGGGAACAACGTGATCAATTCGCGCAGCTTCCCGGGAGCGGATGCTGACTCTGATCACAAGCTAGTAGCTATGAAGTGTAGCGTCCGATTCTAAAAGATAAGGCAGGGGCGGCGGTTTAGAAAATGGAATATAGAAGTATTAAATGGATTGACAAGGAAGGAGTATCGGCAGGCTGTAGAGAAAATCATTGATGACGGTAAGGCAGGAGTAGCGGGTTAACAGTTGATTGTAAAAGTATTAATTGGAATGACAAGGGAGAAATCTCATCAGGCTGTCGAAAAAATCATGAGGGGAGGATCTGAGTATCATTGAGGAAAAATGGGAATACATGAAAAAATGGATATCGAAATCCACAAAAGAAATCGTAGGAACTTTTATTGGGGGAAGGACAGGGAAACCATGAATCACGGACGAGATGATTAGAAAGATGAATGAGAGAATAAAATGGAAGAATGTAAAAACAGAGTTAGGTAGAGGGAAGTACAAAAAGTTAAGTAATGAATTGAGGCGGGTAAAAAATAAAGCAAAAGAAACATGAAGGAAGACGTAGTGCGAGGATATGGAAAATATGCGGAGGAAGGGTGAAATTGGTGCCTTATACAAAAACTTATAAAAACTTTCGGGAATTAAGAAGGGAAGATCTGAGTTTACAGATAGAAATTAGTCATATCAAAAAAAGTCTATTCAAAAATTATCCCAGGGAGATGTATGGAATATATAGAAGAAATCGATGGTAAAGAATTAAGGCCAACAAACTTAAACATCGAAAGAGAATATGACGTAGAGAAGATAGCCTAGATCCAGGTGTAAACGGCGATGATATAGAAAGGGCATTAAGACAAACGAAATCCAATGAGGTCGTGGGGGTGGATAACATTCCTGCGGGACTACTGAAATGTTTAGGAAAATGTGGAAGGAAGAGTCTATATTGACAAATTCGTAGAATCTAAGCGGAAGGAAGACGATCAGTGTTAGCTCCTATTCCAAAAAAGATAAATACTACTACTTAATGTAAATACGACGGAACAAGAAATTTTATTTTGCACACAGATAAATTTGTTCTCAGGATCATCAACATAAGGAGGGAGAATAGGACAAATCATTACTTAGGGGATGATCAGTTTGGATTCAGGAAGGGGAGAGGCACGCGTGATGTCATTGCAGTAATGAGATCACTTGTCGAGAGGAGTAAAATCAGGACGTATTTGCCTGTTTCGTAGATTTTGAAAAGGCGTTTGATAGAGAGAATTAGAAAAAACCAATGAGTATATTGTAGGAAATAGGAATAGATTGGAGGGACAGGAGGCTTATCTGCAACCTGTACATGTCTCAGACTGCTCAGGTGCGAGTGGGGAACGGGGAGTCCCAATGGGCAGTATTAGGAAGAGATGTAAGGCTAGGTTGTCCATCATTATCGGTGCCGTTCAACGTATATGTGAAGGGAATGATTAAAGAGGCATGGGAAGATATGGAGGTAGGAATGAAAGTTGGCGGGGAATTCGTGAAATCAGTTAGGTTTACTGATGTAGTTTGTCAGCCAGTCAACGGGTTGCAAGTATTGCCGAGTGAATTGGAAATTTAAGGCGATAGATGTGATATTATAATCAATGTAAATAAAACAAAGGTTATGCGATTTACCAGAAAGACAAAGGCTAAGATAAACATTAAAATAGGAGGGAAAAAGCTAGAACAGGTGGAACAATTTATGTATCTAGGAAATGTTTTGGACCAAATTGGTCAAAGTAGTAGGGACGTAAGGTGAAGCATTGCACTCGGGAGGGAAGCTTTCACAAGAAGGAGGGAGTTGATGTCAGGGACGTTAAATTAGGATGTTAAAAGAAGGCTGGTGAAAACTTTGATACGGACCGTAATTATGTGTGGCGCGGAAACATGGTCACTGAAGCAGACGTAGATTGGAGGCTTTTGAAATGTGGGCTTGGAGAAGGATGGAGAAGGTGCAAAAGGAAAACCAACGAGAAAGAGCTAGGTTTGGTGGGCGAGAAGATGGGAGTTTTGGGATAAATCATTAGGAGGCAGGAAAAGTGGGAATTGGGAGGTTGAAGACCATAATAGATCAGGGAATGTTATTCAAAGTAGGAAAAGGCCGGAATATGATGGGTATGTTGGACGGGATGGAGGGAGGAAGCTCATGTATGCAGTGATGATGAGGGACTTGTTGTCGAGTAGGATGTTGGGTTTTGTTTTGTTTGGATAAACAAAATATTTTCATATGAGTTGTGTCCATCCAAAACCTACCTTAACCGGTAGCTTACCTATAATAATATTATACGGTAAGTATATTACGGAATATAACGGGGCAACACGCATAGAGGCATTCTATTGTCCCTATTATTGTTCATCCTATTTTCCATCCGATATTCATCGTTGTACTGTGTGAGGTTGCTCAATATTACCCAAAAGACGTTTAATCTTCTCTTCCGAAATATTTCGTTTCTTACTGTCATCTTTACGCACAGTCTTTGCATTATGTTCTCCTAATTCATTATGCATAATTATTTCTCCTTAAAAGAATGTAATTTAATCATGTGTCCTTTTTGTTCCTTCTCTTATATAATTTTTCGCTGCTCTATCTGCGTAAGTTAAGTACTACTTCCTTAAAGTTAAGAAAGTCGGATTAATAGTGACCTAAGTAATTACTGGTAGTAGTTCGATCCCCAAAAGGATGAGCTCTTCTTCCTTTCTTTTGATGAATTATGAGGGTTCTCCTATTCGTGGGTGAGACTTATACACTCTCTTTTGAGATAGACTTCGGAAACGACTTAGATGAGTTGGAGAAGTTTACAGTGGGATAGATGTGGGAGCAGTCTTGAGGTGCCTTTGGCGAGAAGAAAAATGGAACCACAATATTGAGAGTTTTCAAGTATTAAGCTTTCTCTTTCGCTCCTTTTTGACTTTAAAAAATGATTTTAATCTCCTGGAACTTCTTTTCCTCAGATACTAAAGTAAGAACGTTACTTCAATATTATGTCAACGAATTTATTTTGCGTATAGCATTCATTTTAGTTTCCTATTGCCATAATGACACCCTAATACTCGGGAGTCTTTTCTTCATTAGTGGAACTAATCGGGGATCGAGAGGGTGCGGGGGCTAACGTACTGGCTTCCCACCCAGATAGCCCGGGTTCAAATCCCGGCGGTGTTGAATATTTTTCGGAGGTATCTCGATCCCTACTTGAGGTGCTTTGTGGAAGGCACTTTGAGTGAGTACGCCGTCCGTCGGATGGGACGTTAAGCTGCAGACCCCTTGGCGCCTTTCGTTAATAGAAGGCTAATGCCGACGCCTGGTTTCTCTCCACCCTTCATCCTTTCCTGCCTATTCCCTATGGCACAAATGACCTCAGCTGTCGGTCGCCTCCCGTATATACTACTACTACTGGAACTAATCACCTAATATACCGATGATTAATCTCGTATACACTGACTTGTTAGAAAATCCATCTTGCATCAGTTTATCTTGAAAGCCACGTTAAGATAGCTTGACCTCGTACATAGACTTTACAGGTAGGATAAGTAAAAATACATTTGCCTTGGCGGTGGCCGGCATTTTATTGCCCCACGAGTTCATAAATAGAACCAGTATTTAGGAAATTCATTCACCAAAGGCGTACCTTGTTGCTTGTGAGCTTAATGCTCTTTACGCATATTACTGTCATGATACGCTTTACAACGTTTCCATTGTAGAATAAATAACCTATCTAGTGGTGCCAAATCAACGAAATTGCTGGTTATCATTCATGCCAGTCAGTTTAAGGTATAGTTTAAAACAAAAATGGTACCAGACTGACTATATTAAATAATATTTCCTGAAGCGTTAAAGAGTTAACACTTCATGGTTAGAGGACATATTATTCAATATACTCTGAAAAAGATCGTACGAAGCTCAATTTCCTACTTCCCATTAAAATAGTATTAGTTAGGTCGAGACAATTTGCTTTCTTAATAACTTTTACGTTAAATGAGGGAAAAATTGTTTAGGAGAAAACTGAAAATGATGCTTAGCAATCACAAACTAATTTTTCAATGGTAAAATACAGCAATAGTGGTGATTTCAATGTGTGTTGTCTTCTAATATTTCCTTTAATGCATAATATTAAGTTGTCTCTTTCAGTTGCTAGTTCTCCATCTTCCTCGAAAAATTAAAGATTAAAAGAAAACAAGGATCAAGCACAGAAAGACAATTGTGCTCGAAAAACAAAACTGTCATCTGCTACGTATTCATATGACAAACACTTTGAATTTCTCACTCGCGGTGAACACTACAGGTTAGTGACCTAACATTGTCTGTCTCCCTTTATCTAGAGCAAGAAAATAAATGTTAAAATATAAGGGTGTATGATGACGTGGCATATATTTCCAGAAATAAAACTAAGTTAAATGTTCATCATGAATGCAATATGTCTGTTAGATTGCAGGGTGTAACACTTGCGTTTTTGTGAGATTTCAAGTACGAAAGTGAGCAATTCACGTTCGGGAGACTAGTGATGACACAAGCCAGCTTGTGTTTCCAGTCAGGTGCAAGGGAACTTGACCATCATTATGAAGAAAACGAGCGACATAGGGTAATCGGTAGTTAAAAATTGAGATTTCCCCTTAAATATTTAATTAAAATCGTAAAAATCCCCGAGCGTTCCTCTAGCTTTTTTAAATGCCTCTTGGTGACAATAAGTATGTGATTTACGCATATGGTTTACTACGAAACTACTTGCGAAAGATTTGAATGACACTTCAGTTGATCATTTCCTTCTTGAATGTCATGACGTGACTTCGATTTGGTGAAAATACAATGATTAACAAATTCAGCAAAAAGTGAAGCCATTCTTGCATGTGAAAATAAAATAGGAGCCGGTATAAAAATTCTTCGCACTGCTCTTGATTTTTGGAGTGCAGAATCATTCGTTCTCCCGAGGGATTCTCTCTCCTCGCCTGTCCATTTTATTATTAACCGGTTATTAACCTTGCTATGTATGAATGTTTCGAGGTCTGTTAAAAATATTTCGAACTTTTTTGTTGCATAAAATTACTTCACTAGCCAATTCTTGGTCAGGATCCCGTTTTAAGTAGTATCCTCCCCAACGTATGCACCTATCCCAACGACGTTTCCCTTTTTGAAACAGTCTTGGAACGCTTCTTCCAGAATACTCATTAGCTCCTCCGTCGAATTTTTCTCCATCTCTTGAATGTGGCGAATCCTTTTCCTTTGAGTGGCGTTTTTAGTTTGTGGAACAGGAAAAAGTCACATGGACCCAATGGGGTCTGATGAGTAGGCTCGGTGTGGAAGCACAGCTATCTTGTTTTTGCCTGGGAACTCACGAGTTCTGAGAGACGAATGAGTGGGCGCGTTGTCGTGGTCAAAAAAAAACCACTGGCCGCTCCACCAATGCTCGAGCCGATTTAGCCTGATTCTTTCTCTTAGGCATTTCATAAACCCCGGGTAGTACTCCGTATTAACTATCTAGTCTTTAGGTAGGTATGCTTGATGCACAGCCTCCTTTGAATCGAAAAAACAGTCAACATCACTTTGACATCTGAGCAAACTTCTCGAGCTTTTTTGGGGCGGGGATATGTTTCACCATTCCATCGTGAAGATTGCACTTTTGTTTCGATGTCATACCCATACGCCCATGTCTCATCACCCGTTATTATCCTGGATTTCATTCTCTTCAGCTCGATCAAACAGTTCGAGATGCCACATCTCTTCAAGTTCCATGACAGTCAGGCATCGATTTGCACGAACGAGATCGTTCACTTTCTCAATGTGGGGGTCATCAGTTGGCGTTGATGGTCTTCCGGAACGCTCGTCGTCTTCCGCCGATTGCCGCCCCTTTTTGAACCGAGAAAACCACTCATACACGTAATACGCGGTACGCTTCGTAGAATCCTCACCATAATTGTTGGTGATCAACTCAAAAGTTTTCGTGAAGGATTTGAAGAGTTCCTCGCAGATTTTCACCGAACAAAGCTGCTCCTTATAAGAGTTCATTTCTACGGAACCGATTTTTCGCCGCGCTCCACGAACACCCCTTCACATAAACGGCCGTAGCTAATCAAAAAAACAAAATATCAACAAAGTGGTTTAAGGCGGTTATTCGGGAAGTTTCAGAAAACTCAACGGTTGCAATTAAAAAATAACCACCTGGAGTTGCACTGTAAAAAAGTCCGGGAATATTTTAAACAGATGTCGCACAAGGTCTATCCCAAAAGTAGTACGACTTATTTTTCCCGGATAGACGGACGGACTGTCGAAGGTTTCTCGGGTTAAGTTCGAGGGAAAGGATTTTCAAGAAAAGCTGGAGACGGGTGGCTGTTGGCTCCCAGCCTTTGCAGAGTTCGTATCATTCAATTGCGAAACCTCTATATCATGACCTCGTTACGCTCCGTCATGAACCGTTTATTGAAACAGCACTACACCATCAATTATTTTGTGAAACTGGGTACAACCAGGAAAGAAACTGATGACATGCTTATAGTGAAAACGTCATGGGTAGATGGGGTGTTTTTGAGTGACACAAGTTGTTTCGGGAGGGCAGAGAAGATGTTGAAAGCGCCGTATGTTCAGATCAAAAAGTGACGAAAATCTTGCAAGAGTGAAGGCTTTGTTGTACTGGGATGGCAAATGAAAGTGGTCTAGTAGTTTCTGATCAACTTGGCATCCCTAAAAGTGACTTGCATCGACTTGTGACAGAAAACATGGGCATAAGAAATGTGTGTTCGAAGTTGGTTCCGCGAGTACTCTCTGAGTAACTGACTACCTCGCCCGGCACAACGTGGCAACCTTGCGTCAGCCACCCTAAAACCCTTAAGTTTAGCGTAGGAGAGAGCGTAGGAGGCGTGTAAAACGTGACAGTGGTGCGTGACATTGGGTGCGTGACAGCGGTGCGTGACAGCGGTGCGTGACAGCGGTGCGTGGGCGCACAAGGGTGCTCTTTCGAAGACTTTTGAGTGACCGTATCATTTCTGGCAATAAATATATTTTCGACTCAGTCCTACTACTTTTGGGGTAGACCTAGTATGTATGTGTATGAGGTTTGTCCATAAGGTTTCCAGCAGCGCAATTTCTTGAGAAAAATTGTCTCCCTAGAACTATGGGGGTCTTACTCCCATTCGCAGTACTTTCTTTGGAACCCCGCACATTTATCCCTGCGTCTCTTCCACTTTTCGAAACATTCGGTAAAGTCATGGCAGATTTCACTAGTTTCAATCTTGTTGAATGTCATCTATTTGAACGCAAGTGCTTCTTTGGTTCTGCTCATGCTTGACCGGATGTAGAAGTAGTCAAGCGGTAGCTTTCATCTTGGCTACGTTAAAACGCCGCAGGAGTTCTTCAAAAGGGTTTAAGTAAACGAGGTCTGGGTTGAGGCGAGCTACGGAGAGGATGCTGCGAGAGAGGTGTTATGTTGGCGAGGGGAAGAAGAATGAAATTGAGAGAGATATGAAATGTGGGTAGGTTTTCGCCATATCTCCTATGAAAGACTTCGGGTGGAGGGATGAGAGAAATGGACACGCCACGAGGGGGCTGAAGAAGCTGGTGTAAGTTAGGCGATAGCCGTAATGCGTCTCTTCCTCTCTGTTACCCACATACGCGCGGGAAAGGCGTGTCCCTGCGGTAGGAGGAGGAAAGGAATGGTGGATGAGGGGGAGGCAAGCGGAGGCAGATAAGAACAAGCCCCTTTGGTGAAACGGGTGAGTAGAGAGGATGGGGCCTCAGGAGTTATGGAGGGTGTGCGTGGGAAAGGGGGAAGCAGTTGGGTGGGAAGGGATGGATACGGAGTCCGATGATGAATAGCTCATTGCCCTTTGATCACTGCGCCTCTTCCCAAAGGCGGGAAAAGCGTTTTGTCTTATGAGGCGGACTGCGAAAAGCACAGACCGAGAGAGATTGGGCGAGGGGAAGGGAGGGAAATAGCTTGGGCGGGCTGCAGTATTCGACTGCTTACATGACGTTTGGATAAGTGGGTAGAATCGTTTTTATTCTTTAGCAGAGATCAATCTTCACTTCAGTCGTAGATCATTTCTAGCTAAATGGTAAAATAAATTTATTCACAAACGTTGCGATTGTATTTGGTGTATATGCGATTGTCTGCATGTGTATCAAAATGTTTTTCGGCAATAATCCACCAATTCTGTGGTTTAGCTTTGGGGCATGGCAGGAAATATTTGCATGCCATAGCCTATTGCATGAAAATACGAGTACAAGATGGGAATAAAGCATTTAAATGTCTGATTTTTTTAGACTCACAGCGATTGTGGTTCTAAATGAAAAACTCTGCAGAATCAATACGAAATAAAAGTAAATAATAGGAATTTCACATCATATTTCCTTCGTTTTAATTCTTTTATATTTTTAAATCAAGCTATCTAATTTTGAACCAAATTTAAATTGTGGATTTAAATTGGGATTAACTATTTGCACCACTTGGCTTTCGTAAACATATGGAAATTATTTTTTCCCTTGTGTAATTACTAAAATAATTGTTTAACACCGAAATCAACGAGTTAACATGGATTTATTCTGCAGTAATGTCTATATTTAATCAAGAATTTAAGATCCTATGCCCTAGGCATGGCAGGAAATATTTGCTACATTGGTGATAGTTTCAACCAGATTCATTCCCGTCGCCATCATACTCAAGGCAAAAATTTCTTTCTCAATACAGATGAGTAACGATTCCTACGTGAGCTACGGAGAAATCAATAGAATGAAGAAACTGGTGGGCAATTGGAACGCATAGTGTTTGTTGTCTGTGTGTCTAGGCAACTAAACCACTCTTGTAGTAGTAGTACTCTTACTATTGCTGAAAATCGCCTACCTTACGTTAAGGTGTATTTAAAATGTATTGGTATGCGCGTATATTTTCTTCAAGATTCATTTTATTTCGCCATTCAAAGCTGTAACCTGAGAAAGATAAGTAAACTTCTTCCATGATATCACTTTTAATGCATGATTGAGATACATAAAGGAGCCAAGAATCCAAACTCCTAAATGACAGTTCCCGGAACGCAGTGAGTTGGTTCTCAACTGAAGAAGCGAACACTTCGAGGAGCGTCCGCACATTTATCGTGAATTCGGAAACAAAAAAACATTTCGCACTCACGTTAGATTCCCGCCGTTCTCGAAAGAATGAATGACCCAATACGCATCGGTGCCCACTGGACCGTGCTATTGGAACAGAGGGTTTGCTTCCAGGCTCGATCCTCGCGGGCGCCAATACCGCTGGGCCGTCTGCCACGGTCTAAAGTCGAGGAGGGGTCGAGCAAATCTTTCTGACCTTCAAGCGGAAGAAGGTAGAGAGAGGAGTTGAAGGGGGATGATACCAGGATTGTCTATAGAGATCGCTCTCCGGAGATAGGAGAGCTTGTGTTTCCGAGCTTGTGCGCGCAAGGTGCGATGCGAATCAGAAATTAAGCGCTCGCGCGCGTGTGCGAAGGCTTTTAAAGGAAAGGCAACCGCTGGATGGAGTAGATGAAGCGAGTGAGTCGAAGATGAATTGGCGGGAAATAAAAGGTGTGGAAATAATGGGAAGAGGATGGAAAGAGAGTCTCTGTAGGCATTAAAGCGATGAGCAATTGTACTTCACGAAAGAGTTATTACGGAGCAAACGATTGCCCACTCCGGCATTACCAATCTAAAATATTAATTTTAATCTTTGTGACTGAAAAATTAGGGACAGGTTAGTAATGGCTGAAAAGGTATACCCTTTGCTTTGTGAAAATATCAAGTTTCACCAGGATAATGATGATTTTTGGGTAAATAAATTTCTTTAACAATTATTTTTGTTAACATATAGGTTCTATGGTCATAAGTCCCTCCCCCAGTGTCATTTGGTTGCCATAGATAATGAGAAGAAAATATGACTGATGGACTCATGTTAGAGTGTAGTAATCAAAAAGCCGTATTGTCTGTAGAAAGTCAACAGGGACAAAGGTTACCATTTCCATTTACTCAAAAGTTCAACATATTTCGGTTTATTTAAAGAAATAAAGACAAGCCTATCCTGTTTCAAAATTAATTGTGTATTATTCTCATTCAAGCCCTTTCATATTCAATGCCTCAAGCTAAGTCTCTATGTTTAAATTACTTCTCGAATTTTTATGGATTAAGTTATTTCAAAATGCCATTATTTGTCTGTTCCTACCATAGTCTCCTTTCTATTGAACTAATCGAATGCGTAGTGAACAATAGGTCAGGACTGATTTCTGACTTGTGACCTATTACCTAAGCAGGCATTGCCGCTACTTCCCTAGTGTCATCAGATCTCTGCCAAAAGAGATTCCACCAGAAAATTCTTCTGATTCGGGCGAGCGTAATTAAGTGAGCTTTATTTTAGATAGAGGTTTAAGAAGCGAAAATACAAGCGCATGAGTCTTAAAACCTTCTTGTCTTTCGCACATTTACTCACAAATGAAATGTATGTTTTATCCATGCCCATTTGAAAACACCCCGTTCTAATGGATGGTGGAAGTTGTATTGGAATCATTGGAGTGGAACCGTAAAATTTCCAAACAGGGTATACCCACAGTCACGCAATGTCTGTACTTAGGTCCGTGCTTCTTGAGGGAGCGAACTATTTCAAAGGGAGCTGTAGATAATAGTATAAGTAACATCCCGAAAAATTTCCATCTTTATAGATGTCAGTTACCACTTCATATATAATCTATAATTGCCGAAAACAATCACCATGCTTTTCTAAAAGCTAGAAAATAGTATGATAATAACTTCCATCTGACATGCCTTCTTATGAAACGATAAACCCAAGGACGAACACTTTATTTGAACAGAAATTGAAATATCTCTTAAACTTTATATTAAATCTAAAAAGCATCAAATTCCTACTATGGTATCTGAGTGTTTTCCGCAACCGCGACGTAATTCTCAGTATTATATGTAATTTAAATTGTTGAGATCAATAAAATTAGATTCGTTTGTTAAATGGGGAATATATTCGTGGTGGAGACCTTAAAGTTTAAGTCCAACGATTGTTGTGAACATAGATTCATTATTAATCATTCTACAGTGAAGGCCTTTAAAGAAGCGGGGCGTCTATTACGTACAAAGCGTTTTGATTGATGGGCTTGGAGGAAATGGTTTCCATAGATGTCTCATTTATACGGTAAGTACCGAGTTTCTCCTCGACTCAATGGTCACAAAGTGAGAAATTCGACAAAATAGCCTCCAATTTTCTCCATGCAGATTGATAGAAATTTTCCATTTCACTCAGATTTGATGCAGTGCACTGAAAGAACTAAAGAAGATTAAGCACTGAACAACTAAATCACACCATCATAGGTTTTCTGCTTCCAAAAAGGTCTACTTTCTTCTCCACTGCCAACTTCTCTATGTTATTCTTTTCACGTCACAGAAATCCATCCCTCTACTCAAACTGTCCAGCATCCTGATTTTTCTCCTTCTTCTTTAACCACGCCCACAATTACGTTCTCTAAATAATTATCTTCTTTTAGCACAATATTAATCATTCCGCTATTCATTTCCTTAATTGTCCCCAAAAGTGCTTTCGTTTCTTAATTTTTTCCGAACTCTCATTTATTAGGCTCTCTTTCCAAAGTTCTTCTGCGGACTGACGATCTGACCATAAGATAATAGGAGTCTTTCAACTTATTAGCAAGAGAGGCTAGATTTTTAAACCGCACTATTGCCGAGTTAAGATGATCATTATTATTGGCAAACTGCTAATTAAGTATCGTTTGACAACCAGCGAAGACTGTACACGTGGGAAATGCATATGACTTTTATATACAGAGACAGAAAGAAAACAGCCACAATAAGTAAGTAAAGATCCCACAATTATTTTGACGACAGGTATGTTAAGTCGTTCGATTAGACATTGTTATAGCATCATCTCTAATTTTGAAAATTGTAGGAGGTTTTATCAGAAATGAATAAACAAAATTAAGATTTTTTTCCCTTGTATGGTGATAACCCTCATTAGGATTATTGATTTGCTGATCAGCAAACTTTGGGCTCTTCAGTATTCAGTGATACTTTCGGTCGGCGATCTGTAGATCTAGGAGGGCGGTTCAATAAGTACCCGTGTTAGAAATGAAGAAACCAATTTTTCAAAAACATTTTTTTTTGTTTTTTAACATAGTCCTCTTTTAGAAAGATACACTTCTCCCAACGTTCCGGCCATTTTTTTAACCCATCCAAAAAATAGAATTTGTCGAACTCTCCAAAATAGGTCTCTGTCTCGGCGATAACTTCCTCGTTTTAGCTAAATTGTTTTCCCGTGAGCCATTTCTTCATGTTAGGGAATAAGAAAAAGTCTCAGGGAGCCAGATTGGGTAAATACGGGGGGTGCGGCAGCAATTCATAACGTAGTTTATGCAGTTTGGCGGCAACAACTCCGGATGAACTTGCAGTCCACCGTGAGCAATCGCGGCACCCATCGAGCCTACAAATTTCTCATCGCCAACTTACCATGTAATATATTAATTGCCGTTCCGGTTGACACACCCACGGCTTCTACTACTTCGCGCACTTTCGTTCGTCGAGAATCATGGCGTGAACTTTTTGAATGATTTCCTCGATAACCACGTCTGCCGGGCGTCCTGGTCGCTCCTCATCCAAAACAGCTGTTCGCCCACGTTTAAATTCGTTGAACCAGTATCTAGCTGTGGTCATAGATGGCGAAGTGTCCCCATAAACGGTATCCAACTTTGCTTTGATCTCCTCGCATTTCTTCCCATCCAAAAACAAAAAGCGAACTACCGAACGATACTGCTCTTTTTCCATCTTAGCGAAAATCACGAAACACGTCTAACTCGAATGGCTGCCAATGCCAAACTAACCTTTAAATCAGTCTGAAATTTGTTTCACCGTCGTTTGATACATGGCAGCACACGATTATAACATAAGCTTCCCCTTGGAACGCCCTTTGTCCTCAAACACGGGTACATATTGAACCACCCTCGTATTTTGGTGAGCAATTTTCGGTGAGTCAATCTGGGGACCAGACCTCGCCGCGTTGGTTCACGGGCGATTGTTCAAGACGACCCTTACTGGGGACATTATGACTTCGTCCGGCCTCTTCTCTTCTGAGGCTGATATTTCGACATGCCAATAGAAGCCCACAGGTGTCAATAGTGGTCACATGACATTGACCGGCATTCTCCAGCCTCTTGGATACCGTGCTTTGAGAACTAAGTGTTTCATGCTTTTCTTGTACGTTTGCAAAGTAAGGACCTTACAAATTGTTAACCCTAAAGGACACCTGAAAACTGTAATTTATTCAAGGAGCAATTTGAACGACTTACAAATGAAGGCATTACACAGTGTCTGGCCCACTATGCATTACGGTGCCAAAGGGAGTGTGATATTATCACACAGTTTTAACATCATCTATTGAGATCAAGAAATGATAAGAAAGAATAGAGGAAATAAGATATATCTACTTCTAACGGAGAGGATAGCATCGTCCTCCTACACTTTTCGTTTATATACTAGCATGAGTCCTTTTTTCCATCAAATATTGGATATAATAAAGGCTGTTAAAATACTAATTTCACGAAACTGGGATTTAGGACTGCGGAATAGACCACTATAAGACGGCCAATAACGGAGAAGGCCTGTGTCCGCTGAAAGTCGTCTGGCCGAATGAGGGAATGAAAACAACCGAGCCTGAAGAAATCTTGGAGCAAACTTATAACCTATAACGTTCCTTAATAAAATGGAAAGAATCGAATTTCAGGGGTGTTAAGAACGGACATTGAAGTGAGCTTCGTAATTTAATCATACTTTTTTCTAAGTATTAATATAGCGCCCGAAAAGTTTGAGATGCTGCGTAAAAATGATTTTTATGGTGCATTGTGGATATAGAATGGCGGCGCCGTAGTATGAAAATCGCTCGATGTGTAGTTTTCCAGAAAAATGTAGAACCCTGTCCATCTGTGGCCCTTGAAACACAACACAAAATAAGGTTTATGTCCATGAACATAACAGTTTCTGGTTTAACTTTGCGGAATTCCTTCATGACGAGAGTAAAGAAAGAAAATTTGCACTTCCACATAAAGATTTAATATTTCACGACCATGGTTTCGATGCTGCGCATCATCCTGATGATGATTCGCCGCATCGAAACCATGGTCGTGAAATATTAAATTTTTATGTTCATTTCCATGTCCATGGAAATACGTGAAACATTTATAGAAATTCATTAATTTATGCTTCGAACCATGTCAGCACCGCGAAAACAATACTTTTGAATGTTACTTTCAAATTGTAATGAATGCATCGTTGCTGTCATTATTTTTTAATTCCACACAATTATTGGATTTTATTGTATCCTATACGAGAAAGTGGTTGTCTAGTGGGTAGAGCACTGAGATGCTGATTGATAGCCCCGGGTTCGACGCCAGGTGATGACACTTAAGAGCCACAGCTGCACCCAAGCTGTGTGATTTTACGGCTACCATATCTCTCAGGCACACTAAAGGTGGAATAGGGAAAGTAACTGGCGACCATACTCTGTTAATTTCTCACACGATTGGGCTTAGTATTGAGTGAACTCTACCCTAGCCGTTTAAAGCAATCTTCGGGTAAATAACTGTAGTTATGTCACACGTGTACTCACATATTGGCAAAAAGGATGGAAAGGGCATCAGAAAATTGGAAAGAGAACTGCTCTACTGAATAAGCGTTTACAATGAGAACATTGATGACAGGGAGAAAAGAAAAGATCTAAAGGAAAGGTTTGGGAAGAACATGACAGGAGCATAGCATTTAATGATTCCAATACTTGATCTTTAAAGATTTACGGTGAGCTTAGGTTTGGGTCTTTTGGCAGGCAGAAATGGAGAAGGAAATAAGGCAGGCGGGTAAAAAGGTAAAGAAGATTTAATGATGGCCGAGGGAGAAAGAAAAATAATGAGATCGGAAATTATCCAGCAAGCACGAAATAAAGGAATCGGCATTTTAGAATGATTTTCGGAGAGGATCGGAAACTGCCTCAACAAATAACTATGATAGGAATAGGAAAATTCATTATTAATGGAAATGGCATCATATTTTAAATGGAAATAGCATAAAATTGTCAAGATGAGAAGAGTTGTATATTTTTTGTGTTTTCTCTTTACACATTTTCAAACGAAGATGCTGTGCTGGGCTAGTCTCCTACCACAGCGGAGAAAAGTATGATTAAAGTTAATATTATAATCATTATATAAGTTGATTTTCTTCGGCGTTAGAATTGAAATATGGCAATTATTTTATTACCTAGAATTTCTTCTGTGGATCCTAAAACGAAGTTTCTTTATATTGTTCCAACTGTATTTAAGATTGAATGTCCTGGTAACTTGATTTTTTCTTATCTTCACATCTCAAAGTCCAACTTCATCTGGCTCACGTTGTTGTAGCTTGCTAGTTAGTGAGGGGAGTCAGGTGATTCGGCGCGGAACCATCTGACGTCGTGCAGGGGGCCTGTGCGGGCGGTTAGGAAGGCCTCTGTGTGCCGCTGCATGCCTTCGCTCCAACAATAGATGTTGTGCACGTACGTGCGCCAGGGTGGAGTGGAAATTTGCAGCGGGTGAGGGGAGGGGTTAGAAGGAGAGAGATGTGAGGGAGGAGAGAGGTGCCCTCCGCGCCCCTACTGTCGATTGACGCCGCCTGGGGAGGAGAAACTTCGCGAAGAAGATTCTCGCTCCCTTCCTCCCCCTACCATCCTCCTCCCCTTCCCCCTTCCCCGCCGCTCCTTCGCGCACGTGTCGTAATTGCTGTCTCTCCCCGTCCTCTCTTGCTCAACTTCTCCTCCGCCTCTCAAATTTACCCACCATATTTTAAAAACAAGTTGCCGTCCTGCAGTATTCAATGGTGTTAACAATATCGCATTTAGAGGTATGGTTACTTTTCCAGAGAAACGACAATGCATCGCATTATTTCAATGAGCTAATGACGAAGAAAATAATCCGTGAGTATTTCAAATTCGTGCATAATTTTTCACAATGAAATAAGCATTCGCCATTTGAAATTGGTCTCGTGATGGCTTTAAAATGCTTACATCGGGCATTGATTACTTACGAATCATGGTGGATGATTACCTAGGAATGCAATTAGAGAGGCGATGACAGCAGTCAAGGCGATTATACTTCGTTCGGGAAAATAAATTCTAACCGGTACGAATCGCTTAGCCCTAGCCAGGATGTCGTGTTTGTCCTACAACTTGATTACATTGTTTGAGTGCCATTGAACGTTTACCGTTGCACCTGAAACCGAAATTTACTCTTGTGCACTGCATCCTTCCTCAAAGCCATGCTGAAAGTTAGCATATTACTGGTCATATCGTCGAAGGAATTGCTGGGAATGAAATGTTCAAAGTTGCTAATTGATTGCCTATCTTAACAGTCTACTCTTATAGTATGCCATATAGTATGCCTTGCATAATTCCTTCCAGCAAAGGTTTTTTCTTCATGAAATTGCGTTTATATTTCTAAGGTTGGAGAACGTTGTTTAGAATTGCTGTATAACGAATATTCGTCGTGCTGAAATCGAAAATGTGCTCCCCATTGTGCAATTAGTGTGCTCAGATGCGCACCAGATGCCCCAATTCACGCTTTAAAGGAAATTGCAATATTTGTGAAAGAATATTTCTGTCTTTTGTGTAACCTAATTTTCATTATTTGAAAGGAGAAAAATAGATATGTTAGGTTAAATATACGAAAAAATATTGATTTGACTGACATTCCAAATGTAAAGCCGACAATTCAATGATTAAAACTTATGCCAAGAACTATTTTTATCTCTGTAGTTTAAAGTTAGCCATAATCCTATGTACCTCCGGGGTGACAACTTTTAATCCAATCTGTAACGATTCCTGTGCAATGGAAGTAAAATATAATGATTATTATCATGTTAAATTAATATGCAATTTGGACTAAAAAAGCTGTCCAGTTATCCCTTACGACATATTTCAGTCGAAATTGGTTGAGTAACGGCAATCATTGAATATTGCATCTATAAATAAGAAAGAGAGGAAAATATCGAAATTTAAGATATTATTTCATAAGTACATTTTCTCGTATTATATTCCACAGTTATTTTAAGAATCTAAAGAGTACTGGCTCAAAGCCCTTAGCAATACTAGAAACGCTGCGCAATGGAAGAGAATCTAAATGCATTCTTTCGATCAACTACGAATACACAAAAAACAAACAAGAAAATGTTGCAAATCAAATTAAATTGGCAGAGCTTACCGCAAAAGGTAAACTAATTGAAACTCCTTAAATACTTGCCGATAGACAAGCGACCTAATCAGTTAGCATCAAGATGTTAGTTCTATAATGAAGAGAGTTACCATACTATGAATTTACAACTACAGATTCAGCCTTACAAAGTATTTTCCACTCTTTAGGTATCCATACTATTCATAGATACACCATCTTATTCTTCCAAAATATTTTCATCCGTGGGAACCTTTTTTTTGCGTCTTGTGCTGGAAATAAATTATGCTCTTTAAGAAGGAATATTTGACATGCGAGCCTCCTTACTTCTATACTATCTCTATTAAACTCGTATGATTTGTTACATTTAAATAACTGTAGTTTTATCTCCCTATTACCCAAGTATTACACACTAGCCTCTCCTAAGTATTTCCGAGGGTAAAGAAATATCATCATCGATAATATGTTACGCTAATTAATCGTCAGGCTTCTGCGACGTCTATCTCATGAAGGATCCATCCTGCTTCCGGGAATTACCATGGCGTAGGTTGATAGGACAGCTGTTTCACCCCCAGCCCTGAAGGCGTCTTCAGGTCAAAGTGTATTTACGAGGGCGATTCGAAAAGTAAGGTCTCCTATTTTTTTCCATGAAAAATCAAATGTATTCTCAACTTTGTTTACATTATCGGAAAGGTTCAGCATTTAGCTATATTTCTACACTGTTGCCTTGACGATCAATCACTTTTTGCATTCTTGTAACCAGCTTTTCAATACAAGCGTCGTACCTTTCTCCCGCCGCGTCACGAAGCCAACTGACAACTGCTTCTTGCACATCCACGTCTGACTTGAATTTCTGTCCTTCAAGGCGTTTTTTTGAGAGCGGGAAACAAGTAGTAGTCGCTGGGGGCAACGTCCGGGCTGCAAGGAGGGTGGCCGATAATACGATATACCAGCCGAATTCATTGAGTAGGGTGGTCGTTTGATGTGACACATGTGGACGTGCATTGTCATAATGCAAACACACTCCTTTGGTGAGACACCTTTTTGTGACCTCCGACACAATATTCTGCACGGAGAAGTAGCCATTCTCTTAATTTAGGCCTTCCTTTACCTCATGAAGGGTAATTCTGCGCACTATCTCGTCAATTGGAACCACCGTTGATTCAGGTAAACTCGGCTGCCCCGACCGCTGCTCATCGTGGACGTTTTCCCGGCTATTAAAAAACTCTCTGCAGCAATTCCACACGTTTTTGATGTCCATACACTTCTCACCGTACCGTTCCACTAAATAGGGATGAATTTATATTGGATAAGCAGTTGTCAGTTGGCTTCGCGACGTGGCGGGAGAAAGGTACGACACCGGTATTAAATAGCTGGTTACAAGGATGCAAAATGTGATTGATCGTCAAGGCGACTATGTAGAAAATAGCTAAATGTTCAACCTTTCCAACGACGCACGCCATGTTGAGAATAAATTTGATTTTTCATGGAAAGAAATAGGAGACCTTACTTTTCGAAATGCCCTCGTACCATTAATTTCTCGGATAGCTCATAACTGCTAAATCATATCGACCTAAAAGGTAGGCATGAAATCAGAGTGGCGTTCTTGGACATGCGAGCGTCCATAAAATGTGTGAGATTGGAATACGACTGCCTGTATCAAATTTCAAGTTAGTCTGTTACGAACTTCAAAGTCTCAGTGCAGTTTATGTCAAAATACTACCGATTCTCCCTCTATATATGTAGTACGTACGTCTTTTCGAATATGGGTTTTACGTCCCGTGGCATTAGCATTAGCATTCATTATACGCTATTTATGGTATATAATGAATGCTGTACACATCAGATCTTTTTGAAAGCTTCAATGCGAATATTAAGTTGAAGTGCTTCTCCATTAACATCTGTTTTGGACCTGTGTATTCATTTCTGCGTAACTTTGGTTCTTCACATCATTTCACCTTTAATGAACTGATGATCAGTCTGCTTTGACAGTACTGCCCTCCATTACTCTGTCCCACGATCCGCCCTTCATACTTAAAGGTACGTTGGTTAAGGACCTCTTTCGTGTTCATCGCTCAAACTTCCAAGGCCTCTCTTAATCCAGACTTTCATCCTAGACTACCACTTGAACTGGTCAACGACTAGCTCAGCTTATTACTCCATCTTTTTTTGGAGGATATCTTTAATGCAATGAATGCACTTATTCAATCGATCCAATTACAATATTGCCTTCTTGATTTAAAAACGTGTGAGATATCTAAAGTCCCATATTTGCAAACCGACGTTGATTTACCTTTGGTAATCGATACATTTTATTGCGATATGCTAAATTACTTTTTCAGATAACTACATGAAATATAAGAGATCGCATGGCGTATTTTAAGATTTATCTTACGTTCCAAGGGCACTTTGAGACTTAGCATAGTACAATCCATTCGTAGAAAATGCGGAACACATGCTTCAACCTTGTGGTCATGTAGCAACCATTAATTGAGAAATAATTACCTTACAGCCTCCTTAAATAGCTTTCTATGTCTTAATTATCCAGTTGTATTGAGGTTGAAATTTGGTCCCCTAAACCACTTGCTCATTAAACGGGCTGCTTGGCACAAAATTTGCATATTTTACGAGTGAATAATTAACTTGAACACCTTTTTCAGTTCCCTATCCGTATTGTCTTTAGTATAGGCCGTAAAAGCTTTTATTTTCTTGAATCTAGGTGTAATTCTGAAAAATACAAATCTAGATAATGGATAGTTAAACATCCTTGTACTCCATGTCTAAGGATCGTAACACTTTAAGGTTACGATCTAATCGCGATCTTAGGCTACGATTGTTTAAGATTTAAAGTCGAGAAGTATAGTAGTTGACAGCATATGTTGAAATTGTAAACATTGTTACCACTAACAACGAGAAAAGGAAAATGGAAAACGTGGGATGGGGAAGCTATTATACAGAAAGTAACTATATTGACATCAAACTATTTAATTAATATTGAATTATTCTTGACGCAATTATTTTAATGTCATATTTAGATATCAGGGTGACTTCCTAATATAACGAATTCCTTCTTATAACAAGCGATGAAGTTCAGAGAAGGATGAAATCGACTATTGACAGCGGAATAAATATCGTACAATTCCCAAGTTGATTATCATTTGATCAACTTTTAATTGCTATTTTTGAATTAAATATAGATTGCAAATATAAATTATCTCCAGGCGGTCCGGTGATTTTATGGGAATAAACTACACGATGAGTTTCATAGACCCATTCATTTAGTGCATGATAGAGGAAGGAACCTCTGAAAAAAGAATTCGACCGAGGTTGAAACATTTGCTCTTATGATTGATTATTGCATGCCGTGAAATTGCTGTACCGATGGTGTTTATTTTTCCAAATGTTCTAAAATTAGCCCATCAGTCAATTTGAAATGAATCTATGGGGAAGTCTTCTCTTCCGCTTTATCATTACCCATAATAAGCCTTCGGTTGCTAAGCGAGTTCGTAGTAATTAGGCGCATGACGTATTAAGCATATTCATGACCTCAATGTAAACCTAGATCCTTTTAATTAGACCTGTATTAGGTTAAATGCGAAAGCATTAGCAACCTTTTTCAGGAAAATGTATATAATTAGTATCCCTGGAGAGCCATATTTCTTTATTCTATATATTTTATAACTGACATTTACCATAATTAACAGATATAGTTCATCGTGACCAACCTTCAAACTTAATAAAACGTCAAGCAACGTCCGTCAATGAAGTCAAATACAGTGCAGGAGTATTCATTGCCAAGTTCTGACGGACGACAAAACAAGATTTGAATATTGCCCATTTCATCTTCAGGCATTCACGGTTAGAATCTGTCTGCTCCAGGTTCGTTGGATAATATTAATTAAGAGTTAAAGACTTGGCGTGCCGCACTGCCATCTACAATGCGTTATGAAGTTAAGAACGTTATGGACGTTGAACATAGCAATTTCTAATAATCCCCAGGGCCGTATTCTCGAGGGCCACGATGGGGTGAGGTGGAAGCGAAGGGAGCAGTGGAAGGGCCAAAGCATGTAATGTCAAACAGACGCTCAACATTTCCGCGGAGTGTTCCGGGCCTGTGACCCTCCAAAAATACATGAGTAAAAAATAGGTAAAGTGATTTAAACGGACGAGATTTCTCTCAGGTTAATGCTGATTGTGCTACATGTTAATCTACGTTATACCAAGAAAGTGGCCATGAGGTCAAGTCGTAAATCTTTATTTCAATTCCACGTATAATTGAGTAGTGTGGCATTACAAAATTATCATTAAATGAATGGGAGATGACGAGAAAGCCTATGGATATTGCTGGGAGCTTAACCTTGCTTTGGTTGTCTTATGCTAATTGTGCTAGGGAAGAACTAGTAATTGCGTCCGTCAGCTCTGGAATTATTTTAATCAGTCAGCGGACTTTGGTGACTTGATTATTCCTTAAGCAGTGGAAGTGACCTCTAGAGTCTGGTAACTTTGTAAAAAACACTTCGTCCTTCTTACTCTAAACGTAATTAGAAGATCTTCTATTACACCAATAATCCTTGTCTCTATTTACGCTGTAACACTCACTACTTTCGCGGTAGTAATTTTGATGAGCAGAAGCGGATGGTTATGAACTTTATTCAATTCTTCAATTAAACATTTTAGGGATGGGTCCCAAATAACTTATCATTCTAAAGGTGACCTTACTAATTAGTAACTCTTCTTACTTCGGATAAATTATTGTGAGTGCTAAGGAAAGGAGTGAACCTATCGCACGTGTATCGCACGCCGGAAGCAACCTTCCTTTATCATACTCAGCATTTAAATCCTTTTCCCTCACTTGTCTTCTCTTCTCTCTCTGCCATGACATCCTCCTCTCGGCTGAGTCGCTCCCTTCGACTTCCCTCAGCAGAATCATGGCTCATGCATGCGTAAATACGATCTGAAGCCGTGGGGAGTGCTCTTGCCCCGGAATGTTAATCATGTCTCGTTCCATTCGTTCATCGTCGTAAATATTCTTCCCCTTCTCCAGCTCTCCCTTCTCGTCCTTCTCTCCCCCGCCTTCGCCGTTCACCATGGAACTACTCTTCAGAAACGAACAAGTACCTACATACCTGTAGGTATGTACGGGGAGCACATGGCCCGCTGTAACTTCCCCACAGCAAAGAGACAGACATGTTACCGGCCGCACGGATGGGAATGCATTCAAAGTGTCAACGGCAAGCCGGTCAACAGACTAAACTTCCTTCTCCATCTCGGAGAGAAAAGATGCTGCCCTACGGAATTGCGGAATATTTCATTTTCATATTGGATTCAGATTCGAAATTATATATTTGGACACCTGAATGAATTGAAAATTTTTCAATTTTATATTTTTAATTTCATTTTGATATCGCAACTTTCTCCCATGAAACCGGCAAGGACGGAAGTATTATTTTTGAAATAACGGTCGCTGTAGTCAGATCTGTAACGCGTAGTATTGGGTAGCCAAAGGATATCTCAGGTTGGAACACCGACAAGAGTTATTCTAAAGTTAGTTTGGCATTATAGACTAGATTTCTAAGCTCAAATCGAGAAACTGAGTGTATTGATCTAAAACTCAATCGCACCGACTGTGAGCTTATTCTTTCTCGGAGGTAATCTTTTGTATCCCTTGCGAGACAAATTACTCTTTTATATTTAAATATTTTCATATTTTCTAAGGAACACAACAAAACAGCATTATTTTTCAAGCCGCAAGTTGCCCTGTATCATTTTCTTCGCTTAGCACTGCTCAAGTATTTGCTCAATCACTCTAATATCTTAGGATTATTTAGAATATTTTTATTTTTTGGCGGTAAAAAATCATGCTTTAATTTGTTTCTATGAAACGCTGGAATGCCAGTCTTTTCATTCAAGTTTGTGTGATACATAATGACGGTATAATGCAATTCAAATCCGGATTTGAGACAAGATTAAAAAATAAATGACAGCAAAATTTTAAAGTGATTACAATTTGAAGTGAAATTTTAAAAATCCGTTACTGCGAGCAGAACGAGGTTACTGCTCTTCCATGGTAGCTTACTACATCGTATATGTCATCGGTTCCGAGTATGGTACCAATTTATAGTTATTTTTATATTTTCGATGACCTAGGTTCACTTGTCACCTGATGATGTTGAACCACAATGAAACCTAAGTCGTGGAAAATGAAGAATATTATAAAGTGGAATCATAAAGTGATTTTTATGTATGTGATAATTAGAAAAAGGAGCCTTTTTCCTCGATTTAATTGAATGATGCAATAGTCGATAATTTTTTTCTTGCGGATCTTATTTACCTAGAACGATTAAATTGACACTGCCATCAAAAATCAATAATATGATCATAAGAACGTTTTGAAGCAGAGAATGAAAATGCTGCGTCTTTTCCGAGCCTAAACCTTTTACGTTCGGTTGCCTACATGATGATGGAAATGAGGGGTATCTGGGGAAAGGGCTGTGGAGCGTGTTTGGAGTAGACCCCGAAAGGAACCTTCCCCCTACGGCCGCTTACCGTGCTTCACTCAGGCGTCTCTCTCTCTCTCCGGTGGTCTGTTAGTGTTGATCCCTCGAATGACCCGATAGTGGGCGACTGATGGGCGAAGTGCTTGTTACTTCATCCGTTCTCGCATAACATGTGGAGAGGCAATGCGGCAAAGGGAACGGGGTGAGTCAGCTCTTCTCCAGAAATGTCATCCGGATCGGCTAACGGGGTCGTCGCTACATTATGGCCGATAGAGTATATATTATTTTTGCTTAGAGACTAATTGGATTTGTTTGCGTTGTTTAAGGTTTAAGAGTCTGGATGAATAGTACCATCTCCGTGTCAATTCAAGGTTTTATTACTATTTTCATGAACCCTCGTTGCTACCCTAATTTAAATATAAATTTCTTCTGTACGCTCTGATTCGAAAGACAAGTAGTAATATTAATCCAAAGAAGGATTATGCCATGTATTATTTCTAATAAAATTACAGTTTTTATAATGCCACCGTAATTATAATTGAATGTAATTATAAAAAGAATAACCATTGAATTTAATGATTCACAGTAAATAATGATGGATCATCCACAAAACTAGGTCTGTATTGTATAAGACTGTACAAAATACAGGTATAACGTACAAGTATTACCGTAGAAATTATTAAGTCCCATTCATTATGACTGGAAAAATTTTATTCCATCAAAATATTTTCGTCGAAAACCACTGTTGTGAATAAGACAATGTGCGTGAAATAAGTTTCGTGTGAAATTATAACTAAGAAGATAGACGCATTGAAAAACAAATTAAAAGATAGTTTATCTTCTTCTTCGGTTATGGTACAGCAAATAGATAAACTGAAATAGTAATAATTATAATCATGCATTGCAATAAATAAAACTGACTTTAAATTTATGAGAGACAAATGCTGAAAAATCTTTGCTTATTCTGAATGTAAGTTACTACGAGTAATTGACACTATTCCTGACTACCGGAAATTAAAATATTATTAGGAAAAAAGGGAATTGAATGGGTCGCAAGCCCTTTTGATACGGTGGTAAGGTCAAAATTATAGGAATACGAGGCGTAGTTAATGAAAAAGGCCGCCGTAAGGAGTTACGAAAGAACTAAGAGATTGGCTGGGGACATGATAGTGTGAAGAATTGCTAAAAACGGGTCCACAGATTGATAACCCGTATGAATGGTTTACTTGACATCAGGGAGACAGAGGAATGATGTACAAAAATTATTTATTCAATATATGGTAAATTGAAGTGTTTTAGGTATAACATTTTAGTTCGGATTTTCACCTGGAAATCAATATCAAGCCTCCATTCACGATAGGATAGAGCAACAAATCAATGAAGTGAATGAATTCATCAAAAATTATTTCTTAATAAATTAACCAATAAGACACAATAATTACATAAATATTCAAATCTTTCTCAACCTATTTACAAAATCATAAATGATTCACCGCTCCTTATTTTCGAAAAACGAAGAGGCAATATGCCGCTAATGAAAATGTTCGGCCGTTGTCTCAATAGGTTCTTCGCAGTGTACCGGGATATTGGTAATGACCTCGCTTCTCTCTCGTACCGTTAATGTCCACAAACCAGGAACAAATGAGGCATTGGAACACAGGTCCCATTAACCAATTAGCCTATCATCCCACATCTATCTTGAAAATCAATGCCACACGTCCTTGCTTAGGGGTATAGTATAGACATTCAGATCGGAAGAAACAATATTGGACGGATCCCTTAATTGTAAAAAAGAATTGGGCATTTAATCAAAATGAAATTTGCCCTTTTCCCAAAAGTCTTGGACTCAGTTCTCATTTCTACTTCGTATTGGCGCAATACTTAGGTAGTTTAACAAGATGGGTAACCATATATGAGTATAGTCTTTAGCAATTATACAATAGCAGCAAAAATATATTGAGATGTTTTACTTATAGTAATGGTGCAAAATTTTTCAATTTATTTCAACATAAAACACCGTTCACAACTTCACTTATTCCTAATAATAAATATACCAAAATGCTGAACCAATCATTTGGAACTCTACGGTTCCTTAAATACATAATTTCATTTACTTGGCATTTACAGTGTACCTAGAAAGCATAATTTCCTACCTGCCTAGTGAAAAGTTAACAAAAATAAATTACCTTTTTTCTCGCTTAAATGTAAATTCCCAATGGGATCATATTCAATAAATATGATTATATACAGAAACAGTGAAGTTTAATAAGGAAAATAATAAGTCTTGCAAACAAAACAGGCTGTCTGGGGGCATTGAAGTACTCAAAGGGTACAATAAATAGAAACAGTGACATTCATATAGTTTGTGCCAACAATCTGTAGAATATATTGTTCGGGCGTAATAGTCGGTAATATACGACACTCATCAAGTGTATTTTTTTGGAAGTAAACCCCAATATGAAACTTTCTCAGAATGCTATTTATTCCTTTGACCCTTTACAGTGGGTTAGTAAAAGAAGTTTTATATTTGTAAGATGGAAAAATACGAATGGCTTGGCGTTATTATATTTGTAGAAGTGTATGACCGTTGAAATGAATATTCTTTTACGATTTTAGGACTGTGCGGATGAGATGGACAATGGTGGTCTACAAATTTACAACTGCGGTGAAGTGTCAGTTTATTTTGCAGCGTGGTAAAACATTTTGAAAACTGAAGCCAATTATGATGGGAACTCTTACACGAAAAGTTAAGACTCATGAACGTCGGCAAAGGTCTGGTCAGAAGCAAATCAAATATAAAGATTGCAATTAACTTGAATAACTTTGTAAACAATTATTTTTCTTCAGGAAATTTGTATCAGATGGTAAAAACCAAGCAATTTTCTTCCTGAGCTGGTGAAAACTTTCGGTCAAACAATCGGACTACGACCAGACTAGTGTCCCTCTATTCAATCCTTTCGGAGCACTAGAAAGTTTCACACTCCAAGTACTTGAATTTGTCAATGATTGAAGGAGATAGTTCCAGAGTTCCGGGATCGCCCCGGTGTCCGTACGAAACCTTCCTGTCTGTGGCCTGGCCGTTTGCTTATCCCTCTGGCGATAGCCCCCTAAAATGCCATCCCGACATTTTATCGCCTCCATGCATAAGCCGCACCGACGACCCCTGGCTTCACGGCAGATGGCGCATAAACTCGGAGCAATTTTGCTGCTCGGTCGTACTCGCGGTCACACGTACCGCCGCGTCTCTTGTGAATAGACCCACTCTTGTAAATTTCCAGAAAGACCTGTTCCCGGTGCATATGGTATTGTTTGAAGGCATGTGCGTTGACGGAAATCATCGCGCGAGTGCGCGTTAAGGTTCGAGTGGCGGGGAATATCCCTTTTCCCAGGCTAGGGAGGAAATTGGCCATGTCATACCTTGACTTCCTGTCATATGGCGATGAAACAATTTTGCCCAAATATCGCGAATGCACCCTCTGGCAGCCTCTTATTAATGCTGATGTTTTCACGCGTAAATTATGCACAATTTCCCTGTATTCGAATTTTGCGAGTTATCTTGTGGTGTGCAATTTTATCCTCGCTATTTCTAATTGCATTTCCTATCCTGCTAATCGGAGATAAATTATCACGGGAATAATTATCATTTCATATACACCGACGGCGTAGCCATTATTTAATCTCCATTCAGTTTAATTCAAATTTGTTTGATCCATCAAAATGCCATTGCTACCCTTTGGAAAGACGACCAGGGAGTTATCATTTTGCTAACTGAACATAAATCTGATTGAGTTTTAAGGAACATATATAGGAGGATTTATTTATCTAAGCCATTATGATTATCTCATGCTCAGAATTCATTAAATATGTAAAATTTATTTTGAAATATATCTACCAATAGTTAGGAAATTATTCTGAAAGTGCTTGTGGTTTTCACAATTAGCCTTTTAAGTAAGCTACCAAATAACTTGTTGACTCCATTGGTATGATCGAATGGTTATTTTAAAGGTTAGTTTATGAACCGAAAATCCGAATTAATTTGCCTTTTGACTTTTCTAAGCCTCGAAGCTCTCTCTGGTTGGTTAAACATTCTTGAGTTGTACACATTTACCAATAATGCCTTAAACTTTCCTTATTGAGACTTGGTTGAAGCTTGGTTATAGTATTTTTGCATTGAAGATACTTCGTTTGTGAGACTACGTTCAGTAAAATATTACATTGAATCGATTAATAAATATCTCCAATCTATTTAATGAACCTAAAACAGACCAAGCTGTTTGACTTTTACTTCACTTAGTGATTTTAAATTCATTAATTTTAATTACGTTTAAATATGTAGTGGTATGGATATCCCTAGGACGCTTGTCCATACTCGACCCGACGGAATAATTGTTTTTTGCTATGTATCTTTTTATTTACAAGAAATAAAAGTGGACATATTATCAATCTTTCTGATAGGGAAATAAAATTTTATCAATAATTTCAACAAATCAGCAGGAATATGAACGCTTTATCTTTGCATAATGGAAGCACCTTTGCTATTCACATTATTTTCAAACACTGCATTAATAATCCTAAAGTTAATATTTGAAATTATGTTAGTTTCTTACGAAAAAAACAATGTAACTTTGTTAATTCCACTTGATGTTTTCTTTGATCTTGTATGATGAAACATCAATTGGAACTCGGAAGGCTACGAATTTTCTTTCCGCAATGGATAAGTTACATAAGGTCAAGCCTGAAATTAACAACTTAAATTATTAATTCTAATTTTTTAATAAAAGCTGTTATTCGTTGAAATTTTACAAATTTCAATAGTGGTGGATTGCGTTAGTCTCCGACTAAACAGTAGACTGCGGGTAACAATCCCGCATCGTAAGTGAATATTGCCCTGTTATGCAAAATTTTTTGTTGATTGAAAATGGTTGCAAAATTATTAGCGCGGTTAAGATATTTGAAAAAATCAATGCCCAGCCGTGTAAAAATAAAATAATTTCTAAATTGAAGAATGAAACTTAAAACAAAGTAATTATACACGCTTTTACAGTTATTATAGGATATATTTGAAATCATTTTATTATAAAACTGAAAGCTGAGCTTGCCTGCCGCCGAGAGTAATCGCTTTTTACAATGCTTAATAATTTTACCCATTAATACCTTATCGAAATTTACTGAAAGAACTGTAATTTTTGTACCTGTAGTGTCATATAATATCTCATCTCTACTCGCATAACCGAGATTGAATTGCAATTCAGATACGATCAGAATTACTCCCGAGATTACGCTGCCGGTATTTAGTCTCTCCACTCACAAACACGAAATATTTATCTAAACTCGGGGCCCACTGCCGCACAGCATTCCTGCGAACAGTTCTAGATCAATTCGATGAATGGTGTTAAGGTGCTGCCGAACGGCCGAAGTATGTTCACAAATTTAGTGAAACATGAAATGAATGAGGTTCCTAAAGCTGGATCCTTTGACAAGGTTTAATAAAAGACCAAAAACGTTTCATTTGAAAATAAATATTTGTGTGATTTCTACTCTAGATTTGATGACCTTGTTGACGAACATAAAATTTTCTATAGTGATTAATAATCTGGCGACCCAATTTAATTCTGTTGAGTAGGAATCACACAGGGCGTTAGTGGAATTCCACCGAAGCCTAGTGAAGTAGTGGATGCTTTACTGTGTCGAATTGGGGTTGACACAGGAGACCAGCTGAAAACAACTGATGTTGACCATTTGCGCAGATCAAACGACCAACCAATAACGTTCAACAGTAAATATTCTGCTCTTAGAGTTTGCTTTATGTTATCCAATCTTGTGCGAGATACTCGAAAGTTGTCGATTCTATAGAAACTTCCCGAAAAAGGACATACTCGCCCTCTGGAGGGGATAACGATAGATACCCATCCCATTTATGCCAATTTACTTCTATGAGTACTCAAATTGGTTAATTTTTTGCAAAGGCAAGATGCAAAATGAAATTTTTCTACCTACCTTAAAATGAAAAATAAAAAATACACATAGGTCCAAGAGAAAGGAACAATATTTAGAAGGCATTCAGCAATGCTGAGATTGATTTAACTGGTATAAATGAGACTAAATTTTGAAGTAGTATGTTAGGTCCCTTCTTAAACATAATCCAGCACAAAATAAATAATATCACGCAGTGATGAGTTCCTCAATAATTTAATATAAGGCGATTTTCGTACCCTAGTGATATCTTTATCCTATTCAATAAGTTGCACGCCATGCGGGTGCGTCTATTTGCGTCATGTATACTAAAGCTCAGCGATCAACATGTCAGAAACGACGGTGAAGCCCAAGGACCGTACCTAAAGTAGTAGGACTGAGTCGAAAAAATATTTATTGCCAGATTTGATACATTCAGTCAAAAGTGTTCGAAGTAGCACCCTTGTGCGTCCCGTTTACACTGGAACTCAATTGTTCGTATGTTCGTATTATTAAATCTAATAGTGCTGTATAATCAGCAAAACACGAAAACCTCGCACAATTGGTATTTCCAGCATTTCTATTGATAGCTATTCGTTTGGTTATTATTATTTCCTGATAGTCGAGAGTGGGTCAGATGTTAAATGTATGTATCTACTAGGATACCTGGTGAAGTATCATATACTATAAAAGCTACTAGAGAGATTTATTTTCAACTGAATACTTATTTATATCAAAAGGTTAACCCGCTAGTTTTGAAAGCTGATAAAAGCTCTTGGAATCATTTCTTTAATAAATAATCGATGTTGATTATGCTTAAATAACCTTATAGGTAAATATTGGTCTGTTTTAATTTATTTTGCTGCCAATAAATCTTCTCTTTAGGCAGAACTTCTGATCATAAATTGAGAAAACCTACCTCTCTATAGGTATTTCAATGTTTTAAATGAACTTACCACAGGATCAAAGGTTTTTGGGGTAAAAATGTGCCAATAAAACTTCTCTCTTTTGACTTGCAGTCACTGTATTGAGATTATTTGTCTCAAATAGGCACTGAAGGTAACGGTATTTCAATGAAAATATTATTGAATCTTATAAATGAGCCCGAGGACCTGCTATGGCAGTGGTGACGTCGCGGATGGAGAGAAACATTAAATACTATCAGGATGTATTTTTCTGTTTTGTATATGTCGAAAGGGCTTTTCTTAGATTGAACTACGTGGAATTGATGAATGCATAGCAGCAATTGAAAGTAGATTGGAGGGATAGAAGGTTTGTTCGTGATCTTGACATACCTCAGTCTTCTCGGGTGCGAATAGAGGATTCAGAGTCCGAATGTGCAGTGTTAGGAGGAGTGGGATAGGGGTGTCCTTTGTCACCTGCACTGTTCAATCTATAGGTAGAGGAAGTGTTTTCGGAGGCATAGGCAAAACTGGAAATTACCTATAATAAAAAACCCATCGGTAATATGCAATGACCATCGTAATTTTATTGAAATATAAAAGCAATTACTTCAAGCTCTCAAAGTTTTATAGCCCACATAATGAACAGATAATTATAATTTTCATTACATTCTACTGCCTCAGGCTTCACTAAGAGGAAATTTTGCAAATTTATACTGTTGTATGAGTATTTTAATGAAAAGATGTAATTTTGATGTTAAATCATTTGATTTCGTGTATTTGTTCTTATTTTTACTGCATTTATATTCTGAAGTCTGCTCACTTAAAGACATGTTCCGAAGAATTTTTAAATCATATGATGTTAAATATCATTATTAGAAACCCATTCCTTTAATATATATACACATATATATATATATATATATATATATATATATATACACATATATATATACATATATATATATACCAGCTGAAAGTGGCCAGGAAGGGGATTAACGCTGTCAAGGGGAATAAAAAATGAAGAAACTTTTATGTCCATTTATCCCAAAGTCCTACAAAACAACAAGAATAGATGAAACGACCCATGAGAGCAATATATTAACCAATGTACGGCATTTTTTAGAGAGAACATTTGGACGTAAATTTATGGATGGATGGAATTTTTTCTCATTGTGATTACGAATTTCTCTGGGAAAAGGCTAATTTATATTGCACGGTCGCACTTCCCATTTTTATCCCTATCCTTTTTCGAAGATTGTGCATCAAGAGCCAGTAAAGTCGTTTTCCACATCAGGAATGCATCAGGTAGCAGTCGCGTGGCTCACATTTCCACGGAGAATATTCTGCGAAGCTTTTATTGGCCTCCAGAGCATGGAGTGCCGGGATATGAAAACATCACAGTTTATAAGAGAGCCCCTGATGAACAAAAAAACTAGTAAGAATTGTGAATTCCCTCACTAAATCCCCTCGACAAGAAAAACAAAAGTTCCCTGACAAGAAAATAACTATAAATTGCTGAATATTATACGGTTCGCAGAATACCTTTTGCCGTATAAGAATGCCTTATACCGAATTAGAATGCCTTACTATATAAGAATGTCTTAAATAATTTTATTCAGGAGCAGGTACATGCGTAACAAAAAAATTATGCCCAAGCTAATTAAGGAAAGCGTATAGTAAAACGTGTTCCATGTGAGTAAATATGATTCTTAAAAGAAAAAATAAACACGCATGGAATAGCCTTTGGCGTCAAATTAATTTATTTCGATGAATGAATAAATTAAAAATTAGCTATTGCAGAGTAAAAATTGGATCATAACTTTTTCCCTTCATTTTCTTCCATTTGCCTCTCATTTTCAGCGTTCTGTGGCAAATTGAACGTTGCATACTAGTTTTATTATATATACGAGTACTCGTACTACAAAAAGTGAGGCTCACACTCTTTCATCACCGAATTTTTCAACGAATATTTGAGAATTACGAATTTATACAAAAGCATTAAAATGAAATTTGCAAAATCATGCATCAAAATTCCAAAGCATTGGAAACATGAAAATGTGATAGTTACGTATAAGGCATTGATAAAATTCCAAAATAATTAAATTTTTTAATAGAAACATAATTTTCATATTATTTCTAAGCAAAAATAACATCCCATTGAAAAGAATAGATACTGCATATTTTCATTGAATGTTTTAAGTGTAGGTTACCGGACGAATATGGTAATACATTTACATACATTGTCGAAGAATAAACTGAATTAGAATTCATTTATGAATATTATAATAAATGTAAAATCAATCACATATTTATTGATAATTAGTACCGTGTAAATGTGATGAAAAAATTGGATGGATTGCTGGATTGATTGCCAAATTAGTTCGCGTGTAGCATAGAGGAGATAGAGAGGAAAAAACTGTGTTATGATAAAGTGAGTGAAGTATTTGAGAGATGAATGGCTGTGGCCGATACTTTTTGGAGGTTGATTATGATGCTGCAGTGTAGCGAAACTAGTCGACACAAGACATTATTTCCTTGGAAACGCAGTCTTTGATTCTTTCTTAGTGCTTTATGAGTAGCATATCAAAATTATGGGAGGAGCTTGGCTGGGAATAACTCACGGAGCGAAGGCTAAATCACAGATTTAATCTCTAGTATAAATTGAAAGAATGTCTCTTTAGCAATTATGTTTAAAATGTACCATTACTCCCATCGTACTACGGGAGGAGAGATCACGTCAATAAAATTAGAGAGATAAAATATGGAACGGATAGATTTAAGTTGTCATTTTTTCTGTGAACGTTGGGGATTAGAATAACATCCGACCGCGGTAGGGGTAAAAATATTCGGGTAAACATTATTCCGGTTTGTATTCACCCCCTGACACACAACCTAGTGGTGGTTTTCAGGGTATTACAATGTTAAATATTAAATTTAATTCCACAAAGGTGGACTTCAAACATTAATGGAAAGTATAACTTTTCATTTCCATGCATATTATCAGGTAATCTATCGGTTTAGGTAGGATTTTGGATGGACATAATTACTAATTAAATAATTTGTGACCCCTAGCAAAACACAACATCCTACTTTACATCAGCTCCCTCTTCAGCTCTGAGTACTTTCTTCCTCCCTTCATCCCATCCAACATCCCTATCCTGTTCCTTCCCTTTCCTCGTTTGCCTAACATTCTCCCCTCAATTACAGTCTTCAACATCCCGCTGCCGGTCAATACCCCCTTCAGCCACTTTTCCTGCCTCCATAGGATTGCTCCCCCTCTCTTCGCCCGCCATACCAAGTACTTCCTCGTTTGTTTTCTTCTCTGTCCATTTCACCTTCTCCATTCAGCTCCACACCCACATTTCAAAAGCCTCTAGTCTACGTCTATCCTACTGCTTCAATGACCACGTTTCCGCGCCGTACAATAGCTACGCTCCATATCAAGGTTTTTACGAGTCTTTTCTTAACATCCTTACTCAACGTCCCCGTCCCCAACAACTCCCTCCTCCTTGTGAAAGCCTCTTTGTCTAGCGCAATTCTTCTCCTTACGTCCCTACTACTTTGACCGTGTTGGTCCAAAACACTACCGAGATATACCAGAGTATGCCTGGACCTAAGCTATCTTCCTCTACGTCATGCTCATTTTCTATGTCTAACTTTGTTGGTCTAAGCTCTTTACTACAGGTATACAGTTCTTCTTTATATTCCTTCCATCTCTCTTGGATCTTTCCTGCGTCAACTATTACCTTACCTGCCTTATCTCTAACTGTTACTATAGATCTCCCTTTCTTACTTCCCGATAAAGATTTAACTTTGCTGTACACCGATTTCACCCTTCCTCTGCAGACTTTCCATATGCAGAGGAAGTCGCACTGCGTCTTCCAATATGCTTCTTTTGCTTTATTAGTTGCCCGCCTCAATTTATTGTTTAATTCTTTGTACTTCATTTTGCCTAATTCTGTATTTACATTCTTCCATTTTCGCCGCTCATCCATCTTTGTAATCATCTCATCCGTGATCCATGGCGTCCTAGTCCTTTTAGCGTTAACGCTTCCAATAGTTTCTTTTGCGGCTTTAGACAACCGTTTCAAGATACATTCCCATTTTTCTTCGATAGTACTTAGCTCTTTACCATCCTCCATGATTTCCTCTACCGCCCTTGTGTATTCCTTCCTTTTTAAACCATTTAATGCTTCTACATTCCATTTTCTGACTCACCCTGCCTTATCTTTTTGAAACGGACGCTACATTTCATAACAGCTAAATTGTGGTCTGAGTCCGCATCCGCTCCCCGGAAGCTGTGGGAATTTATGACACTGTTCCTAAACCTGTGTCTAGCCAGGATATAATCTAGCTGATACCTTTCTGAGTCACCTGGCATTTTCCATGTATACCTGCGTCTTTTGTGGTGTCTAAACCAAGTGTTGGTGATGACTAAGCCCTGTCTCCTGCAGAACTCGACTGCTTTCTCCCCGCGGTCATTCCTCGTGCCTAAACCGTAGTCCCCCACCTCGTCACCATCTCTTCCTTCGCCTACCGTCGCATTCCAATCCCCCATCACTATCAAATGTTTCCCTGCAGGAACACACGCGATCATGTCCTCTAACTGATCGTATATCCTGTCGACCTCTTCTTCCTTATGGTTGCTCGGTGGCATGTGTACCTGAATAATAACCAGGTTCGTCGATTCTGCTTTTATCTCTACTAGTAGTATTCTGTCCGTTACCTGCTCTATGTTGACTACGCTTCTTCCTTTCTCTTTATTTGATACTATGGCAACCTCTCGTTGGCTCTCGTCCCCGCCGCTGTATATTATTCTATGATTATCACTCCAGTAATCCCCGCAATCTTTCCATCTCACCTCGCATAGACCTAAAATATCTATCTTTACCCTTTCCATCTCTCGCTTAACATTCTCCAATTTCCCTGTCCTCATCATTGTCCTAACATTCCACGTTCCTATTCTACCTAATGTGGTCTTCTTCTCCTGCTGGGTCTGTCCTGCTGCTGCTGGTTTTCCCTTGCAAGGTTTTCGTGGGATGACGACTGCGGAAGCCTTGCCTCCCCCGCTGTCGGGCACGACACACGGCCGATTGGGCCGAGCCCCGTAGTTGCCGGGACTCAAAATATCTGTATAGTCCATCATGTTAATCTTGGTAATGATAATTGAGGTGGTTTCCCGTTGCCTTCCCCTTCCGTGCATAGTGCAACCAAATTAAAATTAATGGAAATTTCTGGAATCAATCAAAGTTTCTCATTGATGTTCTTAATGATTCCTCACCCATTTGTACGCACCAAGATGCGTCTAGAATAAAAATAGGTGGAACAAATGTCAGAAAAGGTGGAGAGGAAACCGAAAAAATCAGATATGAACAGGATATGTGATTACTTTCCCTTTATTCGCTGTATTTACTGCTTCAAAATAATAATAGCATAATAGACAATATTAAATAATTTACAAGAATTTTAGGTTGATAAACAATAATGACTTAACATTCTTGTAACATAGCTTAAATGGCAAGAACAAATATCACTGCGTCTATTATACCAACTTTCATAGATTAAGAGTAAGTTGACGTCGGCATAAGTGTTTGATATACTCAGGGACTAAGAATTGGTGTACTTCGATACCTCTAATAATATTTTCCTCCCTCTACCTCGCCATGTATCCGTATACGCCGTATCCCTCTCTCTATATCCGTACACAAGGTCCTTGTTATCAACTCCATTCTCCTTTTGTATGCTTTCTTTCCAAACGCAATTCTTTCCGTTACTCATAGATGAATGAATATAAATATTTGTTAATTATTTTATGGTGAAGGGAAAAGAAGATTGTTTCCATGAAATGTATTTGGATCACTAAAATGTGTCTGGAAATGTTTTGCGAATTAACTTATTTCTCTTTAAAGTTGCGCTTGTTTCAATAAAATTTCAATGACTGTCACTGATAAAATCCGTTTCATCATAATCTTTCGTTCTTTCGTCCAACTTAGAGTTTGTTTCATATATCTTCTCAAACCATGATCATTGAATATTCTACAAATGTGATAATGCAAACTAGGTAGAAAGTGCAAATCATGAACCACCACTTGGATTCGACCCTCAAGAAATTTGTATACACTCGTACACGCTATCCGCACGAGAGGTGGTCCCTGATTAGACTGTTCTACGCATGTAAAATCAAGAGGACTGCCTGGATCGAAGTGTTATTTTGCGAGTCACGTTTATCCTGTCTCCACCGCATGTAAGACTCGGCAACTTGGCCACTCCACCGCTAAGACGATGACAAAGCAAAGGCTTAAACAATACCTTTTCCCTACCATCCACAGCCTCCTCCACTTGAGTGTTAGACCTTTCCAAACAACCCCAACACACATTTCATTTATGCAAGCACGAGAGAGGAATGTGTAACAGCGTCCGTTTTTGCAACATCGTTTACTATTGTGCGCGATTTTTTCGGAATGCTTCCTCAAAACATAATCCAGTACAACGAATGATGAGAATTTACATATTTTTCACAGCATTGTTGTATCATTTGACCAATAGAATATCCATTGACGATATATTTTTCTGTAATACGTCATCAATAAATATATCTACTAATATTTTAGGCAAATAATACATGAAGATGGCTTTATTTGCGAAATGTATAGGAAAACATTCCAAATACGTACGCAATGTTGTCTGCATAGGAACTAGAAATACGTCGGACCGAAACTAGAATGAATATTGATTGCATATGTCCCAGCAACGCCTAGAGGCATATTAATTACGTAGATATTCTACCATTAGACTCATAGATACGCCAATCCACATAATCAACCTTATAATATCATGGATATCACATAATATAGAAATTTAAATAATTTTGATAAATATTGTTACAGAATCTTGTAGCCTGTGTCCAATAGCCACTAGAAAATATTTTCCGAATTTTAGGGATCGGAGTAAAAAGTTGTGTTCGGCATAACTTAATGGAATTTACACCTCCAACTTCAAAATTTAGGTCGTGTTTATGAATTGTGTGTGTGTGGAATTACAAAGTTACTTATTTCATTTCAATGTGAACAGAGTAGATTAGATTCTATTTAGAGGTGTTCCGTGTCACAACCTCGCCTACTTGGTGAAATACTTTTTGGAAGCATTGTTGGTAATGTATCTGATAACAAGCTACTTCATTTATTGGTTACAAGAAGCAATACTTTATCCAAAAAATATAATCTCCCTAAGGTAATTTAAATAGAAGATTGAAGCATCACGTGGGTTAATTAAGCTCTCTAGAATTTTAATTTGTACATTTATGAGATACATGTCATTTGCATCGACTTGTTTTTTGTTTTATTGGTAAATTCCAAAGATGAGTAGTGCCATTTTAATTTACTTTGATGCAGGAATCAATAGTTTAGGCTATTATTTATTAATAAGCTTGTGCTTTAACCAGATGTCTTAAGCGTTCTCTTCTACTACAAAACTTCAAGGCATAGATGGGCTAAAGTTTCCCTAAAGTTTCAATCATAATCCCATTCCCCCCAGTTCCAAAATTTGAATTATCATACCGGTAATATAAATGGCAGAAAACGACTTAGAAGAGATGGATTTAAAGGAAAAACTAGAATTAATTCAGCAATTCTTGCATTGAAATGCGCATTAGCGGATGTCTCCCTTTAAAATTCAAAGAACCCGCGGCATCTCCCGCGGGTTCTTTGAATATTAAATTTACTCGCTGAAAAACTTCGTGAAAGCATTAAACAACATTAAATGAAAGTACTTTTCTTCCTTGACTGAGGCATAAATGTCACTTGGTATTTTACTTGCAAAACTTACATTGCATTTTATATATCACTATGCGACCTACTTCCGGATATCTTATCCGTTTACGAATTTAGCTCTAGTTATGCATTGATTAGTTCTTCAATGATGATATACCTGTAGTCTGGCATGTTTCAGATAAAATTGTAAATAAAATTCGCACACTCTATGTTGTCATTTCATTTGCAGAGATAAAAAGGTACTAAACGTCAACATTAAAATAAATCAAAAACATTTTGCTGAGAAAACTCTCTAAATTAAACAAAATGTAGCCATGCATACTTATATGTGGGAGTATCGTAAATTTTCAATTAAATTATAATTAAAAAATAATCGATATTGAAACTTAATTTTTGTTTGTTACTCTTTAAATTGGTCTTCGTAGTCACAATCTAGAGTTATACATTTGTCCCAAATTTTCTTGTACTTTCGAAGGCCATCATTGTAGAACTCAGCAGATTGCGTCGAAAACAATTATTTCACCTCTTGAATGACGTCTATTTTGTTTAATCTCCTACACCACAATTGCTTTTTCATTTTTTTTAAATAAGAAAATGCCACTTGGGGCGAGGTCAGGAGAATGTGACCAAACTTTCAAAGCCACAACGCTTTGATTCCTCAACTGAACGTAGAGGTAAATAAGCAGGTGAATTTTCAGTAAGAAGACGGGGATACCTTTGGTGATCAATCCGCTCCGTTTCTTTTTCAGAGCATCACGCAATTTTTCCAGCAGTATGCCACAACAGGCAGCAGTCAAACAGGCATTTGACTCTTCTCCAGGTAGTCTGGTACGATGACCCCACGGTACGAGCATGACATTCCCTGCAGTCTTCTGCACCTTTATCTTTTTGGGGAGGTGATTTGCTCTGCTTGCATTCCTGGCTCATCCCTTTGGTCTCTATATCATATTGAAAGATTCAAGATTCATCGAACGTTAATAGTTGACGAAAAAAATCATTTTCGATGTAGGAAGTGGTTCTTTCGGGTTTTCTTCCGCGTGTATCCATTTTCCGGACAATATTTCGCCAACGTTCCAGTTGGCTTCCTCAGGTCCACTGAAGTGCCGATGCAGGTTTTGGTCGAATATATATGCCCTCCATTTGGCGCCTTTTTTGTGGAGGTGTGCTCTGATTCGTTGAAATCCTTGAGGACACGTTTCCACGCGCTGGCGAGGGGGTAGCCGTCCTCGCGGTTGAAATTTCTGGGCGTTTTTGCAATTTCAATTGTCTCTCTGATAATCCTTGGATAGTAGCGGCGTTCTTTATTCAATAAAGTGGCGTTGTCAAACTCAATATTATGTGTCGGTCCACTCCAATGATGTTCAGCCACCGCTGACTGCTGGAACTGTCTGTTTTTTACGGCCCTTCTGTGTTCTTGGACTCGGCATTTCAGCGCTCTTGATGTTTAGCCGAAGTAGGAGTTACCGCAGCTGCATTTGATTTGGTAGATTCCTCTAGAGATGTCTTTTGGGAGGCGGTCTTTCGCGTTGACGAGGATATTGGCCATTTTGGTGACGCATTTGAACGGAACGGAGTCGAAATCTTGGCTTATAATTATTATGAACGTGAAAAGTTCGTTGGCAGCTAAGAGTCGTGGTGAAAATATACTTGAGTGTAATCAGGCAACTATCTGCGGAAAGCGGTTCTCAAGGACGATATAACGGCGTGACGACCACATTGAACGCAATCAAAGAGGTTGTACCCGGTTTTATGCATTCGTGTTACTTAGATTATTGCTAAGACATTCGCTGGCAGCAATTCGCTGATACGAGCATAGGAGGGATATTTGCAGTAAGGAGAATACTCTTTTCGTCTAAGATCACTCATAGAATTCCAATCCATGATGCAAGGACTTAGGGTGGGAGCTAAATGTGGAGTACATCTATAAGAAAGCTTTCAAAACTCTTCATTGGGTAATGAGAAACCTCAAAGGGAGCGTAAGAGCAACCAAGGAGAAGGCTTATCAGACCCTAGTAAGACCAATTTTAGAGTACGCTTCTCTTGTATGGGACCCTCATTAAGAAGGTCATATTAAAAAACTGGAAAAGGTGCAAAGAAAGGCTGCCCGATATGTACTGGGGAAGCATAGGAGGATGGAGAGTGTGTCTGACATGCTAGAAACGCTGGGCTGGGAAACTCTAGAAACTAGAAGGAAAGTAAGCAGACTTTGTGGAATGTTCCGAATTCTGAAGGGGGAGAAAGCTTGGGCAGATCTTAGGAAAGAGGCGGGGAACCCAAATTTTATAGGCAGAAATGATCACAAATTTAAGGTAAAATTCCGGGCACAGAGAACAAATAAAACAAAATTTCTTTTCTAAATAGAACAATTGTTGAGTGAAACACCTTACCTGCAAAAATATTCGAGCCCTTTCCTAACAGAGTGTATACTTTTAAGAATATATGTAAGGCATATATGTAATAATTTGATTGATGTGTGGTGAATTGTATTATATGTAATAGCTTATTTTTTTAATTTATCTTTTTTTTTTCTTGCTGATTAATGGTTGTAAATGGGATGGGGATTCACTTGTTTTGTTAGAGAGATTTGTGTTTTGAAGTCTGGTTTTATGTATTATCTTTTGCTATTATTTGGGACTTGTGTGCCACCTGACAATGTCTATCAGCACATGTGTATTTTTAATAATAATAATAATACGTTGGTGCATTATACATATCGCATGATGAATCGGATTTAGTAGGGCTTTTTTCGTAATAGTGTTTACATTACACATATTACGCGCCAAAGCAATTTTTAAATAGACACTGACGGTCATAATAGTTGTGTACTAGCTAAGTTATAGGTTTGCAATATCTCCCAAGCTGTTTGCGAATCCTGATCACTATGTTCCCAGTAATTTAAAATACGACTAAGCATCGGGATACCAACCATCATTTCCCATCTTATACTTATAGCTGTTCTCCTTAGGGTACTTTTATCACCCATTAATCTAAGTACCTCTTTACTAGTTTGCTGTAAGCACATTTTATATTCATCAACCCCTCAAGTACCAAATTTCCATCACTTATAACTTCTTTCCAAACATTATTCTTGGTGATAAATCCTGTTTTTCCGTCAGTTTTCTATCGGAAATTACTGAGCTTTTCACATTTTTCCAATAAAATTACTTTTATAAGGTTCGGTGAAGGTTAAGAATTGCATTTTATTTTTCTGGTATTTTATTTCTTGGCCTGCTATTTTCTCTTCATTTATCTTATCTTAACCCAATGATTTTTGAGATTTTTGTTATTCATCCATAATTAAATTAATGGTTCGCCCTGAGGAAAATTTTTGCGCTTTCTGCTGGATGCAATGACTTTTGCATATAATGCATATAATTTGCCTTTATCTGTACTGATGCTACATTCGATGCTACATATTCGATGCCATGAGTGAGAAAACAGTGGATTTATTTCGTCAAAGGACCAAAATAGGTAAAATGACACACGTGATCCGTAAGCCAGTTGTACCAAAACCGCTAATTCCAGCAAAATGTTTCGTGGGCGATATCAACTAGCACTGACAAAATAATAAATATTTTGAAATTTTGAAACATCAAATGTCAACTATTAAATTTTCATATTTATTTTATGTGGCCGGATTAAATTCAATTCTGTTATCCAGCTGCAACGTCATCTAAGCTGCTGGAAATGCAATTTAATTTGAAAATCAATAAAATCCTCTATACTTTTCCCAGAAGCCAATGGCGCCTCGATCAAATAAGTAAAAATAGTTTGTTTTTGACTGCCTGTGTCATGATATCGTACAGTTGGGAAAATATAACGATCTGATTGCCAACCGAAAAAGACGTCTAAAACATATGATTGAAGAAGTCATTTCAACTATTAAATTTAATCTACAGACTTGCTTTAATATCTCACCATTGGTGATGACCTATATCTTTATGGGTTAATTTGACTTTAAAAAATCAAGCAATATAGTGATTCATCGCTCCTGCACCTCATTTGAAATCCAAATAAAATATTTTGGAGGTATTCAGCGGAAAACTTCCCGAAAGGTTTGATTGCGGATAGTTAAGGTGGAAGGAATAGACGCCGCGGTCGCGCAAATGCCGAGGCCCATAAACACTGCACGGCACTTCGAGACTGTCATCAAGATTTCCGTTGAACACAGTCACACCGCATAAGAAGATACGCGTCATGTGTCACTCGAAACCCATTATTTAAGGCTTTACTGCCCATAAGCGATATCTTTCGGCTCTCAAACAGCAATAAAGGTGAAGTACGAGCACGGATCTTGGCAAAGGTCTCCTTATAAACAGTTCGAGTTCATTCAAATAGCAAAATTTAAGAGAAATTTCATTTGTGTGCTTTCACATAAATGGACGGAATTTTATTACTACGGTTGTATTATAATCTAAATTCCCCCATGCAATAACAAAGATCTTAAGGCTGATACATGCATGACGTCTCTCTGGAAAGATAGCGTCCTATTGAGGGAAGTGTAAATTTATTATTTAGAAACACGTGTTTAAAGTCAAAACTTCTTTTTTTTTAATTGAAAGTTTCGTAGACGTATAAGGATATTAAAAACCCTCTGTTCAAAATTCCACGCAAAAGAAATGTCGTAGTCAAAATCTTAAGTTTACTCCAATAAAAGATGGTAAGCTGCTTTTCTTGTTATAAGTATTGGTGAACATAGTCACCAATAAAAATACCACCAATCAAAATCTTCCTTTCACTAATTTTTAAACTTAATTCTTTGCTGGCTTATACTTGCTAAAAGTTTGTAAACAAAACAAGGTATTGGTTGGCCAAACAAAAACTGTAGGGAGCATAATCAGGCAATATAAATAACTCAACAATTGTTTCTAAGTTAGATGTGAAAATATAAAAATTTAATGTTTTCCAGCGGAGAATAAAATACGGAACTGTTTGCGGTGCTTTTTCTTTTTATGGAAATTCGTTTCTGATAAACGAAAGTTTGCAGTCGAAAGAACGAATGAAATTCTATTTCCAAAGGGAGAGCCCCCATCAGGGATACCCTTTCTTAAAATCTGGAATATCAACTACTTTCAAAAAGAAGAATGACTATGGCTATCTTTATAGCCGCCTGTTTAATAAAGCAACTAGCTATGAACGGTATCCATGGATCTCGAGTTAAGCTTTAATTTAAACGTCATTTACCTCTGTTTACAGCAGTAATGTCTAGCATAGTTAAATTTTTTTAAATATTTAAAAATAAAACTCGTGAACAATAGTGAAATTTGGTCATAATACAAAGATGCTAATTCCACAAAAGTTAATGGATACCTCTAAAATTAAATTATTGAAAATACGATGAAAAATAGTTCACTAAAATCTAAATTTAACTTAATATTGCATAATTACATTTCTCCTTTTAGTTGGCGGGTCCACTCATGGTTTATCAAATTATATAAATGTTTATTGTTGGATATTCACAGAATACTGGATTGATATGATCAAATATGATATTTTTACCTTAGAAATAAATATTTGTGTTTCACTTTTGATTGCCAAACTACCAACAGAAAAGCTGAATTCCTACAACTGCGCGAGGCTGGATTTTTCGTCGTCTCTTTAAAATAATTTGGGGAGCATACGCCTCACTTGATCAACAATGATTCATTTTTTGAATGACGTAATTCTCTTAATCTATTTGCAATATTTCAGAAAATGCCGGAATGAAATTACCTCACTACACTCATTAGAATTGCCAGGTGTTGCAGTTTTGTAGATTCCGAAACGGATATAAAAAAAATATCAGCGTAACGTTCGTCATGCAATGTAAAATTGGATATCGTGAAAAGCTCAGGCAAGATCAATTCATTTGGTACTTCATAATTCAGTACTGCAAAGTGATGAAGTAGAGTAATATTTTTTGACGTTAAACCACCATGCAAGATTTATTCATGTGGTAGAAAACCCAAGGCTGCTCTCTAAATCCATCTTTTCAAACCCCATCTGCACTAACATTTTCTGAAATTGATAGACAGCTGCTAAGCACATCATAGCTGAAAATACTAATATAAGATTAGAACTTAAGACCATATATTGATTTCATTCCGTTAATTGAGGGTGAAGAAATTCCGAAGAAAAGATCATGAAGAAAGTCAGAGATTCCTAAAACGATTTTAGTAGAATGCTACCGAAGGGGTTAATATAATTTTGTGTAACTTTCTGTCTTTTAATTTCGTGTATTTGCATAATACGTAATTATCTACAAAACCTAATTCTTTAATCTTCAGACACTTTAATAGTATATTTAGTGCGGAAAACTTATACCGCTCCAAAATGAGTTTTAGGAAATTTAATAAATATAGTTTTTTTAATGATTTAATGCGGTTCGAGAAATTAAGAGGGTTTTTTTTTGTTTTCTTGAGAAGCAAAAAATCTGACAAAGGAAGAAATCAAGTTGGAATTATTCAAGAAGAAATCCAGGATTTCACAAAAAGAGCGATAGCAATTTGACAGCGATGAAAACATTTATTACATGAACAATCAATTAGAGGTATTTTTATTAAACTGGCCTCAGAAACATTCGGAGTCGGAGTCATCTGCTTTTTCATATCACTCTATGTGCTTAAATAATTGAGGTCACTAGTTATTGCTTTTCCTCTGTATTCTTTGTATGAATCAGCCAATGTCCTGGTCGCGAAATTCATGCGGTGAATTGAGTGCCAAAGAGTTTTTTTTTAATTCCACAAGCAAATGACAACTGCCAAGACAAAATGTTGTCATGTTTAAAAAAAATAAGTTGTCTAATGGACGTGGTAAAACTGTGCAAGCAATTTTAGCTTTCGAATCTGAATTATCTAGGTAAAAATTATTTCAAGCTCGTGACCGGAATTGAATTTTTTAATTACTATCATTTTTGACCCGCCCTAAAAACTTACTCGAGGAAAGTGATAATTATGGAAAGAATGAGTCCAATTCGGGGGTGTATTTTTAATGTCTTCTTTGTTTCATTATTTTGGAACTCCAGCCAAAGTTCTTATATGTATATCTTGTTTAATTATTTATTAATAATTACTAGAAAATACAGGAAAAAATAGTCCATGATTCTAATTTATTTCAATTTCGAATAGATATTAAATAAAACCACATTTTGGAAAATATATTATGCTTATTTGTCTAAGTTAAAATTATGTATTTAAAGAAAATGGCTATGAATACTTTTTATAAATCCATTAATGATTTATATACATAAATGAACACTAAAATAAAAAGGATGTAAGACAATATATAATATGAATCCAAGAGTCTATCTCATTATTGCTCTTGGATGGTATATACTATATTCGTGACTACAGTTTTTAGGGCGAAAAAAACAGTGATTATAAGATAAGCTATCCAAACATACCGCGTCTCATCTGAGAGCAGGTGAAAAAGTCCATTCTAGAAATTATACCCCCGTCGCTTCGAAATAGATTCCATTTATTTCTTGCATGAGAAGCCACTGCAGCATGGTCGCCAAACGAGGCTTGTGCATCGCTCCTATCATTCTCCGGCATGGCCAACATGCTGCAACGGTGGTTTAAATCACCATGGATACCTTTGGAAGTGACTTGGGGAGATGTGAGGCTCGGGTGTGCGCAACATAACTAACATCCGAAACGAGAACCTCCTGAGTTATCGATGACTGCCGTTCCTGCAGGTGCTGTGCTCTATACTGTACTGCCCGTGTTCCAGTCGAATCGCGAATGATTTAGGACTTATTCCTTTGTTTTCCGGTGACTTTTTTTTGTTTTCAGTCAAACCCTAGGGGTTTCGGGTGGTCTCAATGCGTCATTTGTCTTCCAATAAATATTGGGTGAGGTACTAGCATTTAGTGCCTGCAAATTTCAATATAGGGTGAATGTAAAATTTTAAAAGTTGGCATTTTAAGTATAGTTTCTTCCCTCTACATAATCGGCCGATGGTATGTTCTTTCTCCGACACTCAGTCGATCATACTTGTGCGGCTGTAAGGTGATGACTCCATCTTTTTTTATATTCCTATTCTTCTTTTTCCCTCCAGTAAATTATTACGTGATACTTTTACTATTCTCTCTTCAATTATAAGGTTCATATGATGTTTCCATTGGCGCTTTCTTTTTGAGGTCCCCTCGTATGTTTTCTACTAAACCTGTTTATCTTATGCTTCCGTTTCATTCACTGACCAGGGAGGTTTTGCCTATCCTTTTCCATAGTATTTTCATTTCGCTATTCATCAAAAGCCTTCTTTTTCTTGCTGTGCCTGTCCGACTCTCCAAGATATATGTCATAATTGGTCTAGCATGAACAGTGCTGAGTGGGTTTGAGTAGCATAGTAATCATGTTACCTGTCTCTAGTCTGAATAAAAGAGGGAAGATCCAGGTCAGGCCAGCCCCCTACCTGAAATAGAGACCATTATTGCCCATAGAAGGGAAATATTGTCTCGGAATAGGACAAATGACGACGCATGTGAGAAAAAAAGACGAATTTTCAACGAAGGTTAATTAAAAATATGGCGCACTCTGTGATTCAATACGATTTAAGTTTTTGAAAATTACCTACGTACAAAAACGCTAATTCCGGCAACACGTTGCGGAACCATCTCATCCCTTGGTGTGGTGAAGGTGTGGTGGTGGTGTGGTGTGGAAATGGGTGTGGTGTTGGATGGAAAAGGGGTAATTTGAACAGAAAGGGAAATAAACAAAGAAGAACTAGGCCCACAGGTGAGGGAGAAGAGAGGTTGATGAGAGAAGTGTAAAGGAGATTGTAGAAGTGGATGGATAACATTTTGATAAGCAATGGAATGTGGAAGACTGTGATTAAGAGAACTTTACACAACTTAGGTAGGGGCTAAAAAGGTTTAGAAGATAATAATGCACAAATAATACCACTTTTCCACTTGATGTTGATTTAATTTGCGACCGGTTTTGATATGCTGCATCATCTTCGGGTACAAACTGCTGTCAAATGCCGTCTTATATACGCTCCTTTTACTGGGGAGGAAGGGGAGATAAATATGTGGTAGGAAGAGGCGGAATGGAGAAAGTGGCTTGAACGGAAGAAGGGAAGCTAAGGGAAGGGTTAGCAGAGGAGAGCGAAATACAAAGTTTAAGTGTGGAAAAGTGTTGTTATTTCTTTATTATTAAGTTCAAATTCCACCATATCACGTTTGAAAATATGCAACGGGCTTCAAAGGATTTATTATAGTGTAATGTAGTACCTTATTGGGCAAGGCTAAAATGGGCATATACCCTATTTATATAATCTATATTACACTGTATATTGCAATAAAAAATCAGTGGCAACGATATCTCTTGTGTATCAATTAAAATATATGGCGTTACATGAAACAGAAGAAATTTGATGAAATGTATGAAAAATAAATTGCTCACAAACAGATAAAAAAGTTCTGGGCCTCATCGCCTAATTTAAGAATTAAGGGGTTTTTGTATGAAGTACTCGTAGGCCCAAATTCCTATTGTGATATATCAAGTGAAATATTATATCTTTAAGATTGGAACATAAATTAAGTTGCCCATTTGAGATATTATTTGATGATGGGCTGAGAACGTGAATAGAGAAATGACTAAAGAGATAGGAATAGAGGAAGACAGTTACAAAAATAGTTGGAATAATTTTGTAGGGACATAGAGAGAAAAAGTGTAGGTGAGAAATGAGGGATGGAGATGAGGGAAGGGAAAAAGAGGGAGAGAGAGATCTGGAAATAGGAAGGGTAAAGGATAGTTGAATGGAGTGGGGAAGGAGATGGGGGAATTGATTCTTTCGCTACGTGAGCAGGCGGCTTGAATCAGTCGACATCCTTTTGCCCCCTGACCCTGTTCCCCTCAACTCATTTCAACCCTCCCTCTCCCTTCTCTTCTTCTCCAGGCATCCCTTCTACCCACATCTTTTTACGTCGCCAGTTGTGTGACGCACCCTCTAAGCGTTGGGCCGACTATTTTGGCAAGGGATCTTAGGAGAGCAGCCGGCGGGAAAATTTATGCCAAAAATGCTCTTCCCAAATGGTAGAAACTTTATTGGCATTTTGCTTGGTAAATTCGTTTATTTTCCGCCTCTGGTAGAAGAAATAAAAGTTAAATGTGTATCGATAATTCGCGAGCCCTCACTCGTCATCTTTTGTCGTTGTTAGCTGGGGAGTGCCATGCGTATTTTCGCTTTACGGCTCACTCTCTTCGTTTCCTCGTCATTCGTTGGTGGGTCTGAGCGGTTGTTTTCGTCAAACACTGATGAATTCCGGAAATTATACGATTAGTTTACCGATGCACTTCTTAAATAAATTTCAGTTTCTAAAAATGAGTGCATTACATTTTTATAAAGGAATGTGAGTATTTTTCCTGTGAACACCTTTAAAATATATACTATCTAGGTAGTCAAGAGTCTTTCATCTATTTGTTTAGTTTTTACCCATTTGTCTTTCCAGGTATCGTAGTAGATGAAGGGCGTTGAACTGATCAGGGAGTTTACAATACAAACTAATGTGGAAATAAATTTTGGATTTACAGTATCAATAATTCACAGAAAGGTTTTTCAATTTGCGTTCTTTCTGATAGAACTACCCTGATAAGTGTGTTTCTTTATTTTCGTGGCACATTCCAAAGCAGTCTTTGAGTACTCCTAACAATTCGCACACTGCCAAAAAATCGTACATATTAATATTTCGCCGCAAACTCAAACATATCTCATTCCTAAATCTCACCCTGATAGTTTAAGGTTAACCAAAGGAGGTTCTTTGTCGAGAAGATCATCAAAGTCATAGTTTATTATTGCAGCAAAAAACGTGTTTGTTTTTATAGAAAGAGGTGAAGCGTGTGGAGGCATCAATGATTCATTTACGGAATTTATTTGCTGGGCCTAAATTGGGCGAAAGTTTTATGCAGACTTTCGCTGGAATAGATTAAACATAGAGAAATACACAGGATAAAAGAACTGCAGCGTGACACAGAAAACGAAGAGTCGGCTGCCAAACGCGGACACGGTAACTACATGGCCCACACCCGAATCAGCACGGAGATGAAGTATTCAAAAATAAATAATGCTAGCGTTTCAGCATTCTAAAAATGCTAACAAAAACATTGGGAGCCTAATCCTTCATTCTCTACTGGAACAGTCGTCATTCCTGGAATAACGACTGTTCCAGCAGACTCGTCCCCCGTAAGCTCAGTTTGAGAATGAAATATCCAACTGAAAAACCCCATCTCCAACGGGTTATGATGTTATGTGAGCACCGTTCGGCCTGGTAAAACGTGCCACTATCTCCTGGCAGAGCGAACAAAAAACGACCCTGCGGCCACCTTCAATGCGCTTATTTTTTCGTGATAGTCAGATGGACGCTTTATTTGTCTAAAATCACTCGTCTGCTTTATACCGAAGGGAGGAGAGGGACCTGGCTCCTAGGAGTTGAGGATACTGATCAATGAAGAACTAGATGATTCACCATTTTTATTTACCATCCCCTGGAGAGTTTGGGCACGAAATGATACCGAAGATTTTGCCAAAAGTGGACATCCCGCCCGGGCTATCAACGCGGAAAACCAGTCCACCAGAGAGCCCATCGAGGGAATTACCCCACGTTCGGCGCCAGTAGAAAAAAATCTAATCCTGCCGTGCATCGGTGACATAATCACATCGCACGCGCCTCGGCTCTCTCCCGGTCCGGTCCGTCGGCTTCACGTCCCAACGACGCGAGCCCTTTTAGTACGTGTCCGAAGTTTTTCCAGGCACGGGGGTGGCCGACGACTGTTTCGGAAGGGTGAGCATTCCTTTTATAGGGAGATGGAAGGGGCAAGGTGTTTAAGGCCGCCGTTACAGCTCATTGACTTCCCTCGCTCGAGCCAAGCAGACGTTTTAACCAACTTATGATAGTAAAAACAAGTCAACAGAGCGTAAAAATTGTTCACATTTGCATTTATATTCCGTAACCGTTGTCTTTTAGACCGTGAGGATTGATGGATCCGGTTCACCGGGATAGACAATTTCAAGAATTTGGTCACGCAATGCATCCGATCCACCAGAATACTTCCTATATGATCTCAGGAGGCACAACTTCGTTTCAATCGCAAACTTTGTATGGAGAGTTCCCTGAAAAGTTCAATGGCAAGTTTCAGGGTTAATTATTTCCGCAAAATGGCTAGGAGATAGTTAGATTTTTAGTATGCTTCATTTTTGGCCAAATTCCATGCTCATATTTACTTAATCTGGATGAGAAAGTTCACAAATAAAGGAATGGCGTAAATAAAAATATAAAAATTATATAACGATTCGATTTCTCTATAAGATTCGACTCACACAGAACATGTATCAAATTTCATTCATCCTTAATATCACAGAAGCATGTTCTTATAGCCTCTTCATGTAAGTATATTTGAAGTGTGCAAGTTTAAGGTGTTGTAAACAATAGGCCCCTTGGATGGAAGAAAATATAATTCCAAAGATATTCATTTTACCTGTATTCTGAAAGTTAATTAAGCTTCTGATTTTGCTTATTACATCGCCATCACGACATGTATCTAGACTCAGACCTGTTTGTATTGTTTGGAGTTTGATGAATTATATACGCGAGAGTACGAGCCCGGCAATGTACTGCTTGTAATTTGCGATACATTCGGAAAAACGGAAAATATTGAACATCTTACTATATCATTACTTTTAAGCATTCGGTTTTAAAGCTGAAAATTTTTATGATAATGGCTGCTACAGGTTTTCATTATAGAATGATTATTAACCTCCTTAGATGAAATGTATAGCTTCCTTGACAAGGACTAAAGGAAAATATCTGGGTCTCAGACTAGCACGTTGTGAGTTACTTGAGGATTATAACGTGCAGGTGATGAAATTCAGGTTTGACATTAAAATAATTGTTATAGCCGCATAGGTCGGTGAGAAATTAAGTGATCATGCCACGAAGATTTGGAGCAAAGAGTTGGTTGCTAGGTATTTTCCCATAATTAGTAATGACACCAGTTACGTCAATGAGAACTATTCAATATGACTCTTCAATATTTACTATTTTTTTTATGAGCTACTAATTTGTATTAGCACCGTGACTTATACAGGGTGGGTTCCGAAAGTAATGAAAATTTTATTGAAAATATTTGTACAAACAATTAAAATTCTTCAGAGTACTGTCTTTGGGCCTATACACATTTTTTCCAGCGACTCTGACTCGAACAGTACCCGCCCTGAAAGGCGTCTTCGGGGACCTCTCGCAAGGTCTTCGTCACGGCCGACTGGATCTCTTCTATGGACGAAAAACGGGTTCCTTTCAGGGTTGCCTTAATCCAAGGGAACAAAGAGAAGTCTGCTGGGGCAACGTCAGGACTACAGGGGGGCAGTTGGGCAGCATTGGCACCTGATGTCTGGCCGGGAACTCGCGGACTTGTAGCGCGTGTGGCAAGGCGCGTTGTCGTGATGGAGTTGCCAGGTAGCGGAGATGACTTTTCTCGTCCTGATGATCCTTTTTCAGTCTTTCCAGCAAATTCACGTAGTAGGCGGGCGTTAATTGTCTGTCCTTCAGGAACAAACTCTTTATGGACCACTCCTTTGCTGTCGAAAAACACAATGAACATTGAATAAATGAAAAACTCCAATAGCCGTAAACCTTTTTTCATTTCTTCAATACTACTAGCCGTAAGAGCTCAATTCAATCAATATAACAATTATTGCTCATTTCGAGCTTGGGGTACTCGCCGGTGTGCCATTCAGAGCTTTGGCGTTTTGTTTCTGGGTAGTATTCAAAAACCCAGGTTTCATCACCAGTGATGACGTTGTCCGAATAATCAGGCTCATTTCCAATACGCTGCAAAAGTTCACTTGAAATTTCCGCTCGGTTGGTCTTTTGGTCGACTGACAACACCTTGGGCACGAGCTTTTGGCGCACACTTTCTTCGTTGCTAAATCTTCAGTAACAATGCAAAACACAACAGTAGACGACAAGTTCAGTTCATTGGCAATCATCTTACTACTCAATCGACGTGCAGAGTCCAACAAATGTCGAACAAGAGCCACATTGTTGTCTGTTTTGCTGGTTGACGGCCAGAAAGGCCTTTAGCAACCTCGAAACTTGTGAGTAGGACGGAGTAGAGTCCCTGTAAGTCGCACGAATCATTTTGTTAGCCACCTGAAGAGATTTTTTCAGTTAAGAACAAGATTTAATTGCGTAACGTTGCTTGATCGTCGATTCCATTTCCTTCGTGACACTGTCGGTGCGCAGAGGTTTACAATAACTGACGTCCTGCTACTTCAACAGCTAGGAGAGCATTGAGATTAGTTTTGCGGGAAAGCCTAGCGTCCTCCCCCCCCCCCACTCATTCCAAGTGGTTTGATTCCACTCCAACCAATAGGAACTTTAATTTCTCGCGGGAAATTTAATTTCTTTACTTTCGTAATGCACCCCGTAGATCACCTGGTAACACGAAACAAAAGTAAGAGAATAAAACAAGAAATAAAAGATATATTTAAGGCCTTTTTATGGTGTTTGAATGAGATATAAGTTTGTTTCCCGGACGATAGTTATTGCGAGGCTACTTCACTGGCCGTTTATACGTGTGTACTTTACGAGAACCTAAAATTTCGATTTTCACAATATGTTTCAGGGTAGTAATTGCAATTCTGGCTTCTCTTTCTATTCTTGTAAAAAAAACTAAGAACTCAAACATCAAAGTAGAAAAAGTTGCGTCATATTAATGAAGAGCTTAATTCTTCCAAAAATCCTAATATATAGACACGCTTTTCATTTTGTGGCACTTTGGTTATCTATTAAAATGGATTTTGCAACCTTCTGATATATTCTCCTCTTATTCGTAAGCTCTTAGGATTCAAAAATGTATTCCTGTTTCTCCGAAACACCCTCAATTGCAAAAATATAATAACAGAGATGAGACCTTTTTGCAATTTTGTACTTAGTATTTAGGGGAATGTTGAAAGAAGTTCTCATTTCTGTTCTAATGGAACGGTTCCACCACATCACATCTGAATCTGTACTGTATAAATAATGTATTTTGGAAGTGAATATGACGTCAATATTTAAAAAAATTAAAGTATAAACAACCATGAAACCTCTCTTAGGGCATTCTTTTGTTAAGTTCTGTTTGGAAGGGTGTACGAGAGGGAGAAAGTACACTCTTCCGACAGATTGCAGCTACGTGAACATTATCATAAGAATAATAATGTCAAAGAATGATCTAAATCGAGGAAGTATCGTCTGCGCCTCTAATTTTTTTTACTAACTACACGCACCATAAAGGTGAAACTTCTGTCATATCTCAATACAGGTATAATCTACTTGCAGATGTGTACATTTTTAATAATGCTGAAGACATGACTTCTTAGCACCTCAAAAACTCTTCTGTAGGGGTCTCTTTAACCTATTGAGAAAAACATTTGGTGCGTGCGTGCCCAAGACTTAATGATTTCGTTGTCGCGCGACATTCTATCATCTTTGAACTTTCGTACCGCATGCGCATAATACACAATTCTCTCTCACATAACACCTTCATCGTTTTCCTCACTCAAATGACGGTAGTAGTGAACAGTAGAGAACACTGATGATTACACGCTTTTCTTGCCCACCATGACGCAATTTTAATAAATGAATAAGTTTCTTACTCTAGCGGTATTTATTAGAAACCTGTGCAGACTTTTATAATTTATTTTCATAAAGAGTGCTCGCATATTTAAACTCAAATATATATTTATTTACTGGCAATTAGAGAAAAAATGAGATAGCGTGGAACTTAGGGACTCTGATACTTCCCTCATGATATTACAGATTGGCAGATAGTTTTAGAAGCATTTCTATAATGTCAAAATCTAAAACATTGATGGTGAATAGCAAAATTGAGAAATATCATATACTGGCTTATATTAATATCTAACAAAAATATCGTTCGTAATTCTAACCTTAATTTTCTGGAAAATATAGCCCTTGCTAGATAATAAAAAAATACGAAGTCCGTTTACCCCTTCAGATTGGGATTTAATCTGCCGTTACCTGAATCTAGCAAAAGGTGCTAAAGGACCCTTTGAGTACTTTGGAAAAAACCTTGCTATTATTAATGGCAATGTCAGTTAATCTCTCTCTGCGGAGGCTCCTGCTTTGAGTTCGGTCGTTAATATCGACTCACTGAAGCGGCCCTAGTTGATTTTCGTTGATGGTGGTTCATATCGAAAGTTATAGTAGCGCACGGGAAAGGCCAGTCCTTCCCTGCTGTATATACCTTGGCGTATAAGATGATCTACGCGGCTGTCTTAAATCTTATCTATCTTCAGATCAATGACTTTAGTCTTTTTCATCCATAGTATTGATTCATTACACATCATGTGGGGAAATATGTGAAATTTTGCTAGGCTATTTTGTCAAAAATGTTTTCCAAGACAACCAATTTACTAAAAGTGAGCAACACCCTTAACAGAATGTTTAAAACAATTTTTACGGCACCTTGATTCCGATCGCAGTAGGGACTAATTCGTCTGAAAAATTTAGTTACCCTATTCTACGTCCAAGTAGAGAGTTGTCAGTTTTTTTATTTGTTATTGCTCAACTACTACGCTGATAATTATGGTCTGATAGTGTGTAGAGGTGTATGGTATAGCTGAAGAGTTTCTTTAAAAGTATAACGATGATGTGTGTCATAAAAAGTCCATTAAAGAAAGACTCTCGTATTTTAGGGTGGGCAATTGTGCAGCTCCTCGTGGAATTTAATCATTATTCATTAACCCTCTCCCCAATCTCATCTCTATCCGAACGGAAGCACTTTTTACCAAATTAAAATAAATCGGTGAGGGAAAGGAGTACCGAATGTTTTTTTCGGGAAAACAACGGTTAGATAATCCACTCCAAGTTTCCTTTACCAGAGTAGCCATGCGACCGCATTGGGATTATTTTGCATTTATTTGATGAATGGAGTGATTCGGAACGAGAATTTTTTCCACGAGATTTCCCAGCGCACACAAAATGATTTCCACTTATTGGGGCGTGGCTCTATATTGCCCTTGTCTCCCCTAAAAGGTCATGAATACTTGCCGACATTCTTCTTTGTCTGGGACCAAAATAGCGTCATGAAGGTAAAATTTCAAGTTTTAAAATCCCCTGAGTTCATATTTTCCGCATAATTCAAAGTTGAAAAATTTAATTATCAGATTAAAAATTGCGAAAAAAATGATAAGGATTTTCTTGCTATGACGAGAAACAATAATCCTTTGAAATTTAGAAATACAAGTACAAATTTTGATTTTACGATATACATTTTTTTGTATTTTCTAGTTATTTACTCTGCATCATATAAATTATTCCTTTTTTGTCTTTTCTGACAAAAATAATTATTAGTTAAAGAGACCGCGGGCAATTGTAAATATTGAATATTATTAGTTTCATCCATTCGTTTATTCATGGTATTGAAAATAGATGTTGAATATTTATGCCCTGAGTTGACATCATTATCTAGTGGATACATAGAAAAAAGCAATTTATGCTGGCCGGTAGTAGTTGTATTTTTAAATATTATTTGCAAATAATAGGGAAACTTGAATCCTAGTTATTAATATCTTGCAAAGTCCATGTGATAACCCCTTTAGGAACGGTTGCTCTATTCACTCACTCTGAAGAAATAGAACAAGCAATGCTCATTTGCCTATAATGCAGGGAATTGCGGAAACTAGACTATGAAAATTTGGAAATTTAAAGGATTAAAAAGCCTTCTCACGTTGGAGGTCACAAACACACTCTCACATATCACTTCATTGTGCTTGCGTCAAACTACCAACGTAAAATGCCATCCTATATGACATGAGAATAATAAATTGTTATGCCATTACTTGACGATGTTCTACTCTCCTTAGTTGTCCGCTTATGTGCCAAGATGTAGAGTGGTTTCATATTTTCGCTTCCACTTTGTGAAGCCTTTGAGATATAGAATTATTCACCTGCTTTAATCTTCTTTTCCTGCATAAATATTTTAATCTCTAATTTATTCCTGTATCACCTGGTTAGATTTTTTTGGACGTTTGATTGGTATAAATTTTTCTTTCGGGAGTGTGGGTATTAATTCATTTAATTAAAATATATTGCATGCCACCAGAGGAAACCGTGTGCTTAAGCCTCGTTCAATTGCCCGGGAACGCATTATATATTTTCCAATAGGATTTATAAAGCTCTAAAATCAATTATTTTGATTCAAAAGATATTAAAATTTAATATTACTGAAAGATATAGTTAATTTTTAATAGGAAGATTGGTAACAATTTTCTTCATCTCTCCAAGAAGTTCATCTAACTTCAAAGGAGCTCCTTAGTATGTTTAAAAACGTTTGCTTAATAATATGGCCTGGATATTTGCTTTTCAACCCTAAGTTGTAAGAGGATTCCCAGTGAAAATTCCGGAAATATTATAAAATTAAAATGACATTTTAGCAGTTTTGTCGTTTATAGCCTCAAACGTCGTAATGGTATTCTGCCTTTCGGATTACTGTACTGAATGCGATGAACGTAGCAAAATGCCTCCCCGAGGCATTTTGCTACGTTTGCTACGATATAATATCCCCGAGATTGCCTTTTGTAGATGAGTCGATGTCACCCGCAGCTACTGGTCTGGGCATCTGATCACCCCTTGAGAAACGGTTGCTCTATTCACCAGATGGGCGGAGCCATATTTTCTGTAGGTTCTTTATGGGCTTCACACGCTCTCGAACCCATTCACGCATGTCAATGAAACATTCCTATAAATCCGCCAAAGCGAATTGGTTTACTGGGACAATTTGAAATGATAATGCTGTATTTGAGGCAGGTATGCGTGCAGTGATAATTGGGTTGATATTTTTGTATCACTATGATTCAACGTTCAGCCTAATATCCCAAGATTCGACGTTAAGAAAAACAATAATCTCTCTTTATGTCATTCTTAAACCAAACCCACTAAATGTAGAGGAATATATGAGTTAACATTCCGGAAATTCAAAATGCAAGTTTTTTCTCATTGTTACTGCAAGTTCTCTTTCCTGAAAAGTTCTGTCTCGCCCAATGGCTTTCCATCAATTGAATTTGCATACGCCAATAAGAAAAGTTGAATACGTAATTAGAGTTTTTCATTATTAAACAGAGAAGGAATTAGTTCATTTTTGGTCATTTAAAGAGGTATAGCGTTCGGCTTGAAGCTTTTTAAATGAAGTTTTACTTACTACTGATTTACGTTCAATCTACCATGCTTGTGAAAGCTTGCATGAACATATTCAATTCTATATAAAGAATATACTGCTTAGTATTCCTAGATATTTCTAGTTCCAGAATGATCCGATAGCTGAATTAGATTTTATTAATGTCATAGTGTTCATTGGAAAACATTCCCTGCGCTCTTTTTCTGAGTTTATTCAACTTGATAAAACAATTTCTTTCTCTAAAGCTGTCACGTGGAGGTTGTCTTACATCGTAGCCTAATTCAACAGTGACCCCTCAGAGTTCACAGTTTTGGAAATGACACCTCTCTTATCACAATAGCAGGGATAACAGGTACGATTCCTATATTTCTGATATAGAAAGCATTATTATTAAAACATTGGGCCAACTCCTCGTGTCTTTCCCCTGCAATCACATTCTTGTATGTGGATTTGAAATTTTAACGGAAAGGGAAATTGTTCAATACACACTTAATCATATTTTACCTCAAACATGACCATTTACTGACTTTACTAAGTTTTTGTTGAAGATTTATGAAGACAATAATATGATATATCGTTAATAAATTATTTAATAATTCACAGTTTTTCAGTTCTCCTCTTTCTTCATGGTCCTAATCTTAATTCTTATGTCTTGTATATGTGTCACAACCATACTTTCACCTAAATTCTTATTACCACTCCATTATGGCTTGCATTTCTTTGTGGAACGTAATTGTATGCGTTCCTTCGGTTAAAATTATTCATAAGAATAAGCGAAAATATTAGTCACAAATTCATGAAAACGTAAACTCCATCGTTAAAAATCATAAATAAAATAAAAAAAAACAAACGGTATAAATATAGGTGGGAAGGGATTAAAGAGCGAAGGAAACCATTGCATATTTGAAGGAATCGCTCACTGGTGTAAATCTACATCCAACGTGTTTAACTGGAAGTATTGTTTCGTATAAATGGAGGACAAACCATCCTGTTTTTGACGATTGAGGAATTTGGGAGGCATCTGAAAGTTATCACAGTATTACTTATGCTTAAAATATAAACGGCTTAATATTAATTTGGTTTCATTTGTAGTTTCAAAATAACACGAAAGATTCTAATTTGCGAACAGATTTAAAAATATATATATTAAGTCAATTAAATCAGCGTCTCTCCCGGGGGTCAGGATTTTCAATTATTTTTGGTGACTATTAATGATGGACTCATTGAGTCTTTATTTACATTTACGAGTGATTATTTATACCCGTAACAATACTGTGCCATTTGAATGACAGTAATTAGGTGATATGCCTAGACTTAGATTGATCTCATCTCATGGCTTTCTCCTTTTGGCTCATGATCTTGTCTCCAAGTGGCTTGATTCCACTTGTTGAGGAGTTGTATTTTCCATTATCGTCATCACTGGACATCAATCCTTCAATTGCTTCGACGCTACTCTCCACTAAAAACTAATATCCGCTTATTTCGACATGCCTACAATGTCCTCCTTTATGTAATGTACATTTCATCGGAGACAGTTTACGTTGCTCTACAGTTCTGTCTGTTCATTTTTCACCGGTGATTGTTTCATCATACCTTATCTCTCTGCTGATTTAGGTCCATTCTCATTCTTGTATTTCTATTTGACCTCATTATTATTTTTCTTCCCCCATTTTTTTCTATTTACTTTCTCATTCCTTATGGGCTCCCGCTTAATCAATCAATCCGTCCTCTCGATCTTCAGTATTCCCCTTTTGCGTCATATGTACCGATATTACCGACCTTTTCCTACCTACTCGTACTGTTATTGGTCTACATTTCTCAAAAGCTCTCTAAAAAGCTCTACATTTATGTTTTTATAATTTTCTTTCGTGATTGCCGTACTTTTTCTAATCACCGACCGTTGGTCATTTTTAGCTCTGGCCGAACACATCTCGTGGAACTAATTCTAATTATTTAGTTTTTCCTTCTTCCTCTGTTGTTCTTTCTCCTTCCCAAGTAAAAAATAACTTTTACTTCTTTGAAAGTTTAATTACCTGGTTTAATATCCACTTTGATATATGCCCTTTCTTCACTGGCCATAATCTTTGTTTTTGCTATACGGAGTTGGGTAGTACCTCTCCTTCCATTTAAAACCATCACCTTTGTTTTATGTATTTAATATCACTGCAAAATCAACAACGCCGCCAGATCTTTTTCTGCTATGTCGAAGGTAAAATTTTACATTATGTATAATTTTTATTCTTCATGTTTCCTCATTCTATCTTTAGCCTTGTCGTTGATTGTGTGCTGCTATTTATATGTTTGTTTTAAGACCCCAGTCATATTTTGCTTTCATCTTTATTTGATCTTCTATTCCTCCCCGATTGATTCTCACCTTATAGATATATTATCTCGTTTTTAGCGATTCCTTATGTTCCTATACTGTGACATCGCCGTTAAGACCATTCATTCCATTATACATACTTAAGAATTTGTACATTTTTCTCTAACGTTCTTTGAAAAATGCTCTCCAGACCTGTGAAAAAGGAAGAACGCTTTTTGGTCCTTAATTCTATTATTTGAGTCTAGAAGAGTCTATTACTCATTTAATTGTTCTAAACATAGCCTACTTTCTATGCCGTCCTATTCCTTTTCCGATTCGAAGAATATCACTTTCTCATTATAAGCAAAGATTGAGTTATCCAGCATTTGATGTTTGATATATTATGTCTTTCTTTCTTTATACTGTCATTAAAAATGAAGGATTTTACTTAATTTATCGGAAATACATCAGTTTATCGATAAACCCTACCCCCAATTATAATTAAATTGCTCACTCTTTATTTTCCCCTCAGTTATTTAACTATAAAAGTATTTTTTTTAACAAAAACCTTCTAAATATTTTAAAATGTAGCACATTTTTTGCTGCGTTTGGCAACCTTGTAGCTGAAATAATGAATGTTAACCCAACACCGGAATATTCTTTCCAAACGAGAAGTCTGTTATGGCACATAGCCAGAGCTGAAACTCTGATTCATTGCTACCGTGAAGTACTAGTTTCATCAGTGGAATCTCATTTGATGTACTATGCCGCTGTGGTGACTAACTCAGAGAAGTACAGGCGCTATGCACAGGCATGCTCGTGACCCTGTGGCCTGAGAATATATATAAACTTCGCGTATGGGGGATCGTGACGTAATAAGCCATCTGAATGACTTAGCGTTGAACACGACCCTCATGAAGGTCTCCTAGGCCAGATATCGATGTCGTCCGCTGTGAAACTTGGCAAATCTCCCCGACGCAAGCTTCGGTGTAGCTCACGAGAGAAGTTTATCGTTGAAAATTCGGGTAAATAGACGTAAATCTGGTGGAACATACAAAAGCTATCCATTTAGCCCAATACTGTTTCATCTCTCTCGTAAACTGTAAATTACAACTAGTGCATGTATTTTAATGCATGCTATCGTATGATCGTAATTTAACTTAAATTAGATCTCTGTTACATGTTTCTTCGAACGTGATCTCCATGCACGCACGAACCCTTTTTATTAGTTGGAACGGATACGTTAAGAAATCGCCCCTCAAGTAAATCACGGTGTTCGCTAGGTGAATTTTCCGATCTTATTGCTTCGACGAAGGACACGAAGTATGTGGAAAACCATGTGCTCTTGATGAATGGGAGAGCTATGTAATAAATAGTGCAGCAACATTTTGATATAATCTTAGAACTACACGGATATGTTCCAGCATCTCTTATGGTTGGTTGGTTGGGAAGGAGTGACGATTGTTGGGTGAAATCAAAAGGAGACAGGAAAGGTGGATCATAGCGTTTCGATTAGGAACAGAATGATAAATACTGTGATAGAGGGGAGAACAACAGGCAAACGAGGAAGGAATGGAATGGGGATGTTGGACGGAATGAAGGTAGGAAAGAAGCAAGCGGAATTGAAGAGGTTTTTTGAAGAGACTTTTCTGTCTCATTTCAGATGGTATTTGTTAGCTAGCAGAGGCAGTATATAAGTTTTTGCACCACTATATGGGCTATGTATATCCAAAATCTACCTTAAACAGTATAAGATCCATAATATTATCATTTTTAAAGAATGATCCACTAAGGTTTTCTGTATATTTTCGTAAATTTACCCATTTTTGTGCTACATTTCGTTACCTAGTCTGCTTAGTTAACCCGAAACTTTCAGGTTATTCTTCAAGACTCAATGACCAAAACGATTAGCTTAATTGACCATAAATTATGCAGTTTAAATTTTAACAAATATATCTCGTATGAAATTTCTCATTTAATTTTATGCCCGCGGGAGACTCCTGCTCCCTGATATTAGATTTAAATAATATGCCGGAAGGACGTCTTATTGCAAAATTGGAAAACGATGTTTTTGTAATATGATTTAAAGCAAAATCATCACACTGAGTGCCTTTTTCAGCTGGTGACGAAAAAACGAACACACAACAAGGAATACTTTTGTCAAGGAATGCCATAGATTAAATAAATAAATCAATTTTTCAATAAGTATTACTTTTAATCAACTCAGTTTCTTTCCTACCAGATTGTTTCCTTTTCATTTCAATCTCATTTCAATTACGCAATAGTGGGTAGACATTTCTCTGGCGACGATTTCTCTGGACAAATCTTCCTAATTGAATGTCATCGCCAAAGTTACACATGTTACTAAGGTCAAAGGTCAATAGCCAGAGCAGCGCAGTACGGAGTAGATAGGTCGTTGGCTGTTTTCTGAGTAATCACGCCATGAGTTCACTCTCACGTGAGCGCGTCGCGAAGACCGATACGCCTTTCCAAACGCGATGAATTTGGGCATCTGAGACGTGCTAATTGAGATGCGGAAATATATTTATACTGGGTGTAGTTTCATTACGCCTGTCACTTTCGGTGCACTTGATGCCGATACACGAAAATTAAATTTCCCGCCTTTACGTAATTGAACAACTTTTCTACAGTCACAAAAAACAAGACAAGGTTTTACGCTGCGGAGATTACTCGACTTTTATTGAGTATTGAGGGTTATTGAATCTCGAGCGCCATCGTCAGAGGGAAGCGCATGAGCGTTTACGAGCTGCAGATGGTATTCCCTAGAGTGCGAGCAGTCTACTAAGATCTACAGTCGATTAAGAGTTCTATTTCAAAGAAAACTTCGTAGGAAATGGAAATTATTTATTAAAATTTAACAGTGGTAGTATTGCAAAGACCAAAATACTTCCGTGGATTCTGGATGCTGACATCTTATGGCGAGAGGTAATCCTTGATTCCTCAAGATGTAGGTACCTAGATACAATGGGAAGTGTATGGAAGACTTCTTGTCTCAATTTTCGGTGGATCAAAGAGATTTATTCATCCATTAATGTTAAAATAGAACTTAAAGGAAATTTTTAATGCTCAAGATTGTTCGCAGATTGTATCATCACAGGATTCTCATGGACTACAGCACATAATTGCTACGTTCAAGTCTCACACGATGTGTGGAAAAAGGGCAATTTATAAGCATGGTAGAGCATGAAATTGTGATATTGAGAACTGCCATGGCATGTCATGGCATTCCATAGGGTCTTTTAATGCAACAGTTTTTGAAAAATACGTGTGGTTGTTGGACAAAATAATTCATGAATTCAAACTTCTAGGCAGTCCCTTCAGTCAATATTCCTCTGGATAATATCTGTCTTCACCCATGATTGCGCTTAGGCGACTACTTGTGTTTTTCATCAACCCACGTGAAAAGCTTGAAATGAAATAGCTCCTTTTGAAAATATGTCTTTCATGAAAACCTTTCTCTACATTGCTAAGGTATAAAATAATGTAAAGTTAGCGTTTAGGTCTATCTATCCTCTAAAATTTCCATGCAGTGGTACCAAATTAGAAATTCTAAACAATTCACCTCGGATGAGTGTCGTCACGCATTGATTCATGTAGGGGGAGGGTGACGTCCTGGGTACAAAGGTATCATTACACCTATTCCATTAAAATAAATGGAAAATTTGAAAATGTGCACGGTAGGAAGGTCACAGTGCATTAAATACAATTGTGGATTAAAACATACGACGACTAATTGCTAGTGCTGCGTAAAGCGGTAGGTTGGCATAAAGTGGAAGTGGTAGTTAGCAATTTATAAGCGTGCAAAATTTTCATCAATTAGTTAAATCACAAATGAGACAGTTGCAGAGCCATCCGCTTGGAAAATGAATATAACTTTCAAGTCGGTTTGGCAGCGCTATCTTTTCTTAAGTGACCACAAGGTGTGCTCAATTGGAACGGCTAGGCTACTATTTTTAGCTCGACAAGACATGTAGGTATAATTTCATATTTGATCATTATATAAGGATAAAGAAGTATTAAAAATTGAGAAATACCGAGGCCTGACTTTTCGAGAAGGCCTGACTTTTCGGCCCACCATCCTCTTTTTTTTAAATTAATTCTTTAAACGTTAACTTAACTTCTCCCTATTCCCCTTTACTCTTCGTTTTGGAAAATAATGTTGCGAGGATATTGACACAATTTTTTTTTAATTATTCAGGAACCTAGAGGCAATGGCTTAAACTGAAGCAATTATGTAATATACTTCTCAGGTAGCTTTATTATGCATAGACTCTCGTTGAGTTAGCATTTATAGAGAACCCAATCATGCCAGTAGCATTATGTACTATATTTGATGCTTTTGCTATGAAAAAATTATGTAATGTGTGGATATATATCCTATGTAAGGACTGAAGTATCAGGAAAGACTACCATCGTCCAAATGAATTTAAATTTATATTATTATCATGATAAATGAATTCTGAGAATGACCAATTGAAAATACAGGTATTCATAATTCATAATGATGAACGTCGGTGCGTATATAAGCTGAATATTAAAACTACTTAAATATGTTCCGGAAATAATTATGCCTTTAAAATCCCTTTATTTGAAATGTAGCAGCGCAAATCCTGTATTACGATAATCAGGTTGGGGTATTTATTATTATGATCTATACCTTCTTATTTTTATTGAAAATTTAAACACTGAATGATTTGCACTGGCAATATATCGTTGAATATACATTTCCTTGATGTCCTTTGAAGTATTATTGCGCTTCATAGCAGAGTTTAAAAAATTGTGTTTCATCAATCTATCCAGGAAAAATAGAAACATTATTAGGCAATATGTGTAGCCTAAATTGCAATGTCGTGAACAGAAATATAAATGCTTAAATCTTTCAGGACTGCAGTAGTAAAAGCTGGTGAGGAAATTTAGTACCAAATTCTAACGAGCACTGAATAATTACAAAAGATCAATATTTCGCACTAGTCGGTAAACTTTTCCCGCCTTAATCTCTCATCTGTGCATACTAACGGATTTTGACGAGCCTGTTTAGGAGAAGCCACACGTTCACTGACTAGACAAGGTAATTTGAGTAATCAGTAACTCACTCCTTAAACATGTTTGTTATAACTTCTTCAGTGATTATAGTCCCTTTATCCGGCTCTGGAAGAACATTGTAGAACCTGAAAATTTTACAGAATTGATAACAACCTCAATTGTTTAACAACTCCTATGTTGACAATCTTCCTCGTTAATGGAACGCTTTGTTTTTATCCCAGTGCAAATTAGTTTTTGGACTTAGACAACAAACATGCTTTTATTTATGGCTATGAAAACGATATTCTATTCTGTAAGGATTGGTCTGCCTCGATAGATTAATTCTAATCCAATTTTGATTTTGCACCCAATTCCGCGGAATTCTCTGATGGTTTGGCATTTATTTTGCGGTATTTTGAGTTGACCTTCCATTCTCGAAAATCGCTCCTCTCGTGAGTTTGCAAGATATAATATTTTGCAGTTAACCCAACCATAGCTTGGTTATTGTTTGAAGAAAATATAGAAGGCACACAGTGTCCATCAAATCAATCAATCAAATGAAGCGTTTCATTGCGGATTCGTTGGGTTTTGGATTTGAAATCTCACGTAAACAATAATTAATTATTGATTAATTAATGCGTAGCCACGAATTATATTTTGCTTGACATCAACTAAGGGATATAACTACATTTGTTGTTTCATTTATTCAACGGAAAATAATCTTCCCTTGAGTTTATGGATACGAGGACATTTGTACCCGACGTGTTAAGCTAGACACAACTGTTGTCTAGGTAGTCTGTCTATTGCAAAAGGTTTTCATCCATGCGTTACAAGTAGACTGAAGTCCATTGTCGTCAGATTTTATAATTCATGGTCTTTTGCTCGCGGAGGAAGTATTTACCGTATAAATGTGACAACAATGGGCGTCACGTCACTCGACTTTACCCAAGTGAAAAGGTTCATAATAGACTCCCCAAAGACTAGTTCTCAAAGCCATAAGTACATATCACAAGTCGTTGTAGAATGATTGTATTAATTCCTTCAATGACAGTAAATTTATCAAAACAATATTCATTTGCTTACATGTTCAAAATGTGACATGTAAATCCGCCATAGAATCAGCAAATGGCTGAGAAATCCTATTTTCCACTCATATTTATTTGTGATTGTCGTGTCAACTTTATCAGACAGGAATGTTAATTATTTTAATATTTTAAAGGGTTTTTCCTCGTTAACGTGACTCAAATAAACAATTAGAACAAAACACAGCATTTTTAATAGAAACAGTAATCGAATCCAAGATTACTGAGTAATCGGCGCCTAGGAATACAAAAATGCGTGATCATTTAATGCCATGTGAAGCGTCCTCATTAAAATGCATATTTGCATCTGATTAACTATTTTCCCGTTTTGGTGTCGTTATCGCAACCTACTTGCGCACGATGTGGAACTTTATTGCCCAAAATTTATTTTCAATTCATGCTACGAGTATTTTGAATTTGATAATGGTTTAATTTAACTTTAAAAAAATATTAATCCACCTATTCAATGCAATTATTCATAAGAATGTTGGGAGAAGAATATAAAGAACTGCATCGTCCTATGATGCCTTTTTATTTCCATATTGGTTATTTTATCGTGATTAAATTAATTCAAGGGCTTAGTCTTCATTGATTTATTCCGTGTAATAAAGCCAGCCAGATTCCTTGGAAGACAGTTCATTGAGCATAATAAAGAGGCTGATTTTGTCATCTCTGTGCGCTATACGCAAAAGGCTGGATGCAATCCGGAAACAAAGCCAATATCCAGCTGTTGACGCAGTTGATATGGGCTTGCGGAAACTCTAATAACCCAGCACAGGGTTTCGGCTACGAGAACCAAACACAATGCATTCGTCTTCTTGAAATCTATTAGCATACCGGAGCGGGAGCCATGCGCTAGGGGTTGGGAGACCATCGTTTTGCATAACGATGCAGCGGATGCTTTATTTCCCCCTCCAGGAATTATGCGACAACACGGCGCGTTGCACAGGGCTCATATCTCTGCACCCCTCGGAAAGATTCATATTTCCGGTCCCTGTGATCAGTCCTACGCTACCTGCATTTAATGGTATGGAAAATATTTTTGTCGAAATGCCACTCCAATCTCTCACTCCCTAAGGAACTAAATTCACCCGATATGATTCCTGGAATGCTATTCTGATCTTCTGGAGGCAATTAAAGTTAAAACCTCGTAGTTAGATTATGGAATGTAGGTATGTGACCTACCATTGCTTTGTGTTTGCGTGTTTTGGTTTATAGTTTTCCATTTAATTCAACGACGAAATCCTTTATCCTTCACCTTCTCTAAAATTCTTAGAAAATTATTGCCTCAAAACCTTACCTCAAACGGAAAGGACTATAATATACAAAATGACATTACTGTCATTAACATTGCTAATTCTCGAGAAGAAAAAGAGAATTTCGAAACTGAAATTTTAGCTGAAGCTGAAAAATTACAATTAAATACTTTATTGTTGGTTGAAATTTAAGTTACACAGTTGTGAAAAACTCTATTTTACCAAACTTAATTGAAATTAAATGGAATCCCGAGAGTATCTTTTGTCATGTCTACCGAAAATCAGTCAGTGGATCGAGTAGTAAAAGAAATTGAGGGTCCACTGTAAAAGTAATTCGAATTCTCAGGGGAAAATAGATTTATTGATTTAACTTGTACAAATACTTAAAATTCTTCAAAATATTCTCCCCCTACATGAATACATTTGCGGAGTCGTGTCTGCCTCGCCTGGAGGGCACCCTGAAAATCTTCGACGGGAATGTCTCCCAGGAACGTTGTAACATATTTTTAAATGTTTTCTTCGGCCTCCCAATGCTTTCCTTTCAGCTCTCTCTCTTCAGTAGGGGAAACGAAAAAAAGTCGCAAGTAGCCAAGTTGAGACTGAAAGGGGGCTGGGGGACCATCGGAGTGTTGGCCAGGAAGTTGGTAACGATGAAGGACGTGTGGCTGGGGGAATTGTCATAACCATCTCCAACGCAACGCTTCTCCGCGCCGTGCTACAAAGTCAAAAAACACACTTCGGAATTATATTATATGTATAATAATTCGGAATTATATTATATATATATTATAAATCGGAATTATTTTCATAAAGAGACATAAGAAATTCGTTCAAGTGAAATAGAAAAAATGCATTAGAAGGATATATTTAATAAAAAACTAATAAAAGTTACAACATTTTAGTCATAATATCAATTAAAAGTAGTGCCGTTGCTGGTAGATAACTGATTTCATCGTCACACCTGTAAATACACAGTAGCCGTGAAATACAGTCAGAGTAATTACGGTAATTGAATGAATGAGGTGAAAAATACGTAACTACCCTTTGCGTTACATGGTGTTATCGGACATACAAATTTCTGTGTTCTAAATTGCTAAAAAAGTGGGAAAAGGAGCTTTCGTGATGTTTTTTAAATGCATAAATTAATAGAGATACTTAAGCTTTAAAATCTCATCTGTAGTTGATTTCTCTCATTTCCCATCTATTATTGAACATTAAAGTTTTTAAACCATCACTACCCGGCATCCCTCGATGCCATTTCACCAAATGGCTACTCATCTCGATGGATACCTTTGTAGTCTAAGCTCGCACATGTATTCTTTTCGCAGACATTCAGGAATTCGTCACTTGGATTGCGCTCCTCTGATACGATCGCAAATGTAAAGGTTAGTTTTCGAATCAGGACACCTCATTGAGATTCGTGTCTATTAAATATTTTCAAGAAAATAATATATCACACCAATCTTGCTCCACGGGAACGCATTGAGATATAGCTCCGTATGTCCGTAAAATCCGTGTACCTCGTCGCCGCTGACTACCTTCGTTTGAGGGAGTCACCTTGATATCCTGTGCCCGCTCGCAATATGCAGAAATTACGCAAATGCGCGAGTGTGTTGGATTAAGGAGGAAGGAAGCATCCACATCCAATAATAATAACAAAGAAAGCCACACGGACCCCGCTGCATTTCGGGAATGCCGCATTCCATCTTCCCTCCAGTTTCCTCAGGAAGGAATTTGATGGAGGGGATGCAAATAAGCCGTCGTCGCTGGACGAGAGAGAGAGAGGAAACACGAGGGGCGAGAGAGAGAGAGAGAGTCACAGAAGGCAATGCATGAAAAGTTGGAATAAATTCAGAAGCCCGCTTTCCACTGGCTTTAATTCCTTCTCTCCTGCAACGAGCTTTAGGATTGGTCGTGCATAAGTGGGAAAGGAGGAAGAATTTCCCACTTCCAAGGCTAGCGGTGAGCAATTCGTGCATCACGGTCGAACAGTCTACTTATAGAGGTTTTTTTAGAGACTAGACGTACATAGATATACATAGTATATATACTCATTTACATAGAAATAGATATCAGGAAAAGGGATAGGAACACACATTATTAGAGGTTATTTTCTGAAAATGTAACCCATTTATAAAGTTAAGTGAATATGTACATATATTTCTTGCAATATTTTAATTTAATTTTGATAAATTCAGCAGCATTTCTCCTCTGCTAAGCGATGAATGCAAGCGGATAAACAATCCGTGCATTCTAGGTGAAAAGCTCTTAGTATAATTATTATCCTCATCAAGTAATGCCATTAGTAGCATCATTAGTGGTGTCATCCTATACCTAGTTAACCATACAAGTACATGAGCATTGATACGACACTTCAATTTTTTTACCAATTATTAGCGTTGTACTTTTGGCGAAAATATTTCTTGGGAGTACCTACATTTGTTGAATAAATGTATGGAGTGATATGTATCGTTGCGTAAGATGAGTATAGATCAAGCCTGATTGATCAGTTTTTAACGTCGATATTATGGAGAAAAGTTGTTTGGCTAAAATTATGTACGGAAGAACAATAAATGGCTCAAGAGGCATGAGTGGACCGATAAAGTATTTGGGGAATGTAATTGATGGGAATTTCGAGGCGCAGTATGTTTTAAGTCCTAGGAGAGCTAAAAGAAAAGTGTTACGGATATTAGGTATATACATATGTTGTCAGCCAGTCAATTGAGCCAATAACAATACACAAAAACAGTCATTACAGATATGGCGAAGTTGACAGACATACATGTGAGAAGAATTTTGAATGAATGAAACTACTATTAAGACTGGTTCCCTAAGTTATAGCCTAAAATTAGCCTTTTTTGGCTATGCATAAACGAAAGGGAACAAAAAGATAGATGTGTATGCATACCCATTGATCAGGCGTGTCTGGAACACACGAAAATGTCCCCTGCCGTGAAAAAGAGAACGCAGGCCTGCCATAAACCACTCACTCCTACTTTTTCAGGGCACAACTCCCCCGAATCATACTATGATCCCTCCTTGGAGCGCTTTGGCGTTGGAAAAGGAGGAATGACGACGCCTTGGAGGGTCTGTTCGAGGGAGAGACGTGCGAGGCAAAACCAGGATTACATTGGCCGTTAGCCAGGCCGTGATGATTCCCATTACTCCGCCTCTTGCCACTTGCCCAGGCCGGGAGGATCAGATATTTCCCCCCCGCATTACTCACACCCACTACCCCCTTCCACCTCTTATCCCGTCCCGATATCTCGTCCCGGGCATTTTAATTATTTAAATGCGTTTGCTAAAATCTGCCCGCCTATTTACATACATCTACATGCGAGTAAGTAGGTACTCTCGCGCATCCCAAGCGTTCCGCCTGAAGTTAATGAGGGAATTAAAGTGCACCGAAGCTGAAGTTCCATCGTTTTAAATTTCTCGATATTAAGTCAACAGCGGTCTGCGATAAGACGTCTACTTTCTTACTTCAGTGAGTAAATTCGCTCCGAATATGATCACTTTTTTACGCAGTAACTTGATTGAGGAGGAATAATAAATGGCTTAGAAAGCATGAATGGACCGATAAAGTTTGAGGGGAAGGTAATTGAAGAAGATTGTGAGTGACTTGATTGAAAGTGAATTGTAGGCCACGTAAATTCATGGTGATTTGTAATTAAAATATTGATAAAAAGCTTTCGGCTGTTCGATTCGTCTCGATATACATAAGTACTAACGTGGTCTCTCTACCAGGTCAGATAACCACATTTTTTCGTAAAATGTCCCAAAAATATCACTATGGGAAATTTAGCTCATCGAAACTTTAGTAACATCTGTTTTCACTTTAGCTTTCTCAGACATTTATTTTCCTAAATGTTTGCCTAACATGTGCTCTTATATTATAGACTACTAATTGCTTTTTTCCCAAAAACATGAAAGTCAAGTTTTATAATACGCCATCAACGTGACCATATAATATAAATTACGTATCAACCAGCAATACAAGTAATCTCAATTATCGGCAGCATATTAAACGCAACTTTTTACAACCCCGTACAACTATTAAAAAATTCTTTGATTTTTAATTCTTTATTTTTATTTCCTTAGGTGATACCAGGTCGAACCACCTGAGATGAGAACAGAAGTATGGCTTACGGAATGCAAAGGTATCCAGCTTCTATCGTTTTCATGCGCGATCTCTAATTAATAGAGCGTACTAAGTAAGTTTTTAAAGAATACCCAATACGCAGAGCTATTGCAATAGGGAACTGTCAATGAGTTTTCGCATTCTTATTTAAAGTTATTCTTTTGCTTTGAATCATGAGAACATTAAACTAAAGGCTTACTACAAAATGACCTCGGATTAATTCAATGATTCCGGCTTGTGGTATTTTTCAACGTCATGGAAGATAGATGCACAAATTATGATGCACGTATACGAATCAAACCCTGGTTAGCAATCTAATGAAAGTGTAAATATCCTTAAAGTATTCTTTGATAAATTATGGATGAATAACCAGTGCTATGGTGAATTTTCATGTATTTCCTTTTCCGAAGCCCTTTTCATCAAGGGATTGTGCTTGAAAGAAAAAATAAAGAAATATTTCCTTTAGAAGCCGGCGTATTTGTTGTTAGCACCTCTCTTGGGTAAAATAAGATTTTGAGAGGATTGAATATGCGAATGAACGATGCAATTGACATTCAGCCGACAGGGAGATGAAAAGTGAACTGCACTCACAACTTCTTCAATGCCCCATGACACGCCGAGTTCGCGAGTTCGCGGTTCATGAAGGTGGCTATGTCAAAAGAAGCAGCACAATGCAACTGGCTTAGACAGCCTGATTTCCATGGAAATATAGAAATTCTTTTACTCATTACCATTTCAAAACTTCGTGCTTCTGTGATATCCCATGGAGAGGATCAAGCCCTCGTCATACAAAGTGGAATACGAGTTTAAAGCACATTATGATTCCTGTGGCACAATTTATTCGGATTACAATTTTAAAGTACACGGAAAAATGACAAACACAGTCCTAGCCTTAGAACCTAATTCTTTCAATGGACAATTTTTATCTGCTTGGATATATTTTATTAAATTACCGATTAAATTGGCCTGAGCTATACGTTGGTTTATCTAGACATGGATTTGCATTATTGACACAGGATTTTATGAATGATCAATAGTTATTTTCGTTTCTTTCTTTCAGTTGATGCTTTCTCATATAATTACATCATGGCCGCATTATCGCCACCAAAGGCTAACCTATTTCTCTTAACTGGCCAATCTCTAACATGTAGTCTAATACACTCCTATTTTGGATATTCCCACATAAAAATTTTGAACTGGTTGATAAAAAAGCATTCTAGCATTGAATTTAGAATTTTTCTGTTTGTTTTTTCCAATGGAAATGGATTTTTGTTTGAAAGTCAAGAGGTACATGTTATTTGTAAGATATTTGATGCATTACAGATTCTATTCAAAATTTTGAATAGTAAACATATCATAGAGTAAGAAATTGCGTAACTTGGTCGGAATTCATTCAAATATTAATAGATGAACCAATTTACTATCTATTCAAAAATTTATTCTCCAAATAGGGTTTCATATAATGAGACAAAGAATTAAAACCCTGAGAATATGTTTTTTTATAATTCAAAATTCGTAGAAATAAATTTTATATGCTAGGTATAATTTTTTTTCCATTTATAGGAAGATTCATGCGCATATCGATGCTTTTAATAATAGACATAATAAAAGCAAGTATCGATGCATGAGGATTTTTCTCTTTGCTAGCGATAATAAAAGAGTTAGCGTTCACTGCCATTGATTGAAGGGTAGTCGAAGTAAAATGTTGTTTTTGTTTACAGAATTCTAGATAGAAATGATCTTCTTAAAGCAGGAATAGGCTTTTGCACCTGCAATTTCAACGCATCTATCGCAGGGAAAATGTCATGAAATGTTGAAAATTCTGCTCTCTTTTTTTTAAATAAGCGCTATTACGTTCTTGAAAAATTCATCAGTATTGTTTAAGATCACGCATTTGATCTGTATTTTAAAAATTGTTCAAGTCTTTCTCTCTACCAAATTTCATATCTCCTGAACAAAATTATTAGCTCCGGTGGCGTATTTTTTGGACAGGATCCTGACTACTTCGTCGAATACTTTTGAAATAGGGTATTTCCTATGTTCCTCAGTTTCGATTTCCTCGCCAGTTACTCTTCTAATGTATTATCACTTCCATTTTAAACTTTATCAAATGTTCATTCCATCGATTCAATTCTATCAGAATGTCACCTCTCCTTAAGAGATTGCTATTCATTCAGCGTTGTTTCTTTAAGTAGTTTTCAGCTTTCACATATTCTGCTTCAAATTCATTAAAAAAGAATTTTCTTTAAATAAATTAATAATGCATTTTACATCCTGTTGTGAATTTTCCTGAACTTCATCAATTTCCTTACGTTTCCTTTAATAGCACTCTAGTCATTTAATTTCTTATTGTTAGTACTTACATTATGTGCATTGACTCCTTCATGGCTAAGAACATGACTTTCATCCTGCCTTCCGTTTCCTTTTGTGGCCTTTGCTATTCACATATGAAATATGGACAGCTCTACTCAGTCTTTACTAGTGTATGTCTTAAATCCTCATTCAAAGTCCACTATTACGTCAGTCTCGGCTTAGGCCTTTTTTTCCATTTTTTTTAAGGTAATCTACCGGTTAAGGTAGGTTTTTCGATGGACACAACTACCAAACAAATATTTTATTACTCCTAACAAAACACAAAATCCATCATCCTACTCTATATCAGGTCCCTCTTCATCTCTGAGTACTTTCTTCCTCCCTTCATCCCGTCCAACATCCCTATCCTGTTCCTTCCCTTTCCTCTTTTGCCCAACATTCTACCCTCTATCACAGTCTTCAACATCCCACTGCCGGTCAACACCCCCTTCATCCACTTTTCCTGCCTCCATAGGATTGCCCCCAACAAATCCCTCTCTTCGCCCACCATACCAAGTACTTCCTCATTTGTTTTCTTCTCTGTCCATTTCACCTTCTCCAATCTTCTCCACACCCACATTTCAAAAGCCTCCAATCTACGTCTATCCTCCTGTTTCAATGACCATGTTTCCGCGCCGTACGTAGCTACGCTCCATATCAAAGTTTTTACGAGTCTTTTCTTAACATCCTTACTCAACGTCCCTGTCATCAACTCCCTCCTCCTTGTGAAAGCCTCTTTGCCTAGCGCAATTCTTCTCCTTACGTCCCTACTACTTTGACCGTGTTGGTCCAAAACACTACCGAGATACGTAAACTGTTCTACCTGCTCTAGTTTTTGCCCTCCTATTTTAATGTTAAGCTTGCCCTTTTTCTTTCTAGAAAATCGCACAACCTTTGTTTTATTAATATTGATTCTCATCCCATACCTGTCGCACTGAATTTCCAATTCACTCAGCAATGCTTGCAGCCCCTTGGCTGACTGACAAACTAAAGCTTGGTCATCAGCAAACCTAACTGATTTTACGAATCCCCCGCCCACTTTCATTCCTACCTCGAGTTCTTCCCATGCCTCTTTGATCATTTCCTCTGCATACAGGTTGAACAGTAACGGTGATAATGGGCAACCCTGCCTTACACCCCTTCCTAACACTGCCCATCCTGACTCCCCGTTTCCCACCCGCACCTGAGCAGTCTGAGACATGTACAGGTTGCGGATTAGCCTCCTTTCCCTCCAATCTATTCCTATTTTCTGCAATATACTCATTAGTTTTTCCCAATTCACTCTATCAAACGCTTTTTCGAAATCTACGAAACAGGCAAATACCTCCTGGTTGTGTTCTATATTCCTCTCGATTAATAATCTCATTACTGCAATGGCATCACGCGTACCTCTCCCCTTCCTAAACCCAAACTGATCATCCCCTAAGTAATCATTTGCCCTACTCTCTATCCTTTTGTTTATGATCCTGAGAACAACTTTAGCTGCGTGGGATATCAAACTAATTGTCCTATAGTCCTCACATGACGTGGCCTTTACCATTTTCGGAATCGGAACTAAAACTGCTCTCACAAAGTCTTCCGGCCAGATTCCCTCCTCATAAATGCTACGGATCAGCCCATATAGCCTCTTCCTCCCACATTTTCCTAAGCATTTTAAAAGTTCCACGGTAATGTTATCTACCCCCACGGCCTTATTTAGTTTCATCTCCATTAATGCCCTTTCTATCTCATTGTCTAGTATGCCTGGACCTAAGCTGTCTTCCTCTACGTCATTTTCTTTTTCAATGTCTAACTTTGTTGGTCTGAGTTCTTTACCATACAGTTCTTCTATATACTCCTTCCATCTCTCTTGGATCTTTCCTGCGTCAACTATTACCTTACCCGTCTTATTTTCCATATTCCTCTAAAATATATCTGTATTGTACGTTAATCTTCAGCTTTATGAATATCGATTGGTGCACCATACTCACTCTTTGTAACCTCTTTCTAGCTGTCAATGCCTGCAACTTTTTAGTACACAGATAATTTAACTTAGTTCTTCGCGCTTCAACAAATAAAATGTAATATAGTTGAAATATTAAAATCGAGACAGGACTCTTCTATAAATAGTGATCATATATTTTTATTCACACAGTTTATTTTACAGGAATACGTCGTGTTGTTAGCTTGATATTTAATTTATATTTGGTGCATGTGTCATGGACATACTCCAGTCAGCGTAAGTCGTTGTAAGTTGAAACATTCCGCTTACATACCGCGACGATGGTGGCAACACTCGAAGCTGCGTTGAAATTTCGCTTTCCCCAAAGCCAAGCCTTCATAACTCTGCAGCAGGCTTATTGAGAGTCTGTCCTTCGTTACAGTGCAATTGAATGATGGTTGAAAATGATTAAGGAGGGTAGACAATCAATATCAGATGAAAGTGATCCAGGAGATCCAGTCACTGCTCCCATGGAAGTAAAATGAATACCGAAGTTGCCATTGTTAGAGAATATAGTATCTTTGAATAGCGTTAAAAGCAATATAAGAATTTTTGAGTATTTTATTGGGTACCAGCCTCGTAGTGGTAACTGAAAAATTACACATGAGACTTGTTTGTGGGCTGTGGGTTCCGAAAATGCTCACAGCTAAACAACAGGATGTTCGCGTGAAGGTTTTGTCCGCAATGAATTTGTTGTTTCACAAAGATCAAGAGTTTCTTGCAAAGGTTAACACTGCAGATGAAAATTGAATACATAATTGAGGCGATTTTGTAGGACCTTTCAAATATTGCTTCCAGTACGTGTTTGTTGACTGGAGAAAAATGTGTTCCACAATGTCACTCCAATCTCCTATTGATATTATTTCCTTCTCACGTTATTAATTAACTCGGCAATTTCATATAAATCAAATGATTTTCCATCTTCGCAATCTTTCGTATGCATGCACATCTATAAATGCTTACGTAGGTTAGCTACCAACTTCACCATTTCACTTCACTCCTTGCGCTACACTAACTCATTCATTTTTATTCATTTAAAATCGTCATCTCCAATTTTGCATATTCGCACTCGGAATGTATGATGTTATGAGTGTATGAGGAAACAGTGCAAACAGTTTCCTTCCGAGGACCATTACACATGACTCGAAAATAGCATATCGGATCTCTTTCTTCGCATTTTGAACGTTGAGGATCTTCAACCTTTCATATATCTAAACCGTTCCAGGTTTCAATCCTAAATATTTTCACATATTTAACTGATGTAGTATCTCAGTTATTTTCAAGTACTTCTGAAATCTTACCTAAAAGGTATTAGTTGCTGCTCTCTGGGGGTTTTAATATAGTGTCTGACTGAAGCAATCCTAATGACAATAAAAACAGTTCGTCTCCAGTAGCCCTTCAGTCACCACATTCAGTCACCACATTCATTCACTCGTTTAAGGGCTACTTCGCTACCGTTGCGTTGACCGAGTCATTGTTGATGGTCGCAACATGTCCTATATCATTTGGTAACCTATCTTACCAAAGGATACACCCCCACATGCATCGAAACGTCTTATTGCCCTCTGCTTCTTGTAATGCAGTATATGTTTTTATAATGCGGACAGCTTTTTTGCATAGATATCGGCACACCATCGGTAACCTGTGACTACACAAAACAGGTATAATGGATATTCACGTCTTTTTATTAGATTATTTCCAGCTAATAATTATTCCTTACAGCTAATAATTATTTTCTTTACCACGCCCATCGTTTCAAAACTTATAAGGTATCTTCTAATATACTAATAAGATAAATTCAAACCTTCAGGAAATACCGCAGCAATAACTTTATCAGAGTCGTCGGCGGAGCTCATGTGCTAACAAATGCGAGCAATTACACAATGGAAAAACCTCTCGTTTATTTTCCACTATTAAATTTCCGGCGTTTAATAGAGAAGGCTGCTTCAGACAAGAAGTGTTTGTTTTTCCTCACCCTTCACGTCACAAACAGTACAAAATTCTTTGTTTGTTCCGATGGTTTTATTTTAGATTCGATCGTGCTCTGTAGCCTTCTCATAATCAGAATGGTATTTACTGGAATACTATGTTCTCGCATAATTGTTAGTTCTTTTTCAAGAATGAATCCATAACTTGACCCCTCACTTACCCTTGTAGCGTTTAAAATGGATATTTATCTTTAAATTATGCAGCTTTTTGCTCATTACTCAATTATATTTCATTTTATTTGATTTCAGCTTCATGTTTCCGGATTGCTCCGATTCTTATTGATAGCTCTGTCGTTAAAATATTCTTGGAACCCTGTAAATATCTGTACTTGAGTCCACATTGAAACCTTTTGAACTCTATGTCTAGGAAAAAAACGCTTTTAATGTAGCCATTGTATATACCAGGAGTACTCGTTCACCTGGAAACGCTTCTTATTGAGGGCTTTTTACTCGAGTATAGTGATTCCTTTCCATATCTATTTAATTACTCTATTTTTCTCCTTCATATCACTCCTAAAAATTCTAAAACCACATGGAATTTAGCTATACAATAACACTTACAGTTCTATCAATCACCCAATCCATTCTACCCAACTAACTGACTTTAAAGAGACAAAAAAGAAGCAGTAGTATATTTTCTGTTATTTCCATTTAATTTTCTGATCGTTTTAATGGAACAGATATTTTTCTCATTCATCCTCATTTTCTGTGTGCCCTCGGCACTTCGAATACTGGACGGTCTTTAATTTTTATTTAATTGTTAATAGATTATTCTTTGAGTTCTCTTTTTTGAATTAGAATGAAAAACCTCGTCATTTTATCCAAATTCTCATGGTCCTACTTTTGGTGCAGACATATTAGAAGTGGGAGAATAAAACCACCGTGAAGAACTCTGTAACCACGACGTTGCACAAAAATTTCCAACACCTTAATGATTACGTCTCAATTATTTTCCGATAATATTACATGCATCAATGTTTACTCTTTTTTTATTCCAATATTCATTCAAAGTGCTTTTTTTTAGATATATATCTGGTGCTTGTTTTTTTGGCAACCCTCTCTAGTTTTGTCAATTAATTCTTATTTTCATTTCAAATTCCTATGAATGAACGTTTAATGGAAATTGATGAAGATGGCTACTCAAATGACACTTCAGTTTGTGTTTCTAACATAAAATCCGTTTATTATGGAATTCTGGTTCTTGTTTTATAGTCTTAGCCATTTTTTATCTTCAGAAAACCATTATTTACAATGATGATACACGCTTACAACTGATAATGAGAGGAGACAGTTTGGTGAAAGATAACGAAGCCGAAAGTTAGGTGAGAGCACAGTTATACACTTATTGATGTATTCAGGTTATTTATTTTACATGAGAAACACCTTCCACTTATGTAACTACAGGTATGTATGCCCACAGAATATTTTTCCTCGAAATACGACGATGGCGTAAAGGCATACGTAGTGGGCGTTCTCAGTCCTGTTCTCATTACTTCAAAACTAGGAATAGCGGAAAAAACGTCTTCATGAACTGATCTTCAATCTTAAACATTTGGGTGCCTTAGTTTTTGCGTTGGTTCCTCCACGGTTCAGTTAAGCCTTTTTTTCTATAGATAAATGTTTATATTTAGCGGCACTCTATCCAGATTACAGTTAAAAGATATGCGTCTGAAAAGAAGATAAAGGTTCCTTTTCTACAATTGCCGTTGAATTATTTCATCCCGGCTCTCTTAAGCCTCCACGTTGGTAGGCTCTTTTTTACTGTTTCCCTCGCTTTTTCTCAAAGTTTCCGCTCCACTCTCTCCTTCCCTCCCACACGCACGCCGCCTCTTGTATCCCTCCGCCGGGATTAGCCCTCATCTATTTCCCTCCCAAACAGCCACCACCTCCCGTCCTCAAATGACTGCGAGGAACAACGAGGGAGGATGCGGGAGTGTTTTGCAACTCCCGCCGCCGCTTCGGAGGCCCTTAAGCGTGGGAAAAGAGGGATAGCGAGGTGGTGGAAGGGTTGAATGGAATTGCGGAGAATGGTGCGTGCGCGAGACGACGAGTGGAGTAAGCGAATAAGTGGAAGCAGCGTCTTCCGTACAATCCATTCATTTGCATTTGATTTTTGTTAGTCTCGAGATTTATTCTCGAGTTCCCTTTCACTTTTCGGGTCGCATCCCCGCGTCCATTTCCTCGGTTTCGCCGCTCTCCTCATCATTCACACTACACCCCATCCCCTCTTCCGTGCTACATTCCCCCGCATCTTCCATTTCCCTACTAATGCACTTCTCCACGCATCATTTGCGAGTGCTTACCAAGTTACCCAATGGCATTAGGGGAAAAATCATATCGTCCTCACGGGTTATCAATCCGAGGATTGGTGAGTGGTAGCTTTCCATGCACTACTCCCTCCCAATATCTTCATTTCCTCACCCTTCCTTAAGTTGTCATTACTTACTTCTGGGAGTTTGTTCTAGGCCTTCTATAATTTCCCTAACCCTCCCCATTTCCCCCTATGCCTCCTTCAACGGTGGTCTTCAGTAATATATCGCAGTTCAGGACGGGGTCCATTAATTCCACTTTTCTATTTGTGTCTTCCATAGTTTCCCTCATCACCCTCCTGTCATTGTGCTTCCATTTTCGTGTCATCACTTGTTACTCCTATTCATTTTATTTTCATGATTCTTTTGTAGCACAACTTTTTCATCACCTTCAATCATCTTTTCTCTGATGGTTCTATCGACAACGTCTCACATCCGTAGAGAAGTATATTCAATGTTCAAGCCTTAGTTAATCGCTTCAGTAAGTGTATGCCAGAATTATTCGTAGTTCGTTGTCTTTTCTTTTGGCAGGAACCATCCTAGCCATCCCAATTCTGCTTGCTATCGTAATGATGTTACTCCCAAAATAGGGAAACTCGTCCGCATATTCCAATGTTTTTCTTATTTCATACATTGGAGTCAAAACAGATCCAAAGTAAATGTTCAAACTGTAAAAAGTGATGATTTGATAAACATACATAAGATGGGGAATCTCTTGTTTCGTTAAAGAGATTTTTGTTTGGAAGTTTCCTAAGTGTACTTTTCCTTTACTGTCTGATTTTATCTATTATCTTTTGTGATTATTTGGGACTTGTGTGCCACCTGACACTGTCTATCAACACATGTGTATTTTTAATAATAATAATAATACGATAGTGGTCGGCATTTACTTTTATTTTCTTCGATATCACAATTAACTTTCTTGCGTGATATTTTTTGATAAATATTTTTAGTAAATAAAATCGTAGCAGAATTCTATGAATGCAAATAGTCTAGCAGGGATATTTCTAAATTTTTCTGAACACATTCATGGAAAGAGAGAAGTTTGAAGAGAAAATTACAAAGGAAACCTGGTAGAGAGGTATTTTTTCTTCTTTTGCATTGCTGCAAGAGATGGCATTTTTCCTTCTTTTGCATTATTACTCTATGCAAATCAGTAGAGGAATGTCTTTGAGTCATTAGACTTGTCTCTGTTAATATTTCATAAATGTTTCATGGAAAATGACAAAATACTCCCAATTACCTACCAAGTCATTGTAGAAGTTGAAATAGGGACTGTAGACGGGTGGAGAATAGTATTTTTACTGGAGAAAGAATTGCACTTCAGGCATTGCTTGTTCTTGCTCGCAGATAATTTACATAGTGTAACTGTCATTTTTCTCAGCATGAAACCTTTCGACCTCTCCTTTATTTCTTTCTAGCTTCTAGTACTTCAAATGCTTGATCATTAAGGTCATACCTTTAAACAGCTACAGTATTTGGACTCGCGAAATTAAACAACTTTAAGTGAGAAGAGTCATCAGCATTAAATACTGATTTTCATCGAACAGATTCCATCCTGTTTTAGCAATTACTATTGCTGGTATTACATACGAAAATAATGCTGAGACTTATAAATTTTTTCAACATAATTAAATTAAATAATAATTTTAGTGAGAAATATTGCCTAAATTAAATACCCCCCAACCAACTCTGTTCCATTTTAGTTTTAGAGAAATTTTATGCAAGCCCAGAACTCATTTCTTTTTATTTACTCTTGCTAATATTTTCGATCTAATCTCGGCCGCGCGAGGTGTTTTGTTCAGATTTCCCTAGATAAATCACATTTCCCTGGGCATTTTTACGAGAAATTCCCGGCTCACCTCTCTTTGTTTACTGATATCGATTACTGGTTTTTGGAAAAGCTAGAGGTGGGTATTTGCGTAGGTATATATTCTATGCCGGGTAAAAGCAATATTTTACTCTACATGCTTTTGAAGAATTTGTATGCGTACTTACTTCATCATACTAATAGGTTATTATGCTTTAATACCCACATATTGCTGAATTAACATACTGTAATTCCTTCAGATATTGTTGTTATAAGCAGAAATAGGTGTACACCGGCCGGATTTCTAAATCATTTATTCATGCCGTCAACTAACTTTGCTCCTTGCCAATTCTGTTTTCAAATATATATATATATATATATATATATATATATATATATATATATATATATATATATATCACTCCTTCGTTGTACCTCGCAAGAAAAGCGACGTAAGTGCTCTTTTAACTTATGTCCTAAATAAGTTTATTATTATGATTTTTATTAATCGTTGGTATTTCCAGTATCTTATGAGGTAATCGCTTGAGTGATTTTTCATTTGTTAGATCAAAAGATTTGTCTTAGGATTATTATCATCGAGTTGGAAAGACACATTTCCAAGCAATTTTTTCTCACCATGGAATATTTTGTCTCTTTATCTGTCCAGATGTAAAGAGAGAGAGAGATAGGGACAAGTATTTCTGTACATGGTGTTCTTCATTTGATGAACATGACCTTCCACGAATATCTGTCCAGATGTAAATAGAGAGAGAGATAGGGACAAGTATTTCTGTACATGGTGTTCATCATTTAATGAACATGACCTTCCACAAAGTTGTGCCAGAAACAATCGAATAATACGTATTTATCCTTTCAAACTAGTGTTTAATAAAACTACTCCATACCTTTGGCAACATTTGGCGTACTAGTCAATAATTTCCTGCTGAAAATTCGAATATTGATCCTTCTATCATAAAGAAGGTGCAAAACTAATTTTTCCACTGTACTGCATTTTCAAAATGAAACAATCTTATTAATTCACGAATATCTAGCTACCGCTACGAATTCGAAGGAAAAGATGTAGTTGTGGCGCTTTAACACAAAGAAATGATAGGAGAAAGAGACATTATTTTTGGACTCTCACTGACTGCTACGTACAATAGGTAAGAATACTACACATTGGAGCATTGACCTTAGGAAGTTTCTTCGGTGGAATTCTACAGTAAAAAAATTGATGAGATTTCACCACAGTCGATTTAATTGAAAGAAAGGAAATAGTTGGAGGATAGTGTTCCGATATCGTAGTCTTGTTTCTCATTTCAATGACTGACTTTCTTAAAGCTCTTGTATTCTTAATTTTGCAAGCTCAAAATAAAAACAATGGAAATCTCATTTCCCACGAGGTGGCAGAGGACAAATCACGGGCGACTCCAAAATTCCCTAGCATCAGAAAAATGAAAGACAGATGTTATAAATTCATCCAAGCTAGGAAGTGAAAACGCTTCTCAGAAACATACCCTAAGGTTCAGTGGAGTAATCATTAATAATGTGAACAGCTTCCTTCCTTACAGGAGTTTTTAGCGAGAAGGTAGCATTCAAAAAAGTTGGATAGATCATTTCATTCAAATTTTTCTCCCTTTCTTTCTTTCAACCTTAACTAATATATTCAATTAAGTTTTGGTAATGTTTTTTCCATTCAATGTTAGGGCATTGGTTCGTTTGGCCAAATATTTGTCCCTTCGCTATAACAAATTTATAAAAAGTGCGTTGAGAAGTGAGTGCATATTAAATTTTAATCTATAAAAAAAGCATTCGTAGATTGTCCAATGAGGGTGTCGAGGTGCCAGGCCAAAACATTTGCGAAGGTACTTGGATGGCTACTACTATACGACTAATCGAGTGCAATTTTACCTTTGACTCTCAGATGGGCAGTTAGGCAGAATTTCTTCTGTGGTTTGGAAGCTTGCCCACGAGGGTTCTAGTGTTTTGAGAAAAGAGGGACGATCATTTGAAGTCCCATGCCTATGTGGTTGCTACGGTGAGTATAACTTCATTTGAGAAACATTAGTGTAGTATACCTGTAACATAGAGTCATTTCGTAAAGGCATACAGTCTCATCAAGGAAGTGATTCATATAACGGTTAGATGAAATATGAGATGGAAGTATTGGAAAAAAGTATATTTTTTAGAAGAAGCAGACATGGATGTAGAGTTTATAACGCCACTTTAACTCAAACATGAAAACTCCATTTGAGTATCAAGTAAAATAAGGCACAATAGAACTTGGTGTCCATACATGTGGTATCCCAAGGGATAAAATGAGAGGACAATAAAAAGTGGGAGAACTCTAATTAAATGGGATAGATTAAATAGAAAAAAATTCTAATATTACTCTTCATCTGTCTTAATGAAACGAAAAATATCGAAGGGTGAGGGTATGCTGAAGAGTTAAAGAGGATAGGAGGAGAAGAGGGACATTGTTACAGAAAGAGTGAATCTGAAAGAGAAGGTGCAGTTCGAAGGAATTAGTAAAAGGCAGTGTGAGATAAGTCATTTTCTGAGTAATCATATCCTGTCAGTTATAATCATTATTACATTAGTAGCTGTTACGTGTTGTTAGACTTTGTTTTTGTGGTGAAACTTCGTCCAATCTAGAAACAAAGCATTTCTTTAAGTATCTAAAATAACCTCGGAGAAAGACTGGAATTGCTTGATGATGATGCTGGATTTTAGGTTCAATTTTTTTGTGCGACAACGAAGCTGTTGTAGGTCTACACATAAATTGGTTAAAGTTGAATATCTCGGTCAACTCTTGATTCTCTAGCTTCTATGTCTAACATACCTATGCCTCCACAATTAATTCGTCCCATTTCAATGCAAGAATATCACTTAGTGATAGCCTTTGCAACAGTATGTTGCCCATTTTAAGATAACACTAGATCAGTGACAAGGCGGGATTGACTTTCGGATCATCCGAATTACTCAGAAAGCGATATACTCCCTTAGCAACTAAGGCACGTGTTAACGACCATTTTGTGTTCATTTTACCATAAGATAAAAGTAAGTTGTGTTTGCGAATGTAAGGTACCATGGTACCCTCTCAATCCATCTACGTTTCAGTGTGAGCAAAGGTCAAAATATTTTCAATATTTCTTATTAATCTCAGGTAATCCCTTGTTGGTTTATTTAATCCTGGTTACTTTAACCAACAAATAATTTAGAATTATTAATCAGTCTAAATTGATTTTTTTCTTAATTTTATTAAATTGTCACCGAAATGGTTTATTTTACACTATAAAATAGGGCATAAATAGTTTTGAAGCATGGCTAACTTAAATGGAAATGCGCTAGAGATCATTAAGACAACCACATATAAGAAGAGCCTGAAAATAAATCGAAATAATGAAGTTCAGCCGGCTTATTTCTTGTCTGGATTTTTCCCCAACTTATTGGTCATCATGCAGAATAATACAAGATTTCTCGCAGAAATAGTAGGACTGAGTCATCTAAAAAAAGACGCATAGCCAGGATTGATACAATCACTCAAAAGTCTTCGGATTAGCACCCTTATGCGTCCACACGCCGCTGACAGCGGGTTTGCCATGTCTCGTATTTATTTTTTATTATTTAAAGACTTCATAGGGGCGAAAATGAAACTTTATAGTCCCATTTTCCGCCTAACCCCTATATATTACAGTTAATACATCCACAAATACCCTATACCTAGGCGGAGGAAAAAGTCGGGAATCGAACCCGCGACGTCAGAGTTGGAAATTGTTGTCGAGGATGTTACCCCGCCACCACCGAGGCCGATGCACGCCGTCAGGAAGGTGGGACCCGAAATGCTGCTAATCTCTCTCGTCACGACCTGCTGTAATGCTTTCACCATGCCATGGTGACGTCCTTTCAGCACGGATTTGAGGCGGGAGAAGAGGAAGAAGTCTGGTGGGGCACCGTTAGGGCCGTATATTGGCTGAGGTAGGGTTGCGACATAGTCTAAAAGCTCTTCGCAGATCCGCGTGCGAGTTTTCTTTTGTCCGTCCCAGAGCACTCGCGGCACCAAAATCGCTCGCACCTTCCATATGCCCATGTTGTCGGTCACAAGTCGATGGGTGTCACTTTTAGGGATACCTAGTTCATCAGACCCGCACAAACACTTAATCTGCGATCCCTGTCCAACAAAGCTGTCGCTCTTGTAAGATTTTCGCCACTTTTTGAGGTCGAAGGGCATCCTGAACGTTCGGGGCATCTTCAACATCTTTTCTACAATCGGAACAACCTGTGCCACTAAAAAACGCCCGATCTACCAATGGCGTCATCACCATAAGCTGTCTTGAGTATGTTATGAGTATCTATATCGGTTTTTCCCAGTTCACACAACATTTGATGGCGTAGCACTGTTCCAATTACCAGTTCATGACGGAACGCAATGAGTTCAAAGGTTTTGCAAACGAGCTATCCGTGCTTCGTAAATCCTGGAAGCCAACTGCCACCCCGCCTCCAGCCTTTCCCAAGATTCTCCTACCTCGAGCCCAGTCAGAGAAATCGCCGCCCGTTCGCCCGTCTATCCGGGAAAAAATAAGTCATACTACTTTTGGGACAGACCTTGTAGATATGTATATGTGATGAGAATCCATGATAGCGTGATAGGTCAGTAGCATTTAATATTTTCCAATGGATAAAGGGTAAATTTTCATGCATTAATGATTTCAATTAAAATCTAATGAAAGAAAATAGTTTCCATTTTGGAACATTGCTCGGCTCTTGCTCGGACTCAAATTTTTATCTGTTGTGTACAGCCCAGGAAGACAGCATTTTATAAAAAGGTGGGGTCAAATATTTTTGTTGCCATTGCTTTATCTCTTCAACTTTCCTCGATAGAGAGAAGATTGAATCGATCGAAAGGTTGGGTAACATTGGCATAATGAAATTAATGTATCCATAAATAGTTATAGCTGACAGCTAAAAGATTCGGTATCATTACGATACACTTTCATTATCGCAGAAATGCCATTCTCTGTCTTTCAGAATGACAACAAATTACCCGCGGTATAGAATTAAATAACCTTAATGTCGGGGCCGATGACCACCATACGGTTTTTGACACTGTTTTACTTTGCTCTCATACAACATTTTAAAGGTAATTGGTCATCCGTATTAATACCGTATTAGCAGGTAATCCTTCAAAAAAAATTCGAGTTCTTCAGATTTATTTTTCGTCCATTTGCATGAAAGAAGAAATATTGAAAATTCATACAAAGGATATTATGTATGGTTTTATTTCTGCTTAGCGTTCATAAATGATTCTATGGCGCGAGGCGCTCCCTTGTACAGGCAAAGAGGGTTGTAGTTCACGACCGCTTAAGTGGGTGCTCGGTCGTTTTATAAAACGCAAGGTGGTAGCGTGACGTAAGTCTTTCAAAGTAAGACTTTCTTCCATATTTATCCTTCGCCTCCTGAGGTACACTTTCTTCAATATTTTTTCTTCTCCCTCCCTTCAACTTCATCATTTGACTGCAATGCCCCTGCCTCTTCTTTCTATCGCGCGCGCGAGTCTTCATCCATCTTTTTCCCCTTCATTTCCCTCGGGGATGGCGTAATTATTTCATTGTTCCCGCAGAGACCCTCCGCTAGAATATTGCTGGACGGAGTCTCAAAGTGTTCCACATTTTCGGGTGAGTCTTGGAAATTACAAAAGACAGCGAGAGCGCACGCTACTAATAACTTTCTTTCTGCCTCCGAATTTTTTCGCTTCCTCCCCCGCTCTTTTCTCCGCTAATGAGCCCTTTAAGTCGCTTGTTGTTCTCCCTCCTAGTTGTAGCAGGAGTTCCATTTTCGGGGCTTTTTCCTTTAGTACTTTCGAAAGCACTGGCCACCACGCGAGTGTTAGCGTGTGATCTCATTATTGCTTAATTCGTGTAGCACTAAACCTTTGCGTGTTTTCCCGCCTTTATATCCGAGTAGCATCTTTCGGAGTCACCATCAGTGTTTTGAAAGCAATGTTCACGCAAAGCAAATACGGCCTTAGTTCATGCATTAAAGTGAACACAAGAGTATCCTCTTACCGTACGGTGAGAAGAAAATGGCTTCTACCCTTCGCCTTAAAAATATTACCTTTGAACGTCTGCTTTACAAGCTTCAAAGGCTATAAAAGGGTTGTGAACATTTCTCAAGAAAAATGTATTCCATTTTATCTCAGTTTGTCTGCGTTTCTCTGCTTACCTCATGCTACGGCTAAGCAAAATAAGAAATCGTATATAATTTTGAGGACAAACGATTGACACTTTTAGCAACTGTGACGCAAGAAGGGTAGTGAACGAATAAAGTGATATTTATTACCAATCTTAATTGATTGTTAAACAGTGTTGAAGAAAAATAAAGGAGATAATTGAATGAATCTTTTATGCATCAAGTTGTAAGAAATTTCGTCCAGCGAAAGGAAAAATATATTCGTCATTTTTAATATCTAATTCTTAATGTTGGAATGACAATAGCGGGGGTGTATTGTCATTTTCAACTTTTGGCCATCTCTGAGATTGACTTTCAAACCAAAGCTAAATGTGATAGCACACTTCAAAAGAAAAAATATATTTTTTAAATAACCTGGAAAGTATCAATTGGATTGCAAGCAGACCTTGCCTCAAACGTTGGGAAGTTAAGGGCGTGCGAAGTAAATCAAATATCACTATATAATTCACCTGAATAGCTACATTGATATAAGTATAGGTTGCTGTTAGAGTTTAAGTAATTCTTTTCGGCTCTAATGCATGGGCTACTTTAAATTAAGCTTATGTTTTAGTCTCAGGTTGCGGAATAATATCTGTAAACTGACACTGGTAATTGCTGTTGAAAAACTCCCAGATGCCTCCTAATTTTGCCAATTGTTGGAAATTTAATAAAATCGATTTTAAAAGCCTCATTAATTATATATCATGTTTCATGGTTAAAGTTTTAAAAACCAATGAACTAAAATACTTCAAAATTCGAATATAACTAAGAATCCATGTGCGTTTCTTCTGCATTTATTTCCCAACACTTTACCGGTACATAAGATAACTCACTAGCGAATGACATTTTTCATTGAAAAAAAGGTACATAAAAATTATTATTTATTGTTTTAACCTTTCTAGAGTATTTATTTGAAGACGGCGATTTACGAACTTATTTGGCTAATATATGCCTGCGTTCGGGGAAGTCTTTGAAAAGTCTTTTAAATCTTTGTATTATCTAAATCCAATCACCTTTTGGGCACCAATTATTTTTATAAATCAATGAATATTACCCGCTCGTCTATTATCAGATAATGAGAGAACGGTAATAATCTCCTTTTCCCGAAAGGTCCTCCTCCACAAAATCCTCACATAACTGTACCGCCGGCAGTCGTCCCTGAAGATTAATGGGCGTGCCGCGGCTTCGGATGTTTCGGGGACGTGATTCCGGGACTCCCTTTCCGAGGTGCCCACCCACGCTCATTGGCCACTCTACTCGCGTGCCTCCGCGCGTTACGCGTGCCTCCCGCACGTCGAGCCGGGCGGAACCGGCACTAAATCAGCGACTGCTATCTATGAATTTTTAATTGGGATCTCTCCTTCCAATGCGCCCTCGCAGGAAGAGAGGAGTATCGCGGGAGGAGAGAACTCACGACCGTAGTATGCTTTATCTTGTATGCTCCGGAGTTAAGGTTGTTATTCCACAGATCTTCGTAGGTATTATCACTTGAATGGTTCTTTATTTCTTGAATCAAGAGTCAATCACTCTCAGGGTCTTTGTGTTGGAATGGCCGACGGAGATGCAATATTTTCACATCTTAGACCATTATACCGTTTTACTATGTTTTTCCCTCAGAATCTATTCCCCTTTTTACGTCCTCAGAAATGTTTCGTTGGCTTGTCAACAATTTTCCGCACGCACGTATTATTCTTCAAATCATGTCCTTCCGTTCCTCCTTTATTCGTCCTTTACTGTGTTGGATGGATAGCAAAATGTTTATTCTAATATTCGCATTGGTTATTTTAGGAAATGAATTTGAGAAGCTTAAAGAAATTTTATTTTAAAAACTACTTTAATGTTCTTGTGGCAACGAATTTATGGTCACAGTTACAAGTAACGAAAACTAATTCTTGGAGGAGCTTTAGGTGCCGCGAGTAGTGGAGGAGTGAGATGACGGGGGGTGGAGGCCGGAGGGAGAGAAAGAGAAAGTAGAGTAGCAGTTCGTCTGTCATTCGAAGCATTAGTCGGGAAAATCTCCTTATGTGGTGGTATCCAAAGCCATACAGAAACACACACAAGTCCGTCCTCGAAAACCCCTTTAGTCCTCCACCTCAAATGTCTTTTCTTCCCCTTTCTCTCCCACTCCCTCTTCCTCTCGCGCAGCCTTCCCGAAAAGATTATTAATCTTCCAAAACACCCTCACACTTTGCCTCCCTCCCCACACACTCAACTTTTTGAAATTTATTTTCCTCCCATCGTCCCTCGTTTTCTCTCCATCTCCTTTTGTGGGTGCTGTCTCCCCTTCCCCACTTTACACTCCCCGAGAGAGAATGGATGGGGCCTGCCGTGGGAATTTTCAAGTTTTGCTCTTTTCTACCGTACTCCCCCTACCCCTTCTTTTCTCCTTCCAAACCATCCCCCTCCACCCAGCGGCCTTATTATTCCGTGCAACTTTACGAGAAGAGCGTTTTGACAAGGGAGTCTCTGATAGCTGGGAGATATTTTTCGCAAATGAGTGCCCCTGTTTCTTTCAAGATTATTAATTTAAGCGAAAACCGGATCCGCAAGTTGCACCATGGATTGTAAGGATAAGGATCGTTATCCTTACAATCTATGGCACATTGCATCGTGGAATGCTAAGGTAAAGCTACACTGCATATCTACTCCGTTTGTGTGACTTATCTTGGCTATTATGATAGCTCGTTGGCCGTCAAAGAGACTGATGTTTTCATTTAATTTAATTTCTAAAGGTTCAGTTTACATCTTTACCATTCAATACTTTTTTCAACCAACCGCCATTCATGAGCTGGAAAAAACTATTTTATTCTTTTTTCCGATTTATCTCTACCTTGCCATTATAGTTGTGTTATTTCATTGGTGTTTGAATGATTTATTTCAGTGATGTTCTTCTCCAAGCAGTGCCATAGCGCTCTTTCACTTCTTTTTTATTGCCGTTAATAATTGGGTTTAGCAAACAATGGCCCGCATTTTTTCATTTTTCCTTGTTTGCCTATTTTCCAAATTTTACGAAAAAAAACATAGATTGGTTTTGCCTCTTTAATGGAAGTGGCTGACCGATACTGTTTATTGCATTTTCTGCATCGTTCACTGTATTCATGCCGATTTAATCATGCCTTGCCGAAAAGATGACTCGCTATCCCTCGCTCAAGCCGGAGAGTCCACTCGGGTAATTACCAAATGCCTTAATACATGTAATCATCCCGAGCTTCTGGGTGGTAACTACTGGAATTATTCATTATCGTTTAATGAGCAAACATCCAAGTTCAAATTAATTTTTGTTTAAAGATCGTTTTTTACGTCCACCAAGACTCTTGAATGAAATCCAAAGCCAGGATACCTATTCTTCCTCTCAACCCCATTCATTCTATTCACAAACTTTTTCTTTATCCCTCTTTATTGGAACCTCCCTTCTGCATTTTCCTTGCAAATCCATGATTTTCCAGTATCCATACAACAAAACTGGTTCTTCTTTTCCGCATAGCAAGTGCATCATATGGCCTTTATTCTTTCATCTTTCTTTATACATTATCTCGTTCGTCATTTTATCCTTCAATTTATCTTATACAGCTGCCTCTAGCACCAGATATTGAAGACACCAGCGTTTCCATATTATTTTTCAAACGGTTCATTTATTTAAAATAATTATAAAAAATCTTAAGCAAACAACTCTGTCTTGTGTTCTTCCAAGTCTCTTTATTATGGTCCGAAACTCGTTTATAAATGCCTCAATAGAACAGGAGATAGCTTTAGCCTTCCTTGGAACTATTTTATTTTTAAATCCTAAAATGAAATATTGAAATAAATGAAATAAATCCCAAATAATTTGTTGGACGTATGATATTTGAATGATTTATTTATATTTTGGTATTTTTTGCGGGTGAATTAAATCCGCTTAATAATTGTCCACAAAGAATTATCGGGAATAAATGGAATGTGACTTCATTCAACACAGGTATTCGTCGAGCAGTTTCGTATGATTTGAAAATTGATGGGAGTTATTCTGCGTAACTTTTTTCGGATTCCACCGATCGGAAAGCTACTACTAAAAATAATCCTCGCTTCCGGGAATTTGTTCGTGGAAATAAACACGTGGCAATAGCAATTTCGATTTACGTTTCAAATTCGAGTGTTGCGCCTGGTCGTGTATAATAGAGAGATTTGGGTCTGACGGTGAGTTAGCGTCGGAATGCGAAAATCTCTTGCGGAAATAGGGAAACGGCGTCTTTCCCCATTCAAACCCCCAGGCCCACCCGCCCACCACCCTTTAAAGACCCCAACCGGCTGCGCCTCTCTTGCCTCCTCGCGGGAAATAAGGGAAAGTTTGGAAATTACCTCGCGCGCATTTCCCACCGCCAGCTCCGTAATTCTTAATTCCCCGTTCTGAGGGATCTATTTGGAACGCCTGATTAAAAGGATAAGCTTTTAAGGATAAAGATGCTCATATTTACGCGCCGTAAAGCAGAATTAATAACTTCACACGCCTGATATTTACGGCAGGAACCTTTCGATTGCGCCCTGACTTCGTCTTTGACTGCTAATTTCAAGAGCTTCCGTTCATTTCTTTGCTCCATATCACTTTCTACTATTCCCCAACCGTTTATTTAATTTTGAGATTTTAATTACTGTGAAATTGAGTGATCTTGATTCAACTGTGAGATTAATTTTACACTCATGCTGAACCCATGAGGTTTTCGCCCATGCTGAGCCAACAGTTTATATGGCACTGATTCACATTCGTTGTAGTTATGTAGAACCCTTAGTTTTCCTTTGAAGACATCAATGCTGAGTTTAGATTGACATAATGGAGGATATTCGCATAAGCTTCGTCAAAATGTGCGAATTCCATTTACTTGTTGCCTATTTGACTGGAGTTCAAAATATTCAAAAGGTACAAAAATCGTATGTTACTCTACAGAGTTAGATTTTTCTGATTGCAAAACATCACTTGAAAACTCTTCATAAATCAATGTAAAAATTTAATGATAGAGTATAGATTTATTTTTTTAGCGATTAGTACTGTAAAATAAGTGCTCTCAGTAATTAAAAGCCTTCCCACACTTTCTCTTGTTTCCATGTAAATTCCCTGCCCAAATTAATATGGAATGAATTTGATTCAGGGAAGACGATACGAATACGCTCCCACCCCTTATTTCGACAATTCCAGTAACTATCAAGTTAAGAAGGTCTATATCTCGTCTTCTGAATGTTTATAATCCAATAATGTTTATTTTTTTATGCTTCCAGTCATGATATCTTAGTTTAATAAGGGTCATTAGTGTATTCCTACCCTGCTACTGCATCCTGCTTCTAATATTAAAAATGTTTAGGGCGTAAGCATCAAGGCTGAAAAATTTGATAAATTTGTTGAGATGCTATATTTACATAATTTACATGATTACGTTAAATATCAAGTTAAATATACGAAATAGTTGAAATAATCTGCTGATGAATATAAAATAGGTCATATCTGGGGGTGCTTCTATTTTTATTCAACTCGAAAATATTATGGACAGACTTTAGATAATGGAAACCATTATATTGAGAATTCATTTATGAAAGAAATAGTATATAGAAAATCATATAACTAGTCGAAACAATCAGCGGCTCATTGTATGTGATCACTTGCGTGAAATCTTTACTTTACAGTCCCAAATTGGTGCTCACAGTCCATTTATTACGTGCTTGCACCGCAAGTATTCCGTGAAAACTATGGTTGCATTTCGTTTGGTTTATCAGATCACCTACTTAAGATAAGAAAAAGAGAAAAATGAAATAATATTTTGTAAACTTCTCTTTGGATAAACTAAAATTTACTCATAGATTTATTTAGTTTCTATAATCTAAAGAATAGGCCCAGTTTATGCTGTTGAGGTTGAATCCAAATACAATCTATTTTAATATAAAGGGTGAACCTGCGATATACGACGGCTACATCTATCTACATGGAAGTTATCCCTTCTTTTATGAACACCAAGCCTGTATCCCTCGATCACTTAACCTTCCGATGTGAAACAATATTAAGTGGGCCGTAGGGCATCTTACGACGAATGATATGACGAGATGATATTAATCGAGGGGAAAGATATATGGCGAGTACAAATTGAAAATGAGGCCTTTCTTCAATTTTCTCCGAAACGGGTATTACCCATCTCCTTTCGATCGCCTCCCACGGGGCCGAACTCAATTCATGCTCCTATTACTTTGAGCGAACCTCTTTACGTCCCATTAGCTTAATTTCGAAGCGACTTGTGCATACGCCTTTGGGAAGCGCTATGGGCGGAAGGAATAAGAGACTTCTCGGAGAAAGGCTTTGGTGTGTTATTGAGATGAGAAGAGGAGGAGATGAGGGAGAAGGACACGATAGATAATGAATACGTTTCTTGCCGCTTGAAGAAAAAAGGAAAGGGCAGATTTGAGGCGGATACGACAAGGATAGCAGAACGGGGAGGTCAAATAAGTTGAAAAAAAACCTCTTCGTTTATTTCATCTCCCCTTTTCATATTCCTTAGCAAATGGGTCGCCTTTTGGGAGATAGCAATCGCCTTCTTTTTTTCCTTTTCTCTCCCCTAGGAGATGAAATGGTCGTGAGGAGTGGGTGAGTTCCGATTGTAAATTTCCTTCAAATAAGACGGATCGAGCTTCGTTTATTGTTGGAACGTGGGGGGATTTTCCCTGTTTCAGTACTCCTCATAATACCTTCCCGATTGAATTTTTAAAAGATCACAGTTTCATCAGAGGATAAATTCAACGAACTTGTAAATGTGTTGAACTTTTTTAATGAAGGTTGAAGGTGAAATTATTTTCAAGATTAATTCTGTATTTTTCGAGATCTCATCCAATTGCTGTAATAATCGGCTAACTTTTTTAACTTGCTTACCTTTTTTTATCTTCCACTCCGTTTGTGAAACTCTACGTCATGCTAGTTTTCATGATCATGTTAGCATAATGACTTATAATGAGGATTCTTCTTCAAAGGATTTTTGGATGGTTTCATTACTTAAGATTGAAGGTTTTTTACATAATTATCCCATATCTGCTAGAATATCTGATAGTCGTTCTATTGTGAAATTTCAGTGATTCGAGATTTCTATTTTCCCCATTTTACATGATAGTTACTTTCACCAGTTGCAAATGATTCAGCAGTCACCTGTCATTATCCGCTTATATAAGATAATGAATACTAAGGGCGTTTTTGAAGGGAGAGATGTCGGAATTTGACAGAAGGCAAAAACCCACTTTTAAAAAAAAAACTTAAACTGCGCAACGAACATGATTTTTCCTACACTCCTTCATTAGCGTGGGCTAGGACAGTTCTTATACCGTCAGAATAGGACTAAAGGAGCAGTAGGCTTAGAAAAGTGTGTTAAGAACGGTTTTTCTCCCTAAAAAAGCCATATTAGTGCCGTTGACATAGTTTTAAATACGGTCTTCTCTCCTTTTGTGCGAAATATGTGTTATATGCATACCGTCTCCGTTTTCCCTTTCCTTAAGTTCTCTTATTATCTCCGTCCGAGAAAGTATTGTGAAGTCTTAAAAGCGTTTTTAAACCATCCGGCTTCGCTTGTTGCTAATTCAGTTATACCTTTGCTCTTGCGTAGGGTATGTGCATACTTAAGGTGTGCCTTTTCACTGAAAAACTTGCAAACAATTTTAACAACAATTTACCATTTCTGCATAACTTGATGGAGCGTTCACTCGAGAATTACAGCCATGAAATCAACGTAAAATTTATTACGCTAGAAAATCCAAAAACATTTGTAAATTAATAGAAGTTCAAATTTCTTATCATCACCGTGTGTGATCAGATACGATGATTGGTTTAAACAAAGTCTTTACACTTAAGCTATTGTTACCTGCCAATCTAGTCGAGCCCTCAAAATTCATTGAGTCTACACTTTCCATTGACCACTATCGTACTTAAGGATGCATAAACTTGCAAACGATAATTAACCTGAAGATCCGTTTGGCAGGTGTTGCTAGAGTACACCCGTTACTCAGGGCAAAGGTGTTAAGGAATAAAAACAAGTCGGCTGAACATCCTTTATCCTCTTCGATACGATGAGCTTGAGGGAAAGAACAGCTCCTTTTGCTCCTTTATAAATCTAATTTTAAAATGGTCCAAGCTTAAATATTCTTCCACTCTCTTCTTAATTCTTCAGAATATTACCTTTTCAATAGTCTAGGATCTTTAGACTAATTTCTCTTAAGTTTTCACAGGTTTATGCCCTTTTTTGTTTTATACATGAATAATGATAGTATATGTCTTTTACATCGGTATTTCTAATCTCAAATTCAAGGTATATGTAAAATGTTGCGTGAATATTTTTTTCTGACGTGACTGTACGTTGCAGCGCGCTCTCATTGTGTAGGCTCAGTGATAAGGAATCTGACCTTCAACGTGCTCCGAATGCCAATCGCCTGCGATCATTGGTTCAGGCTAGATCTTATTTTTAGTGGATCCCCTGTCGAGTGACTCGGTGCAAGCGCAAAATGCAGTCAACGATTGAACAGCGGTATATCGTCATATTTTGTGTATGGACTAGGAAAATTGGGTACAGGGACATTGGGCGTGATTTGAAAGTGTTCAAGGGTGAAAATATGTCACAAATTGCCGTTTTTAGGTGGCACAAGTTCTTCTAAAATGGCTGAGAGAGTGTGGAAGACGAGCCTCGGGCTGGACGACAGACGACAACGTGCAACGTGTGCGTAAAGTGCTGAATCCAGACGGTCGGTTAAGTGTGCGCAAGATCGCAGATCTTATTGGCATTGATAAGATGACAGTGCACACCATTATCACTGAAAATTTAGCGATGCGAAAGATCTGCGCTGAGCTCGCCCCGAAGGTCTTGACGGACGATCGAAAGCAGAGTCGAGTATCTGCTTACAAAGACCTTTTTTCTTTAGAAAGACCTTTTTCATCTTTAGAAAGATTTTTTTGCATAAGCCCATAATTTACCATTAGCATATAAATAAAATCTACGAAAATAGTGTTTAATTAAAATACTTCTTTTCCAAGTAATTCACTACCAACACAAATTCGCCGAATGATGGCAATTGGAACATGTTTTTAATTAGATTGCATATGGAGTTTTCTTATACCGCGGTTCTGCTTAATAATTTTCACGCATTGACAATATTTAGAATGCATGATTAAAAATTGTGTTTCTAGCAATTCATATTAATTTTATTTACTGATAGCTCTTTTTGCAAAATGAGGATATTTAATTTGTAAATATACGGAAGGGTATCTAATTATGGACAAGGTCATTAAACTTATATTTTAACGTCATCGATATTTTTTCGAGTTCATTTCTTTACTAAAGAGGGAAATAAATAAGGAATAACTTTATTACTAGTAGGCGCGCTATTTTAATGAACTTGTAGGAATGAATGCTATGTATACGTGTGAATCAAAATATCCAACGTCATTTTTTATATCTGTTGCTTCCCAAAACTTTTATACACCCTTTCTGCGTGCTGAATGATCTAGTCACCCCTATAAGTGTAATTCTATTGCTTAGTAGTTTTCCTGAGTTTTTATGGCAAACTTTCATTACTATTAGGACCCTAAGAAATTAATTACTTCATAAATCTAAAAAACGAGGCCAGGATTGCAGTAGTAATTCATTGGAGCATTTAGGGACACCCTTAGTTTTTTTCTTATCCGTACGGAGAAAATAAGAGAGTATATATTACTGTTATCGTCTAGTTTTTCTCCCTCTAACATTTCATTTCAGATGTGCATATTACTTTTACATTGTGTGAAGGCACTAAGAAGCTTTCGTAATGCTCGGTTTCGATTATCATCTCATAAATCACTCTGTCAATAAAGCACGGGACGATTAATCTAAAAGTATGAAAGTGGCAAGTAAATTTAGTTTATTTTTCGCATTAACGTTCTTTCATTGGTCTTGAGAATGCCCGAGTTAGGAAATCTTTTAAACATCTTAGTTCACAAAACTCCTTCCCATGATCCTTCATTTCAAAATTCTTCTCAATAAAGATAGTACTTTTATAATTTAGTAGGCCATAGTAGGTTTTTCAGCATAAACACATTTTAAATTACTAAACCAACCAAAAATGTAAGCGAGTTATTGTTTCTTCCTGATGGCCTTCCCATTTACCGATATGTAAATATATATTGCTTCACATATTCGTTGTTGTATTTGTAGTATCCACCCACAACATTTATAAATGTCCGACTTAAACTCTGATATCGATTGTATCCCTTTTACATGGCATTCCCATTTACAAAATAAATTAGCTCTAGTTCATGTAGGTCACGACATTGCACCCTTCAATAATGAGAAAAACAAATTTGCACTTTTTCACTGTGGAACAGTGCAAATTTGTTTTTCTCATAATGGCGAACTGCCACTACACCTCGCCTGAATCTGTTTAATATACCCTTCAATGCTTTGGCATCACACTTCGCGGAGTACGTAGAACATATCCAATGCTTCAAGTAGCATGTGCTCGTGATAATGGAAAAAGGCATGCATGTCGAGAGTGTTGTATTTATTGAAGAGTCTTAATGACTTATAAAAATATTTTATTTATAACTTACGCCTAAGATTTACATGTAGCATTTCATGCCTACTCTGGTTATGAGTAAAAGCAAATAAGAGTTTTTTTTAATTACCGGATAGAATTGTTGACTGATTTCAGGTGTCCTGGTAAACAATCAGATAGAAGTCATGATTTTGAAGTTCCTCCAAAGCCAAAAGTTATGCGCAATCATTTTGGGCAACCTCTAAATGCAATAAAAATCTCAAAATGTTGCGAGCTTAATTTCCTAATTCCGCTAACGGCTGTGTGTGTATACCTTATGAAGCATATGCACTTGGTTAGGGAAGCGAATAAAGTCGAAGAATCGATCGACTCTCGGTGGTATTCATCACCAACAACCTCCACCACCCTCGATTCATCGCCACCGCCTCAACCCCCCAAAAAAACTTCCATTTATTCGTGCGACCCCCTCCTGCTCCATAATCCTTGCCCAGGATTTCCCTTTTTTTTGGGAAGGGATAAATAAGGGGTGGGGAGTTAGGATAAGGGGGAGATGGGTGAGTCTCGGTGGGTGAATATATGAGTGTGTGCGTTTCGGGTGTGTGACTGTAGAATGGGGGAGGGGAGTGAAAGTGGCGTGGGGATATGGAATAGGGTATCGCGAGGTTCGGGAAGGGCGGGGTTGGGATCGATGAGCGGGTGTATATTTCCGAGGAGGGAGGATGGGACGACAGACACCCCCTCCCCATCCTCACCCCTCCGCACCGCCGGTAATGGAGGTCTGGATCGAGGGCGGTTGGTGGCTGGGAAGGCGCGTGGGTGGGTCTCAGGAGTGACGACTTAAGCCGCTTGAGGTGTTGTAAGGTCGCTTGTGTTGCTAGCACCGGGGGATTTCGGATTTCGCTCGAGGCGAGCGAAGCCGGATTTTGGGAAGGGGCGGGCTAAGGCGGGGATGCCCGAAAGGCTGGGGAGAGCGGTGCCAGAGATTTTCCGTCCTCTTTCCGGAGACTCGACATGACATTCAGCAGTGGTGGACGTGGATGTTTTGCGTGGTAGTTGATGAGTGCAGGAAAATATTCATGGATTTCGAATTTCACCTCACTGCCAAAGTTGTTGCTTTGAAAGAGCTCAAGAGTATTTATTTGGGAGTGAATTTGGAAAGTGAAAATAAGGAGAGGAAAGAGCAACGCTCGGGTGTTATGATTACATCTGATACTGCGCTTTTAAGAAATGATATAAAACATGCCTGAGGTATCTTTCGAAATTTACTCTGGGAGTACTCACTCTTACCTCATGTCATTGGGTAAACGTAAAAGCATCTATTATGCCATGCTCTAGTATCTTCCTCGTTGTAAAAGTGCTAATTTGTCACAGTAAATAAATCAATTCAACTGTATTTTTATCGTGTCCTTGAGAAAACCAAAAATTTTATTTTTGGATTCAAATAATAATGGTTATTACCTTTCAGAATTCATACAATAGTGATTATGAGTAGTTATCATTGTTCCCGCCAGCATAGCTCTAGGGTCATCAGAAGTCAGAAGACCTTCTAACACGCCAAGGTGGTAATACATGTGGAGGGGATACATTAATTAGATAGTTAAAAATGGTTTCAAGTCGTAACCGGGTTTTTCCATTTGACATGATAATACATTGATTTCGTAGATAAATGACATTATTAGCTCTGCTTTCTATCGTCACCGATGGTTTTTCTATCATCATCAGTCGATGTTTCTGTTGAGACACCTACTGCAATAGTAGTAGTAGTAGTTTTAGGGTCGGTGGTCGACGGCTGAGGTCATTTGCGCCGCTAAGGATTAATGAGGAAGAAGGAAGAGTGGAGAGAAACCTACTACGAATATTGTTCTTCGCAATTAGCATAAGACTAAGTAAGCTCCGTTTTGTACATACATTGTCATGGAATGAAATAAAATTCGATTGTTAAAAAATTAGAGAAAAAAATGTTTACTTTATCCTAAGAGGATTATTCAGATTTGAAATTTAACTTAAATTCAAGGGCCTATCAAAGACGGCCAATGTTGTTTCGAATGTATTCCATGCTTTACCCAGTTTATTTAATGTTGCCTCCGAGTGATCTGAGAATAGCATGTTTTTGTTTAAGGAGCCAACTATTATCGTGGTAGCTTGGTTTACACTTGGTGGCGAACAGAATCGGAACTTGGCTTTTGCAGGTAAGACTAAACCAGATAGGAATAGTTTTTCTATCGGGTTTATTTCAATTAAAATGCCCTTATTTACAATTATTAGGAATAAAAATTCAATTTAACCACCGTCGTGCTACGTTTTTAGTGTCCAATATTATGGACTGGTTTCATTTAAGTTTTCGCAAGTCACATTTTTTGATCAACTCGTATTCTATAGTTTATTGATCATGAAAAACCGTCATTTCCATGTGTGTATGTGAATACATATATATATATATATATATATATATATATATATATATATATATATATAGTAATCTACCGATTAAGGTATGTTCAGGATAGACACAAGTACCAAATAAATACTTGGCCACTCAACCTAACGTAATCCAACATCCTACTCTAAAACAAGTTCCTCGTCACCTCTGTATACTTACTTCCTCCCTTCATACCATTCAGCATCCCTATCCTATTCCTGTTCTTTCCTTGTTTGCTTAACGTTCTCCTCTCTATCACAGCCTTTAATATCCCATTGCTGATCGAGCAATATGCATTACATCTGTTTTTCCTTCCTCTTCACGATTTTCCCCAACAATCCCCTCTCTTCGCCAACCATGCCAAGTACTTCCTTATCTGTATTCCTTTCGGTCCACTTCACCTTCTTCAGCCTTTTTCACACCCACATTTCAAAAGCCTCCATTCTATGTCTATTATCCTGCTTCCGTGGCCACGCTGTCCATTAATACGCTCCATATCAAAGTTTTTACAAGTCTTTTCTTAACATCCTTGCTCAGCATCCCTATCATCAACTCCCTCCTCCTTGTGAAAGACTCTGCCTAACGCAATTCTTCTCCTTACGCCCCAACTACTTTGACCGTGTTGAAACTGTTCTACCTGCTCTAGTTTTTGCCCTCTTATTTTAATGTTTATCTTAGCTTTTTTCCTTCTAGAAAATCGCATAAACTTTGTTTTATTAATATTGATTTTCATCCCATACCTGCCGCACTGAATTTCCAATTCACTCAGCAATGCTTGCAACCACTTGCTGACTGACAAATTAAAGCTTGGCCATCAGCAAACCTAACTGATTTTACGAATTCCATAACCACTTTCATTCCTACTTCCAGTTCTTCCCATGCGTCTGTAATCATTTCCTCTGCATACAGGTTGAACAGCAACGGTGATAATGGGCAACCCTGCCTTACACCTCTTCCTAACACTGCCCATCCGGACTCCCCGTTCCCCACCCGCACCTATGCAGTCTGACACATGTACAGGTTGCGGAGTAGCCTCCTTTCCCTCCAATCTATCCCTATTTTCTGCAATATACTCATTAGTTTTCCCCAATTCACTCTATCAAACACTTTTTCAAAAGCTACGAAACAGGCAAATACCTCCTGGTTGTATTCTATATTCCTCTCGATTAATAATCTCATTACTGCAATGGCATCACGCGTACCTCTCCCCTTCCTAAACCCAAACTGATCATCCCCTAAGTAAACATTTGCCCTACTCTCTATCCTTTTGTTTATGATCCTGAGAACAACTTTAGCTGCGAGGTATATCAAACTTATTGCCCTGTATTCCTATATCGTGAGCCTTTATCTTTTTCGGAATAGGAACTAAAACTGATGTCACAAAGCCTTCCGGCCAGATTCCTTCCTCATAGATACTACGAATCAGATATATATATACATATATATATATATATATATATATATATATATATATATATATATATATATATATACATACATATATATACATGGAAATAGAAATAAGGAGCACATATAAAGGACGTACACAGGAGAAGTCTGGAAGGCGAAAACGAACGGATCACAAGCGCAAATATATTTCCTTGACCGGGACGTGTACACCTGATCTTTCGACTTGCCGCACCGATGCTCTAACCACTTTACCTATACCCTAACGACTTGGCCGATTCTCAAACCACTTGAGCTATTGAGGAAACATAAATTACACTGAAATCTGCGGGGGATTTATCAACCAAGTGCCCCGATTCTTTGGCCAATATATTGGTTTTGAGAGCTGTGTTATTCACCATAGGAAGACGACACAGGAGGAAAGGACAGTAGGATAGCAACAATACACCAAAAAGAATAGGAACAATGTGTTTTGTGGCTCGAATATCCATAAGAAAGAGAATCATGCCAAATACACATTCAAACACGAAAACCCACCATCTGGAGATAAACCATTGAGCCATAAATAGCTTACATTGATTCATTAAATTATCTATTTAAAGCGAAGCGTATTGATTTTTTTGAAAAATCATCGAAAACCTTAGGTCCGTTTTTTAATAAAATTCGCTAAAATTTCTCATTTAATAGTATAGGAATAATAATATAGATTCACCTGAATCAAATCAACTAGCATAACCCGATTTTTATGAATCGCTCTCGTACACGATAAAAATATGCTAATATTTACTTTAATTGTAAGATTTCAATGTATAGATGAAAACACCGTAAATTTGAGATATTCGTGGAAAGGTTTCTAGACGAGGAGATGAAGAGTATTTAAATTTCACTATTTAAGTCTTAGACAAATTTCAACAAGATTCGAGTCTTCCTGATTCTATCCTTTTACACCATAATATTTTAGAAAAAAAATTAGTTGTATTAATTTTAACGCTTTAAGAAGGAGATTTTATTAGATTAATTATTGAATTTCAACTTATCAAATCTGTTTCACGGAGTTTACCTTAATAGAATTCTACCGAGAGTAATTTCCTTGATATAATTTTTCCTAATTTTTAAATTTTTCACTTTCAACTCTGAATATTTTATATTTTACCCGCTTTTACAGTAATTGTGAGTGCATGGCTGCACCCCATGTAATCATAATATAAAATTAGCATCTCTCCTTGTGGGCGCGAAAGAAATGAAGCAGTGCCAATAGAATCATCGGAATGATGTTTTTCAAGATTTGACGAGAAACTAATGATCTTGCCCTGAAAACAATAACAAAGCAAAGAGAGAAACAGATCCACAATTTGTAAACACTGATGGCGGCTGAGTCGTCCTCTGTACAAAATGAAACCACCTCGCGTCAAAATGAAAGCACCTCGCTCGGTGTCCTCGAAAGGACGTTGCAATTGACAGCGAAGAATATATTCATGGGAGCATTTGGCGGGAAAGGGATGTCGCAGAACGGGGTGTTCTGCAGTCGTGAGTGGGGGTCGTGTTTGTGTTAGTGTTAGACCAAGGGGGAGGTTGAATGTCGCCTCGGCCACATTATGGGTGCGCGGCCGCGGGACTTAATGATTCCGGTCCCCCTTCTCCGCCACCTTTCCTTTTCCCCCAGCACTCGCGCTTTCACGATGCCACGCAAATCACGAACTCCTCTCCCCTTCTATCTCTTCACTTCCTCCCTGACGACGTCCTCCCTGCGCGGTAGGATCTGTCCTCTCCTACTCCTCTCTCTCTCTCACTTTCTCAATTTTAATACCGCTACCAGAGAAGGCGCCATATGGTGGCCTTCCGTTCATGCTATCGCTCTGTTTCCGTCTTCCCCTCTCGCCCTCGCTCTTCCCTGTCGCATTGTTTCATGCTTCCAGTAATGTCTGCAGTATGAAACTCTAGTCCCGTGAAACCCATGTTGGAAGGGTTACAAAATTACTCCCTAATTCCCTCCGGTGTGTCTGCTACGTAGCGTTGGTTTTGAAACACTTCTCTGTTTCCTTTTCTGTAAGGAAACGTACGAGGTAACTCATAGATTTATTCATTTAACAATTTTTTCCAGATATCCACTTTTTTAAAGTAATATACATACCTCCTAAAAGTGCTAAAAAATTATTTTCTTTGCGGTGCGCAGTTTTTCCATCGACTTTATCTCTTCTTGCCCTCAATATTTTGACTTTTTTAAGGTAATATCTTAGATAATCATTCCGTTACTTAATTTAATTTTTGCTAATTTTTGTTAATTTTTGTGTAATTTATATATTTCATATTGTATAATTATAAATGCAGAGGATTTGCGATGCCTGGTAATCCATTCCTACAATATTTGGAGCTCTCAGGAGTTATAGCGCCTGAATAATCCTGGAATACGGAGCAAACTTTTGTCGAACTTCTCAAAAGTAATCTGAAATGTATTCATTGTGGTAGCTGGCACTCCAAACTACACACACCATAAGTCTTAAACCTTCTAAATAAGACAGCGCAGATGAAAATCATGTAAAATGGCATTGCGCCCACCAATAACCAACAGTTTCAATCCTAACGTAACCTTTATCATGCGGTATTGAGGTCACATACTGATGATCCCTCTTCACCCTAATACTTGTACACCAACCTTGTCACTACTAAAGAAAAGTCTGAAGGGGTCGTCTGAAAAATACGGAGATAATATTTTTGGTCTCCAGACGGTTAAGGTGAGCCTTGTGAGCCCATGGGAATCCGATAAGCTATTTTTGACTGTCCATTCGGTTTCCCCAGAGCCTAGCCACTAGATTTCACAGAACACCCATGCCCGAAGCGTGACTAGAACTCGGAACCTTTGGTTTAATAGGTGCGCGCATTACCCTGTAGACTAACCCAGACGGTTTTCTCCATTCATGTTCTAAATATTCGTCTCCAGGAAAATTTTCATAGTTCACTGCGAATTGTAAAATTTTGCTTAAACATTAGAAATATTTTTTTAATAAATTCGAAACATTACAGAGGGAATTAAAGAGGAAACCTGGAAGAGAAAGATCAGGATTCTAACTGGGTAAGAAGTTAATGATATTAATATGCAAATGTAAGGAATGAAGTGACCGGCTGAGAGTTGTACAGTGCGGGTAGTCGCAGTAATCCAGAAATTTGGGTTAATAACTACCTGAAGAACTGAGATTAAGATAATCGGCCAAACTTAGTATAACCACGTGTTCGGTGGGATACGGAGAACTGCTGAGCTGGAACAGTGTATTCGCGGCGCAACGTAATACACTTTCATGTTTGGAAATAGTACTTTTGAATGAGCAATTGTCATCAGATTAACCCATCCTTAAAAGAAGAATCCAATCCCTCCCTCGAATTATTTCCCCGACTATTTTATGGCAATATACAATTATAACGTAATATTAAATAGAAAAAGATAGGCGGTTGCTGAAATAGCTAAAAGCTGCATTTTTGGCAGAGATTCTCCCCATTATTTCCGTTAAGTAAAGATATATTAACTGAAGTTAGAAGGGTGTACCTATCGACTTCTCAAAGCGTTGACATGTATTCCATCTTAGGGAATAGAATGACATAAATACGACAGGCTGTGATAAATATGCGAAGAATTGTTTTAAGCTGTGTGGATGCTGTTGAAATCTATGGTACTCAAACTTTATTTTGATTTATGAATCAGAAATCAATTTTCCTATCCTGTCATCAAATATCCCAAGGAGATCAAGGAGTCTGAAAAAATAGGAAGATAATTTGGCTCGCCTAAACCCAAAATATCATTTATTATGATAGATGTCGGTTAGTTATTCGTATTTATAGAAAAGTATTACTATCCTTGCTGATTTCGAGTTTACTGTCATAATCTCCCTGCCTTGACTAGGCAGAAAATAAGCATGAGGTCTCTCACAGGAAAACGTAGCTCAAGGATCATGTGGCATGTGGTAGCCCAAACGGAGATTTACGCTATGCATCAGAAGACTTACTTTCTTCTGTTTGAGGGATCCATGAGCGCTACTTTCTTACAAAACATTCCTTCAATACGATTTGTTTCCTTGTCATTTCTAAAAGTGCTACGAAATGCAATTCCTTTGGAAAATATAGTAGTAGAAAATGTTAGCATTTGGTAATAAATGAAAGCCCTTTGCAGCTTCCACATGAATATTTATTTGGCACAATCATGGTATCGTTGCAAGGCAACATTTTCAGGTGACAAGAAGCAATACGGACCAAGTTTACTTTATATAAATCACCGGAGGGTAAATTGCGCTCATTTATTGTAAAAGACTTCCAACAAGCCACGCCTGAGACAGTGTCTTATTGCCTGTTAGGATTTGGAATTATTTTAAGGGCACTTGGGCTGGTGAATTTTTCCAATTCGTTTGGTAAGGATAAAATGTCAACTAGTTGATCCTATTCAAGACTTAATGCTCTGTTTGAAAAAAAACTGCTAAATAAAATGCTAGCCATTTTGTGAGATTGCACTAAAAAATCAAGCATGTTACTGGTCAACGTCTTACGTAACCCCTTCCCAGTTTCACTTCAAGGAAAAGAGGCAGAGTATTAAAACAATTGGTAATTTTAAAAGAAAGTAGTTCTATATAATATGTAAACGTTGTGTTTAATAATTCAACAAAATCCCGATAATTTCAAAATATCTCGTCTTTGTGTTTAAAAATTTCAACATTCAACTTTCAAAAGAAATTCGAGAAAATAAAGGTGCACCATATCATTTATTATTTCTTTCCCCTTTGAATTCGGTTCAGCAGGTTTGATAAAACAGCTTTGCAAATGAATTTAAGCCGAAGTTGTTTCTTGCCAGGCTTTCATTAGATTAGAGCTCTTCCAATCGAGAACTCAAGCCCTATGAAACGTATGTTTTAGTGCTCTGTGTAAAGATTATACACATTCACACACATATACACACATACCTCTTTGCCAAATCGAGGCCGAAGTGAAAAGCTTGAACTTTGAATTTCTGCTTAATAGTGTTACGCAATGAAAGATTATAAGACTATTAACCCGTAGCATTAGGCATAGTTGAATTTAAATCCCTGTGCAACAATCGAGGGGTGGTATTTCGTCGGAAATCGGTGGAACTCGATTCATTTTAGCTGCAGTCCTTTATTAGCCATGCGTCAACATATCTCAAGGTTTAATTTACAAAATTTAATTGATTCTGTATTCATCTAAATCTATATTGTCCCCTTCAAAGTAATCCCCATCGACTGCAACACACTTATGCCAGCGCTTGATCCAATCCTCGAAACATTTTTTATATTCGGTTTTCGGTATGTCCATCAGTGCTTCCTGCGATTTTTCCATTACTTCCTCTCGGCTGCTAAAACGCGTTCCCCGTAATGGTTTTTTAACTCGATTGAACAGAAAGAAGTCACAGGGAGCCAAATCAGGTGAATTCGGTGGCTGTTGGATGGTATTTGTTGCATTTTTCGTCAAAAAATTACGAATAATGATAGCACTGTGCGACGGTGCGTTATCATGGTGCAAAATCCACGAGTTTTCTGCCCACATGTCTGGTCTCTTTCGGCGAATTGCTTCACGCAAACGTCTCATAACGCCCAAATAATACTCTTTGTTTACTGTCTGGCCTTCTGGCAAAAATTCATGATGCACTACACCGTTGTAATCCATGAAAACCGTCAGCATTGCCTTCTTTTTTGACTGAAAACGACGTGGTTTTTTTGGTCTCGGCTCATTTGGTGAACGCCATTCACTTGCCTGATGTCTGGATTGCGTGTCGTACTCATAAACCCACGTCTCGTCTCCAGTAATGATCCTTTTGATGAATGTGGGATCGGATTCAGCCTCGCAAATCATGTCTTTTGCGACGTCAACACGGTCTCTTTTTTGCATGAAATTGAGGTCTTTTGGCACCAACTTTGCTGCTACACGACGGATACCCAAATCATTAACCACAATGTCTTGGGCGGATCCATAGGCAATGTTCAAGTCCTCCGCTATTTCTCTGATGGTTAATTTGCGGTTATTGACCAACATTTCTTTTACTTTATCAATTTTTTCACCGACTTTCGATGTCGATGGTCTGCCACTGCGTTCATCATGTTCGATTGACTCACGACCACTTCTGAACCGCTCGTGCCACTGGTAAACGACCGTTTTTTTTAGAGAATCGTTGCCGAAACACTTTTCCAACATTTCCAACGTCCGTGCGCCACTAAATCCGTTTTTTACGCAAAATTTAATACAAGTTCGTTGTTGCAAATTTAAATCCATTTCTGAAATTGTAAAAAATCGCCAACACACACAGAGATAGATGTACTCTTGGCTACGTAACTTTTGCAAATGTCAAGTTATGACACTAAGATTTAAAGGGAATATCAACAACAGATGTACCAATTTAACAAAAAAAACAGAACTCAAATCGGAACGATGGGAGCGCCACACGGTGGTTATTCCGGGAACATTTTGATCAAAGTAGTATGTTGCTATTTGTCATTATATTTGAATTACACCAGTTTTATTATGGAATGGGATGACGTCATGCAACTTTCCTATTTCAGATTCCAAAACCAGGAAAAAGTGATATGATAATTATGATTAATATATGCTGCGCAAAATGAAAGGCAGAGAGCTGAAGAGAGACGATCGCAGAGGGAAGGATTTAGAAATTTCGCTCCGAGATAAAAACCGCGGAAGCGTATTGCGAAAGTTATTAAAACTGTCAATATTCTATTGAACTCAATGACTCAAAAATCTAGTACATATAAACCCGTACACGTTCACATTATTAATAGGTAATCTACCGGTTAGGGTAGGTTTTTGGATGGACGTAATTACTAATTAAATAATTTGTGGCCCCTAGCAAAACACAACATCCTTCTCTACATCCGGTCTCTCTTCAGCTCTGAGTACTTTCTTCCTCCCTTCATCCCGTCCAATATCCCTATCCTGTTCCTTCCCTTTCCTCGTTTGCCTAACATTCTCCCCTCAATTACAGTCTTTAACATCCCGCTGCCGGTCAATACCCCCTTCAGCCACTTTTCCTGCCTCCATAGGATTGCTCACAACAAACCCCTCTCTTCGCCCACCATACCAAGTACTTCCTCGTTTGTTTTCTTCTCTGTCCATTTCACTTTCTCCATTCTTCTCCACATCCACATTTCAAAAGCCTCCAGTCTACGTCTATCCTCCTGCTTCAATGAGCACGTTTCCGCGCCGTACATAGCTACGCTCCAAATTAAAGTTTTTAAAAGGGATTCGCACGTTTTCTTGTAGATGACTCATTTTCTTGCTCCCATCGGAGGAGGAATGGCTCCTACGCTCTGCTTAAGTTGTTAACACACATGCTACTGCTTTTACATTGAAAATATTTCCTTTCCCAAATGATTTATTTATAAATCATTTAAGAATACTCTTCTTTTATTCCAATTTGTATAGTAGAAAGCAAGCATTCTACGTTCAAAAATTCTAAGTTTGTAAGACTTCCCGCCAAAACTATTAAGAAGGCTAAAAATGTAAGGTAATTTTAATGCATTTCTCAGATATCGAATGGTGTAGTGTATTTTTTAAGTAAAATTTTGTACCCATCGCAAATATTGAATGAAAGTTTATTCTTGTGGCAAAAACCGTAATGTGAGCATTTAGGAAAATGCGATCCTGCATCCAGCTTAAATTTATAAACGTTCACTCACAAACATGACTTTATTTCGGCAATGAAGCCATCATAACCAAAAATAATTAATTATATGCTTTTCACTGACAGACTAACCATGCTATTGAAATAAATATTTAAGATTTTTTCAAAATTATTCCAGAGGAATTTACAAGTTAAAAATTCGGTACTTACTTTCTAAATTACACGCGGGGCTTATACGATTCTTAAATTTATCTTCTCGGATATGCACTATATTATATTTGGCGTTTATCTGTCACAGTGACTTTTTTACAGTGCGATTTCATTATATCCTTCGATGCATAAATAAGTCGCTTCTTCAAAGTTTAAGGCGACAATTTCCCGGCTTCTTGGATGTCCCTTGCTTGGAATTGGATTCCTTATGGTCGTATTTAATAAGAATTTTTGACGCTTCCCTTGGTGTTTGGAACGATTCCAGGGTCGAGCTGACTTTACGCTCCTTGGCTTCCGGCCATTTCGCACGCCTCCGTGGGACTCTACTAGACTTTTATGAATTACGAATTATTTAAACAGTTAACCCCTTCACTCAGCTGCATCCGCCCTTCTGTCAACCAAGTCCCAATATCTTCGTCCGGCGAACCATTTCCACACGAATAGACGGTGGCGGTATTACTTACTACCCTTTCACTGAGAGAATCTGTGAGCTCACATTAAATGTTTATCATCTGCTAATCTGTAGGCAGTATCAGGTTGTCCACCCGCGTGAAAGCAGAGGACGTATCGCGTGAAAGAGAGTTAATGCACTACGCCTATTTAAAACTCTTATTGAGTCTTGGATGAGATGAGTGATGTTTGGTATGCGATCCTCTTCCTTCCTCATGCCGTGACCACCACGTTGGTATTGGGAAAGTTGATGCACTATTTTCAATGACTTCTACTTTGCTTATTTTTGAGGAGTCATTCGCTCGGTATGAAACGGAGGGATGATTTCCTATTTTTTTACATTTGTGTGTATTCACGGTATTTAAAAATTTACTGGTCATCAGAGTCAATCCTTGTTTCCAAACCCGGTTTCCTTATTGAAACCTCGGTTAAATATCAGGGGTTAGGTAAGATATTTTTCTTCTCTTCTCTTTCAGATTTCAAAATCTCACAACCTATCATTCTTTTCACTAACTTGTCAGTTATATTTGACTACTCCCTTTTAGCTTTCTCCTTTTTCTGCCACTTCTACGTCAGTATTTCTGTCTACCCATCACATTATCACTTCCTTCATACCTGAATTTCAAGAGTCAATGGTCCAAATTTATCCTCATCCCTCGATCTATAGATTTAGGAGCAATTTTTCAATTAATTAAATGCCAAATTATTCATTAACATTTTCAGTACTTCATGCAAATAGTCCTCTTCATCAAATCTCCGTCCTCGTAAACTCATCATAATGGGGCTACACCATTTTTACTCCCAACGACGTTAGTACTTTACGAAGATTTTTTCCGAAATGCTTGAGCCCTTTTTACTCCTCTGATTAATGCTATTCAAGCTCATCGTTTGGCTATGCCTTCATAATTCTTGAGTTGAAGAATATATCTTCCATATTCTTGTCTTATAAATTATACCTGCAATGTCTTCAAAAAATGCGTAATTTCTCCTGCAGTACTCAACTGTTTTTTTACCGATAGTAGTTGATGTTCCTAAATCATAATTCTGTCGTATCCCTCTTCATTCACTATTTTCTTCCATTTCCGTCGAACATTGCCCGTTCGTCTTTTTAAAACACTCAATTTTTTCCTCTAGTTGATTATAAAACAATTATGAAATTTGCGAATATGAAATTGATTTATGAAATTTCAAAACAAATATGAGTAAATACTATTTTTCAAAGAGAACTATTTTTGAATGCATCCAATTGTAGGAGTTATAAGAATAAAGCAGCCACTGGGTGATAATAAACTTTATTGGTCAATGATTATTATAATATTGTGCTTCAAAAGTATTGTTCTGCATGTGATGTAAGTAAGAAGTTGTATTACAAAAGTGAATGATGTGTTAACGGTGGGTGATTTTTAACGGTACATGAAGTTTAAGAGTGCGTGATTATGGATCGAAGTGTGGCGATGGACGGTGCGTTGTATTTATGTTGTGACCTAGCCCTTGTGTGATAGTAAAGGTGCGGTTGGTAAAATTTAAGTTTCGTTGTATATAAAAGCATTTCGTCTCGCCTCTATGCTTTTTTTGTATGCATGAATGTGTATTGTAAGATGACTGTTGCGATAGTTGTCCTTACGATCTGCCATTGCCTAATTGAAACGAGATTTAGATAATAATAAACACCATTGCCTCCTTACTCTCTTGACTCCTTTTCAACTGGTGCGAGCGAACTGCAGAAAAAAATGTTTACTATGCTTTCATCTCTCTATCTTATGACATTTTCTCACTCATCGGTTTTATATCAACTCAAACATTTCCCGACTCCGCATCCGGTCCTGCGATTACCCTAAGTTACGTATTGTATATCTCCTCTCCGCTCTGAATTATTCTCTATCTAAAACTTACAACCACGTACTTTTTAACCGTACTTTGCATTCTCCTAAAACATCAATACTTTACTGTCTCCATTTCCTGATTAAACTTTTGGAAATTGTTTTTCCTTACAATCCAACAGAATCCAATCTGCGTATTGCAAGGGGTTCGGTTCTCTTCAGAAAGCTCCTGTTGCGACCGTTGCCTGAGCCGAGCATGGATTTTATCCGATGACAACTACGGGGGCATTGCCTCTTCCGTTGGTGGATAAATAACCCATCATTATCATATTGTTTTCTATCTTCATGGTTTATTGAAAAAATATTTGAAATGCTTTCCTATCGCCTCCATATTGTTTTAATTAGACGCTATCATGGAACGGGATTTAACTTCTTTTATCCGCTTCGTTGATTCACAAAAGCTGCTTAGATTACTGATATTCCAGCTCCTAACCTACGATCTATGTGCTAGATGATCCCGATAGTCGAAATCACCATTGATCAGCCAGTACATGGTGTGTGCTCCACAGTTATATGACTCGTTTTCGTCGTCAAGTTCCAATGATTCTCACTCATTTTGAATTTACACCAATACACCAAGTCTCTGCCGTTTAGAATAGTTTAAAAGTTACGTGTCTTTCCTGCTTTTCATCAAGAGCGCAAAATTTAGTATCTTTCTGCTTTGCATACACATGACATGACATAACCGATTTTTAAGATTTGGCAACCAACCATTCGTTAAAGGCATATATGGAGAAATCACATATATATTTCCCATGGGATGATTCTCATCTCCTGTACGGGTAATTCTCATCCTGTATGTTGCTCCGATCAACAAATCAATTTTTTGGTGCGAATGTGTCAAGCGTAAATATCATATTCAAATTAACACACGTGGGCAGGAATGTAAAAAAGGGCTTAGGATTCCGGTGCCAAATAATTTGTTACGCACTGGGCCAAACAGGCTAACAATATCAATTTCTTGGAAAGTATTACTATCAAACCATTTTGGTTTCTCCCAGTCGAATAATTATTCGCAAAAATTGTAGAAAGTGAAACTATCGCTAATTTAGTTTAGATTTAATTCTAGAATTATTTACTCCTTTGAGTCTCTAAGGCGCATTAACAATCGTTTCCGTTCGGCCTCTGGCTCTGACTGATGGTTTAATATATGTATAAAAATCTTTTTTTGCCGAGGATTTAGGGAAATTGACTCATACACTTAATTAATTTAGTAAATTGAAACAATAGATCCCCAATTCTTACGCACCTATTGTATTTTCAAGTCATTTTATGAGATATGGTATTCAATTCCATTTTTGTGCTACCATTATATAGTACAGCTAATATTAGTGCAGCGCGTATCCAGTATATTACAGCGCGTATATGTAAATCTTTTCGAACCATCATAAGGGCATCTCGCAAAAGAGTTAAGATATCCATTTTAATTTTGTCAATGAGGGTATACATCTTCTCATCCACCTCCGCAAACCAAATTTGACGTAGTAATCCATTTGAAGATTTCTGTTAAAACTTGCAGCATCTGTCATTAAGTTCTTATCGAATATTGATTTTTCATGCCTGATAAGGATGAAGCAAGAATCTAAATCAGTGTAGTTCAAAAGAGCCACCCTTAGAAGGGGTTCCTTTGGACGTCACTCAAACATTACGGTATCCGTACGTCATTTGTCACTCACAAGGATAATTTATCAACATCACTCACAGCTGTCAGTATTGGAAAACGCTTTCTTCAGCCGGATTTATTTTTCGTTGACACGTTGGTGCGATGTTCTCAGTCATATTTCATAAACCGCCCGGCGGGACTGAATTTTAATGGAAGCAAGTGAATCAAAACGTTCCAAGTAATTCTTCGTAGCCATGGTGATTACCGGAAAATCTATTGTAGTAAGGATTCTGAATATTTTTTTATTTCAGTTTAATGCATATATTTGTGGTGATGAATTGCAAAGAAGCAAACAAGAATTGTTAAACGTTAACTGGTCATATAAATAAAGATTATTTTCCTGGTTATTATAACCTTCAAGGGACATAATTTGAATAATACATCCTCAGTCCTTAGAAATCGCGTAGATGTTCTAAACGAGAATGGGAAAGAATTTCTCGGACTAAACGTCGGAAAAAACGATATAAAAATAATTAAATGGCTGAGAAATTGAAAGATAATGACTGCTAAATTATATGTTCAATTTCGCGCGCGACAAATGTGGTTTTGAAAATTATCAACAAATGTTGAATAACAGGTAAATTGAGTACTGATTTGAAGATGGAAAGCGTTATGAAATTGCAGTAGTGAGGACATTAATGGAAATAAATATGGAAAATATGTATTATTATTTTGAAACGAATGAAATGAATATGGAATATGTTATTATTTTTTCCATCTTGAATTTCTAGCAGACATTTGGAGAGCGATGAAAGTATTGTGAGCAGAAAATCCTGAGGGTGCTCACTTTCTAATAATTTTGAACGAACTTGTAATGAACAAGGGGAGTATAAAGAGTGACGGAAATTTTTCAATTTCACATAGTGCATACTGTACGTCATAGTACACCATGAGTTCTAACTACAAAATCAAACGATCAATAAGAGTACTACTTACTAGTTTAACGCTGTTTGCATGAAGGAATACGAAAACACGCCTGTGTATGTGGCGTAACAATCATGGCTTTTATACCTCGAGATAATAAACCTGCCCACGCTGCTCGATACTTGTTCCAAATGTTTGGGCTAAACAGCGCGGTAGTGATATCCCAGCCACCATATTCGCCAGACATGGCCGCATGTGACTTTTTTCAGTTCCCAAGAATAAAATGAGCCTTAAAGGGCCGTCGTTTTATAAGCATACGTACCAACGCAAGCAAGATTACCAACGCAACGCTAGGTTACAAATTTCGAGTTCCAGAAGTGTTTCGAGGATTGGAAAAAGCGCTGGCATAACTGTACAATATCTAATGGGTACTATATATTTAGGAGATAACATTGATATAGACGAATAAATGAAATACTTTCCAAAAAACTCAAATTTCGTTATTTATTCAGCACACCTCGTGCTATAAAATGTTTACCGTAATAATTACGTAAAATCAAAACATAAAGATCGATTCCTTCAAGTTGTTAAATTACCGTTAGCTATTTATATTAAGATACTATTTTCATTTTTAAAAGTATATTATCTTATACACGCATTGTGTATTTCTTATGAAGTTTTTTTGAGGAATAATCTTGGTCTAATCATCTCAGAAAATTTAAACCAAGAATAAATAAAAATGCGAATTGATCAACTCGTTTTCTTTGCTATGTAGAGGTAGTCTCAGGACAGTCTCGGAAATCGAATGGGCAGTAGTCACTACCTATGAAGCAATAACATAACTTTCGCTCCGCTCTCCTAGTTTATGCGAATTGTCATTATGTTAGCCGCTGTCTATCGACCGGAATTCTACTGCAGCTATGTTGTCTCACCGAAGATTTTGTGAGATCAAGGAAAACCATCTCAAGTGTAAAGTTTCCTTGATACTTAATCGGCGGGGCTGTTTTGTGCTAGTAATATCATTGGGGCGTTTTTTTACTTCCCGCACGTCCATGCATGAAATCCAAAACAAGTCTTCATTGCAGGGTACGAATGTGGAATAAGATACAATGACGTCATATCGATAAACCTGCGTTTTGTACCAGCATTCATAAATATCTAGGACAGAAACTTCCGAGGAAATAAAGGCGTGGAAGGGATAAAACTCCCCGAGGAGAATCGGAAAACTTCAAGGGAATACGAAGCTGTTTTATTACTTTCTTTCCTTCACAGCATCCACCGACTCCTCTGGCTTGCCTTTTTAACGGTACATCAGGAGGCAAGCGGTGCAAGAAGGTTCGCATTTTCGAGGCAAATCATCCTCTCGCCTGGAATTCTCCCCACCTAAAAGCTCGCATATCGCACTTTTTTTTATTCCGTTCTCTCTGTCTCTTCCGCGTTGTGTTCCACGGGTCGGAGAAAGGTTCGCTGGGAGGTCAGCACCTTTCACACTCGCCCTCTGCCCTCTTGACCACTTCAAGCGGGCGGTCGTTCATCGACCCCGAGTTCTATGGGCAAGGCATAAATGGCAATAGTAGTAAGTGACATCAAAAGCAAGAGTTAACTCACTCGAACCGAAGGTGCTAAAAGTATGTACCGCTAAGCGTCGAAGTCCTAACGATGCGAAATAAAGAAACGGGAGTTTAACAAGCGCATTACATTTATTTATTAAATAATGAACAGATAAAGATATGAGATCAATCAAATTTAACTGTATACTTCTTAGTTAGACATTCTTTACCTGAACCAAAATGGGAAATATTAGAGCCCTGCTTTAGTATCCAGCTTGGAAGTCCAGCTTTAATCCAGGGGCAATTTTGTTTTGCTCATTATAAATTGAAAAATCAGAACGTAATGTTATATCTATATCTCAAAGTTTCCAAACTAATTTACCAGCAGTGTAGGAGGCATAGAATATCACGGCATTGTTTAGAAAAATTTGCGCCGAATACTAAAACCTGCATACCTGAGATATCTTTAATTTTTCTAGAGATAGAGAAGACATCTGAAAAATGAACAATAATTAGGAGATAGTAAATACTAAAATGGGAACTACAGGGCTTACTTTCATGATTCAATTTCTATAAAATCTATTCTCTTCACACTCATGAGAATCTTATAAATATGGGTTAGCTTCATCTAAAAAAAATTGTTTTGTTTGATCTGAGTTCAAATGACAATTTTTCCACACAAAGGGGTACAATTAGGGGATCAATCAGCTGCAAAGTCAAGCTAACAAAATCTCCAAATAGCGAGAAAATTTAGCAGTTTTTTTGACCGGGCAGTTTAATTCATTTGCATTTATATCGCCCTAAAGAATATATTTACTTATGATATGATAGATTTTATAAACGCTAGAATACTACCCTGCCAGCAAGTACGGTATCTTTGCTGACTGGGGTTAAGTTTTTAAAAATGCTTGAGTCCCGTTTTTTCATTATCTTTAAATGATTTAAATTATTGCAAAAGCGTAATTTCCTAATGTCGAACTTTTTTAAATTTACATTATTGGTAATTGAGGAAACATTGATTTCCATGCTTTTTTCAAATTTCCAGTCCGATTTCGACGTTACGGAGACGTTTTCAAGGTAACATTACCTGGATAATGTTGCTTTGAAGCCAAAAGATCGGAAAACCAGAAGTGTAACAATTACAAAATGTTTATTTAACGCCGAATTTTCACAGACTCCATATGATTTTTGTGAAGAAATTCACATAAAAATATTGTTTTTCTAAATAATAAAACCTACAGGTTCTTACCGGACAATATCGTATATGCATAGTCATGATTCATTAAGATTCATCTCAGGGTTTGAGAAGCTATATAAAAGCATCTTTCTTATTTCCGGAACATTTTATGGACATTATTACCTTAAAGTAGTGAAATGTTTACTGTACACTACCAAAATCTTATTTTTCGTATTTTTACTACTTGGGAATCATTGCACTCATAATAAGTTGCTCTACATTGTCTTGGAAACTAGTATAAGTCTTCAATATTCTTTCACGAAGAATTTGCAAAGCCTTTCGTCCATTTGGAATGGAGGGTAACGGCTTTCATATTTTATAAGGCAACTCATTATTTCCTTTGGATCTCACAATCCCCTTTAGGTTACTTGTCTTTCTCGCAATTTCTTCGGTCTGCTACTTCCTACCGTCCTTCTTACATTATCGCGGTATGTTACAATTATCCACTATTGAAGGACCTGAAAAAGGAAAGCCATCATCGATGAATCATTTACCCGACTTTAATATAATCTTTATTTCAGTACCTAAAAAATGATAGGTTAAAATTTTCACCTATCTCATTTTGGCAAAATAAATAGACGTCGAGTGTAAAATTTACAGGCGTATGTACCATAATTTACCTCCGGTATTTATAATTTACCGCACAGACATTAATTTACCTTTCTAGATTCCTCCTAATGTGCTTTTGATTTTTTCTAGCACAGCAATAGTTAATTTTAGTACGCGGGTCTTTGGTTTTTCAAGGCTTACAGGTATTTTAGTGAATCAGGACGGAAGAGAGCAAAAATCATTTCCCACCCGGGAGGAAACTGAGTTTTAGCGCCGCCACTCCCATGGACATAAGAATGCCGGCAGTGGCGCCCTTTCCGTGTTATTAGACGAGGCCCCGTATCTTGACGTTTAATTTTCAGCGATTCGAAAAATTGCTTCTCTCTCCCAAGGATCGCTCCGAGTCCTTCGCGGCGGGATGGAAGCCTACTTACTCTCTCTGAAAGCATGTCCTTTTAAGCGTTCTTCTCTGCCGACAGCTTGTATTCCGAGAATGGGCTCTCAAATGCATGCACACCGAGGAAACATTACGGAGATGACTTGCTATGGTGGTCGAAATAAATAGCCTTCGTTCACTCCGCCTCATGCAGTCTGCTCATTATTTGCTTGAGAGGAGTCTTACTTCGCTTTGCGTCCATCTCAGGGTAAATTAAAAGACGTACCTTTATATGATGACGTCCATGATTTGTAAAGGTCGAATGATTTTTTTATTCGCCTTTGTAATGTTTAAATCAGTTTTTGTATTCCCACTTTTTGAAATTTTGTGGGAAACTGTCACGCGTTCTATAGATTTCATATATTTACATAGATGTTAATAAAGGCAGAATACTTAACGCAAGTGGTACCGTAGTTTTTCGTTTTTTGTACGCAAACCTTGAATAGGAGGCCCCTTTTTCAATAATTAACATGTCGCCGTCCTATATTACCATATTATTTAATTGCGGAAACAAATAAATAAATAAATATATGTATATATATATATATATATATATATATATATAACGATGCACGGAAAAACTCACACGAGCGGCACAATAATGGGACGGCACAGTAAAACACAAATAAAATAGCAACATTTAAAGGGACACTCACACGGTAAATTGTTCGAGCTTTCGGCCCTCTCAGAGACCTTCTTCAAGTGAGACTGTATATATATATATATATATATATATATATATATATATATATATATATATATATACACACACACATATATACATTAACCGAATTTTGAATACTGATAATAATGTGGTATTATTTTTATAGTTTTATACTTTCTTGTTAAATATGATGATTCATGTAATGTGTATATTTCATTCGTTTGCTCCTTTTTCTGAGTTGCTTCAATATTAAGGTAAATTGAAAGTTATTTTATTGTTTCAAATGCTATGAATTTATTTCCACTAAATGTTAGAATTTGCATAGGTAGAATAACTGATTTCAAGTGTGTTTCTAACAGATTTTAAAATGGCATATTATTATTTGAATAATATGAAAACATTGAAAAATTACATAAATTAATATGACATTTTAATGCTAAAATTATTTACTGGATAGAAAGAAATATATGACCATTTCGGATAGAATTTAGAGGTAAATTTTACGATTAGAATTAATAATCTGAATTCCACTTTATGGGGGTTGGGGTGCAGATTTTTGACGGGAAAATCTGAGGGTTATTGAGATCCTGGCCAGAGCTTCCGACTATGACACAAAGTGAAATCATTTCCTACGCCTAATAGTTCATGTCAGGTGATGGTTGACTGTTTCGATGAAATGAAGCTCTTCGATTATCTAATACAACAGTCTCTGTGATACTCTCATCTTTCCGCATGGACTGCAATGTTGGTTTGGAAGTGCTACTATTTTAGTAATTAACGGACTTAACAGAAGATAGAAATTTCCGAAATAAAGGCAGACTGATGATGGCTCCATTCCCCCAAATTAATTATCGATATCGATTGCTGATAACTTAATAGAGGTTGATTCCCATCGATTCCAATCGACGTCACCGATAGTCGATATAAGGATAAACCCTCCAATTTTTCGTGCCCCAAAAACTGGAAGCCTCCTCTTCGCTGAGGGAACGAGGAAATTCCTCGAAGGAAAATCTCCTTTCCGTAACACGTCCACACGATAAGTAATCCGTTTGCCATTCCTCATTCGGGACACAGCACCTCGCCACCTTAAATGATCGTTTTGGGCGAGAGATTACCTCCACGAGGTTCGGGCCTTTCTGGTTGGCGAAAATGTTCATTCCCTCCAATATTCACGTCCATGCCAATGCGTCGCCGTCTTTCGTCCCCCCCTTCCGGTTCCGGCGCCGTCACCCAATCTAGAAACTCCTCCTCCCATCCCCCTTCACTCCCTCACATTATAACCCTTCTTCCGTGGTTAAGGAAGGCGAACGATCAACATTTCGCTCCGTACCCCGTTGCTCTTCTCTTTCACCTCCTCGCAGTCTTCTCCTTACTCCTAAGTTTCTTCTCACCGCCACCACCACTCCGGATCTCGCACGTCCGGAAGAACACCCCTCCTTCTTACTTCCCTTATCGCCCTTCTCTCATCTTTTATGCGCCGGGAAATGACGGGCGGTGGAGTGGGAAGAGTTGGTCGGGACCAGGGAAGACCTCGCTAAAATATGGTAAAGACCACATTTTCGGATCCTCAACTAGGTGGCACTCTCTCGGTTAATTGGAACCTCTATAACGCTCCTTCAGCACAAATCTTTACCTAATATTTGAAGCCAAAGGGTGTGCCTACATGGGGAATTATGACCAGTGATGTCGAAATTAAAGTTTACCTTGGTGTGTATTATGAGAAATGGAACCCATCGCCAATGCAAATTTCTATGAGGGTGTTTCGACGAGCACTTTTCTTAAAACTTGGCGGCTAGGTTAGCAAAATGTTCGTATTATTACTTGATTTTCCGGGTCATTTTATCTCACATCAGTGCCAATAATGTAATTTACTTGGTATTGGCAAACGTTTTTCCTGTGCCGAGAATTGAACCCTGAGACCCATCCTCATTTCCAATGCAATTTGGTAGATTGACTAATAGGGAGTAAGTTAAATGTATTTTCGCCGATGATGCGACTATGGGATGGAATAGCCACAGAAATAATACTATTCTTTGTATGACTCAATTATCTCGAGGCTTAAAGGAATTGTGGGTGTAGAAAAAGTAAAAGTATAATATATATCATATCAATCGCGTAAATGACCGCCAATGCACATTCTAATTTTAAGAGTTGGTTTTTATCATATAGACAAACGTAACGAGCCAGTTAAATAAGATAGCATAGAGAAAAGAGTGTCATGTATCTCCTTCTCTGGAATCATGTATATTGTTTGTCCATTTGCATTGGTGGATTCCTTCGATATTTCTGGAATTTAGCTTCATACCATGCCACCAGGTTCTGAATATAATAATGTAATGACGATTGTTTTTTAAATGATCAAACCATTATTCCTTGCCTCTTATCCATTTAAAAATTTATAGGGAATACTAAGCGAAACATTGTATTTTTTCTGATTTAATTTATCATTCTAATGCTTTAATAGTGCGGAATTTCATGATTCCCAGTTGGTTTCTTGAAAAATCATCCTAAGATTCTCCTGGAAAGTATTATAGGAACAATGCAACAATTTCAGAGAGTAAAAATCATTCGCCTTGACTGGGATTCGAACCGGATCCCTCGATATCCGGCCTAGTGCTTTAGCCAGGCTAGTTGTCTCTTGCACAACGAGATTTTGCGGTATTATGGTTCGAATCCCAATCAATGCGGCCTCTCCCGCTGTTTCTTGGAATTTATTGTAGAAACGTTTTTATAAACATACGTATGTCACATTACTTGTAAAACCGACGCCTAGACTGACATGTGACTGAAAGGAAGTGGCGTTCAATACCCCATGTGAGTTCATCGGAATCAAAAAAAATGGATGCTGTTGTTATCAAAATGGAGAACAATTTAAAACATGTTGGACGCTATTGACTGATAATTCCATTAAGTAATCTGAAAACCTTTTCGGGAATGCTGATATGGGCAAAAGATTTGCATGCTGTAATATGCACGAAACATTTTCCGATTTAATTGCAATGTGTTCGATACAAACTTGCGATTTTTATATTAAACGCTTGGTAAAGTCACATAATAAACAGAAAATTACCATTTTAAAAACGCACACTACTTCTGCTTACTCTGTGATGAGGTCATTTTTCGTGGGACCTAAATTATGTAGTTGATAACTTCATATGCATGCACCTAAAATAAAAGTCATCCTTATGATTTCCTTTTTCCGCTATGCCAAAGATTTTGGAACCATAATGCTGTATTTTATTTTTAATACGTGCATGAGGAGTTAACATAAAATAATTAACTGCAGATAAAAGTTTGCAGTCCGTCGCAACTCGAGAGTCAGTAAATGAGTCAATACTCCCAATGCCTTTCGATTTATCCTTTAACTTTTATTTATTTTTTAACGGGATCCGCTATACTAATTTCCTTTTTTGTTAACACTTATCTCACACTACATATCAACACATTTACCAGGACCACCAACAACCTTGCTTTAATGGTTTCTTCTACCTTTAGATTATTTCATATTCACGGTTAGGTTACCAGGGTATTGCTTTGACTTTATGACAAAATCGATGTCAGTGCTGTTTGCAGTACTGCAGGAGGTTATTTGAAAGGTAATTTGACGTTACAGCTTAACCAGGCCATACGTGGACTCCAACCCTTGGATTAAACCGTAACTCATTGTCGGCACTCGGGGACTTGAGAGAGGTCAACCGATGCGTCACTAGAGCAAACTGTTGCAGTGCGGCATTCGAAATACCATGGTAAAAATTGGTGACACGAGTGTATACCGGGATCAGCTACGCAAACAGTCCTTCAATATTGGAAATTTCCACATGTTATCGAATGCATTTCTTATGATTTTCAACAATCAAGCAATCAACTCACCTTTCCAACAGCAGATCGGCGTCGAACGGGGAGTTTCCATGAGATCACCTCATTGGAAAGGTTAATCGGCGAAAATCTTTCATTAAATCTGACCAGATATTCTCATGAGCTCTAATCCTCCAAACATTCTTTATTACTACATAAAAATAACGGAGAATAGAGTTCACATCATACAACTATGACATGATTATGAATAAAGTCAGTTTTAACTGTTTTCATCTAATATTGTTTTTGCACCCAATTTTATTGCATCAACCTGAGTTATAATGCATGAGCAAAAGCCTTAAAAAATGTCCATCACTTTGATATCAATTAATTGAAATTGCAATTTTTATCGTCATCGCTGAGTCACAATTAATATACCTAACTCATGGGAAATGTCATAAAGTTCTATTTTAAGGGAAAAATTAAACTAGTGTGCTCCAGACGGTTTCAGTCCAATTGTAGGCTTCTTAACCACACTATATTATAGTGGGGATTTTTGTAGATAAGCCTCTTTCAAGGCCAGTTTGACGAGAAGTACGCAGAAGTGGAACCTGCAGCGCCATGCTGAAACTCATCATTCTATCCGCTGCTCGTAGAATGGTCGACGGGTAATTACTCTTTTACTTTTGCGGCAAAGTAACGGAATGTAAGAGGCTGAAACTATTTCGTATTTGATGCTATCGTTTCGTACATTTACCAAGATGAGTACTAATCCAGGGGATTTGCCGTTCAAGCCTCCCGTCTCGTTAAAGCCCAGCATCATTTGGCCTTGAGCCATTTGACATTTAGCATTGAGGTCAAAGCATTCCATCCTTCTATTGTTTTTTACGATCCAAGACAACCTTTCCTCTTTTTCTTCCGGATTTTTCGACGGATTGCTGAAAAGAACATCTCTTTGAATGTTCCTTCATTTTATACCCTAACACCCATCCATGAGGATAAGTCAAACCTAATGGATAACGTGGAGTGAGTCATTGACCTCGGTGAAAGTTAACAAGGGTTGTCAGTTCTACCACCCTCGTTTCTGACATGTCACTAATTTAACTCAATATCGCATTTTGTGAATTAAAATGCGTTTTGACTCACTAGGGTTTCGTGGTCCTATCGGTGTACCTGTTGCAAGATTAGTATAGTTGCTACGTTAAAAACCCGTTTTGGCACTATAAATGTAACACCGGCAAAAATATATGCTGGTGGCATCCTTTTGTAAAAATGAAAATTGACATAGACATAAAATATGATACAATTTTTTATTCATAAATTTCGGCACAAATAATGCCTAATTTTAATTTGATTGAATCGTCCAAGTAGAGTCTTGAACCATCGTTTGAATTAAACACATACTTTATCTAAATACCCGACCGAACATTACTAACCTAGATAATGTGCTCAGCTATTATCGCAACGCATATTTGAAGCATCGTCTAGGACAGAGGTTGTACCCTCAAATAAAAATGATGGGATATGCAGGGTCTGAATATTTTTCAAATTAATGCGCTTATCCCTGATTTTTCTAATTATTCATATGTTTCTATTTTTATACTTATAACCGGACCGTGTTTTGTTTTAGCTCACTCTACGGTGCATGTTATTCACTCTGGACCTGTGCATTGAATCCTTTACTCACATGAGGTTTGCATTTTCGCGCTTTCAACAGTCTTGATATGTATTTCTTACATATTTCTTGCATGTTGCTTTCATGGTTGATGAGTCCTCCTAAAGTCTGTCCGAGATCTAACGTTTCGGGGTATCCTTTTCTTTCGGATACCCATTCTATGCCTAAGGCTTTGGAGAGGGTGTGGCGGCAGATTAATGTCTTGTCCTTCCTTAAACAGTCTTCAATTTGTGATCGTCAAAGGGTCAATTTTTTATGCAAATGATGCCTCTCGTTATGCCACTCTTTACCTTAGTAGTTAGTGGTTAACTAATTCCAATACATAAAGCAAAAATGTTTACCTATGATTCCATAAAATACTACAAAACAGAGATGATTCTACTTGAAGAACTTCTGAAATTAATATTCTCATTGTGTTTATTTCGAAATGGAAAGGAATAGAATTGATTAAATACAATGAAGTTAATATGATCGACTATTTTTGACGAAAATAATGCCTAAAAGCTTTAAATCGAGTTGAAGACGTCAAAATGCTGAATTTCATTCCTATTTTAACTGAAGTACGCTCAGTTTATCATTAAAATGGCTCATTGATAATTTGAACCTTGCCGGTAGGTTGAATTTTAATGGTCATCGTCTCTCTACGGTTGACCTTCCAAACCACTGATTAATTTTAGTGAATGAGAAAATAGATGCGGAGAAGCGTGTTGGTATGAATTTTATTAGTACACCTAAGACTCAAGCATGACTACTTTTCCGTAATCGCGGCAATGAACTCTCGGCTTCTGCGGGATGGCCTTTCCTTTCAAGGCGAGAGCTTATTTGAATCGCCCAGTCGAGGATTTGGGCCTAAAGTGACTTGGGTCGAGGCAAGGAGGCAAGACCTAAGTCATTTATTCTCCGGAGCGTCCTTTATTGAGACCCGCATTTTTATGAGGCACTCTTGCTAGTGGTTCCTGCGCCCATGAATTTATCTGCCTTTCGCGAATATCCGTCACGTGCAGAGCACTGGAGAATGCTATCTACCTAATGCATGAAAAGCGAATGCATATATACGAGTGGCGTATATATATCACGTGGCGTTCTTCAATGCGCATATTTTTTCTCACAACTTTTATGAAAGTATTTAACAATAGTATTTCTTAGTTAATCATCGCTGAGCATTTTTACGTTATAAAAATGGTGTACCTTGTCAATTCTATTTTGTGTATTTATTTGATTTATTCTTCAAATAAGGTATCCGAAAGCAAATACTTATAATGGCTATCAGTTATTAGTAACTTATTTTAACACCTCTCCATGACAGCCGCTGCTTAAATATCGCCTGTTCTCCGTCTATCACAAGTATTTCATTCTGAAACCAGTGTAATAGATGCATAATTAATGCATCATTTCAAAGATGTGTTTATTTTCTTACAACTTATATCAAAGCTGAACCAACGAGGTTTTATTCTAATCAACTTTGTTGCAAATTTAAAAGTGTTTGCTAATTTATTCTCTTCCGAGAAATTATACGAATGCACAAAGGTGCGGCAATAGGTACAACTTCCTGATGTTGAACTTCTTCTTTATAGTGCTAAGAAAGAAGTTTTATTTTCATGTGTGCTTGTTTCACAGTTATATTTTAATTTGAATTGTTTCCAGAGAAAAAAAGTTGCTTTGCAATAAATGCAAAGTGCGTTCAAGTTGAAAAATGTCTCCATTTTTTCTAGAGAATGAAAAAAGTTGAAAAATGCAGTTGAGCTTAAAATTCGCGAGCACTCATTATAAATAGTAGACAGATGTTCCGTATGATTCAGATTCTGTAGAGCAGCCGTTAGAATCAGAAGGGTTTTCAATATATAAAAAGGCGTCGTTAAGTAAACAAGAGCAGAGAGAAATCATATGTATTTCCCATTTTCGAGGTTTCAATGCACTCTGAATTCATTTTCAATTGAGTGATACATGATGATGGTTTATGAACGAGAAAATTTTGTCTTTCCCCGAGTGTGATAGTTCAAAAAATCCTAATATCGTGTGGCTATGACCTCAAAAATCCCAGGCTAAGGGCCATCCTCAATTTTCTATTGGGCAAACAGAACCTCTACAGAAGTATTACCTCCGGTCAAAAAAATCATTGCATTTACGGGAAATATGTTAACGTATTCATGTTAACTTGACAAACAAAAATTAGGAGATCTTGGAACATTGATGCTCATCGTAAATTGAATTGTATCGCAAGATAGAATACCATTGTCACCATTTGTAACCCGCTCTAAGTAGGATTGGTTCCAGATTTCCAAGATCTCCTGTTCTCTTGTCTCGTGATGACCTTTCCCTCATATGCCCTTTCAAAGGCGTCACATAGGTAGGCCTTCTCTTAATTTAACTTTGGTCTCCTTGAATTGTTTTATCATTTCGATACGTTTTCCTTTGTCCAATGAAGAAAATGATACTAAATGAACGCATTTTTTTGAGGAGTGTGCTACATACATTTAGGAGTTCTTTTCAATGAATCAATATATGAGATTACTGTAATTGAGCCCAATAAAGTAATGGTTTGAGTGTTAACATTAGTGTTGCTTCAAATGGATTCCTTGAATCAACGGTGAGGTTCAAGCTCTTCAGTCTACTCAATCGATAGCCTACTTAGAATACGACCTCGCCTTAAGCCAGGTCTCACAACTCAAGCTTGAGTTATATTTCCTTAATTCGATGAATGGGAATAATCGGATAATTAAGTTTATCCTTTAAAGGCATTCTGCTTTGTCGAGCCCAATAGGCAGATCAAAGATTATCGTGTTATTTCCGCGCAATGCACAGAATGATAGCCACTTGGCCCAATGGCCAGGAAATATTGGTATATCTGAATATAAATCATGACTAAAAAATTTAACTAAGGCTGAAAGCCTTGTTGAGACATTCGTCCTTCCGTTTTTTGGAACTCCCCTTTCCATATTCACGATGCATCATATTAATGAGGGTTATATCCCATAAAATTGCGGTTGGTTCTAGACAAAGAATTTTCAAGCACGTTTTTCTGGTAATGTGATGCTTGATGTCTCCCAGAGAGATATTTATTGTACGTTGAAGGGTTTCCAATGAATCTAAACACTCCTAACAGTTTTTAATGGTGGTTTAAAGTACTAGTGTCTCGATTGACATGCAATCTTTCACATAAAGTCTTAACTGTGTACTTCTTATTTCAATTGCTAATGCTAAATCGCGGAATGCTTCAATGCTCTGCCATTTTTTATTCATTTTATATTACATATGCATTTTAAAGTATGCACGACTTTACAAATACTGAATGGGTGATCTTAAATTGTGTAAATGGAGAGAAGATTATAATTGAAGGTTCGGGTAAAGGAGTAGGCGATTCAATGTGCATGTATCCCTTTCTCACTGGTTACCACGCGCAGATTTACTGAGTAATGCTGACGAAGAGACAATAGTTGTTATTTTTCGTACGTAACATAAGAGAAAGATTAATTATCTTGGTTGGTCTACCTCTCGTGACGAATGCTAAATTATTATTGAGAATGCTATAACCGCTCTTTAAGCAAAACACGGGCTTCGTTAAAACCAGAGCATTTGAAGTAAACGATTGAAACGAAAGATAATATTATATTGTATAGTATTTCTGCTTAGGTATTAATGTGGCAAGTGAAAAGTTATGGCTTGTCATATTAAACTTATGTGATATATAGCAGCAAATGTTTCCTATGCTAAAATTTATCACAATAGAGCTATTCTTAATCATGACCAAATATTTATTTTTCTCTCTTCGAGTTTTATCTACCGGACCACTTTCAGAGGAAATCATTTTATGCACTTTTGCAGTAATATCTGGGGTAGCGGCACATTTTGGCTTATCAATACGTGTATCATTATCTAAGCTCTATCAACCAAACTTAAACTCGATTGTTCACCTTGCTACCACTGAATGGGAAGGAGCAGAGTCCTCCAGAGTGTTCTGAAAGTCGGCATGAATTTCCTTTTTTTGCATACCTTTCTTCACGAAGTATTTAATCACTGTTCGAATCACAATATTCCCAAAGCACTCACGCGTTACATATTAAACTCATCAAGGATTACCTATTACTACGCGGGAAACTCGTACTAGCGCTGGCATCTGGTGGTGATTCTGAGAACATTTCAATCTACCCTCGTATTTCCAAATAGCACACACGAGAAGAATTCGTTCCCACATTTTAAACCTAGAAATTTTGGTTCTCCTATTATTCCATCGAATATTATCAAATACATACTTTATATCAAGAGAGTTTTTTTAGCTTTCATAAAATATAAATCTGGATAGAAAATATGCCCTTTCTATTGAAGGACTGCTTTAGCGTGGCACTGATGATAAATTTAAACGTCTCAAAATCAATGTAAGGTGGGATTAAGAATTTTTATTTTCAATCTTACAGTAAAGAGAACACGATTTAATTTTATGTTATGAAATGCACCAAACTCCTTTAAAATTAGCAAGTGGAAGAAATAAATATTCAGGTAATGGAGTGCCCTATATAAGCTCGACCGTAAATGACCAGAGGCTTATATAACTTTCGTTACAATGAATAGGTAGATTAAGGTAGGTCGTTACGCTGCTACTGCCATCAGTCGGAGTTGGGTTTAGTTAGGGACTTAGGTTTTTTCAATCCTACTGAATCTCGTTGAATGCATTGCTTTAACCCGAACAGGTTTTATGATATTTTTTTATTTATCGGGCAATGAGTCACCCGTACCTAAGGCAAAGTTCTCTAATTCCATTGCAAATATGCTATAAATTCAAATTCCAGCGATTCACTCGCCTCGCTTTTGGTACGAATCGACTTGATGCTCGCCTGTAGCGACAAGCGCGCGGCTGTGGCGCTGATTACACTCACCCATTTCCTTTGATCGTTGGGTCACAAACTCCGCAAATGCACGTGAGCCTGTCATCACAGCACACATGTTAGTGTGAAATCACTTAATCACCCGTCCCTGTGGGTCCAAAATCTTAATCATAGCGAGGGCAACGAAATATTGATTTATAAAATCAAAATTGAATTCTCTCTGCAAATAATCCGAGGGACACTATTTATCCTCCAGCGTTTTTAAAATATATGGCACTTTTATGAGTATTAATTTAATAAAATGGAGACTAAATCATTCTGATAATCTCTCTTCCCAATATTCTTACAGGAGACTATGCTCTTGACGTAATTTAAACACTTTTCATCTTTTTAAGTTTCTACGGTATTTTGAGTTTGACCTTTTATAGCATTGAAGAAAATTGATGTGGTTTGAAATCATGTAGAAAAGAAAAGTCCAAAATATTATATGCTTCAGGAAGTTGAATTATACGAGCTTGCTTAGTAGCGTACCATTATAAGTGTTAATAGTCGTTAGTAGCCCGTATTTTCCATATTTTTTACTTCAATTCCATCTACATTAATTATTACTCCATCAGCACTACCAGCATTAAGCCATTCTATGGTCGAGTTGACTTTAAATCGCTATAATATACCTGTATGACTTTTAATGAAATTTTTGAAAATAGCGCCATATTTTATCGGATATAAGTAAGTTTTAAATATATATTTGAGTCTATAAATTAGTTTCCTCCGACAAAATTGGAAATTATTTGATAGATTGTCCTTTATGCATGTCACATAACTTTAATATTCTTATAAAATATCGAAAGAAATTAGAATAGTGCCGAAGTTCCGTGTTTGTACCCATTTCAATAGGGTCCACATTCAAGGTAAAAAATTTTCATATTTCCCAAACTCTGATAATGCTTGATTTTTAATGCATGGATTAAATGTAGTAAAAGCGTTCTGGAGAATTATAATGATTGGGTACATTACGTGTTGAAAACTATAGTTCCATTTAAAACTATTATAACTACTATTCCTTTTATATTGCCATCAAGTGAAAAAGAGAACGTACTTTTCTACAGAATTTAATTTAATTTTGTAGAAAAGTTCTTTTTTTAATTTGATGGATATACGAAACCTGATCCTGTAAGGTTCATCTTACAACCGTCTACAATATGTCAAGAATCAATGGCAGAAATGAAGCGTATTGCTACTCACCAAGAGCAATTCAAAATAGTAAACACGTGCCTCTGTATCAGTTTTGTTACAGGTTCCTGGCACGTGAGCATTCTCACGTTATTCAAAAGTACCACTTGCACTTATTTTGGTTTAGTATGATTATCCATGAAGAGCCACTTCAGATCAATATATTAAAAATACTGCCATCTGTTGTGACATTAGAAAAAAATAAAAAGTACCAGTTAAAGCGTAAAACCGCTTAATTTGTCAGTGATTAAATACCAAACACCAATAATGCTCTCCATCAAATCGATGCTCAACCGCAATGTAATATTTCTGCATTAATTTCTGCATGATTCGTTCTCCATTGACAAAGAGCAAGCATTCCTATTCCGCTATTCTCTTCTTTTGCTAAAGCAGGACTTTTATGTAGAAAGAATAAATAGAAACCTTATGGACCAGAGAACTCGTGAAAGTGAAACGTTAGTAGTATCGATTATTTATTGTATGAAATAGGACTTCAGTAGTCAAGGAGGGGGAATAAACTTGTTATTTTCGTCGCCATTTTTCATCAGTCTATCCGCCATTGTTCTGTTAAAACATTAAATAGCATCGTAATATTTTCACAAAAACACGTATTTTAATCACTTTTCCTAATTCCTTCATCACCTTTACCTATACCACTACTACTATCATAAAAAAAACTAGGGAATATTTTTGTTTTTCTCCTTATATTATTAGGCACGAAGCATAAATACATTATATTCTTTATGCTGAATCTATATTTGCAAAAGGCAAAGTATTAAGGATTAAATTACCTATTAGCCATCTGACTGGTCGTGGAATATTGCATACCAGCATAAATTATACCGTCATAATTATAAAATACGTGTTCAAACATTTAAAAAAGTCCACAGGTCACCTCGAAAAACTGACCATTCATGTATTTAAAATTGGAATTTTTGTATTTAAGTGCACCAAAGTCATAGGAAATAGCGTAATAAAATCTTTAAACTCGCCTATTGAACGTCACGATACCTATTAAACGAAGAAAGAAAAATGTTCCTTTTTGACACAAAGCTCTAAACTCGATGATTTGTCTACGCCGAATTATTTATTGCTGAAAACCGCTGAATAAAACATTATATTGAATTCAATTTTGATTCATGAACTGCTGTATAACACGTCCTTAATCATTAGTAATATTTCGGAAATAACTGAAGATAGGCATAAAATATATGTAACCATATTTTCTATGAAAGTACGGTAAATAACACCGCCTCTAATGACTGAAATCTTTTGGTTTTCCTCCTTTTGTAGTAAATGTAACTTTAATATCTTTCCTATACTTGTTGCCACATTGGGGAGTATTATAAAAAATGCCACCCAAAAATCGGTACCCAAGGAAGGAAGGGGCTGCTGCAACAAACAATGAGTAACGTGGTAAAGAAAAAAAATTAGGTGAATATGGCTAATAGGAGTGCCCATGAGGATGTGGAGAGGACAACGTAGGAGTGGGAGAGAGATGCTGAGCCCTAAGGCCACAGCACATAAACAGACCACGATGGAACGGATCTAAGGGAACAAGAAAGAGATAGGATATCACCGTAAATGATTAAGGTAAAAATATCTAACTTTGGAGTGCATTATTTAGGTATTCTAAATAGGCATAATGGCCTTAAGTGATTAAGCTCAGGGTATTATTTTGTGCGATGATTAACTTGAATCAAATACGCGCGCAGAAAAAAAATTTCTGGCTGTAAGGAATGCTGTCACCATGATTGTGTACCATTAGAAGAATTAAGAGTTCCAACTTTGGAGCGTAATGATAGTTCCACGAATATATATTTTAATAAAATTCGGAACCTGCTCTTGGAGATAAAATCAAGATCGGTTTGTCTATAAACGTTAAGCAACAGGTGAATTAATATTTTTTTACTTTTTATCGCCGGATATTTGAACGTAAAAAATTAATAACTTTGTTCCACTTCATGAGCACTTCACATTATTTTTAATAAGTCAATTGCATTTACGTAAAAATCAATAGCTTCTAATTATTACCATCAAATAAATTGATTTTAATATCTGCTGTTGAATTTCAACGGGTTTTTCGGCTATATAAATATGTTATTTGCAAGAAGCGTATCATTTTTCATGAAGAGAAATATTTCCGGCGATATTTATTCAGGATGATTTGGGTAGTATCCTCGGTCAAACAGGGGCCGGGCCCTCTGGGGAAGTGCATACAAATGTGACCGCACTGTTTTAATTACTAGGATCGACTGTGAAATATCAGTTTGCAATGACTAAAATTCACGTATAAAAAGAGGGCCTCTGGCCAATATTCAGGGTTAGTTGAAACAGTTGCAAAACGCTTGCCGAAAATCAGCTGGGGGGCCAAAATTCAGGAGTGGGTGTCATACTTCAGTACCTTAAATGGTCATTAAAATGTATGTTACGGCGGTAGAAGTGAATTGATGAAATGTAACGATTAGGTAACTCATTTTCGGGACTGGCTAATGTTGCCATGAATGAAATACTATTTTTAACTTTCTATGATAAACATGGCAATGTTGACGCAACGCAGCGAAACTCATTAAGAAATCATATGGTATTTTTCTAACACAAAAGGAAGGGGAACCATCAGATGAGCCTTCTATAAAATGCTGTTTTCAGTTAATTTTTGTTGTATTCCGGCCATCGAGTGAATTCACTCTCAGATTCATCCTAAACATGTTACTTGATTTCCTCTCATTTAGAAAAACTGTATCCACAAATTCAGAACGTGATAAAACTAAACCTAGTGGATGTAGATAAATATATTAAATGAATACTTTCTGCACTGATGTGAAATATGATTTTGCCAAATGAGCAATTTATCGAATCTGGTGCTTCTAATCGTACGTGAGTACACCTAAGAGTAAGGGGGATCATTTTTGTCGTTCTACTATGGGTATTACATATTTCCACATTTTCATCAGAGGTTAGTATTTTTTGCTGTTATCTATTTTCATATCATAAAATAAATTTATTCCTTATTTGAGTTTTGATGACAAGATAAAAAACTGAATTCAAATAATAAACGCTTTCCATTGAATTAATATGGATTGTTACTTATTATAAAGTATGATTTCCTTTCATCGTTTAATAATTGGACGGGCGGAAGATCACGCGACGGACTTATCAGTAGCGTTCATAGCCCTACCGCGGTCGGACAATGTCATTATGATCCCTTATCGTTCGTGGAAAAAATGACATCTTAAATATATTTGTTCTACGCTTAACCTCTCTAATTTTGCTGGCGTCATCTCTCATACCGTAGTACGATGGGAGTAATAATACATTTTCAACATCACCACTAAAGAGGCCTCCTTCCAATTTATTTTAGAGCTTCAATCTGTAATTTAAACTTCACTCCGTGAGTGATTCCCAGCCTAGCTGCTCTAATATTTTGGATACGCTACTATCATAACAACATTTTACAAATCTAGCTCCTCGACGATGCACCCGATCCAATTTGACAATTAATCCAACCTCGTGAGGATCCCATATACTTGCAGCATATTCTAAATGAGGCCTATCTAACGACAGATAACTTAGTATGTCTTTGACCTTTTCATCTCATTTACCCAGCATTCATCTAATAAATCCTAATTTTGTGTTAGCTTGTCCACATATTCCCCGTATGTGTTTAACCGAGGAGAGATCATGAGTGAGGGTTACATCTGGGTATTAAATTGAGTCTACACATACCATTTCGGTGTTCCCAACGCAGTAGGCGTTCGGGTGGGAATTGCTCTATTACCAAACATTTATGACTACGCACTTTTATAAGTTTCATTTTAATTGCCAAGTGTCGCACTATCGTTGTATAGCATTAAGATCATCTGAAAAAGCAGCTCTGTCCTCAGGATCACGGATATCACGGTAAAACACTGCATCCTCGGCAAAAAGTATCTTACTAGAGACTAAGGAGTTAATGCCGTTAACGTAAAGTAGGAATGAAAGAGGGCCGATGCCAAATCCCTGGGGAACACCTGAAGTAACTTCTAGTGCAGGTTATTTGAGCTAACTCCATCTATCACTACTCTTTGAACCCGACCATTCAAAAACTCTTTAATCCTACCCCGAATATTTTTATCAATTTCAAATGCGAGTAGTTTATGATGAAGTACTTTGCCGAAGGCTTTCTTAAAATCTAGAAAAATCGCGCCCACTGTAATATTGCTCTCTCCCGAAGTAAGAATATCGTGAACAAAAAGCGCAAGTTGTTTCTGGAAGGGTCTACCTTTCTGGAAACAGTGCTGTTTTTTTCATTACTAACTCTTGATTTTGGAGGTCTTTCCCGATCGAACTAGTAACCATATGTTCCTTGGATGAAATGGATGTGAGGGAAATAGGTCTGTAATTACTAGATTCCTCCTTGTCTCCGTTTTCAAATATTGGTGTTTCATCGAATTAGAGACAATGTTTAAATGCTGATATCTATAATAATTGATTTAGAAGAACAATAATTACAAATAAAATAAAAAAGCAAAAATTCGCAATTACGTATTTATTTGGTCAAGGTCCCATCGCCATCAACGAATGATGACGCTAATCTTCTGAACACGCACTGAATGAAGTTTAGTTTTCATTGTATTCTCCATGTTTTCCTGGACATCGATTGATAAAAACATATTGTTCTTGAAGACAAGAAGGTGTGTTAATGATGATATCAGGATTAAGTTTTCGGAGCTTTAGTAGGTTTTTGAAAATCCAAAACTTGCTATTCCCCATGGATTCAAAGAATTGCCGAGAAACGATATGCATGGGTTTTCCTAAATTTACAAATTAAATTCCACCAAAAATAGTTTTAAGCAGTCATCACGCTTGCGTCTGTTCCTCTCCGAGGAATCATTTTCGTAGTTGCCGCTGAGTACAGGGAATGTGGTCCCCGCGATTCCGCTTGCAGCCGTAGGTTCATGAGATCGGGTGGCGTAGTTGAAGATGCAGCCAAGACTGGTCGACGGCGGGGCGGGAATCGGAAAATTTTTTGGAGAAAAGCCGAGAGAAACGGAGGATGTATGTGGAGGGTCTTTGGGGTGGAGAGAGGTGAGGAGGAGGTGATAGTCCGGGAGCGTGAGGGAATGTTGCCCGAGGTTCTCTGCAGGAGAGACTGAGATGTGGAGGCCAGGACTCTGCTGAAGCCCCTCCCTTCACCGCGTCGGAGATTTCGGCGTTTTGTTTGGTGTGGGGTGGAGAGAGAGGGTATGAGTTTTGGATAAGAGGATAGGGAGGGTGTCAGGAGTGTGAGCGGAGCGGGGAGGAATAGGAGGGGAGGAGGGAAATAGTGAAATGGGAAGGGAGGTTGGGAAGTTAAATGGTGGGAGGGTTTGAAATAGGTTGGACGTGTGAGGCAGTAAATATCCGAGTCACATAGTACTACCCCCCTTCCCCAACGCCCTCATCCCAGGAAAGAAAATGGTCAAAGTGGTTTATGGAAAATTATCCAGTTTATGAGTCTCGGTCTTGAAAAAGTTGAAAAAAGCCGTTTGCGGCGGAAAAGCTGAGATGTTACATTTAGTATGCTCCGCAGATATCAGTTGCACAAACTCATCACACAAAAAACAGATTTGGCTGCTGGCGGATGATTTAAACACCAACGAATTAAATAAACATGTGTTTCATCATTGACGTCTGCGTTTATTTCGTTTGGTCCCATTTACTCTGAAGTAACTGGAAGGATATGATGCATTTCATTAATCCTAGTGCATTTTCTGATAGTTCAAATCAATTGGAGACGAAATATCGTTAGATGTAATTCAATCTGTTGAAGATTTTTGTGTTGCGCAGTTGATGGCTTAGTAAAGGGGTCGCTTGAGGTTATTTTGAGGTGATTCGGTCGTACTAAATATAAAATGTTAAAAAATAATTTTAGAAAAATAAATTCTTTTCCCAAAAATGTTGGGCTGGATATTTAATTATTCCTGTTACAATCACGTGTAAGAAGTTTTTTGCGCGGTCAAAACTATTGGACTTTAGTTACGAATCAAAAGATGAATACGAATGACTTATATTTGAGAATATGTAATGTTGATCTGCCGGAGTACATATACTTGAAGTAAGATGAGTAGAAATATTCAAGTTGACACCATAGCTTAGGTATGATATATTGATCCTAGATATCATTATATTTTTTATAACTCTTATATATAACATTTGAATATCTACTATCATTTGCTGACCTAGAGTGAATTATTCAAGGGAAAACCAGATTCCTCTGATCGTTGTAATTCTCTCTGCAAATGAGACCACACAATCGTTTTGGAACACTAAGTTTCCATAAATACCTAGCCCCTCTTTTAAAAAGTATGTTGAAATTTAAAGTAATAATAGAATTTCAGTGAAGTTGTTCTTAAACGTTAGCTATCCTAAGCTTTCATTTAATATCGTACTACGTTAAATAGCAAAATGGGACATCACTTTTGGTGGATGAAGTGCAACAGTTTTGAAAATCGTGTACCTAGAATGGACGAGTGTATTTTGAATTAAAACTACTCCGATAATAACGGAAGCATAGATATAAAACACCATGGATTAAACTGTACTATTAAAAGTCGTTATTTCGAGATATGAAACGGAATCCGAAAAATCCCATGTTCATCTGTGCAACGTACTTAACGAATGAGTGAAAAAACTCTGAAAAATCATCGCTTGATTGATGATTGAGAATTTCCGCACAAAATGCAGTCATTTGTTCCTCCTACCACTTCCTCCTCCCTCTTCCTCCGACCTCTGCATAAACCGTGCTCGTTTCTTCCGTTTTGCTTTTCTAATTAATTAACGCGCGCACGACTGCAGCGTTGCCGTCGTTGCAAAGCGGAATTTATTAAATTACGGAGTCGAGCATTTCTGATGAAATATGAATGCAGAAGAGCACGCATTATGCTAATTGGTAAAGTTTATAGCCACAATGATAGTCGGATTATAATTGTGAAGAAGATCGATTGTCCATCGGGTTGTGACGTTAGTGCTGAGTGCTTATCCCCCTTCGGAATTTTTTTCGTGTACCAACCTCATTCTGAGAAATATTACACTTTCTTACTACTTTTTTCGTTTACCCGGCAGCCCATATTATTTTAATACAGCACAAAAATCCTTCATTTTAGTGAAAATAGGAAATGTATTGACTTATAAATATGCTTCATTTAAAGTTATAGGCTTTATAAAGGTGAATTTTATTTTGCATCGGCTTGAATGCATTACATACTAAAGGGAAACTTCTGTTGATCATAATTAAATCGTAATTGGGTACACAAATGATAAATGGTACAATTATATTTGCCTGATTTTATACGCCGTTCAGTCGATAAATTCAACAAACTTCTCGCGCTTACTAACTTCCAAGTGGGTGGCAAATAGTTCAAAATGTTTTGACTCTGTTCGTTTTCAGAATCGCCACAGGGAAGTTACATTTAGATTTTAATAGACCGTAATTCAACAACGTCAGAAGTTTAAACAGTAGATGTGACCTTTGTTATATATACACTTTTCGACGTTATGTATCGATGATTGTTTCCGTTTAAAATAATAGTTTCCAGATCACTCTTCATTCCCTTTGATAAGCAGGTCTAGTAATGCTAATTTTTCGTCCTTAAAATGTTCGACGCTCAGTACTTCAAATGAGGATTAGTTTCAGGATTTTAGAATGCTCTATAGAGTTTTTACTCCTCCGTCCGTGTTGACAGAGCATTCGATCTCCCACCCCTGACACTGACACCACCAGCATTCGTGATTCTATTTCGGCCCCTGATAACGTGGGCGTCTAATAATGTCGTGCACTCTTGACACGCGCGCTCACACCTTTCTTTTCTCGTTTTCCTGCTCCCACGTCATATATAAAACATCACACGCGTGGAGGACGAGGGAGAACCGCCATTTATGAAACCCGAGAACACTCGGCGATGGAGTGCGAGGCTGAATAAAATTTCGTACGGATTTATTTAAAAACTACGCGCATGAGATTTTCACTCGTTCCGCGAGAGGGTCCTTTGGAAAATTTAGGGCTCCGACGGTGGTTGTACGTTGAGTTTCCCCCCCCCTCTTTGCACACACTCAACCCGACATCATAACCTTTCTCCCTGAATTCCATCTTCTCCGTATCCTCCCCCGCCGCTCCCTGTTCATTCGCTCGAAGTGAAGTGCGCATAGTGCACGGCGTGGGACACGTTTAGGAAACTCGGAAAATCGGGATTTTATTCCACCCCCTGGGATCTGCAGCTCCCTGCGCCATCCGGCCTCTCGCATAGCTCCACTCCCTCTCTTCTCTTGGGGAAACCACTGGCCTTCAAGCGCAGTGCATCAACCGGAATAGCAGGTCCAACGTACGTAGAGCTTAACTCTTATTTTCCCATACATTCACCTGAGCTTTCTCTACTACATGTAAATCCCCGCCTCTCACGTACTTTATTATAAATCGTGTTTGCTCATTCTCTTCGATTTATAATCACATTATGCTATTTTATTTCGCGCCTTTCTTTCCGCGTTCTCTTTCCCATTTTGGGGTCATATGCACTCGTAAAACTATTAACCACCGTTGAATATCTCTTTTCTTAAATTTTTTCATTGCCCATAGGTGTCACCAAAGTACTATTATTCTTTTGTCACGAGTGAAATTACATGGTATAGCTACGCTCGTCATTCAATGTGCCGAATACTTAAGTAAATTATTCCTCCATAGTACGTTAAATATTTATGTAATGCTTGAGAGTTTGATTTTCTTTGGTGGAAGCATTTAATTGGACTTCAAAGCGAAACTTGTTTGAGTCTTAACTCTGGCCCGAGCTTTATCAAGCGCTTGACTTAGACTGTTCGCCGATATATTTATACTTTCGTCATTCGGTGAAATTTTAATTTCCTCATCCAGGAGATTTTTAAGGTTTATAATACGTCATTTGCAATGGTTAACTTATCAACGGGAAAATAATTAAGTATCAGCCAATGATTATCATTTCAAATTAATTAATCAAATTTAAGTTTCTCAAATAGATTTCTAATATACTTTCCAAGTATAAGACTGATAATAAAGTTAGGGTCATAGTTCTTTTGTGAAAAGTTTGGTTAAAACGTTAACTTGCACTTATGAATATGCCCTTCACTCTCTATCTCGTGGCAATGTGGAATTCAGTAGTTGTGTAATTCGACACTTTGCACCCACTAAAGACTTATCTTACGTGGACGTAGACGTGGGATCTTAAGGTGTTTCATTTTTTAAGTATTTTTTTTAGGTTTTGAGTTGATTTTCCCATGTCGAACCCACATTGTTAAACTTCCTTGTTAAAACTAATAGAGATGGTGTTAGGTTTTACATTTGAAGTTGCTTATCAGTCTATGTTCATCAATACAGAATCCCACTCTCTCCTTCGAGACTTTACTCATAAAGATTATCACGATCAGATGCGTTGATGGATTTATTATTACCACTTTGAAATGTAGAAACCGACGTTAATCGACTCATTCATCACTGTCAATCCATCCTTGAAGGAGCATTCGTCCTCCTATAACTAAACACTGGTCCATTACTGTTAATTTTTCCCTTAAGCCCTAAAACAAAATCCGTGCAGCCCTGGCTGCTCCTGTCTATTTTTAAGTGAAGCCAACCAAGTTCATCAATACACACCAAAGTGAATTCCATGCTGATTATATGATAATGCCGTTAAATTGGACGGGAAGCGTTTATTTGATCTAATTATTTAAGAAAAACCCTATCGTAGAACGTCTATCGAACGTTCCTACTTGTTTTAACGCAATTGAAAAGTTTTACAATGCTTAGAAAATGTCATTTTTAATCGCAAATTCTGAATCTCGATGATTAATATTATTTGGTTTTAATCGAACTTAATCATAACACTATAAAAAATTACCTTCAACGCTGTAAGAAAAGGAAGCAAAGGATAGCAAAGATTTATGAAAAGCACATATGAATATAGGAAAATATACACTTAGGAGAAAATCCAAAATAAAACATAACATGAATTCTCTCTTTTAGTTTTTAACAGTATTTTGCTGATGCATCCGTTTAGGAGCTCACAAAATTGTGAATACATTTCCTTTTAAATAAATTCCTCGCCATTACTAAGCCACTCAGAATAATGCATGCAAAAGCAAATTAATTGAGATTGCAGGGAAGTACTTCCGTGTTGACATCGATTAAGACTCTTAGTTGAATTTTTTGCCACTGCCTCACTCAATATAAATGCCTGTAATATCCACCGTGGAGATTAACTGATGCAAGCGCCTACCTTCCTGTTCCCAAAGTCAGAGTTCTGTATAAACGGTCCCTTTTCCTAACTTACAGGTACTTACCTGTATGTTAGCGACTTTTACCTATGCACATCAAAGTCACTTTGTATTTGATTTGCCACATTTATCAGTTACAGGCTGAAACATTAACGTTTTCCTTATAATTGTCATGGTTTATCTCCGAAGATATGCAAGTGAAGAATACTTGGGAGCATTAATCAAAATATCACCCAAAAGTAAACACTTGCAAAATTTGAACGCACTATATTGTTAGCGAGAATCAAGTTTTGTTAAAATAGCATGTTAAGGATGATGGGGAAAATAGAGAGCAAAAAAGTAGTTACTACCTTGAACAAAAAGTTCCCGGAATAACCACCGCGTGGCGCTCCCATCGTTCCGATTTGAGTTCTGTTTTTTTTGTTAAATTGGTACATCTGTTGTTGATATTCCCTTTAAATCTTAGTGTCATAACTTGACATTTGCAAAAGTTACGTAGCCAAGAGTACATCTATCTCTGTGTGTGTTGGCGATTTTTTACAATTTCAGAAATGGATTTAAATTTGCAACAACGAACTTGTATTAAATTTTGCGTAAAAAACGGATTTAGTGGCGCACGGACGTTGGAAATGTTGGAAAAGTGTTTCGGCAACGATTCTCTAAAAAAAACGGTCGTTTACCAGTGGCACGAGCGGTTCAGAAGTGGTCGTGAGTCAATCGAAGATGATGAACGCAGTGGCAGACCATCGACATCGAAAGTCGGTGAAAAAATTGATAAAGTAAAAGAAATGTTGGTCAATAACCGCAAATTAACCATCAGAGAAATAGCGGAGGACTTGAACATTGCCTATGGATCCGCCCAAGACATTGTGGTTAATGATTTGGGTTTCCGTCGTGTAGCAGCAAAGTTGGTGCCAAAAGACCTCAATTTCATGCAAAAAAGAGACCGTGTTGACGTCGCAAAAGACATGATTTGCGAGGCTGAATCCGATCCCACATTCATCAAAAGGATCATTACTGGAGACGAGACGTGGGTTTATGAGTACGACACGCAATCCAGACATCAGGCAAGTGAATGGCGTTCACCAAATGAGCCGAGACCAAAAAAACCACGTCGTTTTCAGTCAAAAAAGAAGGCAATGCTGACGGTTTTCATGGATTACAACGGTGTAGTGCATCATGAATTTTTGCCAGAAGGCCAGACAGTAAACAAAGAGTATTATTTGGGCGTTATGAGACGTTTGCGTGAAGCAATTCGCCGAAAGAGACCAGAAATGTGGGCAGAAAACTCGTGGATTTTGCACCATGATAACGCACCGTCGCACAGTGCTATCATTATTCGTAATTTTTTGACGAAAAATGCAACAAATACCATCCAACAGCCACCGAATTCACCTGATTTGGCTCCCTGTGACTTCTTTCTGTTCAATCGAGTTAAAAAACCATTACGGGGAACGCGTTTTAGCAGCCGAGAGGAAGTAATGGAAAAATCGCAGGAAGCACTGATGGACATACCGAAAACCGACCGTAACTTTTGCAAATGTCAAGTTATGACACTAAGATTTAAAGGGAATATCAACAACAGATGTACCAATTTAACAAAAAAAAACAGAACTCAAATCGGAACGATGGGAGCGCCACACGGTGGTTATTCCGGGAACTTTTTGATCAAGATAGTATACAGCTGAAATTCTACTGCTCTCATTTTTTTTAAATTTTGAAGGAGGTAGTTTTGAACCGTGTGTCTCTACATGAAGTTTCTTTAATTAATATTTTGAAACTTAAAAAAAATACAGGAAAAAATTGACCTTTTCCACCTACTTGAAATTCGATAATTCATAACCTTTCATATAAATATTATGGGCGCGAACAAGGTTAAATAAACGAAACAACAGTACCATTAAAATGATCATTGTTTCTGTAGCAAAAAGAGTAATATTATATTACCATAAGGTAATATTCAGGTGTATTTCAATGTAATTCTTAAAAGGTCGACATGTTTCCTGTCTCTACTCAATTTTCCAGTCATTCTAACGGTAATTATTACAATCCCTCTTGAATGGTACATTCCTCCCAACCTCTGCCAGTTTTCTATTTTTGAAAAGATTGCTCATTAAAATTTTAAATAAATAAATTCGTCGGTGTGGTGACAAAGAAATAAGTTACACACGTACTTTCTAAATTAGGATCTATTACCGTCAACGGTACTCCATAATCAGTAAAGAGAAGATAAATGGACTGCTGTTGAAATTTCGTTCACCTCCTATTCTTAATTATGTCGTAGTTTAATAATTTCATCGACTCCGTTGGGTACTTACACAAGGCAAATTCCAAGAAACTGCAGGATATGCCGCGACAGTAGCTTTTAACGGAGTCATCCGCTAAATGGGGACTTCCATGTCCTGGCGTAAACACATAAATTTTATGAAAGAGCAAAGCCATTATCAGTATTATCCAGTCCATCACATTTGGTGCCATCTATTGTAGTTTCAACGAATTTTATCGTTTATATCATAATATTTTCTACTGAAAATCTACTTTATTCTTTCTCTACGCTGGCTAAGCAATGTTGAGCGGAGAAATTGAGACGGCATCACCAGCATGGAGTCGTTGTACCAAATGTACTTACTATCTTTGAAGAACGTTTTTCGTGCCCATAATTAAACCAAGATCCTTTCCAGGAAGCTTTCTAATCCTTTCTCTCTATACCTTTCACCTCGAACTAGCCTTATAAGCCCTCTCGTTTAAATTTATTTTCTGGTTGCATTCTGATTTAGCTATGAATTGTGAGATTCGGAATATCCTTTATTTTATTCAATGACACCAAACATCATTTTGTAACAATGGAAAACCTACAGGAGTGTTTTAGAATTTAAATACATAGTTCCTTAACAGTTTTAATTGCGTTCTATTATGCTCTCTTACATGAATGGGGATTACATTTAACAAATATATCAGCGTTTGGGTATGCAGTTTAATCCGGAAAATGAGGTAAAATGCATCCCCATCCGATTTAATACATGCTCTTATGTGAGTGTAGGACTTCAACCAAAAGAATCGAGGATTAATGATGCAGAAATGCATGCCGCTCTCACAAAAAACTTATCATGGTCGTAATTATGTAAGAGTTATTATAGCGGTTGCATTACAACATTGTAACCCTTTGTCAAAAATATATTAATTGAATTGTTGACGGAAGCAGTTGAAATCGCAAATATTTTCAAATTTTACCACCTAAAAACTAGTCCAAAAATAAGCTTGAGAGAACGTTTAAAATATTAATAAGAACTTATTTGAGGTCTTAAAATGATGTATCCACATCATATTTGTTTATCACATACTCATGAATGCGTGTTGCATTAATTATCATCATTCGACACTATTACATGAACAGATGAGACACCTTGGCTGGAGCAGTCACAGTTGGATCTCCTTAGCGAAAATGTTTGCGTAGGAGATCCAATAGATGAAAGAATTAATATAACAGTATTTAATTACAACCAGAAATGGTCGATTGATAATTTAATGATGATTTAATTCGAGGAGCGGAGTAAGGTTTTTATTTAAATAATATGTTTCGCATACTCTTGACATTAAAGAGAAATTGGTACGGTATTAACTCAAAGGTTTATACATATACGTTTGCAAAAGAACATTTATGAGGATTCGGTTTTTACTGTCACAATACATCATTACTTTTCCGATTAATTCAGCTTTTTAGAGATATCGTTAATTTTTTTACCCCAATGAAGCATTGAATTCTAATCATAAATCCGTAAAATATTATCTAAAGAACGTTGTCAGAACATCCTAGCTTTACGCTAACAGCTACCGTGGGCGTATCATGGAGATTTACGGTCTGAAATGCCATCAGGGTGCTGGTTAAAGCACATGGTGATAATTTTTTTAGCTTAGTTTAGTTCAGAACGGCTCCTTAGTTCTAGAGAAATCATATTATTTCTGTGATAGCGGTGGTAATATTATCAGATCGAATTAGCGCCGATAACATTGAAGAATAGTTAATGCTTTGGCTTCTCCGAAATCCATGTGGGTTATCAATGGCCGCACAAGATCCTTTATCACAGATGATTGATCTTAAAACAAAAAACCCATCCACGGCCGACAAGGTGGTGGATATTATAGCGCAGGTAATGACGAGAAACACAGGTCCCACCAAAGGGCCAACTCCGAATTTTAACTAGAAGGTATAAGAGCCACAAAATATTGCCCCGAAAGAAATAAAATCGGAAACGATGTCAAAGGAATCTAGGAGTGAGATTAGATAAATTTGAACGTCAGTAATTCGTCATGAACTGGCTGCAATAGCATTGATTTTGGCAAATAGGTAAAGTGAAACTTCCACGGTTAATTTATCCACTGCACTCACGGAAAGATTAACTGAATGCTTTAACCGACGGAGTGTGCCGATTGACATCCAATCTGATGAATGTTTTATGATTGTGGAGATTCAGAAAAAAGAGAATTCAATCACTTCACCAAATTCTATCAAGTGTAGTGACTCTCTTTGCCGCCGATGTTATTTGAAGCATCAGTGCTGAGTGCTTGGTAGTGATAATGAACTGTATTCTATAAGAGCGCTATTGACGTGCCAAAATATTATCTGCAAGTAGTATTTTATGCATAGAAGCCATCCGATTTACTTTTTTGCGATTAAGTAATGACCGGAAAGGTCATACGCAAGGGCATAATAATATCTACGATGCTCAGATAAAATCTAAGGAATAACACTTAATCAGATTAAATACCGTTGTATATGGTTGAAGATATACCATACGAAAACTTGATGTCTTGACATTTAACAGTGAGTATATATATCTGCGCATCAAAAATCAGCGCATAATGGAAATGCATGCAATTATTTTAATTTCAGTCGTTCATTTTTTTAATTAACCAGAGTTTTACCCCTCAGGATACTTTCTTTCAGATTTCCCTATTGATCTCCCCTATTTAATTATGCTTTTCTTAAATTAGCCATTTATATTTTAGATAATTATTCATTTCCGTGATTAAGGTGTCCATATATTCCCTTGAAGCTATGTCACGGGCAACGAATGAACAGCGATAGTTTATAAATGTAGAGAGAACTGAGAAAGGCAACTGGAAACCACATCAATTAATCAACCTTCGAAAAAATAATGGAGGCAGATTAAAGAATGATTCCTGATGAATACAGTTCTTGTCCCGCTAAGCGATGTGTTGTGCCAGCCAGAGGAAATGCGAAATCTATCTCAAGAAATCCTTGCACAGCATATAGTAGCAGCACAGGAGAGGATCGAGCCGGTTACTCCTTTCTCGTTTGCTTAACATTTTCTCCTCTAACACAGTCGTCAACATGCCATTGCCAAGGAAAACACTCAGCATCCATCTTTCCTGCCTCTTTTTGATTTCTCCCAGCAATCCTCTCTCCTCCTCCAAATAGCACTTCCTTATATGTCTTCCTTTCAGTCCACTTCACCTTTTTCATCCTTGTCCACACCCACATTTCAAGAGCCTCCAATCTACGCTTATCACTTTGCTCCAACAACCATGTTGCCGTGCAAATCACGCTCCATATCAGTGTTGACGAGCTTCTTCTTGAAATCTTACTCAAAGTCCCTGTAATTAATTACCTCTTCCTCGTGAAAGCTGGAAGAGGAGAGTTTTAGAGAAAATAAATAAAATGTCTATATTGCAAATATATTAGACCAGCAAAGTTAGCCATAGGAAGAGACAATATCTTAGATCGGAATATCTTAGGTTAAGACATACCTAATTAAGACAGTATAAGGGCATTATGGGTTTTGAAATCAAATAAGGCCGTGGGGATTGATACCATTCCCGCAGAACTAATTAAGAGCTTGAGAAAACGTGGAGGGCAGAGTTCTTATGAGCTAAGGCGCAATTATGGGGAGAAATTCGCAGAATCGGAAGATTTTTTCGGTGCATTAATTCCAGCCATAAAAAAAGACCAGCAGCCGTATTTGAGGACTCAAGAAAAATTAGTTTGATTTCGCCAGCAGCATAAGTGGTGCGTAGATCTTCAATAAAACGATGGAAGGGACAGGAAATAATTACATAGAAGGTGATCAGTTTTGTCTCAGAAAGGGGAGAGGCAGGTGTGATGAAATGGTATAGCAGAAATAAGGGGACTAATGGAGTTGAATGTAGTATACAATTAGGATGTATTTTTTGTTTCACATATTTCGAGAAGGCGTTCCATAGAATAAATAAGATATGATGGCTGCTCAGGAGGGAGCGGCGAATGAGCTCAGGATGGCGAGTGTTAGGAATAGATATTAGACAGAGTTTCCATCATCACCCTTACATTTCAACGTATTGTTTAAGTGACGGAAACATTAAATGAGGCATTAGAAGAAATGGAGATAGGAATGAAGCAATGCACTTCCCTCTTGGGAAGTCCTATAAATCAATGCAAGAATTTCACTGTGTGAAAATTATTCGCCTTGAGCGGGATTCGAACCCGGATCCCTCAATATCCGGTCGAGTGCTTTTGCCAGTTAAGCTATCGAGGCGAGCTCTTAAACTCTGAAATTTTGCATGCTCTGATAGCTTAACTGGATAAAGCACTCGACCGGACATTGAGGGAATCGGGTTCGAATCCCGCTCAAGGCGAACGAGTTTTACACTCTGAAATTGTTGAATTGAAATGCACATCAGCGGATGACTCCGTTAAAAGTTACTGTTGCGGCATCTCCCGCAGTTTGTTTGGAATCCATGAAATCAGGTTAACGAATGCTCAAGTTTGAGTTCGTCAGTCCAAGTGGTTAAAAGCACTGTTAAGGGTATAAGATAATAAGTGAGATAGAAAAGAGGTGAGAAGTAATGTAAAAAGTTATGAAGTTTTGGTGAAAGAGGAAAGCTAACAGAAATATGAAAATAGGGTTTCATATATCAGAGCAGGTATCTCGACAGTATAACGAACCAAAATGGAAAAGTCGTTGAAGCATAAGACGCAAAGTTGTGCTTGACAATTAAGCTTTAATAAGAAGTAGGGAATAGACGATAGGGACGAGGAGTGAAGATGGAAAGTAATGAAAAAATGCTCGTTAAAAGTTTGCAATGAATTGTGGTTTTGTACGGCACGGAAGCATGGTCATTGAAAGAAAACGATAAGCTTAGATTGGAAGCTTTTGATATCTGAATGTGAAGAAGGGTGGAAAAGATGAAATGAATAGAATGGTAAACAAACGAGGAAGTGCTAGGCACGCTGGGATAGGAAAAGAAATTGTGAGGAGAAATACAAAGGGTGCAGCAAATGTGGATTCAAAGTGTTTTGATCGGAAATCGGGTGTTAAAGACTGTGGTGTAGGTGAGAAAGTTACACGGGCGATGAAGAGGGAGGTAAAGAAGATGAATGTTAAAATGAAGGGAGTTGAATAAGGCCAGCTAAATTATATTTCGCGATATGACTCAGACCACTTTTCGTTCGAGGTAGTTATCACAGATCATATTCATTATGTAGTTTAATGCTCTCATTCTGCACCAAAATAGTGTTCATTAATGTTATGATATAGTGTCGAAAAATTATTATTTTTGAGTAAATTTTTCATTTAATTTTGTATATTTTTTATTTCGTAAATATTGTCTTTGGTCTTACGTGATGAAATTGAAATTCATTTTCCATTTGTACCCAAAGAATTCAATTTCATTTCCGATTAAATCAAAGTTACCAATGACAAATGGATACATTTAGACCTATAAAGTCAAATTTTTTTATCTTTTCTAGATTTCAATGTTAACTTTAATGAAATTTCATCATTAAGTGGAACCCCGGTAGTAAGGAAATTTAAATTATGACTTATTGAAGTTAATTTTTCATCATCAGGAATTATAAGATTTGTGGGTGTTAAGGTTTGTAAGTAATCCCAGGATGCCTTTCAGCACTCCCTCGGCTATGGCTTGTTGGCTGGGCTCGGTGGTAGGGTTTAATAAATACCTATAGCGAAACTCTGCGGTTTTCCTTCATTTTGACAAATTGTTCCTTTGCTCGTTATCCTCCTCCTATTCACTGCCCTCCCACTCTTCCCAGCTTCCTCTCTCTCACTTCTTCCCACTCTCCTATCATCAGTTTCCATATTACGTCATTTCCTTTTCCGTAGCTCGTCCTCTATTCTCCCTACCACCTCCTGCTTTCCCTCGTTTGTTCTCATACCCCTGGGCACAGAGGCCTTCACCCTCTCTCAAACCGTCTATATGCCTTCTTCCTTACTTTCCAGAGCATGAATGGCATGCTCATTTTTCTTCCTTTCTTCATTTGTGAGTACTGCCACATCATCTCTCCTTACCCTCCCTTACCCTGCCGAGCCCTTCCTGCCATTCTCTCCTTCGCCGACTTTACCCCCATTATCTCCACCTTTTATGCTTTCCCTGAGTATTCCTCCTCCTCAGTTGACACGTCTCCGCCTTGTGCGTGTTCTTTCTCACGCCAGTTCTCGAACTCTTGGACCTCTTCACACAAGGCGATCAATTTACAGTCTGGATATGTGTGCATTCTCAGCATTACAATAGTTCACAGTCGAAGTATAATAGGTTTGGTCCCTCATGGATACCCACCGAGAAACGTGTGGCGTTCATCAAATGTATTGCTTTTAATTGAGCTAGTGTGAAGGTAGTGTAGCTGACCCGAAAGTTTGCATCATAGGCACAGAAAAGTTAATCATCCATGAAGCCGAGGGAGGAGGAAGAGAGGGAAAACCTTTGCGGACTAAGGGGTACACTAGACATCATGATTTAAAGAGGCGATTATTTTTTGGCAACTTGTTTTACTCATTATACTTGAATACATTTAAAATTGGTAATTTTTTATCTTATAAAGACTTCCTACGCACGCCCGTCCCTTTGAATTCAGGTTTAAGCGACGGTGTTTAGAGGGCAAATATCGGTCAACATACGAAACAGAGGATTGCGGCCGTATACTTCCATATATGAGTACATGTTTGATTGGCTGAACGGTACCAACAGTTTGAAGTGTTTCTATCGATACAGTCAACTTGATTGTCTCTTCGTGTACAGATCGCCTAAGGTGATCTACATTTTCTGCCTGCACGATTTGATTATTGCAGAAGGTTGGAGAAGAATTCCCGAAATTGTGTACAACAGGATCCTTCTCCGAAATGTAATGGTCGCAATCATATTTTACTGGTATTTAAATTTCATTTTCTGCACCTGTGACGATTATTCCGTAAATGCCTCTGGTAAAAGTCATTTTTGGCTCGAAGACCTTTCATACTACCTTGAACAAAAAGTTCCCGGAATAACCACCGTGTGGCGCTCCCATCGTTCCGATTTGAGTTCTGTTTTTTTTGTTAAATTGGTACATCTGTTGTTGATATTCCCTTTAAATCTTAGTGTCATAACTTGACATTTGCAAAAGTTACGTAGCCAAGAGTACATCTATCTCTGTGTGTGTTGGCGATTTTTTACAATTGCAGAAATGGATTTAAATTTGCAACAACGAACTTGTATTAAATTTTGCGTAAAAAACGGATTTAGTGGCGCATGGACGTTGGAAATGTTGGAAAAGTGTTTCGGCAACGATTCTCTAAAAAAAACGGTCGTTTACCAGTGGCACGAGCGGTTCAGAAGTGGTCGTGAGTCAATCGAAGATGATGAACGCAGTGGCAGACCATCGACATCGAAAGTCGGTGAAAAAATTGATAAAGTAAAAGAAATGTTGGTCAATAACCGCAAATTAACCATCAGAGAAATAGCGGAGGACTTGAACATTGCCTATGGATCCGCCCAAGACATTGTGGTTAATGATTTGGGTTTCCGTCGTGTAGCAGCAAAGTTGGTGCCAAAAGACCTCAATTTCATGCAAAAAAGAGACCGTGTTGACGTCGCAAAAGACATGATTTGCGAGGCTGAATCCGATCCCACATTCATCAAAAGGATCATTACTGGAGACGAGACGTGGGTTTATGAGTACGACACGCAATCCAGACATCAGGCAAGTGAATGGCGTTCACCAAATGAGCCGAGACCAAAAAAACCACGTCGTTTTCAGTCAAAAAAGAAGGCAATGCTGACGGTTTTCATGGATTACAACGGTGTAGTGCATCATGAATTTTTGCCAGAAGGCCAGACAGTAAACAAAGAGTATTATTTGGGCGTTATGAGACGTTTGCGTGAAGCAATTCGCCGAAAGAGACCAGAAATGTGGGCAGAAAACTCGTGGATTTTGCACCAATGATAACGCACCGTCGCACAGTGCTATCATTATTCGTAATTTTTTGACGAAAAATGCAACAAATACCATCCAACAGCCACCGAATTCACCTGATTTGGCTCCCTGTGACTTCTTTCTGTTCAATCGAGTTAAAAAAACCATTACGGGGAACGCGTTTTAGCAGCCGAGAGGAAGTAATGGAAAAATCGCAGGAAGCACTGATGGACATACCGAAAACCGACCGTAACTTTTGCAAATGTCAAGTTATGACACTAAGATTTAAAGGGAATATCAACAACAGATGTACCAATTTAACAAAAAAAACAGAACTCAAATCGGAACGATGGGAGCGCCACACGGTGGTTATTCCGGGAACTTTTTGATCAAGGTAGTATTACGTGATTTAACAGATTGCGTGATCGGAAGGTATTGAATTGATCAAACGCGAGTTTTCGTGACTGTGTCGTGTAAATTGCTACTGAAATACGGGGTTGAAGTTCTCAACCTTCCCAAGAGAGCAATACGCACGATATTTTGTGAAAATAAAGTTTGGAGTCATAATAAAATGTCGCAGTCTTCAATTTTCTGCCGTAATTGCAGCAATGATTGCAGATATATGTCATTCAACTCCATGGTGTCTTGCAGGGTAAAATATCAGCCATGATTTCCATCGGCCATTTCTCTGCACTAAGGAAAGCTTTTCAGTTCTAAAAAATTCATAGTTTTGCTAATGCTATTATAAAAAATAATTGATCTCTCGCGAAAAAAATTGAACACATTTCAATTTATTGACAGAGCTGGAGAATATGAGTGCATCATTATTAATTTATTCTACAGCTATTTCAAACCTAACTACCCACCAAAGTCAACGACAGTTTCCAATCTTTAGAGAAAGACATTCTTTTTTTGTTTTAAATCGGCACTAGTGCAACACTTTTGCCAAAAGGATTAGTAAGAAGAATAATAAAATTTAAACTTTAAAATTGGCCGTAGAGAGAAAAATTATTGGCTTCTTTACCTTGATTTCCTTCTTTTCTCAATAATTTTTTCTTTTGTTTGGCGTGATAGGATGGCAAAATATACCTATATTTCATCCCATGGGACTACATGAAAATCTTTAATTTTGCCTGAACAAATTGCTACATAGGTTAGCTAAAGGGTGGGTCACTTACGGGATGAAAGGTCTGATCTAGTTTGAAAGTTACAAAAGAAATCAACCCGTTGTTGTCAAGCAGTTGTAGTGTTCTCAGTCGTTGTGAAAATGGAGAGGGGTGATAATCTCTTTAATCCCATTCACCGATATGATTGATCGAGGACAAAGACTCACAGTCTAATAGCTTGCCTCACCATTTGAGGGGAGATCCAGTGAAGCGATCTTTTTTAGATTTATATTTTGGTATCACTGCTCAAAAAGCATGCCAACAGGATGAGGGGAGAAAGGATGGGAAATATAGTATGTAATTCTGCTGTATAAGATTGAATGAAGAAAAATGGGTCTTGAGCATACGGTTCCGTTAGGGTTTTATATTGAACCGCTGTATTTATTCTGAAAAAAGCGAAAAAAATAAAAGCTCTTTTTCCATACTGATTAAGTGTTAGCACATTTATTGATCGTAGGATTGAAATTTGAGAATTTATTTAAGCTAGCCGTTTGAAGTCATCAATTATTTACTCAATCAGTCGCAGTGTGTCTGATTTTTTAGAAACGCTTTCATTAATTAATCATACGGAATGCCATATCATCTGTCCGCTCTTATGGAGGGCACGAAAACGCTTATAAATTGTTGACCTACATCGCCCATCAACCGTTTAGTTAACTGATATTGCATTTATGCATTTTTGTTGTTAATACATGACCCTGATTTTCAGTTTTATTGCAGTTTCATACTTTTCAACTATTTTCCTCTCATTCTTTAAAACTGGTCGCTAATGCAAATATTACGATTTCTCCAACCAGATGCCATATTCATTGATTTCAATTGTTCAAATGGAAAACTGGTGTTATTGCCATATTCATTGATTTCAATTGTTCAAATGGAAAACTGGTGATATTTTTTGATGAGACGTGTAATGGAGGATATTTTCCCAAAAATGCCATTGTACAAAATGGCTTGTATATTATTTTCAGACAACTATAATGCTCAAAGACTTCGCTGCAATTTAAGAAAACACGACATAAAATAATATAAACAAAATAAAGATCAAATCATTAATAACTGCAACCAAATATTCCACCGTAGTAAATATCAGTTACAACAGATAAGATTTATCGGACCCACAAATACCAATTCAGGAATTAAAGAACGCTTGGCTTGATGGTAGCTTTTCATAAGACCTACTGGTTGATATTTTGTACGAGTTATTCAACAGCGAGGACCTGTCTAAAGCAGCCTTTGCAATTAAAACTATACTTTGATAAAAAAGTTTGGACAAATGACTTTATTTTGCAAATTTTGAACTTAGTTAAGACCTAATGCCAATAATTAATATTCCCACTACTCTTAAATGCTCCCGTGATTAATTTTTCCAATTGCATGTATATACTTGGTGAAGATCATCTCTCCTAGTTCATCCAAGTATGACGTTATTCATAGATGCAACTCAATTTAGTGTTCAGAAATTCAAAAAAGTCAATGACGAACTGGCGATAGGATGCAGAAATATATTAATTCAAATGATTTTCTTAAGTTAGGACTGCATCCGACGCTGGGGTATCCCACATGATGTACACGTACTTCAACGACGTTACAAAATGTTTCGATGTTTCACTGTGTAATCTCATTTAGGGCACGGGTACCACTGAAAATGCCTGTAGTAATATTTAAATCCAAATCCTTAGCGTGAGAAGACAACGCCCTACCAATTCGATCATCGCACTGTTTTCTAAGTGCATCAGGCATTAGTTGGAAACTTTGAATCAACCATGAGAGAGTGAGTTGATTGCCAAGTTTTGCCCAGCGCAACCAATCCTGTTGCATCAAGTCACATTAACTTTTAATTTAGCCACTTTTAGGCCAATCCTCGATTTCAATTGTAATTCCAAGGCCATAGCCTTCCATCCAGCATTATACTGTAATAAAACAGATCGTGGTTTTTTGATAGAAAGGGGAAGAGCTCATAACAAACAAAGCCGTATTGCGTGTGAAATTCAGAATGTTAGGCTGAAATTCTATTTTTTCCTTGTACCGCCATTTTTGGAAGTATACAAATTTTTCTCGTATTATTATCGCATAAACACTATTAAATTACTATTTCGTTATCCTTCCGGAAGATGGTACAGTTTATTAAACACTATCGCAAGATGAACGGCTATGGCGGCACGGGACATGACGTTGCTTTCACTATGCATGATGAGAAGTACCTGCAAGATAGGAGAGCACGCGCGTAAAGTCGCCCAGTGGCAGCAAATCTTTCCCTGCGAGAGACCGCAATGGGGCCAAAGTTTGACGTTCATTGTGCATTGTGTGCAATATGAATGAGGTAGTGTACATCTTAAATATGCTGAAAAATAAAACGAACCTCTACGGCCCAAATCATGGTTCTCAGCATGAAAACGAACAGTAACAGTGTGTCCCAAAAGTTTTGTCCTGGATTTACTTCCACTTTTTTTTTTGTTAACTTAACTTTAAAACTTAACATTAAAATATAATTGTAGAAAAAGTGGATTTTACAATAAATTGGAGGACCTAGACTAGAGCAGGTGGTGGATTTCACCTACCTACAGGTATGTATGAATGAAGCGTTTTGGATAAGGATGGTCAAAGTATAAAGGACATAAGAAGAAGAATGGCGTCCGACAAAGTACAATTGAAAGAGGGGATGTTAAAGACTGGGATCATTTGTAAGGAAGTAAAAATAAATATGAGTGAAAACTTGAAAACCTTGACACGTAGTGTATTTTGTGCAAGGAAACTTGGTCATCTCTCTCTCGGTCGAGGCAAGAGGATAAGCGTTAATTGGAGGATTTTGAAATGTGGCTGGAAGTAATATATAAGAAATAAAAGAGACGAAAAGGAAAACAATTGATGAATAGGAGTATCAGGTATAATTTAGGGGAGAGAAGAGAGTTTATGGAATCTAAAGGAAGCAAAAAAAGGAGATGCTAAGTGTTTTGATTGGGCATGTAATGTTGAAGACTAAAATAGAGGGGAGAATGTTAGGCAGTCGAGGTAAGGTGAGGAAAGAGGATAGGCATTTTGGACGGAATTGATGGAGGTAGAAAATACATGTGATTGATTAAAGGTTTATTACTTTGTATCGTATTAGGTAAGGCTTAATCGTGGAATAGTGATTAGTTTGTGTGTCCAGCCAAGAACTACCTCAACCGGTGGACTTTCAGTATAGGAAGTTTAGTACAATTTTCAGGTTCAACGACACTATCGAAAATATCACTAGTTAACTACCTAATTTCCCTGGATTTCTCTTTACGAAACTAAATACGAGGTTGGATGCATCGTTTCACCTTCCAATACCCCACGCACGTACCGTGTTTCCTGGTTACAATGGGGAAGAGTTTGCTGCTCATTTTCGTTCGCCTAGCTGGTAACCCCATAGCAAAGAGATTTTTCTCCTAGCATTCGATGTATCGTATCCGCTGCAGGTCTGTTTGTGTGCAGCTTCTTCAAAAGGCCTTCTCCCAGATTTCGTTGCCGCTCCCTTGTGTTGCCAGCCGTGAGCTCGCGTGATACGTTCCCACGGCTCGACGTCATCGATCCGCTGGTTAAACCGCACGTTTTCCACTCCAATTCTCTACTCTTCCATTTTGTGCTCCATTCTCTTTTTTGAGTCTCCATTTTTTGCTCAAATTCCCTCACTTTCTCCCAGTCTTTCATTAAAAGTCCCTCTCCTTTCATTTCTTTCATGTTATATATCTTTTTTGTGTTTTTCCTGATTCCACCGTCGGATTTCTCATTATTCTCATAATCCGCCAGGGTTTCATTCTTCTTAACGATGAGTATGTTCAGGGTAGATTTTTTCAGCGACCCAAGTCGCTCCTTAGTGACCAAATGTATGAGGTTTTCTGGGAAAGGCGGAAATTCGAGGAGATTTCAGTGGGTTCATCTGAGTAGACTTCAGTGAATGCTAATCATTAGAATCCTCTCTCAAAGGGAGTTTATTTCCGTTAAGAATACAAATGGAAATCGATGATTTATGTGGTCTAAGTAACGATCACAACGCTCATTTGATCACTTACAATTTCGAATCTTATACTGTCTAAGAGTATCAACGAAAATCAAAAATACACATTTTTTTATTTTATTGAATTCCAGAGCACGACCTGCGGCAACTAGGTGTGGTTCCTTTAACGCAAGATGGTGTATTTTTCTAAATCTTCAACCCACGACCCAAAAAATGGATAAATGATAGTATGCGGACAGAATTCGTGGAAAACTGTTTGTTCGTGTACTCCGACATGGCAGAGGTAAGTACCCAAATAATTTAAATACCCGACGTTCGATGATTTGTGTAATACTAGAGAGAAAACATCCAATAGATATTTGGTTTACTTTAATGAGTACAGGATTAATCTAACTTTATATACTCTTATTAAATCTGAACTACAAAGCAGATAGACGTTCTATTCCATGGAAATCACAAGCATGCAGTTTAATAAAAAACCAAAATCGTAATCATAAACGGAAAAATTATACTAGGCACGAGACTTGATAAAGATACCGACAAGGTGAACAACGAGCTTCCTACACCGTATCATTCCTGACTTTTGACTTATTAAAATATTTATTTGGAATTATTTCGTTTGCTTACTAACCAATCGCTTTGATAGTGGATGGATTTTTTTTCTTTTAGGATAGATTCTTTCACTAAGGGCTTTATCCAAATTCTGATGCCCCTCCCGCGTTTTTCTTCTCTTTTAAAATTGACCTTTCGAGCCCCTCTCGAGCTCCCCGCCCAGCTTTGTTTATTCTCCTCGGCGAATCTCTTTTCGTTGCCTCTCTTGAATTATAAAGCAATAAAAGGAAGGAAATCCCTCCTTCTTTCGAAAGATCCACACTCGGATCAAATGAATCGTCCTTAATTTAGCCCTATTTTGCGAAGCGGAAGAGACGAAGCTGGAAAATGACCTCGCATTCGTTGATCTCAACGCAAGTGGAGCATTAACTTTCGTCTCTTGAATATTTAACGCCTTAGTTGATACTATGAACTTTTAATTTAAAATTATTTGAACTCGGTTCTTTATTTTAAAACGATTTGTTGACAGGCAAAAATTAGGAGGTTATTATTTTCTTTTGCGAACTATAATAGCTAATGAGTGTTAGGTAATTTCATTTAATGTTAGCACAACCCTCTGACTGATTAAATTAAATTATTTAAATCCCTTTCACCATAGTCATTTTGAAGTTTGACAAATCCTTAATCTCCAATGTTAGCAAGTGAACTAAATTCTGGAACGATATGGAAAATTCTCTTCTACTAAATCTCCTTCGCGTTATGTGATTCCTCGGTTTGAATTAATGATAATAGTATCATTCTGATGGTGATAGCTTAAAAATACCTCGCCCTCCAAACCTGGGTAATTACAGATGTTCAACTCTGCTAAATAAGGTTTGTTTCATGTATTCCACCAACCATTCCATGTTTCTTAAACAAATGGTAAGGCGACTAAATGATTGTAAATAAAGAAAATATTCAATTATACTGTTCATATTGCATTAAAAACAAGGTATTTTGCAAATTAACATTTTTCTTGAACAGGACCTGTTACCGTTGTTGATACATACACATCCGTTGCGTCTGTGAGGATGGATCTTAACGAGAAATCCTTTGTAAAGACAATTATATTCGCCTTTCTTGCGCCTATAGCGTGTGTATCTATGGTTTATTTCATTCATTTCAGCGTCTTTTGCAGTCTGCTAGATTATGGTAAAATCAAAACGTACTTCGTCATCACTGTGTCTTTCGAGGATTAATTAGGAGGATCTAATTAAATTATCGTGGCAGTTTTCAAGTAATGCCATATGCCGCCATACCATCACAAACATATTATTACACTCTTTAAAAATATAGCAAAATTGTATATATACGATTAGAGGACCCTAGTTAATGGCCGTGAGTACACTCTGCCGTAAATCGTATCTCGTAAATGGCTATCTAACTTCAGCTTACTCAAAATTGAGTGAGGTATTATGAAAGCTGATGTATGTCACTTATAAGTTGTGGAAATAACTTAGGCAGCAATATGCATTTTATATTTTTTTAACTGCATAATATGTCGTTATTGAGATTAGTGCAGGGCCATTGAAGAATGCATGGAAATTCATTAATCACAACTTGCTGGATATATTCATGTCAAACAGAGGGATAGCTAGGAATTTTAATAATTATTCAGAGCAGGTGGAGGAGTTCATGTGATTTTGGTGAAAAAGGGTCAAGTAGTAAAGACATTATAAATAATAACAATAGATTAGCATAAAATTGGGCATCTAAGGTAGGAAATCAAAACGACGTTAGTAAAAACCCTATCATGGAAGATTTAAAAACTTTGCTATGAAAAAAAAGATGGGAGAGGATATTGTAAAAAATGCGATCTTTAAGAAGAGTCATCACATTATCTGGATAAAATCTAAGACAAATAAAATGGAGGATCGTAAAATATTAAGACAAGGTGTTTGATAGAAATTTGAAGAAGGGAGAAACATGATGGGTACACTTAGAGAAAACGGAATTACGAAGTTCTGGATGAGGAATTGTGGGATTGGGGAGTAAGCGAATTAAATATTTGGATGAAATTAAACGGATCAAGACATTAACAACCGAGGAAAACAGTAATGCTTACATGTTGGGTAGTATTTGTAATGAGCCGTTTAAAACTTCCCATTTATAGATAAGACTTCAAATTACGATACTTACGAGTATAAAATTGGATCGTTTACTGTTCATTTCCTGGCATTTCCAATGAAACTGTGACATTTTAGACCGTTTGTAGGGAGCAAGGTATACATAATTTTATTGAACTTTTCGCAACGGACTACGCAAGTTGGTATGGCTCAAGCATGCGTTCAGGTCGTCATGGCATTAGATGTCATTCGAACAATACTGTCGGCTATGCATGAAATGTGTGTTGCTGCTTTGATAATTATTGGCATATAGTATACCTCTCATACTCATAGTCAGATAGTCAGAGATCACCTTCTATCATTGTAAATATATTAATTTATATATGTACATATATATACATTTATATATATATATATATATATATATATATATATATATATATATATATATATATATACATATATATATATATATATATATATATATATATATATATATATATACATAGAACATCTGTTGAGAATATCTACCCACGTCAACGTCTCCTATATGTTATTTTTATTCTTCAATCCGACGCCTTTCGTACCTGCGGACATCTACCACAATCGCTCGACGAGACTTTTCGGGACGCAGATGGAAAAGTGGATCCCCACTTTCGGATCGGTGACCGGGGCCCACAAGCCCACTGACGCCCCCCCCCCCTCTCCCGTGTGTTGTCGCTGCCGGTGTTACTCGTATATCCCCCTTCGACGCCACAGAGCACGGCAGTCGAATCCGCGGGATTGCCGTGCGGGGAGGGGCGGAGGGGAGGTTGGGGGAGACGAGCGAGTTCGACATTTCGCAGGAAGAAGAGAGAGAGAGAGAAAGAGCGGGGGCAGAGATAGAGAGCTAGGGAAGGTCCCTCGTGCCAGTGCGTCCGAAGCTGTGAGGATGGCGTCGCTTCAGGGGCCGTGGGTGAGGTGTGCTGCGGAATGAATGCTTTTGACGCCGACGCCGCCGCACCGCTAATCCTAGGGGGCTTTCTATTTTGCATGACGCGTGCCTCGAATCTCGGTATCCATGTCACATCGACGCGAGCGAACCACACACACTCAAGCGCGCGCGAGCACACACACCAGTACACCTTCACAATCGCTTTCATTCCCAATTCTCCCTCCCTCCCGTCGCTGCTCTTCTGCCCTCTTTCTTTCTTCACTCTGTGGGATCCCTCGAAGCTCCGTGCATTTCGCTCCGGATTTTATTTCCCGTCGCATGCGCCGAAAAAAAAACCGAGCGGTGAGGTCCGATTCTGCCGTGTTTTTTTTCTTCTTTCTCTTCCCTCTAACCCGACACACATGCCTGCATATGGACAATGATTGAAAATTCTAAAATAAAGTAAATATTTTTTAAAATACAGCGCCTGTGGCTGCCTTTGAAGGACAGTATAGTTTTCCCTACCCCGTCTACCTGATGTCATGTTGGTCGGACGATATTATTTTCAAACGTGTAAAAGAAAGGTGTTGTTTTCATCACTTTCTCTTGAATTATAATAGCGGATGCAATCTTCAACATCTTGCGAACCAGGAGCGAGCTTTCAGAAAAAAACTTACTTTTTTGAGTTTACGTAATACTTTTAGCTTCTCTTCATTCGAAGAATACATTGCATGAAAAATACTCTGTACTGTTCTTTCAATATTCATTCTCGTCAATTTCAATTGATTACGTAATATATCATTTTAAAAATGAGGCTTTGACTTTGAAATGGATTGGAAATAATAAAAGGTGCATAATTAAAAAATATTCGATTAGAACAATGGATATAACGATATTCCACAAAGTTAAGCCTGAGGGAATCAATTATTCGAGGTAATCAAATGGGTAGGGTTTGCTTTGGTGAATATTCACGGCATACATATGAAGTAATTGCAAATCACTGTGACGTTTCAATTCAAGTATCGTCGTTTTCGTTTTTCCTTCTATCCAAAAAGGGTGCCGTTATTAATGATAAAGAGTTGGTTAGATACATGCTTCAATAGGTCTCCACTAAAAATAACATTTCTCTCGCATTAATTTATAGTTTTTTTCCTAATTTCTTCTATCAAAGTTGCTGTGTTCTCCAAAATCACCCAAAATGCACTCCACACTCCGTTTATTATTATTTTTATTACTTAGTACGAAACATTTTGGAGCAGTGATCGTTCTAGCTCCTTTTATGTTAAATCTCTTTCACAAAATTGCCTTAATTCATGGGGTACAGTTTAAAGAACTCGGAAAATTTTTAAGCGCGTTGAATATGGAATTTCGTACAAATAGGAATAGTTATTTTCGTATTAAGAATATCTGATGATATCAAAATTTTCGAGTACAATAATTTAATCTGGAGACGTAAAAACACTACTTTCTCCAATTGTGTAAATAGTGAGTACTCGGTGCCTTTGTGCCTGAGTGCCTTTTTATGTAGCTCGATGACAGCAAGTAAGCAGCGAAAGTACCAGTTAGGAAAATATCGATGAAAACTTGAATTATTTGCTGAATTTTCAACTGCTCAAATCCCCTTTGGTCTGTGGAACAGAAACAAATTTATTCTATCAACGGAGGGCATATTCAAAACTGAAGTGTGCACAAAAATATTTTACTCAAAATTAACTTCGGGTGCCTGAAGTTAACTAGAGCAGTCTACACGGTAATACTTTTATTTCAGGAGATATGAAGATTGCCTAAAAATGTCTCGCCCTGATGATGAAAACTACAATTTATTTTTTTAACGCTTTATTTCTCAATACGAATGCCTTTAATATAAATGCATTTCATCCAGCGGGGTCCCAGTGTCATTTTCCCATCTCTGCAGTGTTCTTCCGCAAGTTCTCTAGAGTACTCGTCTACAACCGCAATCGTTTCTTTATTTGATGTTAAACGAGGAAACCGTTTGAGTTTCCGGAAGAGATGGAAGCCCGAAGGAGCAAAATTTGGGTTACAAGATGTCTGTTCGAAAATATCCCGAACTTAATTTATTACCAAAAAAAATATTCATTTGACAAATTATTGGTCAGAATCCCCTTATAAAAGTAGTCTCCTCCCAAGAGTTTCAACTTTTCCCAACAGTGTTGACACTTTTTGAGACATTTCGGGAACGCTTCTTCCGGAATGCTCGCAAGTGCCTCCGTCGAATTTTTCTCAAATTCTAGAATGATGGAAAATACATTTATTAGAGAGAGTATTTCAGTTTGAGGAACAGGCAAAAGTCACATGAGACCATGATAGTGAGTAGGGTGGGTGGGGAAGCATAGCAGTCTTGTTTTCGGCTAAAAACAGACGAGTTCTGAGAGACGAATGAGCCGGCGCGTCGTCGTGGTGGAAAAGCCACTCCCCACTCATCCAAAGTTCGGGCCGTTTTCACCTGATTCTAGATATTTCATAATCCCAGGTAGAACTCCATGTTGACTGTCTGACCTTAAGGTATGGTAAAATACAACCCTTTCATAAAAAACCGTCAATATCTCCTTCACATACGAGTGAACTAATCAAGCTTTTTGGGGTCACGGTTTCATAGCACGGACCAATCGAGATGTCACACTCTTCTGCAGTCCCCTGACAATCAAAAGTCAATTTGCACCAACGAGAGCGTTCACTTTCTTGTTTTGGGGTTCATCGGTTGACGCGGATGGTCTTCCAAAACTCTCGTCGTTTTCCACTGATCGCCAGCCCTTTATGAACCGGGTAAACCCCTAAAAACACGCGGTACAGTTCATAGCATCCTCACCATAAGCCTTGGTAATAAACTCAAAAGTGTTCGTGAAGGATTTTTCAAGTTTCACGAAATATTTCACAGAACAATGCTGCTCTTTAAAAGAGCTCATTTGCGCGGATTCGATTTTTCACTGCACTTCACGAACAACCTTCACATAAACAGCCGTATCTCACCAGCAAAGCAAGATATCAAGAAAGTGGTTAAAGGCGGTTATTTGGTAAGTTTCTGCAATTAAAACGGCACCAAGCGAATTAAAAAGTAACCACTTGGAGTCGCGTCATTAAAAACCTTGCATAGGGCCTCGTATGGTGGATTTTCTAGCATTTCCTAGAATAAATCCCTCAATTTTCCCATCGTCAAGACACTTTTGCTGGCCGCTGATCCTGATGGAAAACGGATTTTTCCTAATCCAGTCTACTTTCATGAATTTTTGCGTCCATTTTCGTGACAAGTTTAGTGCCTCAGTTATCGTTTAACCTTTTATAAAATTCGGGAAATAGATTCCAGAACTAGCAGACTAAATGGCTCCTCCTATCCACGGACAATACGGGGAAGTAACTTTACGGTCATGAAGAGAGCAAAAATCCCACTTGCCTTCCACAGCGTCTAGCGTCTAGGGAATAATTAGTTCTACACAAATACATGAACTTTCACTAATATCGCAACTTTTTTGTTATATCCTCTCTAGAATGACCGCGTGGGACTGTCATTTAATGAATCTAGTGCTTGTTACAGTGTTGCTTACCCTGCTTTGTTATTTTCAAGCTTCTCCATCCATCCCTCGTCTCTCTCTGTGGGCGGCAGGGGACACCTTCACTGCCTGCAAAGGTGTGTCGCATTCCTTACTAGTCTATGGGGGACCATGATTTGCATTTCCATGCGATGGTGGAGTTTCCCTTTCTGATTTTTCTGTTCTGCATGACCTGTATTGTTTTTTCGGAGACCTGTCGTATGGGTGGTTTTCCTTCATATGTATTCCCTTTTTTCGCATAACAAGTAACCAGTTTGTTAGGATAATTAACCCTTGTTTTAAATTGAGTCTTCCTCCAACATGTCTACAAGTTTGCACGTTTTTTGATAGTTTTTTAACGAATATTTTCCCCCTTCTCTTTCATATCCTCCCTTATCACTCACCCTTCTCACCTGGTGTTTACACCCCCTGTCACACACCTTTTTAGTGGATCGCGAGGTATTTATGTCGATGTCAACCAAGTCAACTCGTAAGCTCGGCGCGCCCATTTCTTCGCGGTGGAAATTGAACGAGAAGAATCCCCACACTCATTTACAATCCTCTAATTAATTTAGGTCGGCGTTAAACTTACTTTTACGAAGAATTTTATCGCAGCAAGACACTCGATTATTTCCATTTCTTACAATACACGCACCGCAACTGATTCGGCTGCCTTCAGCGAACTGCTGGATGCAATGGCTTGAATTTTCACATGGCGTCTACTCACAGCTGTGCCAACAAGAGGTAAAAGAATCATGCGAGTAATGATGTCATCAATGGGCGAAGCCGAGTACCTTTCAGACCACCCTCTTAAACGGATTTAATACAAACTTTTGAAGTAACTACGAGAAATTCTTTCAACATCCCGATTGTCAATGATAATCATGCGATACTTTTGTTGACCTTAAATCTGTATTATTTTACTTTGCATTCGGTACATGCTGGACTTAATGGAAAAATTCTGTATAAACACTAGATAATTTCGAATGGATTCAATTGTACGTAGAGGTATTTTAAGTAAATCAGTGACACAACCACCGAGGGTGCAGTACTTCATTGATTACATGGCAGCGGAAGAGTATGAGTCGAATTTTTGCGTCGCCTATTTTCCCCTCGAAGGCTTTATAACAATGCCCTTAACGAATTGTGGAACGTGTGGAATTGGATCCCTTTTTCTTTTACCGGGTCCTGTGAAATCTACGCAGACATTTTGTCTTCTCAAATGCCCACTCGCCATGCCTTTGCCGCCTCTCTTCGTGTCGTCCTATCGCAGGCCCCCGCTCCTTTCGTTCCGCCGAGCACCTTCAAGTTCGCTCGTCATGAAGCGTACGTTAGCTCTTGTAATAAAAAATCTCCCAATCTCACTCATCTTGGGAGAGAATCCTCGAAAACGGAGCTTGGAAACGTCTAACACGCCACCTCCGAGTGGATTTCGTTTCATCCTCTCAGACGCCAGTAGGTACCGGCATCGGTTGCGTCGACGCATTATGCTAAAGCACTCCGCGAAACCGTCTTCCCCCTCTTTCTCCCTATCTCTCCCCCCCTAGCTCTCCCCCTCCAACTCTCACATCTCTTCATCCCTTTCCACTCACACAAACTCCCCCACCCAGCCAAAAATCTTCGTTCCCTCTCCACTGCTTCCCCGCCACATCCTGCCTGGCGCGGAAGATATTCGCGAAACCGTTGGGAGATGAAAGGAATTGCGCTCGTGTCAAATGTTTCGCCGGTTTCGATGGGTATTCCTTTCAAGTCTCGCGAATGCGCCTTAAACGTTATCCCTCGTAATCCTCCGCTGCCTGCACATTCCTCGTCCCTAGAGAAATACGTCGATGCCATACCCCACTTTTCTCCGCCACCATTTGAAAAAAAATACTGTTTCCAGATGCCCTGACTTCCAGAGGTAGTAAATTTAGAGTTAATCCATTAATCACTGATATCAAGAGCGTGTGGAGTGAATTTCATTTCTGTCAGTGTTCTCATGCAATGTGGGCAAAATTTTTTAGTTATTATCAAAATTCCCTTGAAACACCCAAATCTCAATACGTTATTCCTCCTCGGAAACAAAGCCAGAGATTTTTTCAGTTTGTCAGTTTTTACTAATGTTCTAAAGGAAAACATAATGTTATATAATTCGCATTCATTCAATTTAGCCCTTATGACTAAATTACTATTTAATTTAAAGAAAATATTTTCACTTCCAACTATAATGGTCCTCCAGAATGGTAGATTTGATAATTGAAACCAAAAAAATATGGACAGGCCAAGGTTATAAGTATTCTTAATCAGTTAAAGTGAAGATTGAAGAACCGTTTGGCTAAAAGTTCGCTATTTTTATTTTTGCGCTATTTTTTTTAACCAAAGCCACCCTCGTTGCGACAATTCCACAAGAAGAATTTTGGTGCATGAGATCTTATGGTATGTTTTAAATTAAAGAACAAGATTTAGTTGGCATTGTTTCGTACTGGAGAATATAGCCCCTGGTATCCCGTTTTTTTTCGTTTTTCCTCCAAGGTTAAATCCTGGAATACGAATTCAATCAGTACACCTACCACCGTTGGCATGTTCACCTAAAAGATGATCTTTAAAGGTTTAATTCTGAAGCTGTAAAAGTTTCCATAGCAGCTTTGCTCCTCACGGCTGCTTCAGTTTAGAAATTTTTCTGCTGTGCACTCGATGGCATATTAAAGTACGAGAAGGTCATAAACCGGATCAGTACTTTTCCAACTCTCTGAACTGAGCCTTCCATTTTGCTTAAGCTTGTGTGGAGTTGAAGGTGCCCGGAGTGCCTTGCCCGGGAATCGAACCCGGGCTCCTCTGGTCAGCAGTCCAACACTCTACCCCCGCATCCACACACACACACACACACACACACACACACACACACATATATATATATATATATATATATATATATATATATATATATATGTATGTGTGTGTGTGTGTTTGTGTGTGTGTGGGTCGCGTCCAGGGGTTGGAGCGTTAGACTACTGACCGGAGGGCCCGGGTTCGATTCCCGGGCAAACCACTCTGGACACTTACAGCTCCGCCCAAGCTATGTGATCCTGGGAAACCATAATCGGCACAGGGAAAGAAACTGGCCACCCTACCTTGATGTGTGAATTTCACACGCCGTCGGGCATAGTACTGGGTGAACTGACAAACCGACCCTTGGCTTGATTACTGTATTTATAGTTTATAGCTATATATTTATATATATAGTATTATGTGTGTATATATATGTATATATACATATATATATATATATATATATATATATATATATATGTATATATATATACATATATACATATATATACACACATACATACTTATGTATGTGTATATCGCTGAAAATTTGGCAATGCGAAAGATCTGTCATAAACTTATGACGGACGAAAAGGAGCACAGTTGAATGTCCGCTTGTGAAGACCGTCTGCAACGGCATTGCGACGTTTCCTAAGCTCCCATGTAGTCCTGACTTGGCCCCAGCAGGCTCTTTCCTATTCCCAATAGTGAAATCCTCCCTCCAAGTACAATAACATGAGAGACTAAGTACCGTCAAAGAAGCTTGCACGTGTATTCAAGAGAACCTACGGGAAACCGCCTACCAGTGAACCTCCGAGTCGTGGAAAAGCCTATAGCAAAAGTTTGTTGATGCTCAAGGGAAGTATTTTGAAGAATGTTTTGGCATTGTATCAAAATTTGAAATAAATATATTTTTCTGAAAGCTTTCCCGTTAATTTTTATAAAAGCTATGCAATACATTATTATTCCTTTGGAAGAACGCTGCCAGTCATTGCTTCCTAAATCAAAAGTAATGCGTCATATATCACTATAGAGTCATAAATAAATATATAACCCTAATTGAATACATGGATTTTCACTTTATACAAAGAAAATACGATATACGAAAATATATACACCAATCATCAGTAACAACGCCTAGTTCAATTATATATATTATTATTATTAGGTAATCTACCGGTTAAGGTAGATTTTTGGATGGACGTAATTACTAATTAAATAATTTGTGGCCCCTAGCAAAACACAACATCCTACTCTACATCTGGTCTCTCTTCAGCTCTGAGTACTTTCTTCCACCCTTCATTCCGTCCAACATCCCTATCCTGTTCCTTCCCTTTCCTCGTTTGCCTAACATTCTCCCCTCAATCACAGTCTTCAACATCCCGCTGCCGGTCAATACCCCCTTCATCCACTTTTCCTGCCTCCATAGGATTGCTCCCAACAAACCCCTCTCTTCGCCCACCATACCAAGTACTTCCTCGTTTGTTTTCTTCTCTGTCCATTTCACCTTCTCCATTCTTCTCCACACCCACATTTCAAAAGCCTCCAGTCTACGTCTATCCTCCTGTTTCAATGACCACGTTTCCGCACCGTACATAGCTACGCTCCATATCAAAGTTTTTACGAGTCTTTTCTTAACATCCTTACTCAACGTCCCCGTCATCAACTCCCTCCTCCTTGTGAAAGCCTCATTGCCTAGCGCAATTCTTCTCCTTACGTCCTTACTACTTTGACCGTGTTGGTCCAAAACACTACCCAGATACGTAAACTGTTCTACCTGCTCTATTTTTTGCCCTCCTATTTTAATGTTTAGCTTAGCCTTTTTATTTCTAGAAAATCGCATAACCTTTGTTTTATTGATATTGATTCTCATCCCATACCTGTCGCACTGAATTTTCAATTCACTAAGCAATCCTTGCAGCCCCTTAGCTGACTGACAAACTAAAGCTTGGTCATCAGCAAACCTAACTGATTTTACGAATTCCCCGCCCACTTTCATTCCTACCTCCAGTTCTTCCCATGCCTCTTTAATCATTTCCTCTGCATACAGGTTGAACAGTAACGGTGATAATGGGCAACCCTGCCTTACACCTCTTCCTAACACTGCCCAACCGGACTCCCCGTTCCCTACTTGCACCTGAGCAGTCTGAGACATATATAGGTTGCGGATTAGCCTCCTTTCCCTCCAATCTATTCCTATTTTCTGCAATATACTCATTAGTTTTCCCAATTCACTCTATCAAACACTTTTTTGAAATCTACGAAACAGGCAAATACCTCCTGATTGTGTTCTATATTCCTCTCGATTAATAATCTCATTACTGCAATGGCATCACGCGTACCTCTCCCCTTCCTAAACCCAAACTGATCATCCCCTAAGTGATCATTTGCCCTACTCTCTATCCTTTTGTTTATGATCCTGTGAACAACTTTAGCTGCGTGGGATATCAAACTAATTGTCCTGTAGTCCTCACATGACGTGGCCTCTACCTTTTTCGGAATAGGAACAAAAACAGATCTCACGAAGTCTTCCGGCCAGATTCCCTCCTCATAAATACTACGGATCAGCCCATATAGCCTCTTCCTCCCACATTTTACTAAGTATTTTAAAAGTTCCACGGGATTGTTATCCACCCCAACAGCCTTATTTAGTTTCATCTCCCTTAATGCCCTTTCTATCTCATTGTCTAGTATGCCTGGACCTAAGCTATCTTCCTCTACGTCATGTTCCTTTTCAATGTCTAACTTTGATGGTCTAAGCTCTTTACTATAAAGTTCTTCTATATATTCCTTCCATCTCTCTTGGATCATTCCTGGGTCAACTATTACCTTACCTGCCTTATCTCTAACTGTTATCGTTGATCTCCCTTTCTTACTTCCCGATAAAGATGTAGCTTTGCTGTACAGCGCACCGATTTTACCCTTCCTCTGCAGACTTTCCATATCCTCGCACTGCGTCTTCCGTCATGCTTCCTTTGCTTTATTTGTTGCCCGCCTCAATTTATTGTTCAATTCTTTGCACTTCATTTTGCCTGATTCTGTATTGACATTCTTCCATTTTCGCCGCTCATCCATCTTTGTAATCATCTCATCCGTGATCCATGGTTTCCTAGTCCTTTTAGCGTTAACGGTTCCAATGGTGTCTTTTGCGGCTTTAGACAACCCTTTCTTGATACATTCTCATTTTTCTTCGATAGTACTTAGCTCTTTACCATCCTCCATGATTTTCTCTACCGCCTGTTTGTATTCCTTCCTTTTCAACCCATTTAATGCTTCTACATTGCATTTTCTAACTCGCCGCCCCTGCCTTATCTTTTTGAAACGGACACTATATTTCATAACAACTAAATTGTGTTCAGAGTCCGCATCCGCTCCCGGGAAGCTGTGCGAATTTATCACACTGTCCCTAAACCTGTGTCTAACCAGGATATAATCTAGATGATTCCTTTCTGAGTCACCTGGCATTTTTCATGTATACCTGCGTCTTTTGTGGTGTCTAAACCAAGTGTTGGTGATGACTAAACCCTGTCTCCTGCAAAACTCAACTGCTTTCTCCCCGCGGTCATTCCTCATGCCTAATCCGTAGTCCCCGACCTCGTCACCATCTCTTCCTTCGCCTGCCGTCGCATTCCAATCCCCCATCACTATCAAATGTTTCCCTGCAGGAACACGCGATCATGTCCTCTAACTGATCGTATATCCTATCGACCTCTTCTTCCTTATGGTTGCTCGGTGGCATGTATACCTGAATAATAACTAAGTTCATCGGTTCTGCATTTATCTCCACTAGTAGTATTCTATCCGGCACCTGCTCTATGTTGACTACGCTTCTTCCTACCTCTTCATTTAATACTATGGCAACCCGTCGTTGGCTCTCGTCCCCACCGCTGTATATTATTCTATACTTATCACTCCAGTAATGCCCGCTATCTTTCCATCTCACCTCGCATAGACCTAAAATATCTATATTTCCCCTTTCCATCTCTCGCTTAACATTCTCCAGTTTCCCTGTCCTCATCATTGTCCTAACATTCCACGTTCCTACTCTACCTAATGTGGTCTTCTTCTCCTGCGTCTTCTGTCCTGCCGCTGCTGGTTTTCTAAACAAAATTTATATGATTATATTTTAATGTGAATGAGTTAAAATAATTTAAGACTAGTAAACAAAAATTGTGTATACAAAAATGCTATTTCGTTTCTTTACAGATACAGGCTACCTAATACATTCCCCCAATTGGAGTTTCATTGTAATAGCAACATCATCGTCTTCAGTAACCAACGCTTGGATGATGTTACGCTCTCCAATATTCTTCAATCTGATAGGCATTTCTTGCTACGAGGCCTCGTTGATTTTTTCCTTCCATTATGAGATTCGTATTTTTTCACCAGGTTCTCATCTGTTGTAGGAATAGTAGGTACCTTCCGTTTCTTCTTACTTCCTCTTTTTTCTTCGGAAAACTATTTTCCTTCAAGATAGTACATCCAATAATTCATTAATGTTCCACGCTCTTCGTAGCATTCTTTTTGTACATTGCATGCAACTTATTGCTAGTTATTCCCACTGAATTAGTAAACTTTATATTGTTCCACACTAAATTTTTGCTACACCTCTACCGGTTTCGACGTAGAGACGACATCATCAGGTATCATGCTATTTCCTCTGGTAACTCCCACGTTATTCATTCAATCTTACAATTTTTACCTTCGTCATTTTCCTGTCGCATCACCTTTCAATCATCTTTTTGCTTCTGAACTTTCTTTCTCTACTTGTGCTGTCGTTTGCGCTATGCTTCTTACTCCATACATATTAAAGGTATCGGGTAGGTAATAGACTGTAAATCTACCGTATCAGGTACATGAAACACCTTGAATTGATATTTAATTTTATCAACCGATGACATAACATCATATAATTGAAAAGATCAAAATTGGTAAAAATGAATGCGTATTAAAATTACTAAATGAACGTAGTTATTACTCCGCCCATTTTTGAAAGCGCATCCCTCTAATGTTCCGAATCTCGTGTAAAGGAATCTTTACCTTTTTCCTGCTGGAAAAAACCATTTGGCCGTGAATATAAGATTTCATCCAGTCGCCTGACATTACGTTCCATATCTTTTGAGTCATCACATATTCCATTGGTGACGGAATTATCCATCTTCCATTATTCACACACGATTCCATCGTCACTTTTCGTTTAGTTTGAGGTTATTTCCGCTGGTATGCGGAGAGTTTGGTTATCTCCAATCCTTCTCTGATTCCGTCGGATTTGATGCCCTCGTTCGCCCACCAATTCGCTTTCATGGGGAAAACGTCTCGTACCAGATCGTAATGGGGTTGGTCAGAAACTCGACCCTCCCTGGTGGCTCGATATCCCTCTCTAAAGGGAGTGACCAATAATTCATTATATATTTTCTCGTCATGGATGACTGAATCCAAGTCGTTTCCGATTTCCGTATAATTTTTGGCACTTCGTCAAGCTAGAAGTTGCAATTTCATGGAGTAAAAACACCGAACCAGGGGGAATATAGAAATTGTAGTTAATTCCTAAAATACTCTTTTCCAAAAAAAGCTCCAGTAGTAAAAGGACTGATCCTTATTGTAAGAAGGAATTCAAAGTGAAATGTAAAATTAGGTAGTTTCAGTCATTGAACTATCGTATGCACAATTAAATCTAGGGCTGCACTGTAAACATATCCTCATGGACTAAACCATAATTCGTCAATACATCATAATTGTGGATGAAATATGAATATCATAAAAATTTCCATCCATTATTCATACAAGTTTTGATATATTTATCTGGGGACCATATTTTCCTTTTCATGATAACATGATACATCTTTGTAAGATTATGTATATTAGATTTTGTTTCCTAAAAATGTCCTTTATTAAATACGGTTATAAAAAATTAATATACAATTGTCAATATTAATATAAAATTGCTTTTAATTTTAAAATATGATTATGGCTAAACTATGGTTTCATTTATATTCCACTCTTCCATTCGTCATTTCAAATCGAGGATGGCTTATTAAATGTCTGCAATCAAGTGTCATGTCCCATTATGGAAAATTAAAGATAGGATTTAGGTATTTTCATATTGATTTATGGGTTTCAATCGGATATCATTGTATCATATTTTAAAACAAAACTGTGACCTTTTCCGGTCCAAACTGCAAAATCTGCTTTTCATAAACGTTTTCAGTCAAGTAAACTGTCGACAAAACTCATGCTTGTGCGGGCATGATATGATTTTTTCAGAATGGGCAATTATAGTGGTAACCGGGAATATGGTATAATAAATATTATTTTTTTAATTCCTATTGAAAGATAATAATGTTTTTAAATATGTTTTGTACTTTTTTTGATCCTACATTATTTAATTGTTATTTTACGTCAATTCGCATCGTTTACAACATGTACTTAATTTCTGGAGAGACCATTCTAGTGTTAACATTGTTTCGCTTATGTTTAATAACTTGAAACTTAATTTGTGCGAATAAATAATTAGTTTATGTTTAAAAGTTACATAAAATATATTATGTTATATTCTCGTTGAAAATAATAGAGTTTTTTCCAATTATTTTATATTTTCATGGCTAAGGGTTATCAAACGAAGAGAAAATTACTCATGGGCTCTCTTTTTGATATTATTTAATTTATTTGACAACTCTCTGCTAATAAATATTATTTCCCAATCAAAAGTGTTGTTTGCTCTTTTGATGAGCCTCAAGGGTTCTATTCTCCTTAATACTGAATACTGATTAGCATATTTAAATTAGATATTGGGCGCCACATGACTAAAGTTTGATGAATATTTTAAAAGCATTTATTTCCACAGAAGTAACCAAATAATCTTTCCCAAGCAATAACTTCATGAATCATTTTTCGGAGGAAGTCGGATACCCAGGGAGAAACTTGGGTTATGTGTGAGTTTTACCTGGAAGTCAGTAATATGACTGACTAATAATTTTGACTGCTTGTACCGTACAAAGAATTCGAACGCCGCTCGTCGCTTTAATGGTACATAATCCCTAAAAGGAGAAATGTGCTGGCTATATAAAAGCTGGTGTATTATTAAAAAATGATGATAGAGAGGAGTCATGTTTCAATATAGCGATTCAATGATTAACGTTTGCTTCATATTCCCGAGGAATCTGGCCATTTTGTCATCTCTAAGTAAATGCGTTCACGCCTAACTTATCCTAACATCACCCATTGCCAGCCTGCGATGTTTTGGTTTGCATTCCCTTGGCAGTCCGGCGAGGCTTTCTGAAAAGATAAATAATTTCTTAAGTTCAGACGAATTCTAAAAATCAATTCTATTTCTACGCTTGTGCCCACCACGTTCGTCCACCAGGTTTCGGGCAGTGCACACATCCTTGATGAGTTTATCGTCGAAATTAGTGAGCGCCCTCGTGTTACTCGAGCGGTGGGGAGTCTAAATCTATCATTCTCTCAAATTGGAGCTTTACCAAGCCATGCACTCTTAGATGAGCACTTCGTCGCCTGACGACTGTAAACCTTCAAACAGTCCACTTTAACTTACTTAAAACTCAATTCCTGTTGCTTGAAAACTAGCATTCTGATTACTCACAGTGGTCCGGTCTTGAATGTGTGAGTTTCTAAGGTTGAAAATGATGATTATATTGACTTTTTGCATATCAAACAGGAATTCATTTATATTTACCAAAAATTAAAGCATCGTACTTTTAATTATATCGATAGCTAATGCTGTTGGCATATTTTATCTGATATCGATAACCAAGATCACATGCATCGATGAATGATTATTTATAAAATAATGTCAAATTGATGGCATATTTTTTCTACTATTTTGTGTATTAAAAAGTGTACCATTTTACCTTATTTTGTAATTAAAAATACTTAATTGTTCTTTGGCGGTTCAAAGCCGACATTAAGCTCTCATGTAAATTTATAAAATCATCAACTATTGCCAAACAATTTTTATACTAAACTTGAACATATTGGAATTTGAAGCACAAAGCTCCTGTGATGGTATGGGAATGGATATTTTAATAAATGTCTTTTAACAGGGGATACCAGCGTCATTCATGAATGCCTATGCATGGTACTGAAATATTTTGGTGGATACTTTTAGAGACGCGAAGAGTCCGGCGAAGACTTTTAAATACAAGTATATATATTTTAATTAAATTGCCCTATACTTACCTCGGCGCAAACATCTTCCCTCAAAATTTGAAATCTCAGCTGATCTTTCCTACCCTTGACATTGGCAAACTTGAGATGATTTGGCTGGCGCGTCATTGTGCCGATGCCGACTCGAACCGCAGTGTCCTTGGTGAGAAACCTGGGTCTTCCATGTTTCCGTTATATTTTAGCACGATGTTTCTTCCTTTGCAAGTATAAGCGTTACGTTAGCCTGTAGACCTAACTCATTATCCAGCGAATGATCGTGTCCTCATCCGGGAAAAAAGCCAAGAGTTTTGTGGCACTCGCAACCGTTTTATAGCCGTGAGAAAAGAACTCGCCGAGCAAGAGGAAATAGAAATGCATTCATGACCTTTCGTTATTCTTCTTAGACTTTGTCCGATGCATTAGAACCCTGTAAAAAATTTATTACGCTAATTTTTTTCAATTCAGGTAAAACGCCATATCTTTCTCCCTTAGTTTCAAACGTAAATTCAAATGTAAACTCATGATTATTTGTTAAGTAATATCACGTTTGTAACTAGTATTTAATGATTATCGTAGTTTAAATTTTAATGGATGAGTATTTATATTTTGAAATATTTTTTCAGCATTCTACCGCGTAAATATAAAATATATTAACACATCTGCTTCATCCGATTATTATTTCTAATATGTATGGTGACGTAATTATCAGTTTTTTTGTCGTGGGTTATCATTGTTTCACATCAAATAGTAATCACTCGGCATTGATCGAAAATTTTTTTATAAAATAATTTACAGAATTAAAATAAAATTAAGTATTTTCATGTAGGCATAGCCGACTATTACTGGACCACTACTTTTAACTTAAATAAAATTATCGTAGATTGCTAAGTCAGAGCACTTGGCTTCGCGAAGGAAAGATTATTTTCAAGATATAATGGTAGACCAATAATACCTATCAGCCGAAAATATAATTTATCACTGCTGCGCTATAATAAAAATATAATTTAGCACTGCTTGGTAACCATTCGCTGGTCTGAAGGGTGACCAGATCATACAGTTTATACAGGGTTCGTCCGGAAAATAAGTGTACTGATTTTTTCCCGCCGCTCCAGACGCGCCCAGCACCGCTCTGACGGGCTGCGATTGGAGGGGGGTATGTTGGCAAGCGACGCTGAAAAAGGCAGTCGGCTCTGAGCTGTGGTGTAGTGAGGAGCTCTGTTAATGCGAACCTCCACGCTCGACCCACGTCACGGAACGCGATGCCGAAGTTTTTGGAGCAGCGTTATTCCATCAAATTTGCGGTAAAGCTTGGGAAATCGTCTACCGAAACTGTCGGTATGATTAACCAGGCTTACGGGGAGTCAGCCATGTCCAGAAACATGATCTTTCGGTGCCACAAGATGTTCGTGGAGGGCAGAGAAGAGGTCGACGACGAACCACGGCCTGGACGCCCATCAACGACACTCACCGACGAAAATGTGCGAAAAGTTCGCGATGTACTGAACTCAACTGAATTCCCTCAACTGAATATCAACAACAGATGTACCAATTTAACAAAAAAAACAGAACTCAAATCGGAACGATGGGAGCGCCACACGGTGGTTATTCCGGGAACTTTTTGATCAAGGTAGTATTCATATGAGTTCATTTCTGACACCGATGGATTAATTCTGGCTCAATAGTCATTGGGAAATGAGAAATGGAAATAGAATGTAATACGAGAGCTATTCGAAAAGTAAGGTCACCTATTTTTTCATGAAAAATCAAATTTAATTTCAACTTTGCGTACATCGTTGGAAAGGCTGAGCATTTACCCATTTTTTGCATAGTCGCCTTGACGATCAATCACTTTTTGCGTCATTGTACCAGCTTTTTAATACCAGCGTCGTACCTTTCTACCGCCGCGTCACGAAGCCAACTGACGACTGCTTCTTGCACTTCCTCGTCTGACTTGAATTTCTGTCCTCCATGGTGTTTTTTTGTGAGCGGGAAACAAGTAGTAGTCGCTGGGAGCAACGTCCGGGCTGCAAGTAGGGTGGCCGATAATATACCAGCCGAATTCATTGAGTAGGGTGGTCGTTTGATGTGACACATGTGGACGTGCATTGTCATAATACAAACACAATTCTTTGGTGAGACACCTTGCTGTGACCTCCGACACAATATTCTGCACGGAGAAGTAACCACTCCCTTCATTAAGGCCTTCCTTTATCTCATGAATGGTAATTCGCCGGTTATTGTGAACCATCTCGTCAATAGGAGCCACCGTTGATCCCGGCTAACTCGGTGATTGTGATTGATCGTCAAGGCGACAATGTGGAAAAATAGCTCAGCCTTTCCAACGATGCACGCAAAGTTGAGAATAAATTTGATTTTTCATGAAAAAATAGGAGCCCTTATTTTTCGAATCGATATCTTATATACTGTTGAAAAGCATGTTTTTTTCTCGCAAATTATCCCTTAAAATAGCAGAAGAAATTATTTGTATCCAAATATTACAGCAAACAGAAAATGTTGTATTTTTTTAATTGTCACGAATAGTCAATTATGAAATCGCCAAAGACCCTATCACGGCTAGTGAACTCGTCGCCAAGCACCTTTGTGTCAGTGCGCAGAGTAATTTCCACAGAATATTTAAGATGCAGATTTGGGTGAATATACGCGTTATTTTACTTCGACTCTTGTATTTCATTTTCATCGCATGTTCAAATACGATGACTGAAAAAATAATCTCATTCCTCAAAGAAATTTGTTCGTTGATTTTGCTGATTTACTTTGATGTTGTTGCCCTGCGATTAGTTGGTTTTAAATAGAAAATACTAATGAAACACATTTTTGCTCCAAAATTAATCTCTCGGGTGAGAGAAAGTTCACAAGTAGAAGCGATGTCATTTGTCACCATTGTGTGAACTACAAAGGTCTCGAACTAGTCTTTGACACAAACTTTTGACGGATTGCGGAATCTCAATTTAGGTCCCTTATAAGGCACACTGGGAAGTTTGAAGTACTGAATTAGTCATCAACTCGATCCAACACTGTCGACAGACTTATCTCACGTCTTCTCCTGGGATCTGTCGCACCTCTCTTTATAAATCACTTGGGGGAAGGCGCGCCTAGCTTCACCATTTGGTTTGCATTTTTGCATCGGGTTTGCATGACAATTGGACATTAAATTGAATAGAAAAAATATTTTAAAAAAGAGGAGAGTATTTATATATCTTTATATATATATATATATATATATATATATATATATATATATATATATATATATATATATATAATATATATACATACATATGTATTATATAGTATATAATATATGTATATTTGCATATATGTTATATATGCGGGCTGTGAAGAAAATATCTTACGTTTCGGCCTACCGTGGCGGTGGGAAGGGCTTGAGCCACCATTTTCGTGTCCAAAGGTCCCTACACTCAGCACGCATCCTGCTGTAGTAGTGCGCAGACAGTGGTTCTTCACTGTGCACACTTAGAACTGTTAAAATGTGCGCTGCAACAAAAAATCCTGCGAATGGTCAGCGAAATCTGTCCAGAACGCACTTACGTTTTGAAATTAAAACTTAACCTAGGGGCAAGACAAAGTTTCATTATATGCATTTGAAATACTTATTCTTAAACTATTTTTCTACTTAGTCGTCATTCAAATTGATGCATTTATCATAACGATTACAACCTTTCCAATTCTATCATTAAAGAAATCAGCCGCTTTAAATGTTAACCACTTCTTTACACCAGCATTCAATTCTGGTTAAAATGAATGCACCACTGCCTCACTCCGCCATCTGTTGAAAAAAAACATCTCGAGTTTAGAGAGTAGAAAATTGAGAATTAATGATTTTAAGAATGAATTAATTCAATTGTCATGGTAAGTAACCGCATTGCAAGGGCGTTCCTGCTGTACTCGTACTTTTCCCCAATCATGCCATCATAGGAAGGCGTTCGAGGTGTGATACTTAAAGTACTATATATTGGACTGAGGACGTTTCTGCAGTTCTTTCAAAAATGCAATCTTAGGATATTGAATGAGAATTGAATTCAAAATCATTGAAATAGAGGATGAAGTATTGGTCTTCCAGGTCGTTACCTCCCCAAACCTTCGACCATACGAAAAGGAAAGGAAGGGTGTCATGGATCCTTTTCATAATTTCTCTTTTTAGAGCGTGGCCTTCTTATTTTCGAACTGAAGAGGAGTTACCCGAGCTTAGCGCTCGAGGGCGTTGATTTCTCACCCTGCAAGCGTCCTTTCTGAGCGGAATGAATTCTGATCCATGTACATCTACTTGGTGGTGTGTCCTCTGCGAAAATCCGAGCGCTCCTTTTCTCTTCACTATCATTAAAGTGCATCTTATCACCCCCTATTCCTCCACCATATCGGCCTCTATTACATCTTCTCAAGGTTTAGAAGTGTTCATAAACACGTTGATGTTTGCAATATTTATCCAGAGTTTGTTATTATTTATAGCAGTAGTCTACTGTGTGAGGTTAGGTTTCGGATAGAACACACATGGCTGTACTCCTAAGCAATGAGCATTGTATCTATTTTATAATCGATACAAAATTATAATGCATGATAAACTCTAGAACAACGTCAAAGTCACGACGCCTTGAGTTATGGATCCCAAGCATCATCCTTGTGTCTTCTGACTTGCGACTGAGAAAATTAATGAAAGCGGTTGTTTCTCAAAATATTATGAGAATCCATTGACCCTTGGCAAGATTTTTGTGCCGGAAGGTGTGCTAGGAGCAGTTTTGTGAAAAAATTTAAATAAGAATTTTATTTAATAGGGAATCTTAATTTTCCCATTGTTAATTGTTAACGTAGTCTATTTTTTGGGTCTCTGGTATACGAGTTTAGAATTCGGAACATTAGTTATTTTCTAATGGTAAAATGAGTGGGTTTGTGGTTCTCTAAAATAAAATATACCAATAAGATTCCCCTACTGTCATAATCGCTCTCTCACTAGGTTTGTCTATTCAGGCGCAGTTCCCCATACATGACCGAGATTTACTGAAAATTAATAATTCCTTGTCTTCTTTGGTTTAATTTCAACGCAATTTTTATGCAATTAAAATTATTATTTAATTAAGTGATTTGAGCATGACGCATTTCATTAGTATTACTTGTTACTATAACTAATCAAAGATAGAATGAGATTTATTCAAAGAGAGATTTGTTAGGTGATATCAAATGCTTTGATATTTAATAACTATTAATTTTGAAGTTATAAAAACCAACGTACGTTTTTTGCAAAATACACGTCAGGATTGCGATATGTTACGAGAATAAAGCCTTGAAATAGGATATACGATATATAAATATTTGAAAGTAAACTTAACGTTCACTGCGTATCCCTTAAAGGAGGCCATCCTTTTTTCTTTAATTTCCCGGAGTTGCCTCGGAGTTAGCAATTCTACAACCTGCTATTATATAGGAGGTAGCATACTACACAGTAGTATTTCGAGGAATATGTCACTCTTTAGCTTCATAATATAATTGCATCTAACTCTAGTCTCGTGACAGGTGAAGCCGGGCTCTTTGCCTGTGAATCTCCCTCACGCATCCATGTTTCAGTGCAGCCCATCGCATACGTTTACCCTACGCAGCTCATTCATTCCCTCCTACCCTTTTTACATTTCTCACTCCAAAAACCACACAACCACACGTGCACAAGGAAATCCACGCCCCTCTGCGATCATCCCAACGAAGCTGCTCGCTCCCCCGCTTCCCCACCTTACATAAGATCGCATCCGCCGTCATCGCTTCATTGATCTCCAATGCCGAAGCCGCCGTCTCGGTCCCCCAATCCCCACCCCAACCTCACCTTTACCGCAATGCCACACGAATCCTCCGACACGATCCGCCCTCCAACCGACATCCCCTCTTCCCCCTTCCTCCGACAGCGGTCGCAGCCCCATGCAACCAAGCCCAACTCCTGTGCTGAAATCTCCTCCGGCTCCTCCTTTGCTCCGCCACCCTCGTTTAACTAACTTCCTTTCCTCCCGCCCAGACCGGCCACCCTGGCCAACTCGCGTAGCGTGAATGTCGGTACCGTGTATAGCCGACCGCCACGCCACTTTGGATCCACAACACGACCTCCACTAAATATTGGCTTCATGCGGGTAAACGGTGAAACGAGCGTATTAACAGGGCGTAAAAGCTTCACTGGCTATAACGTGGTGCAGAGTGATAGAATTTATTGAGGGATAAGCTGCAAAGGAGGAATCAGCAAGCTAAGTGGTGCTTACGGATCATTAAGAAATTCACTCGTACAAGTAGCCTTCTTAAAATGGGAGGGATTCACCAAAATATAGTAATACTCTAGAACGTATAGTTTTTCCAAAAGTAATGCTAGAAGAGAAACTGTTTGAGAATGCTGTTTTGTTTAAACTCCCTCCGCTCACGTCCATTCAGGGCAAAGCCAATTATCAACAGACGTGGAAGGTGGCTGTGGCAGTATAGCGATTACACCTGCCTCACAATTCGACTCAACGGCTTCTAATCGCTTCTAAGACATGAATAATATACACCATTCCAGTTAATCATCAATAGCTTATTTATAATTGTAAAAATATTATATGAATAAATAAATTTTATAAAAATGAATATATATATACATATGTGTATATATATGTGTATATATATATATATATATATATATAGATATATGTCTATATATATATATAGATACACATAAATATATATATATACATATATATATACATGTATCTATATATATATATATACACATATATATATATATGTATAATTATATGGCGGTTCAAGCTAAATCTTATCCTAAATACAGCTCTCTGTCTCCAATAATGTAATTGATTTGTGGCTGTACAGAGTAAAATATTCCGTCTAAATACTCTTTTCAAAACAAACAAATTATTCACTCATATATGTGCGTATGACTCTGAACAAAAGGCAACGATTCTATCAAAGGTTTCGCGAAGGGCAGAAATACTTAATTAAAAGGGCTGGACGATTGAGATTTTTAATGCCTCGTCGAGTGAAAAATCTCCAGCGTAGCTATTGTTGTACAAACTTTCCGTAATCGCTCGGACTTGGTTATCCGGACAGCATCGACAAAAACACTTCTTCCGCTCATGTTTTTTTTTCTCGCTCCCCTTCCCGTCAATTCTTCGCGGACATCGACGAGATAAGTTGATTTTCGACGCCGAGCAAGCGTGTCGAGTAATTTCCTACGGCACGTCTCTATCGCTTGTGGAGCACACGTGGCAAGGCGTGAGCGGAAAAGGGAAGGAAGGAAGGACGCTCGTTCCAAATTGTCTCCTCCACCCCCTTCCTCCCCCACTCCCCCCTCCCACGCCTCATCCTTTCCCTTTTACTCCTCCCTCTCCCTCTTCGGCAATCCGTCTTGATTCCCTTGAGGGATTGGAAAGGGAGGGGGAAGGGCAGACGCGCAGGATACGAGAGCAGCGAAAGGGATAGTTTGAGCGATGGCAGGTCGCCAGCGGATGTAGATTCACGCTATTTGGTCACAGACTATGCGCACTCCCGCGCCTCTCCATACATGTATGATCAGTCCTGGCGGTCATCCTTGTCACTCACTCTTCGAAGAGAAATTCCGCGAGAGGATCTCCCCTTCATTATTTTAAAGAGATGCTTAGAGACTATGGATATGGACCTGCCCTCTACCCAAATATTCCCTCTACATAATATTTTAAGTTGCAAAGGCTGAGGAGTGTCATATAATTTCTGAAATTATTTTCATGATTATAAATTATTATTATTGCTTTTTCAACTGATCTTCCCCTGATTTATATTCTAAATAATGGAGATACTTAGGTTATAGACGTAGAGACAGAATCACGCTCATTAGAACTCTTGCGTGCATCAAGTAGTGTGGAAAAAAAGCCAAATTATATTGCCGATTAAATAAATGTCAGCACCATTGTGAAGGATTGTTACCCAATTTAATTCCTATTGTCCTCTTACCACTTCTAGTAAACATCTTATTTGTAGTGGACTCACTCAGCTAAAATTCAATAATATGGTATTTTTAAAAGCGTTTTGTTCATATCGGTCGTTAATTACTATTAAAGCAACGCAATTTAAATTCAAAGGGAGATCATCACCCATACGTGTTATAAATAAACACTGAAAGTGAATATCTTACGTAAAAACAGGATGTTTCTCCAGACTGTTTAGAGCAGAAATCTTCACACCATAGCTAACGAGCAGCACAATGACAATGATCTTTTTTTGTAAAAAAAATAAAGAAGCAAACTTTTGCTAAAAATTGCACCTGAATTGAACTTCGTTTTTTTAAGTCTCATGTTCATTTTTTTTGCTCTTACTTGTTGACTTTTGCTTCACCGAAGCACTCTCATTCCATCTCCCTATTGATTGAATGGGTATTTGTATTGCAGACTAATGAAGAAAAAAATAATCTTAATATGATTGTTTCCATTATTAATCCTTCAATAAATATAGAAAGTCTGGAATCGAATTCTTAAAACTAAGATAAAAAATACCGACTCATAATAAAATAGGAATTTCAAAATTTAACGGAAGAGTGATACACTTGTAGTCACTATGCAAAATTTATTTCTTAACCTGAATTTTAACCATTTAGTTATTATTACGGGTTGGTGTAGTAGAATGATGGAGGGGAAAATAACAATTGCAAATTGTAGCCATGGGGTGGGTTTAAAAGAGGAAGAAACAATGTAAATCGACAGTGGGGTAAGAAACTAAACCTGAGGGCAGTTGACAAGCATGGCTTCATGGGTCAACATTGAAATTAGAAAAATGGAAACTAAACAAAGGTTACACCGAGAATGGATATGAAGTATCCAATCTTGTAAACATCTAAAATTCTTGTCCTCTGATACCAATAGTTTTCCTCAATTTTCTCGGATGTGTTGAATCATTTTCCTATTTGTGTAAAGGGCGAAATCGCCATAGTGACCAAATTCAATCAGTTGTTTGGAAAGGATATAAATGATGTTATTCGTTATCAGTCTCTCTATCAATTATTTCATATGCAAGCTCGCGATTGATATTTATATCACTTGGTTCGGTTCACTGGAATGTAAATATATCACACTTGATTCCACGCTTTACTTTCTGACTCATTAGCTTAAATTCTTTTCACAAGTTAAAAATGATTGACAGTCATTAGTAAAGGTTAAAAGGCGACGTTGACCTGATTCGTAGAAAAATTTGAACTACCTAAGAAAACAAATTCTCGCCATAGACAGACTGGCAGGTCCATTCAAATTGTAGGGAAACAAAATCTTCGGCATCAGGTTATTTGTCTTTTTTACGATTCTCTGCCAAAAAAGTCATTTATTGCCTCTTCATAACAGTTTTTATCATTTAAACGCTCTAAATATTGTACTTTGTTCAAAGTTGAAATTTGTTCTATTTCACATACAAGGTGGTCATGAACTATCATCTGATCAAAATATCTCAATTTGTGCAAACGATACCATCAAGAACCCGGACGGGAAAAGGCGCTTGATTTGGCTGATTGCCTAAAAATAGGTGAATGTTTCTCATAAAAATAAGAAGTTAAGCATAAGAGTGTCTCTAATTGATGTGGTGAAAAAATGTTTTTTTTTTGACGTTTACTTCCGTCCAACTCCTCTCTCTTTTTTTACTTCTTTTCTTCTCCAAAATATCTGCCGTAATTATCCCGACATCATATTTGTCAAGATGCTTTACAGTTCACCTTGAGCGAGCGAGACTCAAGGAGGAAAGTATTTCATTTGTGTGTAGGCTTTGCTGTAAGTCACCTGTGAAATTCTAAGAGCAGTCCAATTTTTTGAAAACGGGAGCACGTAACGTTTCGGGCAAGAACTTATTATTGCTATTAACGTTTTCTGTACAGAAAACACGCTTTGTTAAAGATCATTTTGTCACCTTATTAGCAATTTTTTAAATTATTTTCTAATATTTTGATATGTATAATATACTAAACTTCCACTTCTGAAGATAACAGATGCATAAAATATCGTAAACGCCTAAGTATACAGAGCTAAATTACTGACCTTGTGAAGGTGAGTTCTTTTTTTTGGCTCTAATTGCTATGGAAATGTTTTTTTCTTTGACACGAACTAGGACGTTACGAGTATTGCCCGTAGGAATTGAACTTAATCTTAGGAATTGAATCTTAAATCAGGTATATTTGAAAGTCAGAAGTGATATTAGTCTTAACCAGATTTAATACTCAAGTTCACAGTTATTTACTAAGCCGTCATTGGATTAACAATAGTAGCCAAAACCTCAGGTTTTCCAGTCTTGTCACTAATTTTGAGGCCACACAAAATACTAATGCATTAACCAAACGTACTGAGCAGATACTACTTTACAGACGCCTGCTACACATTATTATTTGTTATTTTTACAAAGCGAATGAATATTTGAATTAGGTCAGTTAAAACAGGAAAATTTTTACCGTTCAAGAATCACCAAGAATATCTTTGAAAAAATTATACCATAAGTATGTTAACTCTCTAAGTTCAGCAATTATACTCAATGACGAAATTCTCCGGGTTGATGTGAATTAATGGAACGTTTTATACTTATACATATCTTTTCACATGTCCACTACCCTCATATATGAAGACCATATTCCAAAATTCGCCAGTAGTAATTCTTTGTTCCTGCTCGCTTGCATGCCTGGCTTTCAGCGTGAGAATCGCTGGTGCCATGCCGAAATATTGGTAAAAACTCCCGCCATCCATTTACCTGTCTTCTTACCCTTCGCCCACGCCTTTCCCCATGTATTTCATCTCTTCCTCCCTTTTTCTTCCCACTTTCCCATCTCCTTCTCCCGTCCAACGTCCACCCTTATCCCCCCTAACCTATCCGCACGGTCTTAATTTAACGCCACACACTCCCGTCGCTCCACATCGCCCCACCGCAACCACGCACCTAATACCTTCGTCACTCACCGCCTTTTCAATCTATCCTCTCTTTTCTCTCACACCTGCTAAGGCATTATCTTCTCTCTACTCTTTTTTCCTCCCAGCCTTCCAAATATTCCAATTTCTTATGTTAACCTTCTTTACCGCCGAGGATTTTGTTAGGCATTTTGTGTGTTGAAGATTGTGATAGTGGGGAGAACGCTAAGCAAACGAGGGAGAAAGATGAGAGACTTGTTGGATGGAATGAAGGTAGGTAGAATGTGTGCAAACTTCAGCAACGATTTCATAAAGTGTGGGGTGTCAGGTTGTGTCTTGCTAGGAGAATAAAAGGAATGTAGCGATATTCAATCGGTGTCCATCCAAAACCTAGCTTAAGCGGTAGATAGTAAAAAAATAATAAAAAATTCCTCCAACCGTGATAGTTCGCTTCTTTCTCACTGTAAAATACGGTTTTACCTATTTTACAGCATTATATAATTCACCTTTGAGTTGTGTAATGGTGGATTTTCCATAGACAGAAAGTGAAGTTTTCCAATATTTTTCTGGTAGTTTTTCCATAATTAACCTCATATTCCATACTCACAGTACGACAACTTGATCCTTTTAGCTCTTTCTAAAAAAATTGTGTCCTCGCATTTTGTACAGGTTGCAAATATAATACATTAACACAGTACCAAATTCTGGTAGATTTTAATTCCACATGATATCTTATCGAGTGGCTCGATTTTTATTTAAAATACTTCATGTGCGATCTTCTCGTATATCAATGTCCTTCCATTTATTCCAGCCAGCCTTCCATTCCAGTTCATTATGGAGGGCGCAAAGCGCACTCCATTATGCGCTTTCTTCGCCTGCCTCAGTTCTCTCATCAATGCACTTATCTTGCATGAAATGGTGTGACTCATCTCTTCTCACTGTCTAGGTGGTCAAATCATTGAGAAATCGTCATCCTAACTGCTCAATAAACACGCTATCACCGACCCTCCCACTCCCGCAAGCTCATTTCCTTATTGACGATCATATTTCCGTCTGCCTTAAGTGATGCGACAGTTATTTGGTCGCTTCCGTCCCATGCCTTTCTACCGCCACCAACTTCTTACTTCACTTTTATTTCTTTCATCACAACCATCGCTAAGAAATCTACTCGGCCGTACACGCTCCCCTCTTTTGATAACGTACCCAGTTCTTCTTGGCCCTTTTCAGTTCCTTTTTTAAAATTGTTTACTATTAAATATATGTATATATATACATATATAATATTTGGAGGGCAAAATAGACAACAAATAACATAGATAACTTTCCAAAGAAACTGCGGGGGATGCCGCAACAGTAACTTTTAACGGTGTCATCCGCTAATGTGCATTTCAATGCAACAAATTCAGAGTGTTAAAATCATTCGCTTTGACTGGGAAGTTCGAACTTCTCAGGCAAGGCGAATGATTCTAACACTCTGAAATTGTTGCAATTGCATACAGGTAGGTAACATTTAAAAGGACACTCACATTGCTGATTGTTTGAGCTTTCGGCCTTCTTCAAGTAAGACTCTTAAGTGTCACTTGAAGAGGGCCACGGAGAAGGCCGAAAGCTCAAGTAATCTACAATGTGAATGTCTTTTTAAGTGTTATCTATGTTTTTGTGTTCTATTATGCCGTCTAAATATTATTCTGTTCGTGTGAGTGTTTCTATGTCATCGATATATATATATATATATATATATATATATATATATATATATATATATATATATATATATATATATACATATATGTATGTATATACATATACAGGAACTGTCCCAAAAATTCAGTAAAACAATTTTCCCTGGTGAAGCAGACGACTGGAGTGGGACATGGGAGGAAAATGATGAGGTCTTGGGAAAGCAACGCGGCCTGTGTCAGTTGTCGGCAGGCTGTTAGAGTGTGTGGATCCTTGCTAGACTCTACCCCTGTTCGAGTATCGTGTCACGATTTCACGAAGTCACTTTCCATGGAGCAACGATACGCGATAAAATGTTGTGTTGTGCTCAGGAAATCGGGTTTGGAGAACATGACCAAGGTTAAGGATGCTTACGGAGTTAGAGAAATGTCCCCAGTGATGCTTTTCTGCTTCTCCAAGGAATGCCCGGGACAACCGTCAACAACATGGTGTGATAAAAATGGCCAAAAAATGAGACACATATTCAAATCGGATTGACCCCCATGTGTCAGGATGTTAGCAGAATAGTGCAATATTCTGAAAATCACAGTGCGTTGAATTCTTATAGAAGATTTAGCCATGAGAAAGGTGTGCTAAGATGGTCCGTAAGGTGCTGTTGGAAGACTGCTTATATGGCAATCTAACCTTGGACCACTGGGAAAGTGACCCGAATGTTTTAGATCAGGTGGTTACTGCTCCAGAAGCGTGGCAGAGTCGCTGACATCGGTGGGCTGATGCGCAAGGGTGCTGTTTTGTTTAATATTCATATATATATATATATATATATATATATATATATATATATATATGTATGTATATATATATATATATATGTATATATATGTATGTATATATATATGTATATATATATATATAATATTTATTCTACTTATTTTATGGGACATGATATGTATATTCGGTCATGAATGACTTCGTTGAGTGCATATCTATGAGTTCTCATGAAATTTGTGAGTTTCCATTTCATAACTTGTCAGTAAGAATTTTGTTTTATCGTCATAAAGTATTATTTCGCTCCGTACGTGTTTCATTCGGAACAGCGTTTCGAGCTCCTTTAGGACTCAGCTCATAAATCTGCTCTCTTCGGCAATGTTGCCCTTTTCCTAGAATTTTTCTCAAATTTCTATTTATATTTCATCATCTTTCGACAAAACCGAATACATCGTTTTCGTGGATTCTCTCGTTAGAGGCATGAATGTAATGGTTCCCGCAGTACTAAAAAGATTTTCTTAAAAATTTAACAGGTTTCAAGTCAAAGGTTGGTTTTGTGTTGGCAGAATTCACCTGGTATTAACAGCAACGGCGTTTGAAATTCACACAACAGGGTAGCTGTTCATTTTCTTTTGTCACCTATGCTTTCCCCGGAAAATCTGGTGCCGAGAAATCTCGTAGCCTATGTGAAGCTGATGATACCCAATGACATGCCCGGAAATGGAACCCGGGCTCTACCGTCAGAAATCTATCGATCTACCACCTAGCTAACCCCTTAATCATTTCCTGATAAGTTATGCTTGAATCCAGGATGGCGATTTTAAGCTGCTCTCGACAATGAACGCCTTTTCGAAGCGCTTAATCTTTCATACACAATGAAAAGACGAAGGGAAGGCCATAGTTTTCACCAAGTGCCCAACGATGCTTACTTTACCAATATTTAATACCATTAAAGGTTGAACCGTGAGTGTTGAACTTCAGGATTTCCATGAAAATACATGTTTTTAAGTTCTCCGAACACGTTTTGTCCATTTCAGAATGATGCATGCGTGTCCCTGTGTCCGCAAGTGATAGGTTTTGCGTGGATGCAGTAACTCAAATATTCCTATTCCGAGAAGCGCAGGATATTTGATGTAAAATATTCATTAAGTATCGATGAATTGATTAGATTTAGATTGAAAAATATTCACTATGACTTTTAACGGGGGTCAGTGGTGCCTTCACAAATAAATTTGAATGAAACGGAGATAAGAGAATCATTTTCTGACCCTTGCCTACATTTCTTCTAATGGCCCACATACATTCAAATAAATTGGGAGATTCATTTTATCGTAACATAAATTTTCGTGAATCATTACTTTATTTTTATTTTTAAATAAAATAAACGAGTTATTACTGTAAGACTTGAGCCGTAATTCTGGGTGATGGGTTTAATTTTGTCATCCTGACTACCATTTATTGCATACTGCACGAAGAATTAATAAAACGTCCTTCCTATTCAGAGCTCGTTTGTTTAGCGCCTTTGACAGAGGCCACCGTAGAAAACTCTTTGCAGCCACCGATTCATTCTCGTTAATAGAGCAATTTCCACTAAAAATAAAATGAATGCCTACTAAGATACGTATTTAAGAATAGAATAAACTGCAAGAGGAGATTATTTCGAGCATATTCCTTCACGCTTTGCAGAGCAAAAATATATACTTTTCATAGGCCTGAGTAATGCAATAAATTACAGTAAATTAGTCATGCTGTCCTTATCTTTGTCCAAAGAAAGGGAAACCGTATGGTTACATTATTTTGCCAGGTATATCAGATTCATCTATGCTCCGAAGTGCTCATCCAGACTTCAACTAAGTTTTCTTTCACGTAAGCAACGCATGAAATACAGAGAAACATTCGTGCGCCGGTGGAAGTTTTGGGGACTTATGCAATAATGGCGAAATAAAGAGGTGGTTTAACTTAGTGGGGCATTAATGATGGATATTAGAAAGAATTATTAAATTTGTATTTATATTTAGGATCTCACATACAAGTATAATTCTAATCGTACATACGAAAAAGAAACAGAAAATACACTCATTCTTTTTTCCCAGTCTTTTCAAACACATGTGAGGCTTTAGACATCGGTTTAAGATTTCCATTTCCAAATTTCTGTGAATTGTTCCTAACAGATTCTGTAATCACTTCGATGCTATGATTATGCCAGAAGTATAGTAGCATTTCCAAAAGCAAAATATAAGAGAAGTACACTTTAGATGAGGTAGAGCAACCGGCAGTGGGGAAAACTTCTTTCTCAGATGAGTTTTCTGAGGTGAAAAGGCTCTCAATGGTTTTGAATCGTTGATATACAATTAATTCATCTCCCTCTGCCGAAAAAGACCTTTCAAAATAGTTAATGTATTCCGGTAAATAATTTTTACCACTTATAGCTTAGCCGTTTTTCATCCATCATCGTATTTATCACAACGTCAAACTGTCATAACTACTTCTTATTTGTAGCACGTCTTCAATGCTTGAATTGATAATTTAAGCTTAAAAACTTAAGTGAACCTGTTGAGTCGATATTTGTGAGTATAAACCTTCTCAATTACTTTCTTAACTTTAAAAATCCTGTAAATAGATCGGAGTTCTTGGAGTGAACTTATTCCAATAGTATAGGATAAAATACGAATTTTTGATCGTTTCTCTACGCATAAATGTTCATAGTAGTACTTCTTACATACATTCCCGCATTCTGTAATGAAGTGTCTTTCTTTTGGCACTTAGTTATGCATGATAATATATTGAACCAGCCCAACCATTCTGTGCCTGATAATATGAATACAACAGCTCACCTTATACGTGATTTTTAACAGATTTTGACAGGCTTCAACGACAAAGTTTTGACATATTTCCAAATTTGCACTATTGCCAAAGGAAGAATCGTCTTAAATTATGTTTCTTTTGATGTTCAGTCAGAAGAAAGCTAGTTAAAATTATAATATTCCACTCATTTTTAACTGCATGCAACCAAAGAATTATGTATTAAATACAATATGAGTGGGATCATTAATTCAACATGTTACCAAATTTTTTCGATTTATTTATGCAAAAGCGGTTTCGTTTACAATCAGTACCCTAAATTTTGTAGAAATTTTTAAAATTTTTATAAAGTGTGCCCAAGCACTTTGGTGCTAACATTTCCAAAAATATAAGGTTCCATTTGCCTCATTGAGGTTTTTAGCAGCGGAACCTAGTGCTATTGAAACAAAATGCTGCTGAGGGAATTGGCCTTTTTTTATTGTGCGTACGTCCCCAATTAACTTTGACAAAACAGCGCGGGTTCGTACTTTCTCAGTTTCTGATGATTTTGATGAGGGTAAAATCCTGAAACGTTTGTACACAATGATTTGCAGTGTTGCCCACTGGACGTACTCTGTCGGAAAGTTCCTCCGGTAGGTAAGGGTACCGATGAAGAAGACCCCTACCCCCACTCACACGTCATTTTTCCGAGCGCTCCTCTTTTCATCTCTCGCTCCTCCTCTTCCTCGCCTAAATATCAATTTCCTCGCTCCCATTCCTCTCTTGACCCCCTCCTTGTGCCTCCACCAAACACCCATTGCCTCTCCTTTCAGCAAGTCCATTCCCAGGCTCCCCTCCCTCCCGAATCCTCCCTTCTCCGATCCCTCTTCACACGCATGAGCATGTATCTTCTGCTCCTCCCTCCACCGCGATACGCTCGCCTCCTACTCTCGGTCGCCCATTCCCATTCGCCCACGCATTCCATCTACCGCTTCTTTTTTTCTTAATCTCTTCCCAACATGCCCTCACAGTTTTTTCGCTGTTTTTTTCTCACTCCCTTCCCTCGCAGTCGTTTTTTCTTCTCCCTCCCTATCCCTAGTGTGCCTGTTTTAATATACGAATACCGTGGACTGAACAATCCTCCCTCCATCTCTTTGTCTCACTATCTCTCTGTCACCCCTTCACGCAATTTTCCTTTGGTCCACCTTCCTCTTCACCCCCTTCGCAGCTCTAACCCCATTTCAAACTTCCAATCTCATTTTCCTAAAATTAGCGCCTTTCCTTTACCTCTAACCCCTCGCCCCGCCTAGAATCAAAATAAAAATAATCAGGTAAACGTATGGTTGGAGCTTATTTATTAATAATTTTTTTGCAAAATATTGGGCAGCCGATATAATTTTTATTATTAACTTTTTGATAGATAACGTGTCACCAGGAACATAATTATGCGAGATCCTGATTGTATATGTGCTCTTAGAGAAACTAACGGAGAGGAATGTAACGGACTTGTGGTACTGATTTTACATTACTCTTAGGGGAAGGTTGAATGGAATGCATGCTGTTGAAACTAATGGAAGTCGTTTAATGATTCCGGGCAATAAAAGTATTCAAAAATGTCCATTAAACTGGTAATGTACGTGTTTCATGGTTAAAAAGTTGGATTTAAAGCAATTGATGATGGCAAGTTATCGCAAGCACCAGAGTCGACCATGCGAAATGAGGCAAGGAATGCCAAATTCCCAATAAACTGAAATGGATTTTTATTTTTCAAAGGAATTATCCTAGAATCTATCTATGCTTAAAATATTTTTCTGTAATCGTATCTGTGAATTATTTGCCTCGTTTTTCTCTTCATACGTTTCCAGTCTTTTATTTCTTTCTCAGTACAAATCCAATTTACTATTCAATAAATTAATATTCTTCTGCTAATTCACTCAGCCATGACCATTTATTCTATTATATATCATACCACTCATTCAAAAGGAATACCTAATCCTTTATCACCAATAAATTGATCACTGAAGAGAAATTTAATTCCAGTGATCATGGAACTATATAAACCAAATGTTTTATCTTAACAATGAAGTTTAGAAAACATATCGTTATCTTAATTTTCTATTTCAAATTTTAATATAATTGATAATTTGATATCTTAATCTTCATAATCTAAAATGTTAATTAAATCAACTAATATGATCTTGTGAAAGAGCGTATAGAACAAAACATGCTAATGAATACGATCAAATTATTGCAGCACGAAAAAAATGTGACCCAGTGACTCCTCAATATTTTATATAAGAGACGGGAAAGCTGAATGTCCATCAATTTAATCACCTGTTATTCACTCGGCAACCTTTTGGAATTTAAAAGATGTCAACAAAATAACTTGGGCTCTTCTCAAATATTTATTACCTATAAGGATTATAAATACCTGCATAAATAAAAAAAGTGGCTCTTCGGTGAAGGAAGAACAAACAATTGAATCTATCGCCGACGATGCGTCTCTTTATCTATATACATATGTTCATCTCGTTGTTTGACCAAATTAATAATTATTGCATCGATTTTACAGGAAAACTCAGGTAGCCCGAATCTATCTTCATGCAGGAATGCATGGCACCTGTTTTTCTAAACTTCTGAAGTTTCCCTAGGAATTTATTTATTTCTCTATGTATGTATATATATATATATATATATATAATATATATATATATAAAATATTTATATATATCCCTCCCTGGACTAAAACCTTGACTTGGTGGAAGGGCTCGTGCGTTCCGATGACTCCTAGAGCTGTGCTGGCGGGAGTAATAACAATTACTCCTGGTAGGGTCACCCATGCCAGATAGGTCGAAGGTTAGGAGCCAGACGAAAGGTAGTCCGCGCAGCGTCTGTTCCTCATTGAGGCGGCTGCAATGGCGTCTGACCCCAGTGGGGCGGCAAGTAAGTGATGGTGTCACGTTAAAAACACTGTTGAGGAAGGCAACGGGAAACCACCTCAATTATCATTCCCAAGATTTAAATGATGGAATGATGGACAAAATATATATATACACACACACACACACACACACATATATATATATATATATATATATATATATATATATATATATATATATGTATCGAGTGAGAGTGTTTTTACTATTTTCTAGTGGTAAATTTTCGGAATCCGTACCATAGGACACATGAGATATAAAAGATTTACAATACTAATTTTAATTATTAGCTTTTCTACTTCATAGATGTCACATTGTGAGCGGGTGTAACTCACAGGGCGGACTGAATTGGAATCTTAGGTCGGACTGGAATTATAATGTTAGTGAAAAGGTCTTAATCGTTTACGGTCAGGTGACAACAATATATACAGGTATGTACAGAGAAAATTAGGCGTTTAGGGTTTTCATATCACCTGTTACAATGTTAACTTTCCGTCATTGAAATTAGTTTGTCCTTCCTTAAAATATCGAAAAGAATAATAATTTTAGAGGATAAAAAATAGTTTCTTAATTCTGTAATTTTTTGATAATTAGATGACCTTGATAACTTCAATTTAAACAAATATATGCTTGATGGATTTTCTGCATAAAGAAACCATTTATGAACATATGCAAAACTTGCTAGTTAATCATTCGTATATTTTCACAGAAGAGGGACCTGCTGTAAAGTAGGATGTTGTGTTTTGCTAAGGGTCACAAATTATTTAATTAGTAATTATGTCCATCTAAAAACCTACCTTAACCGGTAGATTACCTAATAATAATATTTTCACACTTATCAAGTTTATTTTCAATCCGCGTAAATTTGAGTTCTCTCTCGCAAGTCTGTACAAGATAATTACGTAACAATTTCTATCTGCATTAATCGCTTTTCGGAATGATAGATAATGATAGCTTATCGTAAATATTTGAAGCAAAAATTAAATTTTTAGCATAACCAAGTAAAAGTTAGTTTAATATTATTGATCTCCTGTCTTTTAATAAGCTCATTATCCATCAAATGTGAGCAGATTAACTAACTTTATTCGCCACCCAAAATTAAAAATTATATTCGTTAGCTTATAAGATATCATGTTAATGCTTTTCTGCTCAATGCCCAAACTGGATATGAAGTCAGATTAAAATGTCAGTCGTATAACCCCTTAAATTTTGAAAATTTCAATTCAAGGGAAACATGGCCTCTATTAATAATGCTGACAACTATTCATTGGGTTATTAACTGATACTAATAGCTTTAGAAGTGTGTTTTTCAAAATATCTTGGAATAATAGGATTGATAAAGGAAAATTGAGCCAGCCCCTCACAATCAATTAATATCTGCTCGAATCTTTTTAAGTGAAATGTAAAAAGAAAATATAACACCGAGAGAGTACATGCACTCTGTAGTTTTGCATCAATATTGATTAAATAAATCGGTCGCAGGGAAAAAAAGTACAAGAGTAAAAAAAATTGGCTCGGGGACTTGCTGGAAACGGTGCCGTGTGCATAACCCCCACGCACACGAGCGCGTACCAACACAAACGAACGCCCTCTTTTCATTTGACAGGAGTGAAAAAGAGAATTCCTCCCACGCCCCACTCCTCTCGGGGGAAGAAAAGAATTACCGACAGGATCAGTCACGTGTTTCCATGTGATGCAGCGGCGCACAAATTTACGATCGCATGCGTCCCGTAAAACTTTAGTAAGCGATCGTCGTCCCTTCTACTCCAGCGGGCAGCCATTCTCGCCAATCCCCATTGCCCTCCGACGCCCCTTCCCGCACTCGGAACCACTACTCCCGAGCGCCGCCGGGAAATCAATGAATCACCGCCATCTATGACGCCATCTATCGGACCATGAGTCTGGTACGGAGTGGTGGGCGAGGGAGGAGGAAAGGGTGGTCGTGGAACGAAATGGATGGACAAGGATGGAGAAGTTGGGATGGGACGGAAGGGATAGGGGACGTGGGCGGTTAGGAATTGTGTGGGAGGATTTCAAGTGCGGAAAAGTAGTGTGGAGAATAGCTGTAGTGGCGGGGTGGAATGATAAAGGAGGTGATCAGTGAATAAAGACTATCATGGTTTATAAAATCAATTTCCAAAACCGCCTCCAGTTCTTGCATTTAAGGCTTGACGTGCTTAATTAGGGGTTTCCGGTGAGCAAGGAAATGACAAAAGTCAAAGTGGAGGAATGGGAGACAGTGTCTCATTCCTCCACAAAGTTCTGTCGATGAAGGAAATTAAAATAAGTTTATCTATCAAGAATTTAGTCATTTTATATTCATTGGGATACGCCAAATAGTTGTGTAGAAGTACATGAAAATGGTATTCACAAACCAACGATAGGGAGTCAAATCAAGGAATTGCGTAGTTAAAATATTTTTGGCTTTTTTAGATGGGTTAGATTATGGAAACTTAGGATGAAAAGTAAAATATTTTCATCATGTTAGAAAATTTAGAATGGAATTAAAGAAATAATTTAAATTCCCTGGAGTGAGCCCTCAAGTTTATTTTTATATCGGAGAGAATTTATTTAAAAAAGCCCTAAATCGCCAGATACGATCGCCTTTACATAAAATGAGGTATTTGCCGAATGATATTATTTTAAGAGAATCAATCATATAATAAACGAGAAATTCAAGACAAATCAAGGCGAAACACGCTAACGCTAATTCCCATATTAAATTAATTACTATGGCATGTAAATGCTAGATAGACATCTTTTCAGTATTTAACGGTTAAAAAATTATTAAATTCCTTCTCCGGCATACTTCTAATTTCTTAAACTCCTATTTAGTATCAGCTTCTTTTACATTCTTATGGGACCCTGTCACAGCATCGAAAATCCCTAAGAATGCCGTTTATGATGTTATTATTTGGTTTAATCTAAATTTGTTTTTCTATTACTTGCTTGATTGATTTCAGTAGTCATCCTGTTTCTTCAATAAAGCGTTGAGTCGTTCGTTAATGCATCGTAAGCAAAAACGTTTGAAAAACATTGATTTTTATACATATTAGATCAGTGCAAAAATAATCATAGAGACGTCGAACTGTACTGTCGTTCGAATTCCATGGTGGCCCGTTGCTCCTTCACGGTTGCCAACGAAGAGGAATTATTTTCTTAAATAATGTAATGAAGAATATTCGTTAATGTTTTGATATATACTTACTAAGTAGTGGGAAATTTCAACGTTGGAAATTTTCAAAGAATCATAATTGTTTATCTACTTTACGATTCTCGTAACTTTGATAAGGCTTGGGATTTGAATGCTGTGATGACATTTATCTGGCATTACCAACGGAAATCTTTGCATATTTCATGATTAATTTCTTTTGGCATGATTAAGACCATCTTGATGGGTTCACATACAATATTCAATCAAGTATAAAAAGCAAATTTTAAATTATGGTTTCAGTGCGGTAGTACTGCATTTCATTCATGTATTATATTTCACTTTATTCTGCAATAGTTAGGGGAAATGGATGGATGATTTTTGTGAACGCATGAGCTATAATCGAGGTGCTTTTTAATTGCGCCTATAATTAATTTTCCGAACATGGTATTCACAAAATTAAAATAGCCAATACTGATTCTCGCGACAAACTACTTTCCTTCACGCTAAATTGCTTTAATGAATGAGTATAGAAAATGGACGTAAAGAAAATCAATTAATGAAGGCTTGTTTCACAAGTTTTTTTTATTATTTGCGAAAAAATAGATTTATTCAGCGTAATAATACGTAATTTCTCCTTCTTTGCTTCCAATTATACTGTTACCCACATTATTATTGGAACATTACCGAATTTACCAAGCGTGGCTTTCAGTTGCATTACATTTATTGATTGATTGATCTGCTTAACGAGAGTAAAATTGTTAGGGAGACCAATAGAAACATTCTACCTAAAAAAAAATCACGAGTAAGCCGTATATAATCCGTTTGGCACTGCCAAAGGCTTGTTTATCGCCCATAATTGTACTATCGTTTGCATTTCAAGTCATCATTCTTTAAAAATTAATTTGAGTAATTGATGTAACCCAATTCATACTTATATTTCCTCATAATTTCACGTTTGCCATCGTTTGATGGTTAACTTAAGTAATATGCGTTTCATGCATGCATGAAAGCACGGCCTATTACCGTATGAATCCATTTTTCATTAACTGCTATATGTTGAATCAATCACTAGGTTATTTTGTGCGAAACATTGTTAGCATAAATCGTACTGTAAGTCGAATGGAAATGTATTTGTAATTGCTGACTTTACGTGAAGGTCATAAAAAATTATCAGAGACGTTTAATTGTGATATATTGTACTGCAAAATGTTGTATTGGTGTATGAGTCACCTATCACCAATTACTTGAGCGTCCTCTCTCTTGTGCAGGCCACGGACAAGTTGCCTTTACTCAAATCCACTTCCATCTCTTTAATAGATGCGCGTTCATTAATTATACTTAATTTACTCTAATGTTTTCGGAATTTGAGTGAGCTGGAATAACAATTTGCACGGGTTATCACGAGTATAACTATATGCCCTGTGGGAATCAATTTTTTTGCTAATTCAACGGCTTCTCGTATTATTCCGATATTTTACCTCAAGATTGTATTGTCATCTTAAAAGAATAAAATAATTGAGTCAATATACGGTGTTAATTTGTCTACTCCAGAACCTACCCATTTACTAAAATACCAATAAACGGTAGACTGGCAATTGATAAAGGACAATTTGCCGTGACAATTCGTGCTCCCCTTATACTGACAGATGGAAATAATTCTTGGTCCCATCTCTTTGATACTCCTTTTTTATGCATTTCAGGAATCTCTGTCCTCCAAAACGTTCAGTCGGATTTTACTGACCCCGTCACCATGGCTACAAGTTAATATCAGTCGTCTCCCTTGGGTCTTCGGCAGTAGGTCGTTGCCTATCTTGATTGATTCCTCACAACATTGTTGTTAGGTGAGTATTGCTTTTTTATGTAGTATATGGCTCCTAGGGAACTGCGGCGAAGCCTGATTTTTCTTCTCCTTTTTACCTCCTCTTTTTCATCGGTTCGGTTAAGGAACACATTCCTGTTCTCTTTATGTTTAATACATTTAGGTATACTTTGTTTGGAGTGTTCAATGCTCTGCATGGTGAGTATCAGATGTTCTTTTTCCTTGGGTCTGGAATCGTCATGAGAGAGTGTGTATGGCGTGTGGAACATTGTCTTTACTAGTGTGTTTTTTCCAGGATCAGAGGTGATGCGGTGAGGCGTTCATTTACCGCCGCGAATAGTTTTTCTTCCTGTACGATTCTATTTTTCAAGGCACGTATTCATCTAAAAGAAATGGGATGGATCTCCAGTGATTTTTCAATTCAAAATATTTTTTCACACTTTTCAAATAAACACTTTTTAATATTTATTGTATTTGTCTGTGGGCACACCACCCTAGTTTAGCATTTAAAAAAAATTTGAGTCAAAAGACGAAGACTGATTTTTCATGGGAATTTCGCCAGTGGAATTTTTTGATGAAAAATATTGTTTTGCTCCGGACATGATTCGATTCTTATTCAAGTGACGCCACCATCTAACCATTACGCACGTTTTTATAAATGCTTTTTAGAGAATCCTCGGAAGTCCCTTCAGAATGCATTCATGAGCTGCAATTTGGCTGATCTTTGTTTCATGCGGGACTGCCGAGTGTATTTTTTTCTTTTCCATTTCCAGAGCAGAATTGAATTCTATTCCCATAATTCAGGTCCACAGGGATGCCCTCATGAATCTGTCAAGGCCGTTATGACCCAGAATGCGAGATACTAGAAAAGCTTTTTACAGCATTTTCATCTGTCACTATGAATTTTCAGAAAAACTGCGAGGTATTCCATTAAAATTTGAAGGAACCCTCGATAGTAAGATCGATTTTTAGAATGAAAGCAGACAAAAAGACAGGAACTTGAGTTACATTGAGATGTCACCCTTCATCGTGTATCTAACTTAAGGATATGCTTTCCTAGATGAAACGGTGAACCCGTCTTAGTGACCCATAGGAACGATTCTGTGTCAATTGCGCGGCATTTCCTTTGATTTTTCTAAACTCATTGGATTGACGTGTCCTCAGGTTCGAACACTTGCGATTTTTGTGCAAACTAAATTTTTTTAATTGGACACTCGAAGAGAATATGGAAATCCAAAATTCTATTACAATCATTGTGAATACAATGTTCGGTTATCTAAGGTATTCCCACGCCTCTGAAGCAATAAATATTTCATATAATATGAAGTTCGATGGAAAATATGTTCTTTTTTCCTGGTGTTAATTCTCTGAATACTTCTAATGATAAACCACAATTTCTATAATTCCTGAAAATACTTTGTTTGTAACCATCGAGGAACTCTAAATCATGACTCAATCTTCCAGCTTCGGTATCACAGACTAAAACATGGAAACTTCGCCTGGCTCTTGCTTATCCTTGAAATAACTTTGCTCCGTTCTGTGGAATGCTTGAGAATATGAACATATGCTTGTAAAAATATTTACATCAATCTTCAGAAGTCATTATGTTGTAGTCGCTACCTCAACTTAAGTGGTGACGGAGGATCATTGTCAGGAAATAATCCGCGCTTCAAAGCAAGATTTCAAGCAGTGCTGTCTATTTCAACTATTGTGTCTAATTTATTGCATGTGCGCCCAATTTTTTCCCTTTTAGAATCTTCTTATTTATTTCTTCATCCTTACGATTTTCCACGATCCGAAGCGGCATTCTTCCTTCCTCATCCTCGCTTACGCAACATTCGCTATTAAGACTTTTAAAACCCCGCAGAATCTCATTATCCCTTCCACATACTTTTCTGTCTTTTTCGGGCTTTCCAAGCAGCGTCCTCCCTACAATCATAATTAAAATTGCACTTGACACTCAACAATAAATGCAATAGCTTGGCTTCCAGGATAATTATTGCTTCATTATCTGCAAATCTAACTCACATGTAAGACATGTAAGCTCGAAGGGATTTTCCATTTTTAACCCATATGAGGTGGTGGGAAATAGTGGGAATACAGTTTTCTTATTGGTAATCCATCGGCCAGGGTAGCTTTTCGATGGGCTCAAGCCACACAACAATACATCGACAATTTCCTTGCCTCTCATATCAAAACACAATCTTACATTTAACAATACGATCTTACTACCAACGTACTATAAACCCCTCGTTAACTCCGCATTCTTTCTTTCACCGTTCTTCCCGTCGTCCGACATGTCTATCCTATTCCAACCTCCCTTTCTTAACCTTCTTTTCTCTATTACAATTTTTAATCTTCCAAAAATCCCCCCTCCCTACCACTAAGACTAGCCCTTCCCCATTTTTTTAAATTTATGTCAACTTCCCCACCTCGAAGCCTCTAATCTACGCCTCACATCCTGCTTCAAATACCATGTTTCAAATATATATCAAAGTTTATCAAAGATTATATCAAAGTTTTGACGAGGCTTTTCTTAACATCCTTAACCAAAGTATCTGTCATCAATTCCTTCCTCTATGTGAAAGATTCTTTGCCTAAGGCATTCCTTGTCATTATGTCCATACTACTGTGAAATTTTGTTCCGAAATACTTCCATGATACATCATTCCTATCTCAAGTTCTTCCCATGCCTCTACATTCATTTCCTCCACATGTACGTTGAACAGCATAGGTGATGATGGACACCCCTGTCTAACACCTCTTCCTAACACTGCTCTCTATCCACACCTCGCACCTGAGCAGTCTGAGACAAGTTCAGGTCGCGGGTAAATTTCCTATCCTTCCAGTCTACTCTTATTTTCTGCAATATTTTCATTAAATTGCTCAAATTCACTCTTACAAACACCTTTCTGATCCCTACAAGACAGATATATACCTACTGATTGTATTCTATGTAACTTTCTATCAGTAAACTCATTGTTGCTATAGCATCACGCGTGCTTCTCCATTTCCTAAACCCAAATTGATCCTTCCCTAAGTAATCATTGGCTTTGCCCTCCATCCTAATATTGTTGACTGTGAGAACCACTTTATCTGCGTGTGAAATCAAACTATACATATATATAAAATTATATATATATACATATATGTATATATATATATGTGTATATATATATGTGTGTGTATATATATATATATATATATATATATATATATATATATATATATATACAGGGTCGCACCCAAAATTGGTAGGACTGATTTTTTTACAAGAATTTTATTGACGATATACTTACATCGACTTAATAATCATCAAAGTATGCTCCTTGAGCTGCTACACACTTAGTATAACGTTGCTCCCATTCCCCGTACGCCCGCTGGAAATTTTCTTTGGGGATGCCGTTGATGACCCTCGTCGAAGCCTCTTGAACGGCCTTTATCGAGTCAAAACGTCGTCCCTTGAGCTGTCTATTCATCAGGGGGAAGAAGAAGAAGTCCGGTGGTGCCAGATCGGGAGAATAGGGCGGGTGCGGCAACGTGGCAACACCGTATTTGGCCAGGAGCTGTCGGTCGGCACTCAGAATTTTCGGCACCATCTTGGCGCACACCTTGCGCACTGTGTGCTGTGATGAGACTTGCGTTGGACGTCGGATGCAGACAGACCCAACTGGTCTGCAATTTCTTCACTGGTTAAGCGTCGGTCTGTGTTCAGCAGTGTCCTCACTCTGTCCACATTCGTGTCGGTTCTTGCCGTCGACGGCCGTCCGGAGCGATGGTCGTCTTCAACGAGCTCCCTACCCTCTTTAAACAACTTGTGCCACTCAAATACTGTGAAACGGCTTAAGGCAGTGTCCCCATAAGCCTGCTTGATCATATCGAGGGTCTCAGTTGCCGTCTTCCCGAGTTTCGCACAAAACTTCACGGAATAACGTTGCTCTAAATTCAGATTCATTTTGTTTTTCGATGCGGACCAAAAACTTGCTTCACTAAAAATGGTGTCCTCACTCAACGGCAGCTCGCAGGCTACTGAGTTTGGTGTCGGTCTATTGCTGAGAGCCCCCTCCACCTTACCCTGCCAGGCAGACCCCCTCCACCGCTCCGTTCGCGCCAGAGAAAATCAGTCCTACCTCTTTTGGGTGCGACCCTGTATGTGTGTATATATATCAAACGTGTAACATAGCTGAACCCTAAGGGAAGGGGAAGGTACATGTCTATTTGGCTCTAAAACCATTTATTCAACACTTTAGGGATTAAATCTGTATATTAAGATCATTCCGCCAGCATATAAGAAATAAAAATATTCACCAATTTTCTTTTCCTTATACCTCTGAACTCGTCGCGTACTCTTTTCCTCTTGGAATAGTCTAATTAACTAACTCGCTAATATCGCGATATAATGATTGATATATTGCACTTATTGCTTACATGAAGTTTAATAGCAAACTAATTGCGAGGACGAAATTCACTTGGAAAGGTTTTGATGCTGCCCGTACACGTGACTACTCCTTTGGAAGAACGCTGCCAGTCATTGCTTCCTAAATCAAAAGTAAGGCGTCATATATCACTATAGAGTCATAAATAAATATATAACCCTGATTGAATACATGGATTTTCACTTTATGCAAAGAAAATACGATATACGAAAATATATACACCAATCATTAGTAACAACGCCTAGTTCAATTATATTATTATTAGGTAATCTACCGGTTAAGGTAGGTTTTTGGATGGACGTAATTACTAATTAAATAATTTGTGGTCCCTAGCAAAACACAACATCCTACTCTACATCAGGTCCCTCTTCAGCTCTGAGTACTTTCTTCCTCCCTTCATCCCGTCCAACATCCCTTTTCTATTCCTTCCCTTTCCTCGTTTGCCTAACATTCTCCCCACAGTTACAGTCTTCAACATCCCGCTGCCGGTCAATACCCCCTTCAGCCACTTTTCCTGCCTACATAGGATTTCTCCCAACAAACCCCTCTCTTCGCCCACCGTACCAAGCACTTCCTCATTTGTTTTCTTCTCTGTATATATATATAGTTATATATATATATATATATATATATATATATATATATATATATATATATATATATCTACATGTGCATCGTAAATAATTAGGTAAATTGGTTCTACACGCAAAGCACGTAAATTCAGAGTGATTTTGCAAAAAGTCTTTCAGGTCATCCCATCCAAGATTATGAAATTATCAAGAACATGAAATTTCTGAAGCGACATTCTTTCTACTTCATCATTCCTTCCCTCCTTGCTATCCTTTATCAATTTGTTTTCCCCAAAATAGCCGAATTCGTCGTCTGGATTTTTCGTCTCCAGCTTCCTCTCTTATGGGTGATTTTAATCATATTCGAGAAAGCCGGAAAAGAAAAAAGGTACGAATTCCTGCGGAACCCTAAAAGCAGGGAAAAATCGATGTTTGCCGAGTTTTTATTGTTTTGGCGAATGTGATGGTGTAACAAGAGGGATTAGATTGTATCTCAGTGACATACGAGGGTCATCCGGAAAGTAGTACCCGTTCGTGAAATAAAAAGACAAAAGTAAATATTAACAAACATAAAAAATTTTATTTGAAAGAGGATACTTTAAACTACTTCTCAACATAATCTCCAAGCAAATTAAGGCATTTGTCATAACGTGTGACAAGTTTCTGTATTCCTGCTGCATAGTCCTTCGCCGCCAGCTCATTGAGATACGCGAGGGACCCATCTTGCACAAATTTTTGCATAATGCAGATGGTGTTTAACAATTTCATGAACAATTGTTCGAGAAACATTGGGAAAATGCTCACAGATGTCATCAATTGTGACGCGCCGATCGTTCCTCACGAATTCGTCAACTGAGCTCACCAGTTGGTCTGTAATGACAGACGGTCTCCCCGAACGCTCATCGTCGTGTGTGTTCCCCCTCCCCATGTTGAAGTTGCGACACCACCGCCGAACAGACGACTCGTCCATTACATTGTCTCCATACACCTCCTTTAATTGGCGATGAATATCACATGGGCGAACGTTTCTTGCATTGAGGAATTTAATCACTGCCCTCACTTCACAACTGGCGGCGTTCTCAATTTTTTTAAACATTGTAAACAATCACAGAAACAACACAGGCAATGCTAGCGTCACGCAACTTGGCTCAGAGAAGGCAGACAAGCCACTGAAGCTATCTGACCTTGTCCAGCGGCTACTCGCGTCGTCAGCACTTCATGCGGCACGAACGGGTACTACTTTCCGGATGACCCTAGTATCTTTTTCTGGGTGGCTCTTTCGTACTATGCTTCATGCATTTCGAGACTGAAATGAGAGAGATGAGAAAGAAGAACGAAATGCTATTCTCATGAAACCATTAATTTTCATCTACTTTGTGCCGGGAACCCTTGTTCAAAGGCATTTTTAATGAGATCGTTTACCCTAATTTTATTATTGAGGATCATTTATGGAATCACTTGAGACATAATTCATTATTTCAATTATGTCGGTCGTTGTTGAATGATTGAGGTGGAACTAATATTTTTATATTCGTATAAATACTCAGCTTTTGCAGTAGCGCTGAAATTTATGGAATTCTCCTTAGTCGTAATATGCACAGCCTTTTATTCTTCCACGCATTAACTACTTTTCAGGAATGAATATCTCACTAAACAATGGTTATTATTACTAAAACGACATTTTATTTCATCGTTCTTTAGCTCATATGCAAGAACAAGATTTGTATATAATGTTTGATATTGCTTCAGAACTATCTGATTTTATAAAGGTAGCATTCTTTTTTCGATAAACCAGTAATTTGCTACACAAGAAATTTTATAAGCACTCTTAACAGATATTTGCAAATGTAATATAATCACGAGTGGGTGATTCCGAAATAATAGGCTATTTTATTGCTGTGCGCGGTGGTTATTCCATCCTTCGTTTCGTTTTCATAGTCCTTATCCGTAGGGCTCAAGGATTCGAGTTCTTATTTAATGATCCAGTATGATGTGTTTCATCTGATAGTAATTACTCGATAATTTTATCTGTTCTAGAATTCATAATTTTAAAATATGTGAAATATTTTGTCTTGCATTGCATATTCGACGTTGATTTAAGTTTCCGGGGGAATTATTTGTAGCTAATGGTCAGAGATATCTTTGGATGGTATTTTGGGTATTTATGTTTTACATCATTTACGGTATTTTTATTTTACCTCATGGACAATGGGATGCATGACATTAAATTGAAACGTCATTCAACCTGATTAGCCAGATGTAAAGAGGGAAATCTAAAAAAAAATTAATCCCAATTGGAATGGGTAATCTAGCAAAAAGGAGATTTTCATATTGCTGTAATTAAAACCAATTAATTTTTTAGGGTATGCGAACGGAGCTAGGAAGGATAGAATAGTAATCATATGCATGCCCAGGTCCAGGTAATTTGAAAAAATGTCTTCAATTGGAATCAATAAACGATATGAAATTGAATGCAATTAATTATACCTTAAATTACGAAAGTAAAAAATAAGCATATTCTTTAAACTCACTAGCAAATAGAACAAATGAAACAAACCTATGAGAAACTTAGTAGCATATCCAAAATATTAGAGCAGCTAAGATGGGAATCACTCACGGAGCGAGGGTTAAATTACAGATTGAAGCTCTTGCATAAGATTGATCGCACTTATACAAATGCTTAAAATTCTTCAAAATACTCTCCACCTGCATCAGTACACTTACGGAAACGTGTCTGCTACGGCTGGAAGGGGCCCTGAGACTCCTTGACGGAAATTTCTCTCAGGAACGTTGTACCTGCTAATAAAGAGTAAACAGTTTACATGGTACATATATGATACAACGAGCCAAGAAAAGGTAATGAAAAAAGACAAAATCTCTCAATTTGGCCTTTTAGTGTAGCTACTTTCAACGACTCAATTCTTATCAAACATCCATTTCAGCTGAGAAAAGTTGAAACATGACTTTGAATCGGGCAGAAAAACAGTAAATATTGAACGGTGTTTACACCTGCAACATACCGTCTCTCTCCCTGCACTTTTTCTAGCCACGTATCCAAGCATGTGCATTAAAGTATTACATCAATGCCCTTGTGACATTTGGGACTTGAAAAAAGGTTCGGAAATCGAGATCATTCCGTGGAAATGTTAAGTGCTTTGTAAGGGTTGTCTCCAATGTTTATGCATTCGTTCGTTACCCCAGGAAAATCCTTTTAGAACAAAATTATCGGAAACTACGTCTTCATTATGGTATTCAAAAAGCGCATTCTATATTATTTATTATGACTTTATATTCACCTAAGCTGAGTTGAACTGGGGAAAATGTTGCCGCAAAGAGAATTTACTAGTGGAATATAGGGACTATTTTCATCAAATATACTGTTTTATATTTGGTAGTAAAATTCTATGAATTTGCATTATGACCAAGATAAAGGACAGAATATCATAAAAACTTAAATTACCAAATTATAACTAATCCTTACCATAAAATTGCATAGATATGAATACGTTTTGTGAAGAGTAAATATTTATCATAAGTTTAGTTGTGAAGGACTACATCATCTTCATTAATTCTTTTAAATATATAACGACAGGCAAATAAAAAAACTAATATTATAATGAGAATATTTTGAACTAGAAAGCAATTTTATATTTGAGTTCGACATGGATGAGAGATAATTTTATTCAAATTAATATCTTGAAAAATTTGGCATATAGTATATGGTATAATTATTTGCGTGTTAATATCGACGCACGGAAATTTATTAGCAATTGAAACAATTCACTTGATCATGAAAGGCTATCATTGATTCAATTAAAGTTACTCTTGAAAATTAGTACCCGAACCGGAGGATGGAAAAATGTCATTTATTTTAGTAGTGAAACCACCAAAACACGAAAATATGTAATCATTTTATTTATGAGAAATCCGGACAGAAGTTAAGAGGATTATTTCTGCCTATTCGCAATGAAAATTATGGCGACTCGATTATCTAATTTTATAACAACCCCTGCACTTCTCTATTTGCAATGTGCATTATAATACGCATATTTTAAAATAATAATGAATGAATTCAGAAATTGAGACTAGAAATCAGCCGAATAGAAATGGAAGTTGACAAAAGTTTCTCGTGGAGAGAAATTGTATCGTTATTATGATAATTGGATAAGAATTATGTGAAGCGAACCACAGCATCAATGAATATGAATATATATATATATATATATATATATATATACATATATATATTTATTTATTTATTGTATATATATAAGTGTATATATATATATATATATATATATATATTCAAGTCCCGGTAAAAGAAACTTTTTTGCGTTTCCGACCTACTACCTTCCCCCTCCCCCAAGAATCCTTTCATATATCTGCATATCTAAATCTATATTGATGAATATGCGGAATTCGAATTTGAATGTATATGTGTCTGTACAAGTTGCGTGTGTTTCTGTGTTTTAGTTTCTGCTCGCTAGTGCTGTCGTGGTGTGCATTTTAAATACTATATACATGCATATTATGTGATCCCTCCCGATATAAATTCATCGCCATTTAGTGAAAGTTAACGGTGAGAAGAGTACTCGTATGGACATCAAAAACGTGCGGAAGTGGTGCAGGGAGTTCTTTGATGACCGGGAAAACGTCCATGATGAGCAGCGGTCGGGGCGGCCGAGTTTGCCTGAATCAACGGTGGCTCCAATTGACAAGATGGTGCGCGAGAACCGGAGAATTACCCTTTATTAGATAAAGGAAGACCTTAATGACGAGATTGGCTACCTCTACGTGCAGAATATTATGTCGGAGGTTACAACAAGGTGTCTCACCAAAGGAATGTGTTTGCATAATAAAAATGTACGTCCACACCAACACGCACGTTACATCAAACGCCCACCCTTATCAATGAATTCGGCTGGGATATCATCGGCCACCCTCCTTGCAGCCCGGACGTTGCCCCCAGCGACTACCACTTATTTGCCGCTCTCAAAAAACACCTTGGACCACAGACATTGAAGTCAGACGAGGAGGTGCAAGAAGCGGTCGTCAGTTGGCTTCGTGGCACGGCAGGAGAAAGGTACGACGCCGATATTGAAAAGCTGGTTACAATGATACAAAAAGTGATTGATCGTCAAGGCGAGTATGTAGAAAAATAGCTAATTGTTCAGCCTTTCCTACAATGGACACAAAGTTGAGAATAAATTTTATTTTTCATGAAAAAAATAGGAGACCTTACTTTTCGAATCGCCCTCGTATTTCAAACACTGATTTAATTATTTGTTTATATGAACTAGTAAATGTGGAAAAAAGTTATGAACCCGACGGCAGCCTAATTTCAACTACTCCGAAGATCGAGTTAGTTTCACTTATTTCGCTCTATATGAGCATTGTATTTATACTTCAATATGTTTCAAGGTTATTCCTTTTTGTGTTATTTTTGCGCCAATAATAATAATAATAATTTGCATTTTAATTCTATAATTTGCGCAATTTTGACGTCAAGGAGTAGAAATCATTATTTTAAACAGTCTAATAGGTTTATTGTGAGATGGGTCAGCCGTTAAAGGATAATTTACAGGAGTTACCACTGGCCTATCCGTTAATTCATTCCTGACCACATCATGTGAAAAAGTTACTTGGTAAACACACCATCATCGGTTAGAACATCATATGTTACTCACGATATAATAAAATATTCAGTTTCAACTAATTTCACCCATATTTCCCAGTCTTGATTTGAACCTGTGACGTGTACTATATCTTACATTTGCATTTGAGCGTGCAATGGAACATCACGGGTATCATTTGATCTCCCAGAACACCCTGAAAATGTTCTTCCACGATACGGTTAACAACAAAGACCGTTATACACATCGAATAGTCATCGTGGAAACGCTGAGAGAGTGGAGAAGCTTTAGTTTTCTGGTGGTTGGCAGTGCAGACGACAGAAGATGCTAATTGCCCTCGGCAGTTGATTTGGAATTGGCGGTGCAGATAATTTGTTAGAATGCCTTGCGAGGGGATCTGTGTGTTAGCTTTACGGCGGAATTGGCGAGACGTGGTAGCAGAGAGTCGGAAGGAAGGAGTCGCTGCCTCTAGCAGAATAGTTGGTGGGGAGTGAGCCAAGTGTGCTTGTGTGATAAATTATGACAAGGAAGTTGAAGACAAACTGGTCTGTATTAGATTAAACATCCCGTTCGTAAGTAGGTAGTAATAGCGTGGAATTCATTCTCTCCCACGATATAATCTCTTCGACGCACCATTTTGGAGTACTTAATAAAGGCATTTTTGAAGCGTTAGTCATACCAGGTGGTTGTGATAACGCATATTCACTCCATCGCCAATAACTGAAACGTTAAGGCTACATGCGATTGAATTAAATATTGAAAAAAATGAAAATTTAAAAGTTTATATTAATCAAGGCAATACAAGTACTTCAGCATCCATTTTCAAAGAGCAATTTTTATCAGGAATCGTTAATGGTAAAACTTTTTTTTGTTCAAAAAGAAATTGTGAATGTGATCTAGTTTTAATGGAATTAGTTTGAATTAGATTGCCAATATAGGTCCACATATTTAAAATGAGAGTGCTTGTCTAGTGGTTCACGTTGACGTGGATATGTGACTGTGTTTATTCGAGAGGTTAAATAGGTTTTGGCAAAATAAATTTAGTTGGGGCATTCCAATTTCTTGAGTAACCTCGGCAAATATTATTTCCATATTATACTGACTAAATTTTGAATTAAATATTTCAATTTTCTAAGCCGCCTCTCAATTGAAATCTTTTTGGCACTTAACAGGAAAGGCACGACTAATAGGTAATCTCGGCTCTAGGTGACATGAAACAGCCAAAACTCACTTTTGGATGGGACTTGTGAGCATGACCAGAGGCGGTAAGGCATAAGCGCAATAGGCAGCCTATGATATTTACAGTTCATCCAGATTTGTTCTTATTCATCATTATATGAGAGCTATTTTGGAGCAGCTTGACTATGCGTCGTTTGCCAGTATCGGTGATTGTAAACTCCTGTTTGCGTTGTAGTAAAGCGATAGATTTTAATCATAATCTTCTGAAAAATGAAATTGACTTTTCATCTTAAGCAGTGGAATTCCCCATTTATTGTCCTGTTAGTTCATATCGGAGAGATTGTTCGGTGGAGGTTTTTTTTTTGGGTGGAGGCTTTTTTTGGGTGGAGGTTTTTTTTAAGAATGGTACGGCTTAAATTTTAAAATTTATCGTAAATAATTTTATATTAGATAGGTTTTCGAAACAAGTCAACAGAAACTATGCCAGAAACCGAACAAGCTAAGGAACGATGAATTTTATTTGATTCTGAGGGTACGTGCTGGTTGTATTCAATATTTTTAACTGACTTTCCAGTTGTTACATTCCATGATTCTAAAAATCTACCGGAGACGATATTACGTTGGTAGACCCATAAGTACCCGTCCTGGCCTAGAAATGGCGGTAGTTGTTTAAAAATATCACTGCATAAAATGTATGAGGTGACGGCTCTAGAAATAGTGAAGAAAATCCACTAAGTGACACTGAATGATCGTCAACTGAAAATGTGTGAGCTATCAGACATAGTAGGCATTTCAAAAAGTGCGGTTAATCACATATTAACTGAAGATTTGGACATGAGAAGATGTGCAAGATGGGTTGCCGCGTTTGCTCACACTCAAGCAAAACCAGTGTCATGAAGATGTCTCAATTGAGTGTTTAGCAAAGTTTCACAAAACAAAGCAGAGTTTTGCGCCGTTTCATAACAATGGATGAAACATGGGTCCATTATTTCACAGCCGAGACAAAAGAACAATCGAAATAATGGATTCAAAAGGGAGAACCGGCTGCAAAGAAGGCGAAGACCTTTTCATCAGCAGGCAAAATCATGGTGTCTTTTTTTTGGGATGCGCGTGGGATAATTTTCATTGACTACCTTGAAAGGGGAAAAATCATCAATGAGAATAATGCGAACTTATTGCAACTTTGGAGCGAAGAAATCAAATAAAAGTGGTCACATTTGGCAAAGAAGAAAGTGTTTTTCCATCAAGAGAATGCACCAGCTCTTAAATCGGTTATTGCAATGGCCAAAATTCGTTAAATAAAGTTGGAATTGCTACTTCATGGACCCTATTTGCCAGATTTAGCACCCTCGGATTATTTTCTGTTCGCAAACTTGAAAAAATGACTTGGTGATCAAAGATTTTCCCACCGTGATGAAGTAACTTATTGAGCATCGCTGGGAAAAGTGTATAGAGCTGAAATGAGATTATTTTGTAGCATTAATACATTTTTGTCCAAAATATTTGTGTTCTTTGTTCGGTCGGCTACTTCTGGGATTACCCTCGTACTAAGCTATGCGTTCCAGAATCCCAGGCATATTTGAATAGAAAATCGGAATCGTGACCATTTCACAATACCATTTAGAATATTAAACGATATAATTGAATGTTACTAACCCTCATCACCTTTTCACTGTATGCTTGGTACTGCAGCGGGTGAAAAGATTAAGATGATTAAGAAGGGATGGAGTTCTGCTGTGGTAAGCGAGGGAAAAGAGGAGGGAGATTTTTGAATCGAGGTAGGATCGGGGGAATTGAGTGGAAAGGTGGTAATGGAGTTAGTGGAGTGATGGCTGGCGGCGGCGGTGGATGAATGAGTGGGTAAGAGAGGGAATTATGTGAAGGCCGAGAGTGAAGTGTTGGTAGGAGAAGACACGTAATTGCTAAAGGGAATGAGGGGAGAAAGGGATGAAATCGGACGGAGCTAGCAAGGAGCTAAAATGCAGATGAGGAGGGCAGGTAGTGAAAGGGAGATGCTTCCAACATCTGCATGCACACTTTTCTTTAAGTGAAATTTTTATAAAATTTGATGGAATATTTCCAAGGTAATGTTTGACTCACGGCACGTAAAAATAATTTTTTTCGCCGTGATGAAAAACCAAGTCTCCTCTAAAGTAGTAAAAAAATATGTGAAACATCATTACGATGAGGAATTTCAAAATTTCAAATTTTTCTCACCAAGATCTCCTAAATTTTAAAATAACCTCTGTAAGCGAGTCAAATAAAAACTTAGTGGCTAAATTAGAAATGCGCATGGTAGTTGCTGCGTAGTGTCCAAAATTATTTGAAATTAATGTGTGCACACAGTGACAAAGGCTATGCATTAATTGATTTAGTTGGGCAATTTTACTGTAGCGATTACTGAAACACCAAGGTTTTTTTTCGCGTTACCGTATATAATGCCAAGCTACAAAATTGCATTATACAGATATATTTCAACAGCAATTTCAATTTCTCATATGAATTGCATAACTATTGGGGGGTAAGCATAGGATCAATACGTAAGTACCACTCCTCATAGCTTACCGTAAGGAACATGATCATGATTATAAATCAATTAAATTGACTTCGCACCCCTAATCTTCGGTCATCACCAGCCATAAATATGGGGTATGCCAGGGTATGTGAGTACCAGACTCGTGCTCACTGGCTTTGTTTCCAGAGAAGGCGTGTAAAATGCCCGAATAACGTGCGCTTATAATAGACTCAAAAAGCTCATCTTGCTTGTTGTATGCACGACAGTATGTTATTTAATTTGTGTGAATTTCATTATTATTATTTCCAGGAATAGTGAAATTAGCTGAATATTTATCATGCCTTACAGTCAGTCTAATGTTTGATGCGATAAAATAATCGAAGTATTTACATGACTTACCACATTTGTTATAACGTTTGTTTTGGAAGGATTCAACCAGAATTTCTCTTCTTACTGCTGTAATTTTATGGCAAGTAAAGGATTCTCAAATAAGTGAAAATCTTGGAATGGAAGGGCTGAAAAAAAAATATATATATATATATATATATATATATATATATATATATATATATATATATATATATATATATATCCCTCCCCGGACTACAACCTTGACGTGGTGGAAGGGCTTGTGCGTTCCGATGACCCCTAGAGCTGTACTGGCGGGAGTAATAAAAATTGCTCCTGGTAGGGTCACCCATGCCAGATAGGTCGAAGGTTAGGAGCCAGACGAAAGGTAGTCCACGCAGCGTCTGTTCCTCAGTGAGGCGGCTGCAATGGCGTCTGACCCCAGTGGGGCGGCCAGTAAGTGATGGTGTCACGTTAAAAACACTATTGAGGAAGGCAACGGGAAACCACCTCAATTACCATTCCCAAGAACAATGTGATGGACAATAGAGATATTTTGAGTCCTGGCAACCACGGGGCTCGGCCCAATCGGCCGTGTGTCGTGCCCGGCAGCGGGGGAGGCAAGGCTTCCGCGGTCGTCATCCCACGAAACCCTTGCAAGGGAAAACCAGCAGCAGCAGGACAGAAGACGCAGGAGAAGAAGACCAAATTAGTTAGAATAGGAACGTGGAATGTTAGGACAATGATGAGGACGGGGAAATTGGAGAATGTTAAGCGAGAGATGGAAAGGGGAAATATAGATATTTTAGGTCTATGCGAGGTGAGATGGAAAGATAGCGGGGATTACTGGAGTGATAAGTATAGAATAATATACAGCGGTGGGGACGAGAGCCAACGAGGGGTCGCCATAGTATTAAATGAAGAGGTAGGAAGAAGCGTAGTCAACATAGAGCAGGTAACGGATAGAATACTACTAGTGGAGATAAAAGCAGAACCGACCAACTTAGTTATTATCCAGGTATACATGCCACCGAGCAACCATAAGGAAGAAGAGGTCGATAGGATATACGATCAGTTAGAGGACATGATTGCATGTGTTCCTGCAGGGAAACATTTGATAGTGATGGGGGATTGGAATGCGACAGTAGGCGAAGGAAGAGATGGTGATGAGGTGGGGGACTACGGTTTAGGCACGAGGAATGACCGCGGGGAGAAAGCAGTTGAGTTCTGCAGGAGACAGGGGTTAGTTATCACCAACACTTGGTTCAGACACCACAAAAGACGCAGGTATACATGGAAAATGCCAGGTGACTCGGGAAGATACCAGCTAGATTATATCCTGGTTAGACACAGGTTTAGGAACAGTGTGATAAATTCCCACAGCTTCCCGGGAGCGGATGCGGACTCAGACCACAATTTAGTTGTTATGAAATGTAGCGTACGTTTTAAAAAGATAAGGCAGGGGCGGCGAGTTAGAAAATGGAATGTAGAAGCATTAAATGGGTTGAAAAGAAAGGAATACAAACAGGCGGTAGAGAAAATCATGGAGGACGGTAAAGAGCTAAGTACTATTGAAGAAAAATGGGAATGTATCAAGAAAGGGTTGTCTAAAGCGGCAAAAGACACTATTGGAACCGTTAACGCTAAAAGGACTCGTAAACCATGGATCACGGATGAGATGATTACAAAAATGGATGAGCGGCGAAAATGGAAGAATATAAATACAGAATTAGGCAAAATGAAGTACAAAGAATTGAACAATAAATTGAGGCGGGCAACAAATAAAGCAAAGGAAGCATGGTGGAAGACGCAGTGCGAGAATATGGAAAGTCTGCAGAGGAAGGGGGAAATCGGTGCGCTTTACAGCATAGTTAAATCTTTATCGGGAAGTAAGAAAGGGAGATCAACGATAGCAGTTAGAGATAAGGCCGGTAAGGTAATAGTTGACGCAGGAAAGATCCAAGAGAGATGGAAGGAATATGTAGAAGAACTGTATAGTAAAGAGCTTAGACCAACAAAGTTAGACATTGAAAAGGAACATGACGTAGAGGAAGATAGCTTAGGTCCAGGCATACTAGACAATGAGATAGAAAGGGCATTAAGGGAGATGAAACTAAATAAGGCCGTGGGGGTAGATAACATTCCCGTGGAACTTTTGAAATGCTTGGGAAAATGTGGGAGGAAGAGGCTATATGGGCTGATCCGTAGTATTTATGAGGAGGGAACCTGGCCGGACGACTTTGTGAGATCAGTTTTAGTTCCTATTCCGAAAAAGGTAAAGGCCACGTCATGTGAGGACTATAGGACAATTAGTTTGATATCCCACGCAGCTAAGGTTGTTCTCAGGATCATAAACAAAAGGATAGAGAGTAGGGCAAATGATTACTTAGGGGATGATCAGTTTGGGTTTAGGAAGGGGAGAGGTACGCGTGATGCCATTGCAGTAATGAGGTTATTAATCGAGAGGAATATAGAACACAACCAGGAGGTATTTGCCTGTTTCGTAGATTTCGAAAAAGCGTTTGATAGAGTGAATTGGGAAAAACTAATGAGTATATTGCAGAAAATAGGAATAGATTGGAGGGAAAGGAGGCTAATCCGCAACCTGTACATGTCTCAGACTGCTCAGGTGCGGGTGGGAAACGGGGAGTCAGGATGGGCAGTGTTAGGAAGGGGTGTAAGGCAGGGTTGCCCATTATCACCGTTGCTGTTCAACCTGTACGCAGAAGAAATGATCAAAGAGGCATGGGTAGAACTGGAGGTAGGAATGAAAGTGGGCGGGGAATTCGTAAAATCAGTTAGGTTTGCTGATGACCAAGCTTTAGTTTGTCAGTCAGCCAAGGGGCTGCAAGCATTGCTTAGTGAATTGGAAATTCAGTGCGACAGGTATGGGATGAGAATCAATATTAATAAAACAAAGGTTATGCGATTTTCTAGAAAGAAAAAGGCCAAGCTTAACATTAAAATAGGAGGGCAAAAGCTAGAGCAGGTAGACCAGTTTACGTATCTCGGTAGTGTTTTGGACCAACACGGTCAAAGTAGTAGGGACGTAAGGAGAAGAATTGCGCTAGGCAAAGAGGCTTTCACAAGGAGGAGGGAGTTGATGACGGGGACTTTGAGTAAGGATGTTAAGAAAAGACTCGTAAAAACTTTGATATGGAGCGTAGCTATGTACGGCGCGGAAACGTGGTCATTGAAGCAGGAGGATAGACGTAGACTGGAGGCTTTTGAAATGTGGGTGTGGAGAAGAATGGAGAAGGTGAAATGGACAGAGAAGAAAACAAATGAGGAAGTACTTGGTATGGTGGGCGAAGAGAGGGGTTTGTTGGGAGCAATCCTATGGAGGCAGGAAAAGTGGATGAAGGGGGTGTTGACCGGCAGTGGGATGTTGAAGACTGCGATAGAGGGTAGAATGTTGGGCAAAAGAGGAAAGGGAAGGAACAGGATAGGGATGTTGGACGGGATGAAGGGAGGAAGAAAGTACTCAGAGATGAAGAGGGACCTGATATAGAGTAGGATGATGGATTTTGTGTTTTGTTAGGAGTAATAAAATATTTGTTTGGTGGTTGTGTCAGTCCAAAAACCTACCTTAACCGGTAGATTACTTAAAAAAAAAAATATATATATATATATATATATATATATATATATATATATATATATATATATACATTATATTACCTATATATATATTACAAATAAGAAAATTATTTCCACCACATTTAGTATTTATTTTGTTTTAGTTTAAGAAGCATTGAAGAGCATTTGGCGCTTTAGGTAGTTTGAAATATTCTTTTATGAACATAAGTCTCATAATACGTACTTGCCCGTTCATAAGAAGATATCTATTCATTACGTTACACGACTGTTAGCATATGGAATGCATGCTTTCTTTGGGATCGAGGGCAGCTGTGAAATTTCGAGCAATATTCTTCTATTGGCTAATGAGGAGCGAGGAACTGATATGGAGAATAATAACAGATCAAAGGGGATGAAGACAGGGTAAAGTTGAGCTATCTCATACTCCATTTGTCTTACTGAGGAACCAAGCGGACGGACAAGAGTAAAATAGGTGCAATCGAAGCGCTTGATGGACTGATAGCGCAGGGATTAGCTGCTATTGCGTGACATTTGGCTGACTGACCCAAAAAGAGTGAAAACATATGAATACCGTCATCCACTGTTAGTACCAGATTCTCAACGGCCTATTGTTTCATGACGACTAATGCGGACAGTACCACAGCGCCTACCTTTTCTTTCATCGCCTACAACTGTAGGCATCCATTAAAACGAGGTGAGGGTGAGTTTATAAAGTTTTTTGCTGAAATCTCCCATTGATAAAATGTGGGGGAAAAGTAAACGAAAGCATTTATCTAAAAAAACTCCGCAAACTGGGAAGAGAAATTTGGGTAAAAATTTACGAAATCTGAAGACATTGTTCATTCAAATGCAAGATGTATATAAATGAAGTACTATATTTAGATAGAACTTTTCAATATGTTAACGCTAATGTTAAAATTTGTAGCATTTTGGTCTCTTGACTTCGGTTTTGTGTCTTCCTGATTATGTTTAATTCATGGAGATCAAATTTTTCACCCGGTCAGATTTCCTATTAAGTCTTAATTTTCCTTTTTGTAGAGACTTAAATAATTTATAGCTATTTTTTATTTATAAATAGGAATATAATATTTAGTATATTTTATGCATAGAAACGGAAAATAACATCGTCAATTATCTGGAGAATTATAACGTTTCATTAATAATTGCTGGGAATTATGTGCTGATAGTCAAATGCTTCTTGGTGTAGGCTAATCAGTCGGCCTATGTCCACATAATCCATCTATTTATGTCCACAGGAAATGTGGAGATGATATTCGTCTGAAAGGAGGTACCTTGTTAGTTGATGCTATTGATATCTGGTTTTGGGTTCTCTTATATTTTCTAAAATAAAATCTCATGTATTGAGTAATCGTTAGCATAGCAAACTACTCATAAATCTTTGGATATTTTGACTTCTCAAGAGAGACCAACATTTTCCTTTAACAAATACGAATGAAATCCAAATAATTACTTAAATTAAAAAACGTGAATTTTAGGACATCTGTGATTTCAAATCAATGTTTAACAAGATAACATCTTTTACGACGCCATACTGCCATAAATAATAAATGGGCTATTCAATATGCAAGTTATAGGTAGTTATTAGCCGTAATTTTTTATCCTGTTAAGACTTTTCTGATACAGTTCAGTAATTAATCCCCTTTTTTTATAAAAGTCATATTTGTAAACATATGTACCTACATTTGGTCATGGAAGGGAGAAAAATTAGTTTAATCCAAGTATGGCATTTTTTAGCAAGTATGACAAATATGTAAGATATGGTGCCTTTCAGAATACATCTAAATTTGCAATCTGGGTACCGATACAATGAGATTTTTCACTTTTCCTCTAAAATTATTTATAATTACTACAATCGCGCAGTGAATTTTGAATCCTGTATGATGCACTCAAATACGTCCGAGAGTCTACAGGTTCGTCCGGAAAATAAGTGTACTGAGCTCAGGAAAAAAAATTTATTACACTTTTACATATCTTAAGCTAATATTCCTCAAAATACGATCCTTGTGAGTCGATACACTTGTTCCAGCGGCGTTCCCATTCCTGGAACGCTCCCGCGAAGGCATCATCGGGAACCTCTCGAAGACACGTCGTCACGGCCTCTTTGACGGCGTCCAAAGTCCCGTATCGCGTTCCTTTCAAACTCCTCTTTATCTTCGGGAACAGAAAGAAGTCCGGTGGTGCCAAGTCCGGGCTGTAGGGCGGGTGCGGCAGCGTTGCCACGCCGTGCTTGGCCAAGAAGTCCGACACGACAAGCGCGGTGTGAGACGGCGCATTGTCGTGATGCAGCCGCCAGAAGTTTTTGATCGCTGGCCGGACGCGGGCGACTCGTTTTCGAAGCCTGTCGAGCACTTGGACGTAAAATGCAGCATTTACAGTTTGTCGTTCAGGTACAAATTCGTAGTGGACGACTCCCCTTTTGTCAAAAAAGAGGAAATAATCAGTACACTTATTTTCCGGACGAACCCTGTAATTCTCGCTCCTTAATAAAGACATTCAAGTGAGCGGCATAACTGCATCGCACGTGCCTTAGAGAATATTTCTCATAGTCTAAATTCTCATGCTTCCCGTTCTCGAAAAACATCGTATGGTAATTATCAAAACGTTCCCTAAGTTACGCTCGCAGAGAATTCAAGTCAAATATTTTTCCATTATGTCGACTCAAATATTCATTACCTATGGGAGAGAAATTTCCTCTTTTCCCACTGGGGACACATTATTTTTTAATTAAGTACATTATCATAATCTAATTAATTATGGCTCATTCCATGAATACAAAATTACAATCAATATCCGCTTGCTAATGTGAAAATGCGTAGACATTGGTGTGAGACACTTCTGCCATTGTGCTTCGTTACCAATCAGCACTCGCTTCTGAATAATTATTTATTGAATATGATCATGATACTGTTTAAAATTATAATTTACGAATTTCCCATTTTTTTGTTGTGTTTATTAGTCCAGTAATCTGATTCTCCCTCGATAATAAATTATGTAACTGTATTCAGTAATTTTACATAGTTTTTTAAACATTTTAAATTGTGAATAGGCATTGCGGTTTCCTTGAGTAGTCTTCTCAGAGAATTGCGCTTCATCATCGAAATAAATCCTCTCACTGATTTTAATGTAGTATTTCATAGGAAAAAAATAGGGAATTTAGGAAGCAGTCTCATTTATGCCTGTCTAATTTCACATGGGAAGCCATCATTGCCTTCGCCAATCTCTGATTTGTTCCCCTTCAAGACTTGAGAGTGATCAAAATGAAGAGTTATCCTTCGATTTTTAAAAGTGATGATATTTAGTATGAGTTTTCTTTTCCAAAATTGCGGTATTAATCACAGCACTATTGATCATCTATTGGGTCCTAGCGTGACATATTAGTAACGAATGTCTCCCCGGAAATGATAATCCACGATTTGCTTAGCGGATGATCAGGCCAGATAATCCTCAAAAAGCATAAGATTAGTGAAATATTTAAAAAATAGTTAAAACTCAATAATTTTGTTAAGACTCCCAAATTTTGATATCTGAATAGAATTCATTTCCAAAACTTTCCTAGAGATTTTCAATTCCATTCGAATTATTAAGATCACCCGCCAAAGTTCATTCCCTATAATAAATTCAGAGTAATACCGTGAAATATTGGAAACTCTGGAGGATGCTGTAAATTAGAAATTTAATTGGAACGATTATTTTCGTTAGCCTTACCGTTATGTTTTTTCTCCAGGGATAGACGAGAGAGCCTATGCAACTTTTAATTATTGCCTCACTTTACAACCACTGTACAGATTCTACTTCTTTACCTCCTCCCTCCGTCCTCTGAGCGCTAATTCTGTATTTTTTTATTTAATCGCGTTGGCTAATGAATATTTATTATTTCTCAGCAAAAATACTACAGTGGTAAAGTTTGCTGCCCAGTTTCCTGCGATGCGGACGATGATGCGTAAATAAATCCCGTGACTAGGAACGGTAACCTCTTTACTGAATGCTTGAAAATGGCCATTCATTCATTCACCTGTTTGCCTATTTTATGGATCCTTTTTTTAGAATTATTTTTGAATAAATGGCGTACAGCTTTTACTAAACCAAGTCAAAAGATTTCTCAAAGAATTAGGTTTTCTAATCGATTATTTAAAGTTCAATTTAATATTAGCTTTTACTGCGCATTATTAAAATACCTCAATCCCTAGTTCATGAAAAAGAAACACACTCAATGTTTTTTCAGATACAACTAATCACAGCGCTTCTGCGTCATCATCAGCTACCTACAGAATACCCGCATACACTAGAATACAGTGTATTCCTTATATTATTAACATAAACTTCCGGATAGCTGACCCTGAAAGCATCGAATTCCACTACTAGTTTCAAATATGGCCAGTTAATCTACAATTAGCCATTGATAAGAAACAATTTTAACTTATTTAATATGCTTTATAAAATTAATAAAAGGGACAATCACCTTTTAAATTTCTTTAAATTAATAATTACATCTTCCTTCAAAATATTTGGGTTTTATTGAAGAGAATACCTAATGTGATCCTTAACACCGTAGTCGTATTCCACTGTAACTATATATACCTAATGTACTGTAATCGTCTGAATTTGAATGTGCTTGGTGTGATGACAGCTCAATTTCTTCCTTCCTGATATTTCCGTATTCCAATACTAAGTTCCTGCTGATTTTTTCAACTTGTTTTCATACGATGATTTTATGAAACCATGATATAATATGAGAATGATTAAGAATATACGTTTCAGGGCATTGAATAATCCATCGTATTTGAACTTAACCGACTGACTAGTGAAAACGAGTGAAAATCAAATTTGTGACTTAAGTTAATGGCTTACCATCCCATAAAATATTATCAATAAAAAACCCTTCAGAACTTTGTTTTGAAAATTCACGTGGAATTAACGTTCGTGATAGATTGTTCCAAAGTTTTTGGAATATGCATTATTATCATTTGCAGGGTTGACTTTGACCTTCTTTCCTGATGGTGCCCAATATAGCCTTAACAGGCCATGGCATGCCTGCACATTCTTTGGATTCGTCGTTTGAGGAAAAATTAAAAAACTATTCTTTTCTTTGATTACAAAATTTCGCCTCTTATCCTTCAATTTCGGAAATTTCCTCGCCTAGGGTACTTCATTTCCAGGCGAGTTTTTCCAATGTACTCAATTATGCTTTCTTACCCTATCATCACCTTGCCGCGAGGTGGCGGGTAAATCGCCGGTCTACGTTCTCATATGGCTACAGGGCTGCAAAATATTTCCCCAGTGACCATCATGCATCGACGATACCGTTCTTTGATATCGTGGATGATACCGTCCTTTGCCCGGGCCTGACAATTGAGACGGTCACCGATTCACTGGTCTCTGATAAAAGTCTCGCCATTTAACAGCGGAACGAAAATATGCACCCGCTATGGCACTGTCACAGAAATTCCTATGATGGCCTCTAGAAGTGTTACGCCCAAAACTTGTAACCGCATGTGTGCAATCACTTTCTAGGATTGTGGAATATATATACCTCCATATCCACCCTCGCACTTCATGCTTCCGTCGGCGCTGCTCTTGTGCCTTTGTGAAATGCTCAAAATCAAATGATGTTGTTGAAACCCGGGTCAGAGGATCCTCGGTTAGTGACTTCGGGAAATGAAACTACCCCTTCGCACCGTTCCGGGAAGTTGATCCTGGGCTGTGTAGACTCTCCATTGATGGAAGTCGAAACGCGCACCAGCGGCAGTCAAGACCTTTCCAAAGCCTCGGCCTGAAAATGGTGCGGTAGAGTTTTGGCAGAGAGCGGATGGGAGAAGATACCGTACGTTTCCCCATATATTTTCTTTCTGTTGGATATATTTTTCGATAATAAAATAAATTAAATATATCCATTCAGCTATTACGGTGCTAATCAATGAAATATGAAAAAGTTTTGCACGAATCTTTCACAGAGATTGCGCGAGGCTTGTAACCCGCAAGGGTTGTTTTAATGAATTACAAACCGAAAACAGCGCATGCAGATAAAAGATAACTGTTATTGCGCAACCGTCCCGGCATATTGGACTTGGGCAGACCCGAAGTGGATATAGGTTGATGTAATAATGGTCAAACTTCACAAAAGCTTTGGATTTGAGATAGGCTTCCAGGAATATTTACGTGCAGAAATGAAATAAACGTAATTTTATTTACATTATAGCTGTGAATTAGTAATAAAAAACTGTTATAAAATGTTAAGTTGTGCTGCGAAAGTATTAGCCTCCACTGCTCAGAAAATAATTATAAGTTAGAATCTCATGCTTCTCAAAAATTGTTTGTTTGTCTTGTTTTAGAAATTTTTATAGGTTAAAGCTTGAAGTATATCCTTTTCATAAAATTAAATACCTAATTTCAGACTATGATACAGTCCTTTGATCATGGGAAAGGAAAAATATTGCCAATCGAAATCTTTGATAAATGTATTTCCAAGTTTGACATATTTTCCTTGCCCTTGCTGTTAATTTCAAAGGATACATCCCTTAAGGATAATCATATTCCGTTATTGATTAAATAATAATAATGCATATATTAATTTTTCAACACTCGCTTTCTAGGAATTCGACCGGCATAGCTCCGAGTGCCCAGTGATGTAAAATGCCCCGTGCTCCTCGCAGTTGATATTTATTTTGTCGTAGGAAGGATCTTCCTTCACATCCGTCACTTCACAGGCATATTCTATCAATTTTGACATTTGTAAACATTTAAAAAGGAGAGGATAATCCCACACTGTTTAGGTTTCATACAATTCCAGAGGATCATGTTGCAGTCATTGCTCGATACACTTCAGATACGGAAAATGTATTCTGGATCCCCCGGCGAATATTATGGATCTTTCAGTAAATATTCCACTTTAATTGCATCATAGTAGTCTCTATATGCATTCGTTAAATTTCGTTTCACTAATTGAGCCATTTACCTAAGCCTCAAATTATTTGCAACTATTTGTAATAACACCATAATCATAGCTCATGTAAAATGCATTTCCAAAGTAAAAGTGTTTCAATAAATAAATCTCTTCAATCATCACGTCTTAAAATGGTTTCACTAAATATTTTTATAGCAGTTCAAATATTTCAATCATGAATGCAAGCAAAATGCAAATCCGTTGTGCTCACGAATTATCCACCTTTTGCATTGCTGGATATGTAATGCTCAACTATGTAGTCAAGCTCTTGAAGATCCTAGGCATTACTGAGTCTCAAAAAAGTAAGGTTTCATTATAATAATCCGGATTGATGATTTATGCATGGCGAGACGCAATGGTGAGACCAAGGGTTAAAGAGCAAATGAGAGCACTTGAAGAGATGAAAGAAATTAAATCAAATAACCGACACGAAAAACAAATGAGCACAAAAAATGTGATAAATTTTAACCGCAATTTTTCTTTTTCTTACGTTTTTATAATTTTGACATTCGATCCATTGTGTATTAATTATTATTGTCTTGCTTCTAAACATGAAGAAATGAGAAAAACCTACGTAGAATCTGAATACATTGATCCCTCAAGTCATATTTCCTTCCACGTCACCGCTCTGTACTCAGAACACGAGGAAGAAATGGATTGACTCCGAAAGCTTGAATAATATATGAACTTTGACATTATGCTGAGCATGTACTAATAATACCGAATAAATAGTGTGATGAGTTGTGAAATATCAAGGTAATGTTAGACAACGAGTGTATAAAAAAGATTTCATAAGCATACATAATTAAAAAAGGAATGATTTCCAGTCGTATGACTGTTTACCGCTTGAGCGAGGGCCAAATTGATCGAAAAGAATATATGTTTATTAATATTGCCGGTAACTATAAAAATCTTTGCAAGGGAAACTATTCATCTAGGTTGAGTAATATAATAATAGTAATTTGGAGGTAAACCCTTTTGCATCTCTTTTGTTTTATCATTCAGTTACAACTATCTTGATTAGAACTGTTTTTGCTAAAATTATCTGGGAAATCAGGTACCACTCCTTAACACGCTGCTGCTTCCTCAGAAGGCTTTAATCGTACCATTAAATTTCTACTCTCACCCACCGAAGCCCCACCAACGCAACTTTTGATTAATCACCGAAGATATTCGGGATCAGATTTCAGCATCTGGTTAATTGAAGAGTAAAGCGATGAAGACCCGTCACCAATCGATTCCAACGTTCGGTGAACGACAGAGGAAAATTGCGATCAACACTCCTTGGCTACACGAAAGTCATTAACTCTCAAAACCCTGTGCGTCTCTTTAGTGCCAATATTAAAAAAGCACTCTCGCATGCTTGAGACACATATCAGGTAATGCTATCGTAACTCAGGAATGAATTTGTGCACCTCTTGCAATAGTATAATCTTTCTGTAAATGTGGGTAATTGATTTTAAACAGGTAAAATTGCTGTCTGCGTCACACTTTTTTTGCTGACCCTCTTAGAAAATCTTCTTTTCAAAAAATCAATCTGGACTGAGACCGCGAGGTAAATGTCTTCCATTACCAAACAATCACTTAGCCTGATCTCTCTTTAAATGTCTTCCATTACTAAACAATCACTTAACCTGATCACTCTTTATCATTTTACAGCTTAAAATATTTTTCACATATTATTTCAGCAAAGATTCGACTCATTCCTTGCATGTAGGCAAATTTCATTGCTCACCTTCGGATTCAAATGTCATGGAGAGTGGTACATCATCATCATCCATGAATTTAGCAAAAATTGCTGGGAATAAATAATAATAAATCGATTTTTTTGTAATAACTAAGTAATGTCGCGTCTACTGCGATGATGATTGGGGATGAGCTAGGTATCATTGGGATAAGGCGTATTGTTGGCTATAATCTTTCCAGTCTTTCAAACAGTGGAGGTTTTGGCTAATCGATAGGTTGTTTAAATGTCGACACAGTTCTTAATTAAGGAGCAACTTAAACCCTTATGGGGAAATATTTTCTTATACTAGCGAAATTGCATCGTATTTGAGCCTGATTTGACTAAATCAAGATCATTAGGCTTCACTAATTCAATTTAATAGATTAAATTTGCTTCATATTAGCCAAATCTGAATTAAACTTTCTTAAATAATTTAGACTATAAAGATTGGTAACAATATTGAGTGAATTCATGCTATAAATAACTCCATATTAAATGGATAAAGGGGGGCTCACTTCGGTACTCAAGTTTATTATTCAGGCTTTACTGAAATGATAATATAATATCGATTAATATTGATTTGCCCCAAACCGGTAAAATATCGTTCGTATTAACTAACATGAAGATTAAATTCAATATAGGATTTTCAATTAAGTATAATAAAAGTATGATGGAAAGGTTATAGCCAGTCTTGGATTGAAAAGGGGAGTCCCAAACTTTTAAATTCCATAGGTCTTTATTCAGGAGATAAAGTGTCTGGCGACTCACTATGCATTCAAACGTTACGTGAGCATCTTCTCGTGCCAACCGTTCAACCGTTTTGGAATTCCGAGAGCGGGCATTAGTGACATTTTTGCCGTCTCGAGTGCCGCTACCTCTAGACATTCCTCCCATCTCATCCCTACGCGGAAGTCTAATCGTGCAAAAATCAAGTCGGATATCCCTGTGAATTAAAATTGGCTCCAAAATGGCGGTGCTTTTTTTCATGCCATATTACAATAATTTAATACATGAAGCTAAAACTTTATATGGTGTGTGAGTAATAGGTTTACTACACTCTTATATTAATTCTTAAAAATCTCTGTGAATGTGTGAAAATTAAAGAAGGGCAAAAAATTTTCTTTCGGAGAATGTTTCTTTACATTCCTCTTCTTTGGATTGAAAAACCGAGGTCAAATCTCATAGCAACTCGCCATTTAGGATCCTGATAGAATACAAATATGGAGATGGTGAAAAGATAACATCTAATCAGCACAAATAACCACGGAGAAACTCATTAGGGAGACGGTTAAGGAAAAAATCTTTGAAACATATTGTTTCAAAGATATATTTAACATGCACTATTTTGCGATGAAATTGAGTGCTGATGGTAGGAAAGAAAAGTAGTGAAAGGTGGTTATATTCAAAGAAGAAAAGGATAAGAGTGGAGGGAAATTCGGTGTAAGCATTGGCATTCTTAAATAATCGCCACGTAGAACCTCCTCTTCTTAACGTTTTATTAAACGTTCTACAATTACGCACAATATTCTCAATTACGCTCTCCTCGCATCCAAACACGATCCACTACACAAGTATCGCAATTAAGTGATATGCAAATGGAAAACGTTATTTTGTTCAAGCATTTGAATTTCTTGGAATTCAAATTCTTGAAAAATATTACGGTCAGTACTTTATCCATATCATGAACCATCCCAATGTAGTGTGATTGAAGGGAGCAATGCAAGCTAGGAACTTCTAGTTTAGGTATGTTAACAAGTTTAATACATCGGCTTATTGCATGAAAACGTAATAAACCTATGTAAAATATTCTGTACCAGTAAACATATTTAAATTCCTAATAATCTAGGTTGGCATACCACTTACAGCACAGCATGCAGTGCCGAGGATTGTCGATAATTTTATGTAGAAATGGAAAAAAAATGTATGGGTTTTGATTTTAAAATCAATACGAAATGAAATGAAAAATCAACAAGGATATTTCCTCATTTTTTGAATTTTCTCAATATGCATATGCAAATATATTTTTTTTTTTTTTTTTAAGTAATCTACCGGTTAAGGTAGGTTTTTGGACTGACACAACCACCAAACAAATATTTTATTACTCCTAACAAAACACAAAATCCATCATCCTACTCTATATCAGGTCCCTCTTCATCTCTGAGTACTTTCTTCCTCCCTTCATCCCGTCCAACATCCCTATCCTGTTCCTTCCCTTTCCTCTTTTGCCCAACATTCTACCCTCTATCGCAGTCTTCAACATCCCACTGCCGGTCAACACCCCCTTCATCCACTTTTCCTGCCTCCATAGGATTGCTCCCAACAAACCCCTCTCTTCGCCCACCATACCAAGTACTTCCTCATTTGTTTTCTTCTCTGTCCATTTCACCTTCTCCATTCTTCTCCACACCCACATTTCAAAAGCCTCCAGTCTACGTCTATCCTCCTGCTTCAATGACCACGTTTCCGCGCCGTACATAGCTACGCTCCATATCAAAGTTTTTACGAGTCTTTTCTTAACATCCTTACTCAAAGTCCCCGTCATCAACTCCCTCCTCCTTGTGAAAGCCTCTTTGCCTAGCGCAATTCTTCTCCTTACGTCCCTACTACTTTGACCGTGTTGGTCCAAAACACTACCGAGATACGTAAACTGGTCTACCTGCTCTAGCTTTTGCCCTCCTATTTTAATGTTAAGCTTGGCCTTTTTCTTTCTAGAAAATCGCATAACCTTTGTTTTATTAATATTGATTCTCATCCCATACCTGTCGCACTGAATTTCCAATTCACTAAGCAATGCTTGCAGCCATGCAAATATATACATATACATAATTGTACATATATTAGTTACGTATATTTACGTATATTCTATAAAATAAAAAACAAATTCAAAAACATGCGCGGACCCCATAGGCCATTCATGTTTGCGTCCATAATGATACCCCATGCCTTTAATTCATTAATCACTGAGGTAGACTTTCCATTGCAAAATGCGTTTATTTTGTTCAATGTGAGCCTATTTCAACGGAGAGTTTCCATTGAGGATCAACCTCCGATGGAGATATAATGGGTGTGCGTCAGTAAGATAAAAAAACAGTGGATGAAGTTTTTAGAAATCATTCCGTCTGTTTCGCTTTTATACAATTTGTTTCTCGCACATAATTTAATTAAAAATTATTTCAGAAATGTTGGTAATCCATTGCCTGCCTTTATTTTTATTCCTTTTTTATTTGTCAAACTTTATTAGCAATGGTAAACTCTTCGGCTTTGTTTACTTTTCATGTTCACTCAACCGTTAGGATGGGGGAAGGATATTTTCCCGAAAAAACTCTCGTTCAAGCTCGAAAACTACGTATATTCCTAAAGACTGATTACGGGAGGTAAACTTTAATTCGTCAAACAGAGGACCCAGTAAAAGGATGGAGGTTGAGTACTTCCTCTTACTCGATTTTTCGCCCTTTTCTCTTATTTTTACCATTTACTCAGCGGAGATATTCCGCTAACGAACAAGAGGTCTCCTCTTCACCCATACAGCGTTAATCTGCCTCTCCGCCAGTTTCCCTCCTTTCTCCTGAGGTTCTGGAGCTTTTCCCTCATAAACCATCGCCATAGTATCCTCTCTCCCTCGCTACGATAATTTCTTACAAATGGAAATTTTAGAAGGAATTGGAAGTCCCGGATGCCCGAGTCAGTCACTTCATGAAAGGGTTGACTGGAGAGCACTTATCCTTTTTCGTGAGAATATTCCAAACTGGGGTTCATAGATGAGTGGTTGCGGTATGGGTTGACACGAGTCACTGTGATATTGGAAGGAAGATCTTCTGCTCGTAAAATTTAACTGTCATCATTTATAGGCTGTTAAGAGATTGGCTGCCGAGCTGCCTTTTTACGACAGTCATTATTAAGTGAGAATAAAGTTCCTAAGTCCTTTATGATGAGGAGTTTAATATTTATTGCTGAAAACTTATTTCCACGAGATGCGTTTTGAAGTGAACATTTTTTAATGAGTTCTTCTGTCAGTCCATACTCCGTTTGCATCGGCGCCCCACGTTATCTGGTATGTATTTTTGTTTACATTCGCATTCCATAGATCATTTATTGCGTAAATCATAAAAATATTTAATATAATATTTCCCAAGCTTATTACAATGAATCTAGTATGCTTTTAATTAAGTGCCTGCATTTTTTTATTGCTAAATGAATAAATGCCAAATACCTAATTCCTGGAGAAACAGTAGCAGATTCCTGTTACTCGTCATTCTTTGTCCAAATTATGCACCTTAGCTTTTGGATCAATAGATTTATTCATGTCAGATAACTAAGAAATTCATTTAGATGAGGCCTAAATTGAAACACATAGGGGAAGAATTAAAGAGAAAGGTCAAGAATGAACTAAGAGAAGCAGGTTGTGGAAGATATAGGTTTATGGTGAACGAAGAGATTGTCAGGGCACAAGATATTTGGAGAGTTGCTATAATCCTCGGACTAATAACTGGTGGTGATTATAAAATTAAACTATAGTTTCAAAGAACCGCAAGCGCTGCCCCGATAGCCAATAAAACGGTCATCAGCTGTGTATTTACTCGTAAAATTTAGAAATTTTACAGTGTTAAAGTCATTCGCGTTGTCAATGTAATAATTCCGGTCAAGCGAATAATTTGGGCACTGTGCAATTGCTACATTTAAATTTACGGCAGAAGACTGTTTTCCCGGCTATCGGGGCATCATTCGCGGTTCATTGAAACTATAAATACGTATAGATGGGATAAGTGTTGGCTCGATTTAATACTTGAGCGTTATCCTTACTCACGACCTATCCTGGATAAACACATAAGGGGACTCGTATGTGAGCATGCTAACAAAAATTAGGCTTTATTAGAAGAGGATTGGAGAAACGTAACGCCAAGGTGTGAGAGCAATGTAATTCCTTCACTAGCTAGACCTTATTTAGAATATTGTACCAGTAAATTGGACCTTCGTAAAGTTGGATTAGATCGTATGCTGAATTAGATCGCGTACAGCGTAAAGGAGATCGAATTTTTAAAACGATGTTGTCATAAACTAAGTAGTATACGGGATTTTATCCTGTATTGATCGTGTATCAAGATTATTAGAGGAGTTAGGATGGGAATAACTCAATAAGCGAAGGTTAAATTACAGATTAAATCTTGTATGAATAAAAAGGTCTCATTAGCGTTGGTGTTGTCAATGTATCATTAGCCCTATCGCACGGTAGGAGATCATGTAATTAAATTGAGAGATTAAGAGTATAACTGATATATCTAAAATATCATTGTCCCCAAGAATAATAAGAGATAAAAATGACACTTTCCAACCGCGCTAGGGGGTGGGGGGAAATTACAAGTGTTTTGTGCCAAAATTAGTCTGGTTCGTAATCAACCCCTACCTCACACCCTAACGGTGGCTTGCAGGGTACTTTGCAATGTAATGTTAGCTTCATTATGGAAAATGCGAATCAAATTTATTTGAAAAAATTCTTTTAAAAGCCAAACGTCAAAAATCGCCGATAATTTCGTTGAGGAGTGAGTCAGACGAACATCGACCGCCATTTTTATGTAGGGTTTAGTGCTCTTTTTTTAAACTTTATGTGTATGGCCCGGGAACAGCAACACCATTAAAAGTGACGGAGAATACCGTATGTAGGTTCTACTGTAAAGCCTGCGTAAGCCATTATGTGACTTATATAGTATAATGGCATTTCTAAATGATGGCCCTTGAGTAGGAATCCATCGCCTTAGCCATTTCCCGTTGTTATTTTAAATTTTATGTATTTAGAAGAAGCCTAAAGAAGTTTAATTTAGAGCTGAAGGAGTTTAGTTTCATTATAAGGTTTTGTTAAATACAACAGCATCACGGATTTTGATGTAATTCTATGGTTGAAGCAGATCTACTGTGGCATTAGCTACAACGGTTTTCCATCGAGGCAGTGGGTGTGAAATGAAACGTTAAACATTTTCTGCTGGGTGACCTTACATTTCCGTGGGACAGGTTAATTTCACCGGAAGCATTTTCACCGCTGTTCCTCCTCCACCCTCTTCCGCCTGAGTTATTTCGACCAAGGGCCCTGGCACGTTCCCAAGCGTACAGGGTGCTCATGATAAAGCGAAAGAAGTGATTTTCAGGAAGCGAGAAAATTTTGTGGCCCTCCTCCATCCCACCACCCAAAGCCCTCATTCACCCCCTCCCTTCGTCTCGCAACAATTAATCATCGTTTAAAACTTGCGGCTCACGGCGTGGCGTGAAATTTTCTACGATGTTGATGAACGATGCGTTTTAAGGGCGCGGGGACATACGTGCGGTCATTAGGCGCCGAATATCCATTCTTTCGTTCCCCATGGTCTGGTAAAAAATTCCATGTCCAGTCCCAGAGGACATAGGCATGTTTTTTCTTCGGAATGTGATTTCGCCAGCTACTACTTCTGCTACATATGGAGCAGGAAAATGAACCTGGTATCCAGGAGAGTCTATCCACTAAGTGAATGTGGCTGCTCTTGGGTCACCTTTATTATATTTCGTATGTTGGAAGGGCGTTGACTCTAAGTTGAAAATTTACTGTACATAGCATAATCTAGCATTCTACCGGTAAAGAAATACATCATCATCAGGCGACATTGTAAGTCGAAACCTAGGTCATGCATAATAAAATGTACGTGACAGAACAAAGTATTTTATTTTCCGATTTGAATCGCTTTTACAAATTGACGCCTCAAATCATTCCAGCATCCTAGCAGCATATGTGACATTCTGAATCGTAGTGACGCTATTAGTAAAGATGATAATATACTACCTTGATCAAAAATTTCCCGGAATTTATTCAGAAAATTAAAAATACAAGTTTATTCATCTAAATCTATATTGTCCCCTTCAAAGTAATCCGCATCGACTGCAACACACTTATGCCAGCGCTTGATCCAATCCTCGAAACATTTTTTATATTCGGTTTTCGGTATGTCCATCAGTGCTTCCTGCGATTTTTCCATTACTTCCTCTCGGCTGCTAAAACGCGTTCCCCGTAATGGTTTTTTAACTCGATTGAACAGAAAGAAGTCACAGGGAGCCAAATCAGGTGAATTCGGTGGCTGTTGGATGGTATTTGTTGCATTTTTCGTCAAAAAATTACGAATAATGATAGCACTGTGCGACGGTGCGTTATCATGGTGCAAAATCCACGAGTTTTCTGCCCACATTTCTGGTCTCTTTCGGCGAATTGCTTCACGCAAACGTCTCATAACGCCCAAATAATACTCTTTGTTTACTGTCTGGCCTTCTGGCAAAAATTCATGATGCACTACACCGTTGTAATCCATGAAAACCGTCAGCATTGCCTTCTTTTTTGACTGAAAACGACGTGGTTTTTTTGGTCTCGGCTCATTTGGTGAACGCCATTCACTTGCCTGATGTCTGGATTGCGTGTCGTACTCATAAACCCACGTCTCGTCTCCAGTAATGATCCTTTTGATGAATGTGGGATCGGATTCAGCCTCGCAAATCATGTCTTTTGCGACGTCAACACGGTCTCTTTTTTGCATGAAATTGAGGTCTTTCGGCACCAACTTTGCTGCTACACGACGGAAACCCAAATCATTAACCACAATGTCTTGGGCGGATCCATAGGCAATGTTCAAGTCCTCCGCTATTTCTCTGATGGTTAATTTGCGGTTATTGACCAACATTTCTTTTACTTTATCAATTTTTTCACCGACTTTCGATGTCGATGGTCTGCCACTGCGTTCATCATCTTCGATTGACTCACGACCACTTCTGAACCGCTCGTGCCACTGGTAAACGACCGTTTTTTTAGAGAATCGTTGCCGAAACACTTTTCCAACATTTCCAACGTCCGTGCGCCACTAAATCCGTTTTTTACGCAAAATTTAATACAAGTTCGTTGTTGCAAATTTAAATCCATTTCTGAAATTGTAAAAAATCGCCAACACACACAGAGATAGATGTACTCTTGGCTACGTAACTTTTGCAAATGTCAAGTTATGACACTAAGATTTAAAGGGAATATCAACAACAGATGTACCAATTTAACAAAAAAAACAGAACTCAAATCGGAACGATGGGAGCGCCACTCGGTGGTTATTCCGGGAACCTTTTGATCAAGGTAGTATTCTGGATTGGTATTTAGAAAATTGCATTCCAGTTGAGATAGAAAATATGTTTTAATTCAACATGCACTAGTTAAATTAATATGGGTCATAGTCTTTATTTAAATGAGGTGAAATCCAAAATCCGCCACCACATTTTTGATTGTTTTTAATGCTATCCAGTCCCAGCGTCATATTTTAAAACTGAATTAAAAATTTAAGTTGTAGACCTTGGATGTTACCATTAATAAAAATAAGTTCAATAAATTAACAATAATCCAAAAAATCTAAAATAACAACTGTTACCTTTAGCGAGATCGGTTTGTTTAAAATAACAGTCTTGTTAATTGGCTTCCGTCAAGAGTTTAGGATAGGATAAGCTGTAAAGTTGCCATTTATAATCGTTTACTTATCAACTTAAAATATATATGAATTGATAGTTAGTTTACTCCCTCTTTGTGAGATAATGATTTCAAATTGGTATTCCTCTGGTAAATATCTGGCTCTTTATTTACATTTTTTCCTGTTATTAAATGTCTTTACTGTCGTTGGCAGTATTTATTGAAGTGAATGAATAAATGATTTTGGAGGGTTAATGAATGTCTTATCCTTTATAAATCTAATTAAATGATCTGAATAATTACTTGTAAGAGGGCAGCATTGCGGAATCATTCAGATTCTGTAAATGGAATGGAGCTGCATAAACGATATGTAGTTTGAGGATCAGAATCTAGTAGAGATCCTTTGAAGCAACCGGGAAAATCACTATCGTTTGGACACTTAAACTTTGCCAAAAGACAGCTGTGGTAAGATAATATACCTATATCGCATCTAATTACAGAGAAAGTGGAATCTGCCTGCGATGGAATGGCCGTAGTATAATATATCCTGAAACGTATAAGTATCCGAGGCTTCTGGAATGATAATTTTGGAAAGGGCCAATGAGGCAGTAATAATACAATATATAGGTAAAAGAAGAAGAGGGGGAAAATTCATCGTAATTGAAGATTAGCACTGAGGATACGGTACGGAACAGAAAAATGGATTGCACCCTGATGAAACGGTTATTTCAAAATCAAATCTAAGAGAAGATTTCCAAAAGACACGTAGCTAGATGAAGGCTGGCTGGAGTTGATAATATCTGAGAAATCGAAATCAGTAAAAAGACAAAATTGAAAAGAAGTGAAGCGGTCAATAGGAAATCGTGATTTATGTAGATAAAGGGAAAATTTGCAGGAATGCCTGAATTAGATAAGTGCAGCAAAGAGCAGTTAATCAGTCAGTCAGTAATCAGCCAGTAAAATCTATAGATGTTTTAATAAAAAAATTTGGCAAAGAATTTCAATACAGCTTATCACAGCGGATATAAACCGATCAATATGACTATTGGCGTCAGGTTGGCTGCAGGTTTTTCAATAAAAATACAAAGGATGAATTTCTCACAAAAACTCAAGAAATATCGAGAAGACAGGATACAAAAATAAATATTACGAGGGGTGAAATTCAACAAAGGAATACCATGGGATGAATATATTGTAAATCAAGATGAATGAGACCGTATACTTAGATAAGAATTTGATGCCGTAGTGATAACCTACATTTACCTGGGCATAACCTCCAGAATTGAGGAAATCCCCCTTGAGCGACTGAAACGCTTCGGAAACAAACTATATATATATTTAATCTTGATATATATGCGAATAGAAAAATCTCTATAGTTACATCAAAAAATACCGTGCATACATTTTAATTGTTCCATGCGAGATGCTGATAAAAATTTCAAATCAAAACTTGATCGTTTCTATCCCAAGGAAAAGGGTAAAGAAGAGCTAATTTTACAATTAGCTGGCCTAATCACGCAATGATAATTATGACTAGAATTATACGCAAGCAGACTGAATATTAGATGATAGATAAGTGAAGATCATTTCGGCTTTAGAAAGAAAGCAGTGCCAAGAGAGAAACAGATTATTCCTGGGGATCCTCAAAACTGCCAAAAGACCAGTCAACTATTATCGTCTTAATTAATTTATAGAAGGTATTTGGAAAATAATAATTACTCATTAACTCATTATTCACTCATAGGTGAACTGGATCGCCAGAAGAGTAAATTGTAGGCTGAATGAACGAAAGTTAGCTTAATGTGACTCCCTTCTTTAATTAGCAAGAGTAACAAAATAAATGAATTAAGGATATGGTTTGTCGTCTATGATGTTCAATATTCTTCTCTAAAAAGCAATAAGTAAAATGAAAGTACAATTAAAAAAAGGGATTCGGGTCCATAATAAAATAATAAGAATCACATTTTGTCCTAATGGCATAAAGAGAAGAAAAAGGATGCAGCTGATGACGACGGAAATCTAAAATTAATCTTTTTAGCTGGAATTCTTCAATTTCCGTATACGTATTTTAGACGAAATTTTTAGTTCGTACCAAAAAGGTTGGAGAAATACTTTTCATCTCTATCATATCTTCGATACCTCAGTAAAATAATCTTCCGCTGTAGTTTTTAATACTCTTTTCCTCTTATAATCGTGTTCATAAAAGAGGGGTACAAGTATGACTATGAAAGACACAGTCATGTTAGCAGATTTGAGGGTGCGTTTATTTATATTAATGCAATATACATTTAGTGACATGATATGATTTCGTAGTTACGTATATGAACCTTTTTAAGGGTTAGATTGTATTGGCGAAATAATAGCCAAGAAATTAACTATTCTTTTATTTATCATTCCTGTTCAAGAAAGAAAAATGCAATACAATGATATTATCTAGAGAGCAATTTTCCCCATTTAATGAAAGCAAGCAGTTAAAATTATTATTGAAATATTAAAATTTTGTCCTTGACCGGAATAGTTCGGTATGCAGCATAGCACCTTGGGTAACTGATTCGAATATCGCCAGCTACAGATATGTAGTTTCCTCCTGTGTAAGATTCTTGCGAAAAACAATCCTGACACCGTTAAGTTCGAACATTCGAAGGACTTAAACCGGCCTGCTAACACAATCTTTCTGTTTCGTAAACAATCCTTAGCTCCGGAAGAAGATGTAGCCTTGAAGGCGACGGAGACCCACTGCTCCTGGATGGAAAACTTACAGGAACGCATGAAACGGTTCCATCGCCTTACTAAGTCCAAGGAGGGCGTTTCACAAATTATACATGCAGTCGCATAAAGTACGTCGTCAACAAGGGGACGTGTGTATTTCCTTGGTCTTCTCGCCATTAAAGGAGGATGCCCTTCCATTGCGGACTCCCATGGGAGAAATGTGTATGTGTTTGAGAATGGAGGAGGGAGAGAGACTAGGACGTATTAATCTTGCACGAAAATCCGCCTTTCAAGTGTCGCATCCTACATCCTCACGGGAAATGAAGGCGCCCCCCCTGTCCTCGGACTCCTTCCCAAACAAAGTGATTAATTACAAGAATAGATACAACCCCCACACCTCCTCGTTCCCCGAACGGCGTCGTCCCTCACAACGCCACCTTCTCCTTGAACCTTCCCGAGTAAATTCCGCAAGCAAGTCGAGGGTGTCCATACGACCCAGTTTTCAGACTACCAACTGGAATTTTTATTATCCGCTCTGGCATCCAGAAGAAGAAAAACATTTTGGTTTCTCACAGGCTAATGTGTTGTAACCTCTTCTTTTGCGGTTTTCGAAAACATTCTTCTTCGCCATGATCAGCAGCGGTGGTCAACAATTAGGGGATTGAATCGTTGCATATCCATCCTCTTCAGTACTTCATGATAAATCTCCTTTACGTCTATCTCATTTAGCTCTTAAATAACGCGTGTCATAAATATTTACACCCCGGTTTATCTTTCCTTTGTTCTTTCTCTTTTTATTTTTTACAGACCGCCTACTCGTCTATAATGGAAAAGTACTCATCGGTATTGAATTCCAATATTGCATTAATATCACTGCAGCGATTGCTACTAAATTCACCACTCATATTTAAAATAATTCTTTTTCATCGTCTCACCATGTTAACGTGTCCTTAATCCTCTCATCTAGGTCAATTTCACTGCTTGAGGAAAATCTCTGACACGAAAATACGCAGTGCCAATTCTTTGCATATATACGTGTATATTCACCTCAAACTCTGACTTGTTAATGCTGAAATTTTTAGGCGGATAAAGATGAAAACACTCGTATGTCGTTAGAATAATATGCATTTTAATATACCGACCTAAAGTCTGATAAATGCATGAAAAAAATGCCTCGAGGATAGTTTTCATACGGTTCTAACGTGTTGTATTTTGTGAAAACTTCAAACCATCAGGGCGACTGCTTCTTAGCGCGTTACACTGTTTTCTTCCATCTCCCGTCGGCATACCTGTCAATACCTTAAAAATAATTATCAGGACTTCATTTTGACGCAATCATTTACTCTTCTGCATTCTTTAGTATATGTTTACTCCATTAATATTCCCCTGAGCCTTCTTCCTCTGCCAGATGCAATTAACTGCAATGATGAAATTACTCTCTCTCCGTCAATCTTCTGTTTCAATTTTCCTTTCAAATATTACCATCCACGTCAACTAGTCATGAGCGTTTTATACATTGCTTGCATTACATTACATCAATTGCTCAATTATTGCATAAAAAAGGGCAGTACATTCATTTCTTCAACGCTTACATATATGCTTCTTCGTTTTACCCTGGCTTACTTTGTGGTACCAGATCTATTTCAAAACATGATGTCCCTTTCGCCTGAGCAAGAGACTATAAATTAATGAATAGTTTTAAGGCCAATTTTTTGAGAGAATATTTACAAAATATCATTTTTTGATGCCCAAGTATGGAATTCGTGAATAATTATGAGATTTGCTTGAAGGTCGGCTGCATTTTCCAAAGTCTTGACGAAATGTCTTCCAGAATTCTTCTCAGAACCTTTTCGTTTGCATTCAAATAAGAGCTTTTAAATTACTCACCATGTTTTTGAAAATGCTTCATTGTGTCTATTTTATTTTATAATTGTTCGCTGTCCCACGTTTAACTGATGCCTAGAAAAAAATCAATGTCCTAGCAAATTAAAGATCGTGGGTCCGAATAGTCATGCATATTTTGGTTTCCTGAAACTAGCTAATACAGTCTGGCGGTACAATATAGCCTGGACCGTTGAAGCCTATAAAACCGATACCTACTTCTCTCGCATGGACGCCGTGTCGCCATATCTATGCAAGTTAACAGTCAGCTAACAACCATTTTATTCCTAAGGCAATGGTATATTCAAGTCAATTATACCAAAGACGATTTACTGTCTACATTTGTTTGTTTATGCACCCATATGTTGACAACAACACGCAAAATGACTACCTTCCCTCCTCCAAATCAGTGTCGGGAATATCCGACGGACTTTGAGCTTATCCTCGTCCATTCAGATAGCGACAGTATTGAAATGCTTGCCCTTCGCCGTAGCAACTGGAGAGGATTTTGTCATTCGGTGACGGTCTATACGTGTCCCCGATGCGTGACAAATCGCACACATTATTCGTGCACTCTGCAATACACGCATGGCACATATCTCAGCGTGACCGACGACGGGGCCAAATTATCAAGTTCGGTTTGAAAGTTCGAGACTATTTTTACGAGCGCTATTCAGTTGTGATGGTTTTGTTTATTAGCTATACAGCACGCTAATTTGTACGCAAAATGACTCTCCCTTCATTCCTAAGATATGTAGTGCTAATATTTCTAACGTTACAACGTAAAACTTTGGCGATAACTTTCAGCGTGAAAAATATTGTGATACTACGCAGTAAAGTACCAGTATTTTTGGAGGAATAAGTACCTTTAAATCAGTTTATGGCAGTAAAAGAAATGCAAAATCCAAGTACCATATTTATTCATATCATAACACCTCTCGTTCAAGCATACCATTTCTTTAAAAATGCTAGCTTTTGAGTTTGCATTCAAAATACTCCTTTGGTGAAGCCACGCGAATTGTTTTTAATTGCTCTCTTCTAATAACTTATTCTCTAAAGATTAATTGCTGCCAAATGATCGCATGCATATTAAAGGATTGAATATGTGCATCGCTAATGGTTCATAGATTTAGAAAAGGCGGCACAATAGGTCGCATTTATTCTTTCCTGTCTAGATAAATATAACCCGACCCAACATGTTTTTGAAGGGCAAATTTAGCCGATTAGAAGTAAATCATGTTTAAATTTGGTATTAAATAAAAGTACTCAACCATTCTTAATATTGATTTAATTCAAAAGAACCAGAGAACCACTGGGTTTCATCGACGAATTCTAATTTTTTAGGGAGTCCTCTTCGGTAAATAAACGTGAAAAATAAAAATGGGGAAATGTCCCCAGCGGAAAACATTTTGTAACTAATAAGAGGGTGAAATAATACTAGAAACTAGTTCTTCATGTTATAGTCAAACCAAATCTCTGACTAGAAAACAAATAGTCGTACAAATTCATGCTCATTCATTACACAATAAATAAAGACTCCTCTCTAGTTTCCATCGTCATATTTTAGTTCGATCCTGAACATAGTAGAAAGATTGCTCCTTTTTTTATCTTTGTTTCCCATTACTTTTTTGCTCTTTGTATCGCTCTTCATACTGTTCTTCAAACTGTTATTGATTCTGACCGCTAAATTCATTCGGAAAAGAAAAAGGTTCAGAGAATCATTGAGTAAAATTCGAGCCCGTTATCTTCTTAATAGTCGATGAACCATATGGCAGTCCAATCGACTTGGTAAAAGAATGTCTGAAAGAGAATTAATTTATTTTCTCGTTCTGATTGTGAAAGGACTCCAAATTGAAAGGCATCATTCTCTATGGAAGATAGTGAAGAATCTCAATTAGAAAGTATTGTTCAAGGGTGAAGACTCCCGAATTACATAGTGGGACGATCAGTACCTATGAATGATTTTGCCCCTGCCTGGGAGAGCATTCTTTCGGCGGCGGGGTGCTTGGCCTCTGGGGCACTGAACCTGTTTCCATTGAATGCCTTCCCTTTTTGGCGGTTGAACGTATTGTGCTACCCTCTCGCCTGTATTGAAACATTTAAACGCATTGTACGAATAAAATATATTCATTCAAGAATTCAGGCAAGTAAAACTTTGATGGGAAAATAAATGTCACCAGTAATTTGGTGAGCACTGGGTAAACAACTTTTTTTACTCTTTTAAAATAGTATCTTCAGATTCAATTTTCGCTTTTTTTATTGTAATCAATTCTCGATGATTTGATCTAAATATGATCGTTTGTTTATTCCGAAAATACCAGAGTCTGTCTTCCATGTTTGTTTCATACGTAATATCCAATTAATATCAAAGTTTTGCTCTTGTCGACTGGGTTTATTTGATGTTTTAGTTACTGATATTCGCTAAGTTTGGGTGTTATTTCACATTAAATGCAAGTTTTAACCACACTTTAACTTTTCTCCCAAAAATTATATTTTCAGTTGTTCTGACCTTTATATTTCCGATGAAGTTGGCATAATTTTCTCCACGCCTGTTATCGCGACTTGTATGCTTAGGTTTAGAGACGCCAACAAAATATTTTGCATCATTGTATACTATAGCTAAAGACGTAATAATCGTAACTACATTGTTTACAAACTGTTTCGATCCTTAATTCGCATAGAGCATCATTAATAAATTAATAAAATCACACTTAACTGTATTCATTTCTTGACTATTGGCTGATTGAAAAACAGTCCGTGTTAGTGTCACTTTATGTCATCGGGAGTTTCTCTTAAAGCTTTCAACGTTCAATATCATTCAGAAAAAATTGTTTAAAATCCTTAGAGAAACTCAGGCAACTAGTCATCTAAAATATTCAAATTCAAAACAAGGGCAATATGTGGTTCAAACTCTTTTAAATTGAGTGCTAATTTTTACAAAATATTTACACTTACTTAAGATACTAATGTTTCATGTCATCCCTTTGTAACAGATTAAAGGAGTAATTCAGCCTAAGTCTGTTCTTAAGTTTTCATGCGGGAAAAAATGGAAGGCCTAGACGGGTGGTGTACTACCAACCCCGCTACACGCCTTTACGACTTGGTGGGTATTATGTAGTTGTAGCTGAAAAAGCATCGTAACTATCTTTCATCATCCTTTCCAGATGCACCAGCCAATTTTTCTGGGTGAAGCTGATGTCCCCTTTTACAAACCTAAAGTAATAATTTTGGATTTTAATTCTTGCCGTCCTCATGGAAAAAGGATTTCGATTTTACCGATCAAGTAATACTGTATTATCGGCATTAAACTTTGTTAGTTTCTCCAACAGATGACTCCACATCGCCCCAAGTGCAATAGTCATAATAATCTACTATTCAATACGCGTTGCGTAAGGTGTATTTCAAACCGCGACTTTGGTATTAGCGGATGAACATATTACTCTCAGGGCAAAATAAATGTTTGTCATATTTTTCATAGTTTCAGAATTTAATTTTTGAATGGGAGGCAGTTCCTTAAATTTGCGTCCATGAAACTCCAACGGCTCGGTTTTTTAACCCTAAATTTGTTCACGCAGAGATATATTTTAAATTTGTTGGCCGACTTGTTAGCTTTGGAGCGAATCATTTCAAAAATTTTATAATTTACACCTGTAATTTTAGAAATTCGGATTTACAACTGAAACTTGTACACGTAATGGAAAGCCTAAAGTTTGTGTTGTCATTGTTGACAACTTTATTGGGAACGTTCAGAAATAATTTCAGTACCACCAAGGAAAGAATATATCTGGGGCTAGTAGAAAATGATAGCACAAACATAAACTGATTTTTTAATCTCAAGTTCATTTAACAAGTTCAAGTTCTAAGAAAGAAATGACGACGAAATATATTGAGAAATAGATGCGAAACAAAGAATGTGACACAAGAAAGTACCTCAATAAGCGTGGAATGGAATAAGGGAATGAAATAAGTTGTGGACAACTTGAAGGGGGGTAGAAATTAGTTGGGTCTAAGAAAAACGTTGCTGTATAATAAAACTTGCTAGATTTTTTGCATAAATAGTTATCCGTGCAAATTAGAATTCTGGAACCGTCCAAATAACTTTTTTCACTAGCACACAGCCAATGTTAATACTTAAAAATATTTTCAAAATTGTAATGAACGGTAATGTCAATTTAATTACTCATGTTTAATCGTTTACACTCGTTTCAGCAACATTTGATACTTGCCGTTCAAATATTATTTATGCCAATAAATATAAAATTTAGCATAAAATATTTTAGTATGTATTTCATCACCAATATCGCATGTATGCATGCAAAAGTTACTGCTCCAGGATTCTCTTTGAATAATACAAAGGCAAATAAACTCGGTGATTGAACAAATTCACCGTATGCATTAACTATATCGTTTCCCTCCTTCCTCACTAAGTATCTGAGAAATCTGTTCTTATTTGGTTTAGATATGACATGCTCATCCATGTGGCAACCTTCTTCATTATCCACCATATTATTCACAGCGAAGCGTCACGCTTCCCAACCCAAGATGGACGAGAGAAAGGTAAAGAAATCATTTCCGTGTTCGTTCTCGTGAAGCCCGCCGAAGGAGCGGTTGGGGACGTCATCGAAGGAAGGATAAAGAAAGTACACGACACGGACGCCATCACGCCCACAAAATAATCACGCCTCGGGAACGCGCTAAAATGTCCAGCCGCCAATAGCCGTGCGAGAATGCGCGAAGTTTTTTTCAATTGCCCTCCCGTGGTGAAGAGAAAACAATCGCAACATCGTCTCCGCAGACCGCTACCGCGATGGGGGCGGGTTTGAGGGATTGATGATAGAGGGAGAGGAATCAACAGAATAAGTCCCTGCGGAGGGTTTCAATTTGAGCTCAGAGGTGATGGAGGTGAATAAAGTCGGGGACGGGGAGGGAGGGGATGAATCTATGATGAATTAATCGTCCTCGAGGATCTGGGGGTATCTGTCGTCAAAGTCCGCATTTTAAGATTAAAAAACATTCTGCGTTCGGGCGTGGGATAGCGTCACGCGTCATGTGGATAAAAATCGTGTATTCTCACTCTCGGTCAGCGGAAATCATTTACCCCACCTTAATTTTTCGTGTCCAAGTTCCGCGTGAGTTTCTGTCCAAAGGGCAAGATCGCCTTAATCAGTAAGAATTTGCGGATAATGGGATAGCATCGCTACACCCGAGTTATCATGCCGTAATTACTCTTCCAGGTTGCATTCTATTGGTTTCTGGTGAGTTCCGAACTGACTGAATAATCGTTTGTCGCGTTGCGGTGCGAGTTTCTAGCACTGAAATTACGTAATCGTTTTAAGGATTTCTCGGCTCCAGAGGGACTGTAGGCCTAGACACTGCCAAGTTTCTTGCTAAAATGTTGTCTTACTGCAATAAAGGAAATTATCTTACCGATGCAATGTTTGCTTGCGTTCACAGTGAGTCATAGATATTGCCTAAGGTCATAAAGCTTATAGCAGACAACCAAGTTAATGAAGTCACTTTCACAATGCTCCTTCCGACGACTAAATATTTAAGCCTACTTATAGTCTAATAAATTATATTTATAGTTGCTATATTTATTTCAAACTTCGCGTTTGCTGTATCATTGATCGCTTCGATTAATTTATAGATCTCGAGAGCTCTATTTCTAAAGCTATAGAAAGATTGACTTAGATCAATTCGGTGGACGAGTATTTTTTCCTTTGATGTGGATCAAAATAATGATTTTTCTCAGTGCTTGTGCTCCTGATTTCATTCCTGCTAGTACACTTATATCCAGTGTAATGAAATATGCGATTGGTCATCCTAAAACTTAAATATATTTTGTGTGTATATATATACATATTTGTGCATATATATATACATATACTATGTATGTATATATATGTATATGTATGTATGTAGGATGTTGTGTTTTGCTAGGGGTCACAAATTATTTAATAAGTAATTATGTCCATCCAAAAACCTACTTTAACCGGTAGATTACCTTATAATAATTATATATATATATATATATAAATATATATATATATATATATATATATATATATATACATTCAAACATGAAATACCGCCATATGGCGAACAATTATTCATTCACAAGAAAAAAGATATAAGGCAAATGGATAGGAATATATATAAAGGACAAACACAGGCATGGTGGGGAAGGCGGATTCAGGCAAACACGAGAGTAAAAATAATATGGAAGCTCTCCTGAAAAAATGTGAAAAGTAAAACGTTTAATACAAGAAGTTTTCAAATCTAAGTCCTATATACATTGTAGATAATCTGAGATTTGCGGCGAGCCAACTGTAACTAAATTCTTCCGCCACTGTAATGGTAGTTGAATAATGAATTTGAGATCTGAGAACTTTGATCTTTCGTTGCAAGTTTCTCGAGAAATGAGTAGAAATATACGTAAAGGGTGGAATTTAGGATGAAAGAGAAAATAGGGAGACAACGTTGGATGTGACTATCAAGGGTCTTGGTCGAGTCATGTTAATTTTATTAATTATTTGTTCTTTTCTTTTATTGGAAAACAACTTCCGCGGGATTTCATGCAAAAATAATACCATCGGAGGATGTAGATTTTGCGACGGCAAAAATATTTCCAAACCGGCTTCTTCAACCGAAAGTTCAGTTTGATAAGAGCAAGTTCAATGCTCGCTATTCACTAAATAAGACCTAGGGTGGCATATTAAGTTAAGCCATTCAAGAGAGGGAGAAATTCCCTTCCGCCTGAAGCTCTCTGGTGATATCAGATACCCATAAAACAGCCAACATTCGCTTAACCAATGGTATATAGAAGCACCTACCATATTTGGACCCCTTGCTCTACGACTTGTAGTCGAATTTTCCTCCGCCCGCTGACTACGTAGCAACGAATTTAAAGTCACCGCGACGAATTGAGTTCACTGAATTTAGCCACTCATAACAGGAAAACCTCCGATTTTATTTCAAGACAAAAGGAATTGAGCAATTTTACTCCTTTCATCCAGTTAATTCTGAACTACATTCCTAAAAATCAGTCGGGTGACATTCTTTTAAATCCTCTCTCTTGAAGGATTCAGAAGACCCTGGTGGCGGCGGGGTAAGGTCTGCCAAAATAAGGGTCCTGTGTTCGATTGGTGGGTTTTTATCCACCAAGGGCTTGGTTGTTTGTATTAGTGTCCATCATTATCATTGTTAATAGTCCGATGTTAAGGCCAAAAAGGGCTCTTTTCGGACTAATTCCAAATAAATAAATAAAAATAAAAAACAGGGAAGTTTGTTTAATTCGTTCAACAATTCCCCTTCGTTCTTGTATTCGGAATCACCTGGACAGACTAAAATTTCGAACATATTCCGGTGAATCGATGAATACGTCGAATATTATGATAATGCATCGAATGGCCGTCAATAAATTCAGTACTGAACATTGTTTTCCCTCTAGAGGAATTCATAAGAAGAGAGGGAGCCGGATAAAATATCCTGGGGGAAAATAATCGAATTTCCCCGATATTTCGATTCAACCCCGGGCAAGAAAAGACCTTTCACTTATTTTTTTCCGGTTTTCCTTCACACCTCCCCACGTCCATCCGTCTTATTCTACTCATGCGTTCCGTCCCCCCATCCCCCGCCTTCACATAATGCGATTCCCGCCGTAACTGTTCCTTCTCCCCGCCCTGACTCCATTAGTTCGGGATGGGAGAAGGAAAAAGGAGGCAAGCATTACTCTTCGGAATCTGCACGTGTCTTTTTGATGGCGGATTCCATTCTTTGACCTTGCAAATACCCTCCCCTCTCCGACATATTTCCCCCTCAATTCTTATGCTTCCCCTCCTCGTTTCCTATCGTCGGTGAAGAGTGGCGCCAATGCAGGAAGGATATGCATACGCCTATAGGAACGCCCTTTAGATGTATTTTCCTGCAAGTTATTCACGAATATGATCATTGAATGTTTCGTCAAGACTATCCACGGCTTATCTTTGCTAAATCACCCGGATATTATTATAACTAAAAAAGGATGTAAACGTTGTGTTGCTGGAAAAAATAATGCTACGTTATATTATAAGACATTTCTTCGCGTGATATTCTATGAAATTTTCACTTAATAACTTGAACTTTGATTACGTGTGTGCACCACAGTTATGTTGGTACAAATCTTTGTCTCGGGGTTGCGTGAAACAAAAAATTATTTGTTTTCTGGTGATAACGATCTATTTGCATTATTGAAAGTACAATCCCTAAACATTAACAGTTCAATGCAACAATTTCAGAGTGCAAAAATCATTCGTCTTGACTGCGAATCCCAGTCAAGGCGAATGATTTTTACACTCTGAAATTGTTGCATTGAAATGGACATTAGCGGATTACTCGGACGTTAAAAGTTACTGTTGCATCTACCGCAGTTTCTTTGGACATTAATAGTTCCATTCTTTTACCTTTTTCAAATTTATTTCTCTCGAGTAATTTTCGGAATGCGTCTAAAAATAGAGTGAGTTTACTAAGGTCACTTTCGGAAGACTATGGCTTCAGTTATTTTCAATGTAACGATTTTTATACTATAAGCCTATTTTTATATCGATATGCTCCAAGTTTCTGTCGTTTTCACCCTTGTTCTACGCCAATGGTTTTCCTCTCTTTCACTCAGTCATCCCACGGCACGACCTTTTCCACCACTCCATAGGTCTGCAGCCACAGGCAAATGATTTATGCGTCAGTCGAAGAGCTTTAGACCTCTTGTCAGTTTCCCCTCTACCTCTCCTCCCCATGATTGCATTACAGCGTCGGATTTTTGCATTTTAAAGTATAACGTGATTTTTCACGTCGGAGTAAATATCCGCCAAAATTTGTCAAATCTTCACGGTTGGCTTAACCTGGTAAAGAGCCCATCGAGAGATAGGTATGTCTTTGCTGTTGGGTTTTTATCTTTGATCGCACCATTCGTTCATTCGGTGAAGGCTACTAAGACGGTGGTATTTTTTCTGCCCCTTGGTCAAAATATTAAGCATTCGAGTACCTGAAGTGACTAGATAATTACGGTAGCGATACAAATTTCGCTCGCCTTTTCGATTGCCAGATCTGCCTAACTGTAAAGGTACCTGTGAAACCTCAAATTTTTTTAGAACCTCCCTTTCGCTTCATGATTATTTTTTGGTTTGGTCAATTTCGTGATCTCGCTGCTTATTACCTAATCACTACATAATTCTTCGAGAAATTTTAATCAAAATCGGTTTCTGGCTTATCATTTGCCTTGTATAACCCCCATATTCTACCCGTTATGCTATGTTTACCATTGAATTCATTGAAGAAAGGGCCTAATCCTCAGAAAAAATCCTATCTTGGAACAACAGAATGATAGGAAAATTTATAACCGCGCAGGTCAATGATATTTGACAAGACGCTTCCTAAAATTGATACTTCCGAAATCATGCAATATTTTTATACAAACTAACTTTATTCCCAACTATGGGTGAATAAAAATCGATGGGTTCACACAAATTTACTGTCACACCAGCCGATTTTTACTAATATCAATATGAGAATCGAATTTGCACATGGCAGCGTACATTACTGGCGACACTCCGGATGATTTCTTTTAACTCCAAAGAGCATCACCGCGGACGGATCATGAGAACGAAGATGAGAACGTGCAACTGAGTAGGAGCCCGCAGCACTGTCTCAAGGCCGTGCCGGCTTGATGATTGCCCCGCCTCCCAGTCCGCCCACCAACCTCCTCTTCCCCATCACTGCATCGCTGCAGTGCGGAATGCTATTTGCATTCCAGCCACTCTCACCCAGCACTCAATCCCATCCCAATCCTCTTTCTTCTTCAATCTCATTCCTCATTTCCACTCCCACTCACTGGCAAGGGGGCCTAAACGGTGCTGCTGGATGACTTTTGCCGTCTCTCTATGCCGAGGGACCGAGTCGGATTTCTCTCGGTGACGGAATGGCTTCGTGAATTATGGTTCCCAATGGAGAGATGTGCGGAGAGTATCACAGGTATAGATGGATGTCATTCATTACAGTTTTATGGTTTTTAACACTGCTCCGTTCCGGCACTCCGACTAAGAAAACTTGGTCCGCCAAATCATACACTTTTCGCTGGGAATACATTCCCACCTGGAAGCTGGTCACAGTGAATGGAATGCGTGTGAACGAGTGTCTTGAGCGTGTAGGTGTGCATGACCATGAAGTTATACAAGTGTGTTAACGTATCTATGATCTTGAAACGGATTAGCACCTGCTGGCTGTTACGTTTAATGTTTATTTGTTTGCATATCTCATCACGCTATGTATTTTAAGCTGAACTTTATCCGGTAACAAATTGTTTGTTTAGAATTTAGGCATCGAATATGAGACAAATGCTGCTGTAACTAGAGTTATTACTGAACCAATGAAGCGAATTCTTTTATTTCATACCTTTCTTTACAAAGTTTTTAATCACTGCTCGAATCTTAATTTTTTCCATCTTCACAAATCACTACACGGGAACTACAACAGAGAGGCGTCCGCACCACAGATCTCTTCTCTGAGCACTGACACGTGACGTGTTTACTCATCAAGGATTACCTTTAGCTACTCGGGAAACACGTTGCGCAAACGCTGACATCTGGTGACGATTCCAAGAATCTTAACACCACCCTAATATTATTTCGAATTGGCCTCATGCTAACATTGTAACTACGGATTTCTTGTGGTATGGACTTTTTATATCCGATTTGAAACTTTTCCCTTTGCTTGATTTTAGTTATTTATTGTAATTTTCATGCTAGAACTTCATAACATGAAATGACCAGAGCCTTCGGATTACGCACAATCGTTTATTTGCGTGTAATTTGAGTTTATGATATGGATGAAGCTATTTTTTTACCAAATCAAATTACCCGAACTAATACGTTAAGGAGAATTGGAAGTTCTATTAAATAAGGGTTTTTTGATAGCTCAAGATTAATGATTGCACTTAGTGCATATTGGGTACGAACAATATCCCCGGGTTACGAGGAAAGCCTCTGAATCGTCGCTCATCCACCGTGCTCATCAACTTTCTATGAGCTTGAAGAGAGACTCCAGCTTCATAACGTACGAAGAGCCATCCCTCTTTCCCTCCCTTTCCCGTCCCTGTTACTCCCGTCCTTAATACTCAGTCACCCTGATGTTCATCTCGCTCGCCGGCTCAACCCTAGCTCAGAATCCCTACTCTTTTCATAGTTCTGCCGAGTTTTTTTTTTATCTTTTTTCCTTATGATTTACTTCCTATTACTGTTCCGTGATGAACTTAAAAATCCAAATCAGGTGATGGCAGTATTTTCATTTGTAGTTCCGGTTTAAGAGCGATATGATTTCAGTCCTAAGATTCATAAGTTTAATCATTCACGCTGCTTAATGTAGCTAGAATTGTTGGAAATTTTAAAACATACTTACAGTATGTCCGAAGTTTGTTCTACTTCCATTCCCGCGTATGGCAGGTCTTTCTTATAGCGTGACTTAATTTTTGTCTCATGTATGCATCCAATTTTTAATGCTTGCTGAGCCCTAGGCAGCCTTAATGAAGTAAATAGTACATAGGATGTAGAATAAAATCGTCCACAATGAAGTAGTTGTGTTGATTTGGAGAATGAAAAATTTAATATTGAGTGTAAACGGCTAAAGCAATCAGACGAGTGGATAGTTTTTGTGCATCTCGGTAAAATGTTTGCGATAGATTGAAGATAGGTAGGATAAGTAGGATTGATGAAAACTATAAAAGGGGTCCGAATTGTTGCTCAAACTTTGTTGATAGTTTTTGAATACCTGAGCAAATAATTTTTTTTTCAATTTCCGTCTGATGATAGCAAATATGGCAGTATATAAAGTGTATTTCTCCTCATATTATTATTCAATGAGAAATAGGATAAATGGATTGAGGAGTGAGTGAGCCATGGCAGAATGTGGATTAGTGTGGGTACAAAAACGAAATACGTGTGCTCATCCAGTTTGAATGTACTGACAGGATGAGTGAGGATCTGTCTAATGAAAAAGTCATGGTCAATTGAAGAAATATTATAACAGGAACAAAACAAAAATCTCAAAATAAGGTATACTAGAAGTCATATGAACCTAATATCATGCAAGAAACAATGTATGCAAATATCAGAGGAGAAATATGTACTTGAGGAAAGGTTGATACGAAATCCATGTGTGAAATTGAGTAAATTTATTGAAATGATTAAAAATACTCATGCTCTTCTGACTTCAACTACCTCACAATGGAATGCTGCGTGAATGTTCATGGATTAATTTGTTTGTGTGCATGAGTAAATTATTCCCACGAGTTTTCTTCGAGTTTATATGATTTCTTTCAGGTACAGTGCTCAGAAGTGAGGAAAAATGCTTAAAGTTTGGCAAATTATCCATTTTTACCTACGGAAACACGTTTTTATCACTCGTCGTCAGTTTATCGTTTCCCTCTCCTCCTTCCCTCTCTTGTCAAGCCTCGACCTCGTGACATTGGACGACGAATAAAACATCAAACGACCGGGCGTGTTGAACATTTAGTTTCGCGTTCTGCTTCATCTCAGACCAAACTATCCAGGGTGACCAAATTGATCTCATCACCATTATCATAGGTTCTCAATTGGTTTGTGGGAGCCATCCAAGTTATCATTATTCTGGTCAGTCTCTTCATTCCTTTGTAGTTCCCTTGCCTGACTTCTATAATTTGCATTAGACATATTACTTCTTGACATTTAATCGTAATACTTTCCTTACGAGGTGTACACCATTGTGATATTCAAGGACAATAATGTATATTGGGGTCTCTGTAATAAGTTTACCTCATCTTCTGGTTATATGTGTTCTATAGACTTCTATGTTCACCCATTCTTAGAAGTGATTCAGTATTTGTTAACGTATCATTCATTTTATTTATACCAATCTTTATAGCACCACATTTTCATGGCATTTTACCTTCTACCCATTCTGCCATCACTCCTGCCTCCCAGTTACATGAACGAACTCCATATATACTATATTTCCATGTTCATTACTAGTACTTTCTTAGGTTATCCTAGAATTATACTATACTCAATCTAAGTAGGACCACTAAAAAAGTTGCATTTATGCCAGAGATATACTGCGATATACTGTGATATGCCAGTGATATACTGCGGTCCGCATGCAGTTTCAATGTCATACAATATGTGTAGATTTTATTTATTTTGAACATTTGTTCCTCTTTCATGCTGTTATTACTTAAAATGAAAGTCAATGAGCTGTTAATTAATTCAAACACGGACGTGGCTGCGGGAGGTTCGACCACCGGAAGAATTTACTACGAAGTCAACTAGCGTTCCTTATCCGAATTCTTGTAGCCCAACCCTCCGGAACAAAAGAAATATTATATACTAAAATAATGAATACTGGGGATAGTCTGAAATGCTTGGTGCGGTTCTGAATTTCTACTGTCTTTATTTTCCTGGGAGACATTAAACTCGAGGCAATAGACTGTTATTCCTTTCCCTGTCTCCCCCTCTTTCTCTTTTCACCCCTCTCTCTCTCTCTCTCTCTATCCCCCTCCCCTTGCCTCGCCTCTCTCAACATGCCTCTCTCCCCTCCGTTCGCGGCCCTTATCCCGCCTTCCTCTTTCAATGCGCCCGCCCACCCCCCCGCCCGCCCGCCTCCGCTGCTTGTCCCCTTGAGAGCACTCGTGCAAATGCAGCCGCGACCTTTTTCATGGGTTCATCCTCCATCCGAGCCAACCGAATCCCTGCCCGCCCTCTTCCCTCCCAGTCCATCCCCGTCTCCCCTTCAGCCCACACCCCTTTCCTCACTACACACCTCTCCGTCCTTCCTCCCCTTCATCCCCCCCTCCCCTCTTCCCCTCCTCACCCCAAACCTCCCCCTCATCCCAACAACCTCCATTCCTGTATCTACTCTTCCTCCCGACACCTCACCTTCCCCCATCCTCCCCACCCCACCTAGTCTCCGCCCCCCTCCCCAACTACCGACCGGCCTCCCCTCCTCCCTCAGCCATCAACCCTGACCCTTTTTGCATTCGCATCTCGCGCGCCTTCTTTCCACCCTCCTATCTCCCCACAGTCTTCCCTTCTTACCCTCCCTCTCTACCCTCCTTCCCCATCAGACATTCCCCCCTTCTCTCTCCCCCTCCTTCCTCTCCTGCCTCTCCCTCCTTAATCCCTCCATTTTGGAGCCGTCCCCTCCTTCCTCCCGTGTCTTTCCTCCCCACGCAACCACTGCGGATGCACGATTATCGCCTTTTTCTTTATTCCCTATATTTCATGCATGTTTTTATTGTGCTCCAACCGCATAGTGAGACCTATTTAACTGTCGGTCAATATGTCCCACTAACTACACCATCTTTTTTTTTGGAAATCCTCAGCAAAAGTCATATTTAAAGACCTCATCCAACAACTGTCATTAATAATAATTGATGCTAGATTTTATTCATTGCTATCGATAGTCAGAACTATTGTGATAATTAAATATCATTAATGCGTTTTGAGCTCCACCATAGTGGAGTCTCTGCATGAAAGAACATTCTAAATACATTTAAATGTATAGAAAATGTCAAGCACCCACCTACCCATTTTGAATATGAAAGTGGCAAGTGATTTTCTTACCGAGTTTCAGTAACATTTTCTCTGCATTTTTAATAATCATTTTAAATGAAGAAGCTCTCCTTGGTAATCCTCGCGCACAGGAGTTCAACAGGAAACCAAATACCTAAAAATGCGATGAAGAAACTGCAAGACCGCAGGGAAAAGTAACCTTCTAATTAGTTTGGTAAACTATTGGTCTTCATTTGCTCATCTTTTTATGAATAATGAATTTCGGCCCATGTATTTCTATTATAGTTTCTGTTCCCTATCTCTATGCTCTTTTTGTCATCTTGTGTATTCATGTGAATGCATAACCCTTTTACTCTTCAATTCTTCAACTTCGTTTCGCAAAATCCGTGTAAATTCTTATGAGCATAATTATCTCGAATAGAAAAATCTTTTTCGATGCTCTGTTTACCGTTGCATTCGTTTTGTTTCACTTCTGTTATAAGCAACTCCTGTAATGGCTCAATTTCCAAACTGATATTTACTAGCCCAAATATTCCTTTATACGAAATAATTCTCGAATTCGATATCTCCTAACAATTTTAAAATAGGTGAAAATGTAGTCAGAGTCACCTTACTAGGACACGCTAAATTTTTTTCCTTTTATATGAGTATCAGCAGTTGATATACAACTCAGCAGTATAGCTGGGAATGTATTCTTGGAATAAATGAAATTGACGAATCGCTGTTATTGATTCGGCATTTATTTGAGAACTTTCCTTTTAGGGTGGAAGATTGCATCACCTTCAATTGTTTACCGGGTTTTAATTTATATTCGCATTTTTCAGACTTGAGTAGGTTAGATTTTTCACACTTTATCCCATCCGATTTGTTGCAGCGTTTTTTAAGCTAAAGATTACCACCTCTTACTTTCATTTTGGTGATTGATATCTGGAATTCTTCGAAGCTTTTTATTTATACGTTTATTGGCAGAGTGTTTTTATTGATTTTCCAAGTTCTCCTTACTAATTTTGCCAAAGCTCTGCTGTCAAAATCTCTTCCCTTTTTTGGCATTTTTACTCTTCAGAGTTATGATATTATATACTTGAGATGGGTTCCAGACTGACAATAAGCTCACTTCAAACTAAGATTACCGGAGAATGAGAGAATACTTAGGATCCAGTGGCTCTTATAATTTCACAGTTGAGTTCGGTTTTCAAAAATTCGGTGTAATTGCGTATACGAGGGATTACCAGATTTAAACCTGAGGCCTGCGATCATCTACCAAAGTAATACATCTACGATGCTTACACACATAAAATGGAACAAGGCTTGCAAGTGGTATAAATTTATGCTTGGAATAATACCCATTGGATAGAAATTCTACCACTTAAAATTATCTTCCATTGATTTTCAAAAATATATCTTATTCGAGCTCCTCTTCCCGACCCTTGACATCTGACGAAGTTGTTTTTATTTAATCCTTTCACATGTGTAATGTCGTTGAAATGGATGTATTTTCATCAATTCAGTCAATTCCATTTCTTTGGCGCTGAGATCCACGAAAGCCTGATAGTTTTGGAACATATTCAAATATTCAGTTATTAAACCATGTTATCCAAATTTTGGTAACATGAAGAGACTTTAGTCAATGAACTCATGCAAAATTACCTTAAATTTGATTCTAGTTTTAAGTAGGGTAGTGAGTTCTTGAATTATGAATACCAATTTCGATGGAATCACGCGCCTTCCTTTTACTGCTTCCTGTCGTAGTTCATCTGATTAATAAATTGGAATTCAATAGTTGAAATTTGGTAATAGAAGCAACCTCAAATAACCTCAATGAAGCTGGTCTGTAAGAATTTAATCTAAAACACCATTGGAAAAAGTGGCAATGTCGAAGTGTGTTAGGTAAACGGTGCGTTCAATGATATCGTGTGATTTGGAAAGGGGGTTGTTCAAGTTCCCTGCTGTTTTTAGTAAAGGAAATCATGAAATATGACCTTGTGAGTGCATATCCTTCGGTTTAGGAGGTTAGATTTATTGCATGGATTATTTTACGGCCTGAAATTATTTTACGAGAGAAAGTTTCTCCCAGCGTGCTGGTAAAATTAACCCGAACGTACATCTAATGTGTTAGAGCTTAGAGCTTGCCATTGGAATCGCTCTGATATGTGCTTCTGCCATCCAAACCACATTGAATGTAAGTAAAAGGAATAATTTTCTTCTGGCGTAAAAGAACGTCTTTGTCTGTACGATATGAAACTACAATTCATGCACTGCTTATGAATCCTTTCGCAAACATCAGTTTAGTTTGGGAGTCATTTCCCACATCGCTACCTACAATTAGTGATCCACGATTGTAAAGCGTTGACAATTATTATCATATGTACAAGTAAAGTGGATTTTAATTTAATGATCCGTGAAAATGACAATTTTGAATAAGCATTAAAATTAACTAAAATAATTCAAGGAATAGAACATGAAATAATGGTACTCTTTTATTAAAATATCAATTTATTTTATACATATGCCTCTACTATGGTCTGAGAAGTGAGAGGCAACTCCGATTCACGGTGGCCTAGTGTATTCAGAAAACAGCAACCATGAACCCGAAGGTTGGCTTGGCTTGAAGGTTAGGTTAGACCGTTTATTTCACCTCGCACAAACATCTTTTCGTCATTGGTTAACAAACCGATGATTGTATTGCAACAGCACTCCAAGATATCCTGTAACTTGACAAACTTTAATTCAAGCATAGTTCCCTACGCTGTTTCCATTACTTGTTTCACAAAATTCATCAAGCCTTCCACTCCAATTCTTCTCCGTAACCTTTGGTTACGGACGGCTTTCAGTGCGTCATTGAGCCTCATTGTGTACCAATTAATTTCTATCTCCTTTGTTTCCTTTAAAAGTACATATATCCCAAAAAAGTTGTACCAAAACTTCCACCACATCACGCCTGAAGCTACTAAATTTATTCCTTAGGCTTCACTCTCTAATTTTTTTCTTTTTTTACTGGGGTAATCCATATTATATTTTTTCCAGTTGCTCTGTATCACCTCATTTCCATCGCTTACAATCTTCTTTTATTTTTTGCCCATATAGCCGTAGAAAAGTGAACGCCATGCATTAGTTTTATGAATCGTATTTGAAAAGAAATAATAATGTCTAAGCTAACACTTTTTTCCATTTTTTTACTGTTCCTTCTGACAGTCTTTTCATCTTTATACCTGATCTATCTACTATTTCCCTCGCTATATGCAATCGCTGATTATCTGGCAACATATAAATCAAGAACCCTCTGCTTATTTCAGTATATATTAATTAGGTCCTAGGTACATATTAACGTTCCTACTCTTATTGCATTATAATAGTTTTTATTTACTTATCTATACGTTTAACGTTTCCTGCCCTGTATAGAGGTATATACTCTTACCATATTTTATTCTTGCTGAGTAAACAATCTGTCCGCAGATCTCAGCATGCCTATTCTCCCTCCCTCTATTCGTGTTTCTCCAGACACTCGAATGAGAAAAACATCAGCTGGTCTTAGTACATCTTCGTCTCTGCAATTAGTGTTTGAGTAAGAGCATCTTCCCCTCCTCCTCTCACTCTTGTCTTATTTTTTGACATCAGTCCACACCTAAGCACCTTTTCTATTAGATTTTCTCTCATTTGTCAGATAATCATGGTGTAAACTTCAAAGCATGAGTTTTTAATTTTTCATCTATGACTGCTCTGTTCTTTTTTCATATGAGGACTATTACATTCTTCCTTAATTCCTAAAGTATTTTAGAAAAATATATAAATTTTCTCCTAGCACTCTTTCGATTTCTTCGTCTCCACCTCATTCGGAATGTTTTGCCCGAGAGAGTTCCATCATGCCCATTATTTAAGCGAAGAAAATGAAGAGTTGGTGGTCTGCTGAGCCTCGCGAGGATTAAAGTAGTGGTTTCTCGTTGCCTACCACATCGCAATGCTGCAGCCGTTAAAAAAATTGTTACTGTGTCTGCAGTGAAAATAGTGTTGATTTTCCGGCCACTGCGGTCTTCTCCTTCACTCAGGCGTAGGAAGGCTGCGGTTCCCTCCGGGTAATTGGCAGCTTATTGCTTGCTGGTGGTCACTCACCTTGTCACGGCTCGGCACCTTTATAGAATTTCGCAAAATTATTTGGCTATGGGTGGGCTTCTATATCTTCCAAATGCAGCCGTTTGTGTTTACGACTGCATATTCGCCGAGTTCACTGACTTATTTCGCATTACAACCCCTAAATTTATGTGTTAGCGCACAATCCGCTACCCGGTGGACGCCCTCGACGTCTTAAAAGTCAGCCACGACGTACTAATAAAAAGGCCAAAGGCATTTTATGTCATACAGTCAGAAAATGTTGGTGTAGTTCCTGTCTCCGTGGTGCATGCGGTTACCTATAGCGTGCGTGCAAAATCACGCAAAATGGTTTCATCTGGGAACGTCAAGAGACCACAAATTTGAACCTGGCATCTTTCGACCCGCAGCCGAACGCTCTACTGAACATTTATTATAATTGTAATCGCTGTGAAGCCACTCAATCTGTAGTTGGTCGTATGATTAATTCAGCGAATGTTGTCAGCTACCGTCCGAATGCCACTGGCCTCATATGAATTCAACAGATTATCAATGAAATATATGCGATCTATAGATATGCGAGTATATGTGTAATATACCACTAACGAAACCGACTGCCAAGTAGCTATTCTGTTTTTACTTAATATAACGAGATACCGTGAAACTGATCATTTGGCGCTGGTAAGTTGACAATGGATATATCTGGTTTGCACTATGGCATAATTATTTATATAATAATCCAACGAAAGACGAAAATCGTTTGCACATATGTCGTAACCTGTGTGCCGCCTCATCAGTGAGAGGTAGATAATAGGATTCAACTATTGTTATTTAACGGTGAATGAGAATTCTACTCGAAAAAATGAATGGCATAAAGACTATTTTTTAAACGCTATCACCTTGACTTTATAGAGATACCCAAATGTGGGAGATAAAACCATAAATTTGAGTTAATTAGTAAATGAGTATATTACTTGTAACCTTAAGTAAAATCCTTGATATTTGAATTAAACTTTTCCCAATATGACTAATAACGGTTAAATAGAACAAGGTGAGTCCTCTCTTTTTCACAACACGGAGGTTTCTCTGTCAAATTCATATAGATACGATATAATAGATCTTGTCGATGGTTCATATGCACCGGCGGCATAATCTAAATACGGTGTAAATAATGAACGCATCATTATTTTCGTTATTTAACTAAATCTATCTACAATCTGTATATTGAGACCGCATTTCCTTCAAACTAATCTCCTCTCGTTTGAATACATTTTCTTAGTTTACGTTTCTATCACACCAACAAATGAAGCAGAAGAAAGCCGGATAAATTTTGAACATTGCAAGAAGACGAAAAATATTTTTAATAGTGGGCATTTTCATGTATACGAGTATATTCAACTATAATAATTATCCTATGTTTGTATTCACAGACATATATGATTTACCATTAAAGTTGTTATTCACATAACGGAATAGTAAAGAGTACTTTCGTGCTGTAAGCCAATTAGTCTGAGGAACAGAAGCGTGTGTACCATGGATACTGGCGTGACGACCTGCATAATAAAAGCCTTCCTCCGAGGTCATGAATTTTACCGGAAGCATATGAAACAGTAGTACTTCCAGGATGTGTAATTTTACACAAAGCCAATGGAGTTGCACGTGAAACTCGGTGTTCTTGGCACGTTAATCGATGAGACAAATAGACAACGTGCACGCGAACGCGCAATTGACTCTAATGGGTAAATATTGTTCATTATCCCTAAGATGAAATTTTGAATGAAGTTCGAGTCATTATTATCAGAAACACTAGAAAATAATAGTTAGGTTTCCATTTTTTCGAGTCTGTTCCGCGATCTTCTTGAGTTCCTAATTATTTTTTAGTTAAAAATCTGCCATTGCTACGATTTCAGTCCCTGAAACGCATTTCATGCCACGCAATTATTTCACCCTTTACATTCGTACGTATGTTTGTGGTCCCAGGAAGGACCATTCCATTCCATGCTTGCTACAATTGCCAGTGGCATATGGCAATCGTCATGATATTTACTTTGGCTAGTAACTTCAATTACTGTATTCCATGTACTGGGAAACTCTATGGATCACACAAGTGATCGTTTAAAAGAGTTACCTCCTGTCTAATTTAGCATCCGCCTCCCAATATACATCATTCAAGTCTCTACATTTTAGGAAACATTTGTTACACTTTTGTTTTTTAAATATCGAAACGATGTCATTAGTCACCATTGCATGAACTGAAAATGTCTCGAACTGATGTCTGACACAAACTTTTGACGGATTGCGGATTCTCAATTAAGGTCCCTTATAAGGCAAACTGGGAACTTAGAAGTACTGAATAAGTCATCAACTCGATCCAACACTGCCAACAGACTTATCTCATTTTGTTTCCTAGTATCTGTCGCACCTCTCTTAATAAATGACTTGGAAGAAGGAAGTGGTTGGCTTCGCCATTTGGTTTCCACTTTTAGACGGGGGTTGCATGAAAAGTGGAAGTTTAATGGAATAGAAAAAATATTTGAAACAATAGGAGAGGACTTGTATGTTTTAAGAAAAAATGTGCGTACACACACACGCGTATATATATATATATATATATATATATATATATATATATATATATATATATATATATATATATATGCATACATGCATACATACTTACATATATATATACATACATACATATATATATACATATATAGTTTACATACCATCTTGCATAGCTTATTTATAATTTTTTATCTGTTTTTCCGACGCTAACTGCCGAGAATTTTACTTTAATTTTTTCTGAAATAATTTTTTTAACCCCAGAGGAAGCTACTAAAATTTATCTGCACAGATGGGTGCATTACATGCCCATTGTGGTGAATTTACGGCAATTCAAATACTCTGGCAGCGGTGGCTCCTCAAAACCAGTAGCTCGGCGTGCGTGACGGAGGAGACTCCTTTCGTGTACGTACTAAGAATAGAGGATACGATAGGTATGTTCACTCGGAGTCTCATCTCAACAACTGATTCATTCAATGATAGTAAGTGACTGCTCAACGTTATATGACAGTGAGATCAGCTGTTAATTAGATTTCTAGGTCAATATTTAAATAGACTGATACCAAATTTATCTCCTACAATAAAGTTTTATAACTAAGAAAATAAAACTAAATACCCAATAAACGGCCTCTATTCTTAATCCAAGGCAATGTTATCACAATTATTTTGATAACATTTATTTTTACATAGTTTTATAACCTCAAGACTAAAAAAATAAATCTAATATGGAAATTGGAATGAAGAAGGTCATGTTTTTGAAATTTCTGTTGGACTCTGTTGGAATAATCCAAACGGGCTTATAATATTTATGTTTTCAAGAATAATGGTTGCTACTTCAAATTTAAATACTTGAAATTTTTTGCTCCACAACAGACTGAAAATTGCCTAAAAAGTAACGGTGCATTATAATGTTGGGTGCTGGACGCGAAGTGAATTCCACCTGACAAAGCGTATCCATTTCCTGCGCCTTTGGCTCGTTATATGCTTTGGGCGTTACAATTAATCCGTGAACTTAGTGATATTCATTAGTAGTAATAAAATAATTACATAATATTATTGATATGCACAATTTTCAAAGTGAAAAATTAATTCGCTTTGCCCGGGATTCGAATCTGGATCCTTCAATACCCAGCTGAGTATTTTAGCCAGTTAAGCTACTGAGCTAATTACTCGTTTATGCTATGAAAAATCTCCATTTTAATACATAGTAGCGGGTGACTCCGTTAAAAGTTACTGTAGCGGTGTGTTACGCATTTTCTACATTATATTACGTAATTTCTGCTCATTTTTAACATTATGTACCCTTCACGCTACGGATATATCTGACTATGACGTAAAACATGCACAATATGGGCTCTTGTAGTCTTATTTTATTGTTAATAGGTCTCATTAATGTAAATTAAGTCACGTGAAAACTTAAAACCTTAATGCTGTTCCTTTTGTTCCTTATGACACAGAGAAATCTTTTCAAATATTCAATTACCGTGGCCTTTTTTAGTGCTCCAGAATACATGATTAATTTTCGGAATTCCCAAAATTCAACATTATAAATGAATATTGGCTACTAGTTTAAAAATCACATAGCAAGCGATTAAACATAAGGTACCAATTTTTTCATTTCCGGAAAATTAGTGGGAACATTTTCCAATGCAGCGGATAAAATACGGCTTGTCGGCGCAGATGAGATTAATGCAAAGAATTGCATAGCCATACAGGTGACATTCTATCAGCAAAATTATTAAGTTATTTACCTCAACATAGATGAACATTTCATACGTCAAGAACAGTTACAGCTTCCATCCATAGGTTGGAATCTTTTTCATCTACTTTCTCATCAGCAACAAAGATTCTCATTTCGGCCTTGAGAGCCCACAAATTAATTATCTTCCTGTCATTTCGTCAGTGGTGCTGGGAAAGGTTTTCTGGCGCCAGCTTCTTGTGCTGTCAAGTCATTCCATCTCAGACCACAGTGGCCAAAGAGATTTCAACGCTTGGTAACAGCGGCAACTCCCAATACGATAACGGCAACCACTCACAGCCATTCATGCAAAGTCGTAATGAAATCCACAGGAATTCTTGACATACACATTACTATTTGCTGATACCATAGTAAAGAGTAATTGTTCATTTACTGAAATGACCAGTCGACTTTAACCTTAGTATCTGTAATTCTTCTGAATGTTTTTGCTATGGTGGATTATTAGCATTCTTCAAAATTAGAGCACCTTTCAAGCTACAATAATACTATATAATAATAAGACGTTCATAATCCTATCACTACTAATCGATTTAAATGTATTCCAAGAGCATATTTTTCGTTTAAATCTTTACCCTTAACCTTCCTCTCCGGAAACTGAAGTACGAAACTGGAATCATTAATCGACTCTTGTTGAACTCATGAACATACTACCTTGATCAAAAAGTTCCCGGAATAACCACCGTATGGCGCTCCCATCGTTCCGATTTGAGTTCTGTTTTTTTGTTAAATTGGTACATCTGTTGTTGATATTCCCTTTAAATCTTAGTGTCATAACTTGACATTTGCAAAAGTTACGTAGCCAAGAGTACATCTATCTCTGTGTATGTTGGCGATTTTTTACAATTTCAGAAATGGATTTAAATTTGCAGCAACGAACTTGTATTAAATTTTGCGTAAAAAACGGATTTAGTGGCGCACGGACGTTGGAAATGTTGGAAAAGTGTTTCGGCAACGATTCTCTAAAAAAACGGTCGTTTACCAGTGGCACGAGCGGTTCAGAAGTGGTCGTGAGTCAATCGAAGATGATGAACGCAGTGGCAGACCATCGACATCGAAAGTCGGTGAAAAAATTGATAAAGTAAAAGAAATGTTGGTCAATAACCGCAAATTAACCATCAGAGAAATAGCGGAGGACTTGAACATTGCCTATGGATCCGCCCAAGACATTGTGGTTAATGATTTGGGTTTCCGTCGTGTAGCAGCAAAGTTGGTGCCAAAAGACCTCAATTTCATGCAAAAAAGAGACCGTGTTGACGTCGCAAAAGACATGATTTGCGAGGCTGAATCCGATCCCACATTCATCAAAAGGATCATTACTGGAGACGAGACGTGGGTTTATGAGTACGACACGCAATCCAGACATCAGGCAAGTGAATGGCGTTCACCAAATGAGCCGAGACCAAAAAAACCACGTCGTTTTCAGTCAAAAAAGAAGGCAATGCTGACGGTTTTCATGGATTACAACGGTGTAGTGCATCATGAATTTTTGCCAGGAGGCCAGACAGTAAACAAAGAGTATTATTTGGGCGTTATGAGACGTTTGCGTGAAGCAATTCGCCGAAAGAGACCAGAAATGTGGGCAGAAAACTCGTGGAGTTTGCACCATGATAACGCACCGTCGCACAGTGCTATCATTATTCGTAATTTTTTGACGAAAAATGCAACAAATACCATCCAACAGCCACCGAATTCACCTGATTTGGCTCCCTGTGACTTCTTTCTGTTCAATCGAGTTAAAAAACCACTACGGGGAACGCGTTTTAGCAGCCGAGAGGAAGTAATGGAAAAATCGCAGGAAGCACTGATGGACATACCGAAAACCGAATATAAAAAATGTTTCGAGGATTGGATCAAGCGCTGGCATAAGTGTGTTGCAGTCGATGGGGATTACTTTGAAGGGGACAATATAGATTTAGATGAATAAACTTGTATTTTTAATTTTCTGAATAAATTCCGGGAAATTTTTGATCAAGGTAGTATTATTCAAAGTAGCATATTCCTATAAGCATAACGCACTGCTGGGTAAATTTTATTTTCGGGAAATTTTCCTATTTTGACTAGCGCTTTTGAGTATTATGGTATTTAATGAAAATGTAGTTTATAATTTTACTTACCTCTGAAAAAAGACAAAGATTTTAAATACTTAAAAATTAACTCTAAAAACCAATGAAGCGATTCGATAATAGCGTTGTGATTATTTTTTTAGTATCTTAAAGTTTGCTAAAAGCATGTTATTTCCTCTGTCTTTAGTTATAGAAAATTTTATTGAACCAATAACTGCTTTATTGCCAAAACGAAAAAAATCCTATCACCTGAAACTAATGTATGAATTTCGAAAACATTCACAAAAAACAACAGACTTTTTTTCGGAAGGTCTTTGGTTGGTGTTCATTAAGTTGGATACTTAATAAGTTCTTAATAATTTTACAAATTGGGTTACATTGACCCAATGACTCTCACCATTAGTAAAAATTATCACAGTTCATTTCTACCCATAATGTTGCATTCCGGAGACTCAGAACGATATAATGATGTAAAATTTTAGAAGGCTCTCAGCACTTCCATTAACAGAACCTTGGATGCCATAAGAGTACTTTTTACCTAAATTACTATCAGTCATATGACTGGCCTTCAAAAATTAAATATTTGGTAAATAAGTTCCGTAAATCAATTATTTAAGAGTTTTTGCTTCAATATTAGAATTAATAATCATAGAGCATCCTGTAGCCAATCCTCATCCGCTTCCCTCCCTGTTCCCAGACACGCAGCTGTAGCCACACCAATCCAATTAAGAGTCCTAGAATTAGCTTGAAACTGGTATTTAAATCCTACCAACCTCCCAGATTAAACCTTTCCCATTAGTTTATACCTTCCTCTCCTGTTCTCTGAACAACCTATCACACCCATTACGCATTGCTCTCTGTCTAAGCCTACCCCCCAATATCCCCTTTTCTCCTTGTCTTCAGGCACGCATTTATGTTTTTTCAATTTTAATTTTAAAAATATTTTTAAGCATCTATCTACCTGAGTGCATAATGTGTGCGTTGTAAATTGGTGACCGCCGAAAAGGTGTAACCTCCTATATACTATGTACTTATACAATATACAATTCCTTGTATGTTGGAGTATATGTTATTAATACCATGGTCGCCAGGGGTCCTTCGTGAACCGTGTGCTGAGGGATTGGAGGAGAGAGGGTTGGGAGTTCGATGGATCATCATTTTGAGTCATCTAGGGAGACGGAAAGGTTTCATGCCACATCGCGTAACATATCTTCGTAAGCCTCAAAAAAACTATGCAAGGAGACGCGGTAAAAAAACGTACCACTAATACGGGAAACGAAATCGCCCGACTATGACTTACCAAATGTTTCTCAGGATTGGAAGACACTAGAACACCCTTTTATTTTGCAGTAGCAACGAAATAAATGCATCATTAGACACGCGATTTTTTGTTCTTCTTTTAAATGTTCCACATGTTTACATTCTAAGTTTTACATGGCTTGAGCACATGGGGCAGACAGTAAGCTCTGTATATTTATTTCGACAAATGTCGACATTAAGTATTAAAAACCGGAAAATGCTACTGTTTTATCTTTATTGATGATCTTGTGCTTTTTGAGGCACCGTCAAAAGTACCGTATATAGTTCACAGGGCAATCAAACCCTTGAAAGGTCGCAAGTAACATAACTTCGAGAGGAGGGGCAGAGCGGGAGTGCTGGTCTTTAATCCCTCCCGAGTGCTGCCGGCACATGATGACATAGCGAAAATGGTCAAAATCGCCTGTTGTGGTTTATGAGCAACCCATATTCACTGGGCGGGAACTTATGATTCCCTCTTCACACTTCGTTATAATCGCTCGCCTTACCTCACCTCATTCTCCCTCACATCTTCGATTATTTTTTCCAAGTACAGGCATGCCTTCTTCCTCACTCCTCTAACCCCAATCTAACGTTTGCTCGTCTTTCGCCCTCAGTCCTTCCGCTCCGTGTTCTTACCCTCCCCCCTATCCACAGCTTTATCTGCATAGAGGATTCCTTCAACCTCTTCACTTGCCGGATTTTCCTTTTCAGGGGATTCCTTGCGCTTAAGTCCAGACACTGAGCATCCCTTGATAAGTTGGATAGTGATATCATCCGCCAGCGGATGAATTTTTACACCACAACTTTTTATTTTCATTTTCCGTTATACATGCCCAAGTTGGTTAGCTTCCCTTAATACTTGAATGGCCGCACTTTTAATTTTCGAATCATTTCAGGACCACCTGATGGCATTAAAAGTTGAACCCAAATTTTTAATGAGAGTGAATGCTTGATTTGAGTGTAAAAAAATAGAATTCTAGCCATAAGTAAAATGAAAAATAATTCATTTTATGTACATGAGTTAATATCATTGGTAAACAATTGGTTTCATATAATTGTAGTGCAGATGATTGTCGAGTGAATAGAGTTTTGGACTACTGCCAGTAGGACCCGTATTCGATTCATTTTGACGACTCTGGACACACTCAGCTTTACCCGAGAGGTATGATTTATCAGGTACCAGTTCATCCTAGGAAACCACAGGAAACATAGGGAAAGAAACTCATTCCCCCGTCATGATGTGTAACTTTCACACGCCCTTGGGCTTAGTACAAGGTGAGCTCTACCTTCATCTATCAAATCAACCTTCGGGTTGATTACTGTGATTATCTATCGTGCTAGTGATGATGTAACTTTAAAAGCATTGCTGAGGATACTACAGGAAACTACCTCAATGACGATCCACGACCTTATGAGGAGCTCAAATTTGAATATAACTCCTGGCAACAATGGGACCCTCCGGCTGAACCTTGTGAGATTCCTGGTAGTCTTTCCTAGAGGTTTGGTCTCTACTAATGACATTAATATGATTTTTGCTGATACTTGACAAGGAGTTGTCAATAGCTATCCGAAATCGAAAATTCACCATCAATAGGATTGATTTATGTTTGCCAAATGTACGGTTCATTAATTCTCTTCATAGACCGTTCTACGTTTAACTACTGGCACAAAATTCATTCTTGAGTGGGTTCCTGAAATGAACACTAGCGATTTCGGCTAATTGGCCATCCTTAATCATTCGTATTTCCAAATAAACAACATGATGTACCATATTGAGCCTATTATTAAAACCAGATGTATTTTGACTGTTATCTACTAATGACTTCAGTGAGAGTATGGATATTAGAAAGGAAATTTGGTTGGATATTTTTTTCAAAATGGAAATTTATAGTAATCCTATGAAAGGGAATGGTGAGGCATCTGAAACGCATGAAGAACATATACCCGGAACACAGTTTTTTGCACAGAAGTTATATTTGAAATTTAGTTCAAAATAAATTAATAAACACTTCATTTTCTATGAAAGGATATGAAGTTTTTCGCTGCTCTTCTTCTCTATCACCATATTTACTTTTTTATGTTTTCTAGAAAATCACCATCGATGAAACAGAGAATCAGCATATAAGTTTATCCAAGCAAAACATTCATTGAATCAACAGATTACTCCCTCAAATTCTCCCTTTTAACTTTCGCATTTAGGGGCAAGACGTTCTCATGATAGCGGGAAGAAAAAAATAGATTTTTTCAGGGCAGAATCCGTCACATGCGCAAAACTTTCCTCATGGCATCAGCATCATCAATTTCAATTTATTGGAAATCGAAAAATAGTTTTTTTCCATTGAAAACACTAATTCTCTTCTCTATGGCGACAATATTTCGGCATTCCGAGACATGTGATTGTATAATTAAAGTAGGCAACCCAAATGGCAAACAAAATTCCACCTCCGACTGAGACATACACCTGTGAGTTTCAAACGAGTGAAAATGGTGATTTCATTTCATTCAATGTTTTCACTATTTCCATGTGAAATTACCAAAGAGCTTTTAATTCGATTTTGAGTTACAAAAACCCCTTCCTTCTAAATACCTACTCCTAAGTCGTATTCTTAATTGATATCAGGATAATATCTGTCACAATCTACTGTTCAAATCATCCACAATATTCTCACTTAAATCAAAGCATTCTATTGGATACTTTATTTTTTATATCTCATTTTTTCCAACTTTGAAGCGATTATATGAAAGAAACCTAATGCCCTTTGGTTTATAAATATGTCTGTTTATCTCTTCCCTACTGCTAACTTATCCTACCTCCTGAGTCTATCAAATAGCGAATTCCAACGTAAAGCTCGTTGATAGAGTACGTGTCTCCGTTACAGAATCAATACCATAATAGGGTCACCCAGTCATTAGCAGAATGTTGAGGTTGGACTCATTAAATAATTCTGTAAGTCTCTCTTGCCCTTTACCGATGCATTTTCGCTCAACGGTCATAATAAGAAATTCTCTCCGTACCTGCATGTGCTAGAGTTAACATCAATAAAAATACACTCAATAGGAGACATCTGAAACTTACCTCCTGGAAATCAATTTCTATTAATTTAAAGTTTTAATTTAAAAAAGCTCTACTCTTCAAATTGCTGTGAATCAGTTTTAGAATTCCAATCCTCCTGAAAAACATGCATTAGAATTTACCTAATCTCCCGAATAAGAGTTCTTTTAGGTCCAATATGACTAAATTGGTCATTTATTTATGGTACTACCTCACAAAATTAATGCAAACCTTTACAATATCATGCATCAATGTAATTTTGTTGTTGCTGTGAAATTTAATTATGCTATCGATTATTTTAAATAATTGCGAGTCAATTCCAGAAAATAAATAGCGATAGGAGACATTTTTTCGGGATGCGAATGGTGCGGTGGCTAACGTACAGGCTTCCTACCGAGATGGACCGGGTTCAAATCCGAGAGACAACAAATATTTTTCAGTGGTATCCCGATCCCTACGTTGAGGTGCTTTGTGGAGAGCACTTTGAGTGAGTACGACGTCCGTCGAATGGGACGTTGAATTGCAGACCGCTTGGCTTCAATTTCGCTAAGAGTAGGCTACTGCTGACGCCGGGTTCCTGTCCTCCCCTTCCTTTCCCATCCACCCCTAATGGCGAAAATGACCTTAGCTTCTTCAATGTCGGTCGCCTCACATGAAAACAAAACTATTACGACATATATTTCTGCTCACGAAGTAGGAAATATATTGTATAGTCCATTGAAATCCAGAAAGTTAATTTTAAAAAGTAAAATAGTTGAACTTCCACCTTGCACTCCGAAAGTTTCAAATAAAATATTATTATCAGCCCTTTCGAATGATGTATTTTGGTGAGAATATTTTCCGAGAAAATTCAATAATTCTGCGCGAAGAAATTTGCGATAAATTCTTTCCATCCTTTTGAAAGATTGACGATGGTCCAGGGGAACTAAAAGAAATTCGTTACCGCGGCTGAGCGAACTTTGTGCACACGTCAAGGTGGGGCTTTGCACGGCCTTAATACACCATAAGTTTTAGAGGGGAGTTGGGTCAGTGATCATCACCCGTGGCGATCATAACCGAGTCTCGTCGCTATGCATGTATTATGCAGATACATCCCCATTATAAATTCGCTTATCCACGGACCGTTATCGAAACCCCGCGGGATTGTGGTCGGCCTAGGAACGAATTTATTTTTAATTAAACACCCCGTCTCCACACAAAGCGGAAGCGGGGGAGGAAAGATGGAGGTTAGGCGGCGAGTTCGGGGATGCGGATGTTTGCATCCGCGCCGCCGATGGAGGGGGCACTGGAGGTAGCGCGCGAGGGAGTTCGCACATGTATCGCTAAGCATTGCGGCGATAACCGCCTCTATTTCTTCCCCCTCGAGGAATATGCGAGATGAGTGATGAATGAGTGTACCTCACCAAGTTTCCCTCACTTTACCATCTTCCTTCGCGTCCTCTCTTTTCTCCTCTCCTTTTGCGTTTCTTGCCTAATCCCTACTCTTAGCAAGTTACGACAACATAAATCAAAATCCTATCCATATCTTCCAGCGTCTTCTTGATGAGGACTGTAGAGCGGGACTGGAGAACTTCACTTCAACTTTCCAAACTCTCCAAATCGAAATTCCTTGAATTGATCACGAATGCATTTTTTCGAGTCCACGTCGAGACCGACAATTCCTCCGCATCCATTATCCGTCTATCCCCGCAACGATTTCGTTTGCTGCGGCACCATTATGTATCATCTTTGTAAAAAGAAAGAATTGTCAGCTTCATTTTACGGGAATTGGGTTTTCGTGGTGAAACGAGTCCAAATGTGAGAAAAGACGTTTTTTCTCATATTTACCTCGTTATGCCTTTTGAAGGATAGTAGAGTGCCCACACGGAATAGGTACATTGAAACCTAGCTGTACATATTTTTCGGGAGTTAAGGATTTAAAATACTTTGATTCCTTTCAAGATCAATAATCTTATGGTAGTAGCGGTCCTTCAATTAATTGACTGCCGATGATGCCGAACTAATATGTCGTTTTTACAGCAATATGTTTTTGTAGCAAATATATCAAAAGTACAAAATTCAGAGCGAGTAAAACCAGTGTTAATATAAATAATATCACGTAGGTATAACATGGAACTAACACGTGACTATAGCACATAACTATAATCAAGGCTTCGCAGTGACTTGTATATATAATATAGAACTGCAACATATCTAAAACTTAACATTTAATTCCTATATACTAGCTAAAATTGGCAGTAAATTCTTTCAATAAAAACCTTTTAAGTAGTGTTAAAAAACAGACTACTTTTCAACTGATTTCAACAAGCATGTGTTATATTTTTCTTACCGACAAAAGGAAAATTAACCAGTTTTTTTAAAGTTACCTCGTCCTAATTAATAAAAGGCTGTAGTTTGCCTCTCTTTCTTCCCCAGACGACATGTCACTCCCATTTCAACACATCCCCAGCTTTTACTTCTCTGTCCGTCCTACGTTATTCCTCATCCAAAGGGTTTGTCAAACGCCGTGCTCCCTTCGCGAGTACAACTAGCGCCAGTTCAAGCGATGGAATTCGTCACCTCAGAGCCAATGCGCCGACGCGACGCCGCCGCTACGAGTGCCACTACGCACGAGTTCCCTGCTCCAAAAGGTGCCGTTTGTTGAAGTTTGCCCTCAATTCATAATTCAGCACACTGATCCGGCACTTACTGTTTGATCCGTACAAAGTCAGGTGACACGAATATGGACTCAAAAAGGGAACTTCACTGAAAGGATGTGGGCAATATACTATTCCCTTGCAGGGGGATGTGGAAAATTTTTTCGATCTGCAGAAGGCCGTGAGTATGTTTCAAATGGATTCTTTGAGGGTATAAAAGAAAAATAAATTAAGATTCACAGGTTTCAAGACAGTTATTTTTTCAAGAAACTTTCGGAAGAAATATTTTCTATTCTCTCTTCGCAGCCTTACACCATTTGTTCAGTTATATGTCTGTTTAAATTTAAATTCGTTTTATTCTTGCTTTGGCTAATCCATTACGTATATTATTTGTTCTGCAATAATGATTTACCCCTTCCGGAATAATGACTCATGAAATTTTCCAAGATTTCTGTTTTTGTTGATTCGAGTCTTTCTGGCTATGCGTTATGCGTGAAGGTAATAAACTGTGTTCACTAATTTACAGTATAATTATAATAAAAATATTGATCTTCTGGTGATTTCCACAGCAAATATTTCCCTCGTAGATAATAATGTGAGGTGGGTTCATGTTGCAAGCAAATTTTAGCGTAAACTATATGATTTCACAATTTTTACACGGAGTAGAATAAATTAGTTGTTACCAATAAAAATTTATGTTGTCAAAGTAGTGACAACTTTCTCAATCTTAGTCGATTTTCACACCTATTTGCGAATTTTTTTGTCTACCTGTAGAGCGGAATTCCAGGTTTCTCTACCGCGGAATTAAATCGATAAAAATACTATGCTCACCTTTTAATGGCATTGTAATGCACGGTAGCCTACGAATGTACTCAAGAAATATCCGTATATGAAACTTCAAAACAGGGTGGAAAATTCCTTCACGATCCTCGGAACCCTGGATCAGTGTTCTCGTTCTTTCAAATTCGCAAAAATCATCGCGGCCGTCTGGCTGCGGAAACCTAATATGAGCATTGTTTTAATATGTTATATAATAATGAATTTAATATATAATAATGTTGAAACAATGAAAAATCCATATTTTAAGCTCTTTTATAGTGGAATCGGGCTCAAAGAGTGCTGTCATAAATACAGCAATACATGCTGATACTAGCTGCTGAAAGCAAATAAATTAACTTGGCAAAACTCCTTCCTAATGCGATACGAACTTAAACCCGTGCCGTTCACGTTAGCCAGCGAGTGCGCTTCCAAACGAGATGGCCATTTAATTTAAAGCAAATTAATTTTATTTTGGCTCGACAAATGAAATTTGAGATGGATGAGCTCGTAAAATCCAAGGTAAAATAGTCAAATTTTTACGTCGAGGTATTTTTTCTACGTACATTTTTTGCTTGGCAAAAGTAAACCGTGTCCTTTATTATTTTCTAGTTTCATTTCGTGAGTTCTGTCTCATTGTATGTGCACATACCATCCATACTACGATCGCTCGCCAAGGGCCACTTCAAAGCCCTCTCACTAATTCATCCGGTGCTCCATCCATCCATTACTCGAGAGTAGAACGGAATACCTCTCGGTTCGCGGCATATGTCTTGCTGTGTAATAACTCTAATTTCCCGGGAAAGTTCCTAATTGCCCAGTAAGTGTTGAATGAAGTACGAAAATTCCACTATTCATTGGAAACTTTTCGTTTATGGACCCGCTTAGTTGACAAAACTGCAATAAATGAACAAGAAAAAATGAGTGAGAGTTTAATTTTCTGTGACTACCTTGGGCACCTCATTATGACAATATGACCTAAAACTGAAGTCCCTTCCTTTTGAACTTGTACTTTTACCCAAACTGGCCGGGAAGCCCTCAAACGCTGAATTTTAACGCACGGACACCATATAACGTTGCTTGGGGCGTTTAAATTCAAGTTGCGATGGCTTTTCATCACCAGGTTCCACATAGTCTATCCGTCGTACTATCGTGTACACACGACTGAAAAGTAAAAGCCTGTTTAGTGAGTATTCCCTCCAATTCCCGAAATCTAAGTTCCAATGTGGGTTATATAATATTTTAAAATAATGTTTGTACTTTAATACCATGACGAAAACAGAATTATCCTTTGCCTTGAAGTAAATAGTTATTAAGAAATATTAATGAATCAATTTTAATTATTTGCTCATCCCTCGAAAAATTATAGTTAGTTGAAATATATTTGATGCTGAAAATTTCATTTCTATTTATGATTACTCCTTAATAATTGCGGTCCGTTGAGTATTGATTCACATTTGAACGAATTAGTCCTAATGATTGCTTCATTCCTTTTGGGGGACCTCTCTCGAAAGTTACCTCCACGCCGTGTACGTGGAAGACTGGAGTCATCACTATCATTTTTTTACCGCAATTCACGTTAACAGAGAGGATTATGAACTTCGGCAAATTTCCTCGAGAGGAAGAGATAAATTAGAATTTATTGCCTACTTATCCATTAGGGTACAAAAATGTAATGCCGACAGTACTACAAGTAATGTAAGAATAAAATAATTTCTCTCGCACCTAAACTGACAAGTGATTTTTTTACTCATTTCGCCTAGTCCATAATCGGTGTTTCTGTCCTCACCAATTATATGCAGCCTTCGGGTGGATTGATGTCGTTTATAAGTTATATGCAATATATAGTCATTAGCGTGAGGCTTGTTGCTAAGCTATTTTAATGGGCTGGTTTTAATAATGTGAGCTGGGGTAATTTGTAAAAATTGATGCACATATTCTAAAAGAGAAAAAGAAATGAATATTCAAAAAGCAAATGCAATTTTAGAATAAAATGTAATGGATTGAGAGGGCTTTCAATGGCGAATTACTTACACAACATATTCACCGTATAAGTTGTGAACGTTCCATTCTCCTGCTTCCAAGATCGTAAAAATGTTTCGACTAGTCGTCAACGTTACGCCGTGAAGATGGTTTTCGCCATATGAGTTGGTAATTGATGTCGTAAAATTCTTAATCATAGTCGAATTGTTCCATCTCGGTGCTCGCAAAGAGTCCGTATAAATTTTCACCGTGGAATTGTTAATTCTCAGTCCTTACGGAAATCACGACAAGGCCGTTCCGATTCCCCCAGTGGTCCGGACTTACTGCTCAGAATGGTATCTTTTGGCCCAACTTCGGAAATTACTAGCTGTGGGAAAACGCTAATCATCTCGAAAGCTTCCGTGAGAGAGAGCGTGGCAGAAGGAGGGGATAGTGAGTGGTGCGGGCAGCGTGTGAGGGCCCGCATACATTCACGGAAAAGTTAGAGAAAAATTCCACCTCATCCATCCTGTCCACTCCCGCCGGGGAAGGCATGGCGGTGTAATTCAAATCGCGAATTTTATTACTTCCCCCTAACGGCCGCGGAATAACTTCCGCCAGGAAGTTGCAGGATTCGTCTCGAGAATTCTTTTTTTTATTTTCTCTCCGAATCAAACATTCGACAAGTTTGGAGCGTAAAATTAGGTCCTGGAACGAGACGGTAACCTTTCAAAATCTCCCACCGTACCTTTCCACCCTCCCAGCCACATGCATATTTAGGACGGGAAGTCGGCGAGAGGTCGTGTGTCCATAAAGAGGGAGGACGTGTGGAGTTAGGAGTGGGAGACAAAGGAGTGACAATCTTAATTGAAAGAGATTGTTGACACGCTCTTTTTTTTAAGTTTTAAAAAGCGGAAGGGTTGGTGGAACCACGGGAATTGAGTACAATTACGAGGATCCCGAGCCCTCATTTTCTTTTTTTTGGCTCCTTTGCGGGCGAAATCACAATTACCCGAAGAACTCACCGTCTCCACCCTCTCGGACGTGAGTGAGGAGAGGAGAAAAAAATAGGAGTGAAAATACGGAAAATCAGGACGTCTCATGATAAAGCCGCATTTTCTCGCGCGGCATCGGATCTCAGGGTCTCGAGAGGATGAATTCGGAGTGGAAAATGTCTGTCGAGGTTCCAATCCCTTCCCTTAACCATTCATCACTTTCTCTGTCGCTTTGATTGCCATATGTTTGGTTTTAAATATTATTCTTATCTCCCAAGCCCCCGCCGCTGCATCGCTTGCAGATGGCTTACTTCCGTCCGTGGATATTTTTCCTCTGGGCGTCCATCTTTTTTGCCTTCCCTGACTGCGATGCATCACCTCAACCATCTCTGAACGACATCGAAAGAGTTCTTTTTTTCTCTTCCCGAACGGCTTTTGCCGCTCACTCCTGCCCCTAGCTCTCTCTCTCTCTCTCTCCCTCGTTCAGCCTTTCTTTTCTTATGACTCGCTGCATCTCCATTTCTGGATCATTCGCAGCCGGCTTTGTCCTTTTTTTCTCATTCTCGCAAGACTCCTCTCTTTTCCACTATGAACTCCCTTTGTCCCTTTCATTCATCTGCTGTCTCCGGCATAACGACTTGGGATTGGAAGCATGCCAATCAGTTGATCAAACAGCTCAATGCAAATATAGTTGAAATTGGGATGCAATATGCCATATAAGTGGAGGAAACTTACGAACTTATTAGACATAGTTGTAACGAAAGTGCATTTCATTAGTCCTTTACGGAGATTTTTAGATAATACTTGTAGTAGAGAGGGATATTAGGAGGTTTAGAAAATAATGCAAAACAAAGGTGAAAGACCAAAGACTGTTAACGAGAAAGTACCTGGACAAGGGCTATGGCCATTATTACAATGCAAAATTAAAAATATCAAGAATATTTTTTCATCAGATTAATGAGATATTTTCAATTAAACCGATATATTTTACTGTGGATAATACTCCTGGTGGTTGGTGAGTCTATAGAGAGGGAATTATGAATATTCCGAAACGGAATGTGTATTATAGACATGTCTCTGTAGTGATTAGTATAAAAATAAATTTCATGTATCGTAAATCTCGTAATCCTGCTAAAAACCTAAAACTAATCTCAAATCATTAGTGATATATTTATTTGAAGAGAATATTTACAAAATATGTTTAAATTCTTTAATAATGGAAGACTATGAACAAGCCTTCATAAACTACGTACGTAATATAAACTTCGTTTAAGAAACAATTGATGCAATTAAATATTGATTGTTGCACATTTTATTTTAATTTAAAATAGAATACTTCTACATAGAAATGTTTTAAAAGATTTTTGCGTTCATGAAATGAACAAGTAAAAATTTAATGAAACACTCTGGAACTATAATCTTCAAGTGAACAGCAAGAATCATCATCTTCACCAGAAATATCCACATCCTGTGAAAAATGCGGCAATATTAATTTTCCTTCCACAAAGGATTATTTATAGTCAAAGATTCTGTGGTCTGCCATCAAAGGCGAACTGTGTACAGCTAATAACAAAATACTATTTTTTATAAGCTACTCCTTGGATTAGAAATGCTTAAATCGACAAACAAGGAATTATTAAGGTTTCAATTCAATGGTAATGCATGTTATTATCATTGTAATAGATGGAGTATATATCAAATATATATATATATATATATTTATATATATATATATATGTATGTATATATATATATATATATATATATATATGACGGGTCGCGGTAGTCCAGTGGGTAGAGTGTTGGACTGCTGACCGGAGGGTCCCGGGTTCGATTCCCGGGCAAAGCACTCTGGGAACCTACAGCTCCACCCAAGCTAAAGTGATTTTTCGGGTACCAGGTCTTCCTGGGAAATCATAACCGGCACAGGGAAAGGAACTGGCCCCCCTACCCTGATTTGTGAATTTTCTCACGCCGTATAGGGCTTAGTACTGGGTGATCTCTACCATCACCAACCAAACCGACCTTCGGGTTTATTGCTGTGCTTATATATATATATATATATATATATATATATATATATATATATATATATATATATATATATATATATAGATTTATATATATAAGCTACTCCTTTACATACTTATATTTATATAAACATATATATACATACGTACACTGAACAATTTTCACGAGAAAAATCCAGAGAGAGAATTATATAATAGTGCATTTTATTTGTATGCGTATTATAATGCAGTGAAAATATTATATGTTGAAAAAATATCAATCCTCGGATCCCGATTAGATTCTTTCTCTTGGGTAGTCAACTATCGAAGTGTCATACCTTCCAAGTTTTGCTCAATTCCCTTGCCTAAATGGGAACTCCCTCCGCGAACATGATTGGGTGGGCGTATTGCCGACTAGAAAAAAAGCAGCCTGCGATTTATGATACTCATCACCCGCATATTTGTGCCCTATCCTTATCAGTTGCCTTGCGTTTTTATAATTCATCTTTTGCCTGGTGTTTTTCATTCTTTCCTCTCTCATACTTGTTGTTTTCTTGTTCTTTCCTCATTTAGGACAAACTGAAATAGTATGATGTATCCAGCTATTCCCATGCATTTCTCAATGATTTCCATTATAATTACCCATCAAAAATTTAAAACAATGCAGTTTTATGTTGCGAAATAAATTCATATTTATTGTCAATACCCATTTCTGTAATTATGACTGACTAGAAAGTACTGCAACAAGAGAATTACTAAATGTCCTATCTATCCAAATGAACATGATATGTAATTATTCTTTTAATAATAATGATCGAATGAAAATTGTAAATTTCTCAATGGCAGTGTTTCAGGCGCATGCGGTGAGCTAATACGCATTTTATCCCGCGGGCAAATTTTTCGTGGGGATCAATCATGCATTCGTTCCATATACGATATCTGTACTCCTCTCGGACTTTTGTTCTTAACGCATAGCCTTCCCCCTTATTAACAAATGTTTTCCACAATCCTCGTCAGGAAATCCATCCACCTGCGCAGGACACAATCCTGAATTTTTTTTCGTAGCCGTTTGTCATTCCGAACGACTTTTCACCATTTGTCGTCGCCAATGGCTGCCCTCCGTGGGACGGTGGAACCTCACTCTTTTGGTATCCTTGAATCGGGATTCTTCAACCTTTTGTGTAACCATCGAGCAAATAAATTACGAGATAGTGGGGGAAGAGTCGTCGTGATCTCTTCCCTTAAAATTTTTCGCACTTCACATTGCCCTGAAACACTTTTCATGTCGCTCACGGAAACGACGATGACAAATTGACACCTAAGCTGAGTGCTCCAATTAGGTTGGCATGCCCGGGACCCCATTTTTTCTCCTCCCAGTGGAAAAATTTTGCATTTTTTTATGGATTAGTGCCTATCCCTCTTCGATAATTTGCCAAGAATCAAAAGAATGCAATCAGAATGGAAGGTAGAATGGAAAAAAGAAAGGATTTGAAGAAATAATACCTTGATCAAAAAGTTCCCGGAATAACCACCGTGTGGCGCTCCCATCGTTCCGATTTGAGTTCTGTTTTTTTGTTAAATTGGTACATCTGTTGTTGATATTCCCTTTAAATCTTAGTGTCATAACTTGACATTTGCAAAAGTTACGTAGCCAAGAGTACATCTATCTCTGTGTGTGTTGGCGATTTTTTACAATTTCAGAAATGGATTTAAATTTGCAACAACGAACTTGTATTAAATTTTGCGTAAAAAACGGATTTAGTGGCGCACGGACGTTGGAAATGTTGGAAAAGTGTTTCGGCAACGATTCTCTAAAAAAAACGGTCGTTTACCAGTGGCACGAGCGGTTCAGAAGTGGTCGTGAGTCAATCGAAGATGATGAACGCAGTGGCAGACCATCGACATCGAAAGTCGGTGAAAAAATTGATAAAGTAAAAGAAATGTTGGTCAATAACCGCAAATTAACCATCAGAGAAATAGCGGAGGACTTGAACATTGCCTATGGATCCGCCCAAGACATTGTGGTTAATGATTTGGGTTTCCGTCGTGTAGCAGCAAAGTTGGTGCCGAAAGACCTCAATTTCATGCAAAAAAGAGACCGTGTTGACGTCGCAAAAGACATGATTTGCGAGGCTGAATCCGATCCCACATTCATCAAAAGGATCATTACTGGAGACGAGACGTGGGTTTATGAGTACGACACGCAATCCAGACATCAGGCAAGTGAATGGCGTTCACCAAATGAGCCGAGACCAAAAAAACCACGTCGTTTTCAGTCAAAAAAGAAGGCAATGCTGACGGTTTTCATGGATTACAACGGTGTAGTGCATCATGAATTTTTGCCAGAAGGCCAGACAGTAAACAAAGAGTATTATTTGGGCGTTATGAGACGTTTGCGTGAAGCAATTCGCCGAAAGAGACCAGACATGTGGGCAGAAAACTCGTGGATTTTGCACCATGATAACGCACCGTCGCACAGTGCTATCATTATTCGTAATTTTTTGACGAAAAATGCAACAAATACCATCCAACAGCCACCGAATTCACCTGATTTGGCTCCCTGTGACTTCTTTCTGTTCAATCGAATTAAAAAACCATTACGGGGAACGCGTTTTAGCAGCCGAGAGGAAGTAATGGAAAAATCGCAGGAAGCACTGATGGACATACCGAAAACCGAATATAAAAAATGTTTCGAGGATTGGATCAAGCGCTGGCATAAGTGTGTTGCAGTCGATGGGGATTACTTTGAAGGGGACAATATAGATTTAGATGAATAAACTTGTATTTTTAATTTTCTGAATAAATTCCGGGAAATTTTTGATCAAGGTAGTAAGCCCCCAGCTAAGGTTGAATTTTTTGGTGGAAATGATTTTCCCAGTTTTACACATTTTCTGTCTAAATTGACATTGACTAAAATCCATTGACTATGCCTTCATTTGTCTAATCCAGCGGCACATGGATTACCTGAGTGATAATATTTAATTCCTAAAGAGCAATTCTTTTACCCTTGACAAGTGTAATTTAGGACGAATCCATTGGCATAGATTTCTCCGACATCATGCTAAGTTTCCCTATGTCAATTTTTTGGTTTTATTTTCTAAATTCTAGATGTATTGTTAACCACAAATTCCATGTCTTGTACAGATCAATAAGAGCTTTGATTTACCATGTGCTATTTCAGCAGAAAAACCATTCATTTTGACTTTACATTACATTATTCTAAATATATTTTTCCATCTCTTCTTTAATGAATATTGTTGTGACTGCGCGAAGCCAGTCTTTAGGTAATAATTTTAAATGAAAAATCTCCTATAATCTTGTCGATAGTGATAAAACCAGTTACTTAATCATATATCTCTCAAATTGCAATAAGCGTGGTAGAATTGTTACACTGAGACAAGCTTTGCAAAAATTTTGTTTTATCCACTATTCTTTTGAAAACAGTACTTTGCCATACTATAGTTTCAATAAATTTTAATTTTTTATTCATATATCCTTCTGTAGATTGGTATGCTTCAGCATTTATTACTTCTCTATCTAAAAATAATTCCCTAACGTTATCATATCCCTAGCATACGTCCAGCATTCGTATTATTTGGCTTCCATTTTAGTGTCTTGCTCTTCTTCTTGGGACTTTTGCTTCAAGATATCTTTTTATTACGTTCTTAGCAAGTCCACATTTCCTCAAGGTGCGGTCCACTCTTTATGTCATAATTAATATGAGTTTTTGCTCTTCTCATTTTCTGTAATCATCATTATTCCCCTAGTTTGCCATCAGTATCATCCTGAAGGCTTCAAAACTGATTTGATATTTTTTCATATGATCTTATTATACAGGACTAAAACATAGATAACCCCACTCCACGCATTGACCTTGCATTTTAATCTTTCATCTTTTTTTCACTATCTTATTGGCTGCTATAGTCTTAACGTGGACCAAGTCGTTTCGCATTTCCTTTCGGAAATGTTTCATCCATATTGCTTAGACTTTTCTTGCATTACGCCACATCCTTATTTTTATATACCATATATTATTTGGTTGCTCTGATTAGCCTCCAGAGGTTTGCTTGCTGATTTATCATCAATGAGGTACAGTACTGTCGACAGGATCTTGATAACTTTGACAAACTTTTATTTGGTTTTAGATTTGCTACTTCATTTTACGAGTAGCGTATAAATGAAAATCTTTTTTATCTTTGTTTTTCTGTTTTCAATATTTTTGTGATTCGCACACAGTTCAATTCAGTTATGGCTTTTGCTAACCCTAATTTTCATTACATGTCCAATTATCCTTTTTTGTCTTTCCCAAAGATTTTCAATTGTGGGCAAATGTAAAGTATGTTAAAATATCTGCAATATTCATCTATTACCTCGAATTTCGTGTAACGAGCAACATTAGTCCAAAGGTTTTAGAGAGAAATGTGTGCACATAAGCGGGAAAGGGCTGTCAAATTATTATCTTGAAAAGAAATATTAATTCTCCAAGTCAAAATCATACAATGTATTAGTTACCTTTATTCGGTTGGTATTTGAAAGACATTGAAAATATGGATTTTTAACGTCACCAAACCCAAACAAAACCGATGAAATTTTTTTCACCGCTCGTTTTGAGCACGGACAAAAAATATCAATGCATCGTTTTCACAATACCCATTTCTTCTTGAACTGAATGTATGACAATCTCGTCCCGCTCCAGCATCGCACGCGTGTGTCACCCACGTAGTTTTTTTTATTCTCCAGCAGGAATGTTAATTAACGGAAAAATTAATTCTTCCGCGTGGTCGTCCAAATAGTGGGTAACTCCACTGCTTCCGTGAATGGCTGAATGAGATGGACTCGTGGTTCATGCTCCGATCGTTCTCGGCAGAACGCCACCGACGCAATCACCGAAAAGATTCTGTCACTTTTTATGCGCTCGTTAGCTTGAGTCTGGGCAATCACGCGTCGATGACGCCGGCGACGGCGTCCGGATCGATGCAAGTGCAGGCGTGCGTGCTGCGAACCTCTTTTGTCTCCGCCCCCCATCTCGCTCTCTCTCTCTCTCTCTCTCCCTCTCGCTACCAAAACTCTCTATCCCCACTCTGGTGTTTCTCGGAAGTCCAAATCCACGGGTCGCTCTGCGGTGCGAAAAGCACGTCCCCCCGTGATGCATCGGCTTCGCTGGCTCGAAACATATCTTTCCGCGCAAAGCCTCTCCGTCTTGAGGAAGCATGGTCGCCGGTTTGTCTTGCTCCAACTGAAAATTTACGGGGAAACACGTAGAAACCTTGGGTGAAGCTTTTAAGACTTCGTGTGCATGCGAAAACACCTGCGTTACTCAAGTTTCAGAAAATGAAAATAAATATGCTTAGCGAAACTGGCAAAAGGCTTTTATAATTTTTGCGGAGTATTGTTAAATGATAGCGTTCAACCATGCCTAAACCGCAACCATTCGATACTCAATCATAGTAGAATCAGACGTAGCTACTGCTGCTTTTTCAATTCAGAAAGCAATATTTCTAACTTTGCTCGAAGGCACCCATTATATCACGATGTATATAGGCATGTATAAGTGTATGAGAACTTGTGTTTAGCTCTGTACATATGGTTATGGATAATTATTCATAAAATGCTGGTGTACCAACACCCCCCGCCACAAACCCTTGCAGTGACTTAGTGTGGTGTATAACGTATATGGGAATTACTTAATGGTTCATTCCAAGGCGATTGCAAATGTACTATTAACCACTTATGACGAAAAAAGATTCCATGTTGAATTTCAACCAAAAGGGATAGTGAATTCTGGGTTTACTGTTAATCTTTTAGAGGAAATTTTACATTTCCCAATCCTTAAATGATGAAAATCATTAAACGTTGGAAATAGCTATAAATAACTCTGAAATAGTTTACGCAATGCGTTTAAGATTTTTACGTATACATTGGCATTTTTACTATCACAAAGATGTAATAAATTCATTCATAGTCATATGCACTGGGAGTATGATGGCTTGAAAAAGTACTGCCGTTTTATAGTACTCACAAACTATTTTCGAAGCACTTCTCGTACGCTTCGCTAGAACTATCATGCACAGAGCGCTGAAGTAAAAGCTGCGAAAGAACTCCGTAAAAATCGATGTCAACGTAGAATTGAGTCGTAACCCTTCATTTCGTCTCCCCTGCCAACCAAGTGTCCCGTCACCCGATCCGCTTTATGTATAAGTCAAGTCCGAAATCTGTAAATATTCAAATATGCCCGTTACATTTAAGAATGGCCAAAGGGCCGCGAAGTGCCGTAGTCGATTACAGCTCCCCAGAATCTGGCCGTGGCATGCGGTAAGATAAATATTGGATGAAAGGCTAGTTTCGAGAAACTCCTCTCCTGAATATTCTACAAACATCCGATCCCGAGAAACCTGTATGCTCACTTCCATTAGCGGCTGCGTTGTATCCTCACTGTATCCATCCTCATTTTATGTTGTGCCTTGCTAACAATGTATTTTTGATTTATACGAGTTAATGTATGTAATGATGAGCGTCAACTTTAACTTTAACATATTAGTACTACCGTATCTTTCTTAAGAATGAACTAATTGATAGCTCCTTTTATTTTTCACGTGGCATGTACATAATTGGTTTACGTTGCCCTAATCAGTTCAAATAATTAATATATTTCGATTAAATTAATATTCATTTTCAACAATAAATATTCTTATCGAGGTTTTAAAAATTTAAGAAAAGTATTATCTGCGGGACTCTCCCATCTACTTACCATAAATAACTCTTGGTGAAACATCTCCGAGGATCATAACCATGAATCATTTATTTGAAATTTTCGGTCTTTCAAACTAGTTTAGGCTTTAATTCCGCTAAAACAGGTTAGAACTATGAAGGCATTTAAAGTTTTCGCCATATAGAGAAAATCAAGTAGCGTTTTGACAAATTTGAGTTCTTCCTTAATATACCAGATATAATTTGGTTTGTGAACCTTCTTCATGTAAATATTACCATCTAGAGTCAATAGCAGCTCAGTAACAGATGCACACTGAAGAATTCTGGACATTTCTCATATTCAGGGTTACCTTAGTACCCCTGTGTATTCCGAAGACAAGATAAAAGGCTTCCGGGCTCCATTCGCCTTTAATCACAGTGGCCAGATAAATCCTCCCGGCTGATTTTCAGCCGTGCCTTATCTGCGGCAGTACGTCACGTGATGGCGCTGATTGGTTCGTGACAAAAGATAAAAAAGCCTTCTCGCGTTCTTGTAAGCAATTTTGTCACGTATATTTTATCGTTCAAGTCCTGCCTTGAGCGATCCTTTTACCACCACCAAATTGTTATAGCTGCGGAATCGGGGCCTTTTCCCTTGTTGCCTGCACGGACAAGGAGATTTTCGATCTCCTTCATTTTTTTTATTTACTTCGTTTTTACTTCCATTCAGGACTTCTGTAAGTCGTGACATAACCTTTAAAAGCTTTCCACCAGATTGGTAGACGTAAGAAATATGCCGTGCAGGCCTTATTTCTGCGCGCTACATTATGGGTATTAATCCAAGCCAAGAAACCTAATCCTGCCACAAAACAAGAGGCTAAAGATACTTTGATAGCTTATCTGATATATATCTCTGTGAAATATATCCGAGGATACCACGCTTTCCCATTTTTAAGAATAAAGTTTATTTATGGACTGAAACGGCTTCGGGAATGACATTATACCAATTAGTTCCCTCCATTTGCTGCGCTCTCCTGAGATCAGTCAACAGAAGTATATTGGGTTATTTATTTCTCTACCGCCTTTACTTTCTTAAGCATTGATTACTTGAGATTGTTATGCTAATACTAAGCAGAATTAGCATCATGCCTGATAGGAAAAATATTTATGCTATCAGCCACAAAGTTCGTACGAAATGGCGTTGATGGTCTAAAAGAATGAGATATTTATTTTTTAATTTATATATCAACTCTTTCTTTCACTGATATATTTTATTCTCATTAAGTGAATAGGCATGAAATTTATTAAGTATTTCAATTATTATAAATTTAACATGAAATTTCTCTCTGTTAATTCAAAAAAATTATTCGTTTAAACCTCTGGTTCTTATATTGTTATTTTTATACACGTTGATAATTATATTACAAGAAAATTTTATTTCTTTTCTTTCAAACAAGTAACTTTACCGTAGCCTTGCTATTTAAGTAAATAGGATGCTAACCTAGAATCCAGTTTAGTACGTGTATTTAATAAGAATATCTTTGAAGACATAGTTTCTATATGTTATTTTAAATATCTTTTGTTTGACTTTTGGTTTTTAATGCATTCCACCGTGCGAGAATAGGACAGCTTAATTTACATAAATCACCGATTACAAATCACTGTTATATATCCGATATACGTTTCTCAGAAATATCTTTAGCAATTCCTTGCCCAAGTATTTGTCCGAAATCTCTTATGAGACTGTAGTGGTACTAAATAATTTGATGGCGGGAATACGTTGCCATTATTTTTAATTTTAAACAAAATCCTTCAACTGCCTGGTAATTGTCGCATGGAGCGTGGAGATCTACGGATCAGAGATACGGAACCATGGAAAAGTGCCCCTAAGAGGAGCCTTAGAAACATGGTGCTGGAGGAGGATGCCGAAGAAAAAAATGGAGAGGTAAAATGAGGAACGGCGATGTATTTAGAAGAGCAGAAGAGGAAAGAAGAGTACGGAGACCTCTATGATCAAAGAACTGGATGGATTGGAAAAACCTCGAGACATAATGGATTGGTTAGAAATACTAGAAGGGATCATAGACGGGAGTATGCCGCGAGGCTAATCAATACACAAGTACATAAGGCAAATTATGAAGGGTGTAAAACACAGAAGCTGTCAGGGACTGGGGGATAAACGCTGGCTAGAGTAAAATAGAGAGATTCAGTAATACCATCTTAGGATTGAAACACCGATGAAGAATATTAAGTTGAGTAGGTTAGAGATTGAACCGCTAACTAATTAACTATGAAGCAAATAGAATTACGATATCCGGTTATCACTTTAATTACATTCAGAGAAGTTAATACATCAATAGAAGCCTTGAAAATATGGGACATGGTGATATCAGACGAGTTTTATTTACAGGAAATCAAGACTTTTGAGATGTCCAAATTGTCAAAAGAATGATTGAATGGAATTCGAAGACTTTGAAATAAAGCCTTTTAGGCCGATTCTATTTCTTATGATTTTGATTAGCTTAAAAGTCCACACATTTTCATCACTACATCCATTAATTATAGTAAGCACGTTTTTGAATCAAGTTTTGCATTGGTTTGCGGTAAAAATTCAACATATTCCTGAGGATTTCATTGGAAGTTTTGCTACAAAGTTGGAGGTATTGTCAATAATGGTATTTAGGACTTCATGTTTACCTTCTGGCAGCAATACCGCACAATTAATATATCTAAAAGATATCGAATAATATTATAAATTTGTGTTTTGCAACAAAACCGCACTGAGGTATAGCAGCAGGGATTTAACAGGAATTTTGGGAATACAGTCTTTCACATTTATTATCCGTGAGCCTTTCATCTTGTGATTTTAGCTGCGAATAAAATATTGATAGAATATTTCTTTGAGTTAAGAGCTATTAAAACTAATATTCCTTTCGGCTTTTGTGAACGACTGGTGATTGAGGAAACACTTATATGCTCATGGAATATCATTTCGCACCCAGCAGACGGAAATGCACCGCCGTGGAAATCTCGTGAAAATCGCGGGGAAGCGGCAGTCGCATTAATTCAGATTACCGTCGGGCAATAACACACTTGGCACTGCGCAAGTTTAGCGGTAATCCATCAACGACAGCCTCTGGAGTGGATCGTTTCAAAGGCATCTAGGCCTCCTCTCCTCCAACCTCTCCCTCTTTCGCTCATCACAGTTCAGTCGCGCCGTTCCTTCCAGCCACCAATGAACGCTTCCCCCATCCTGCTCCCTGCAAATGGCGTTGCGTTCTCCCCGTGACGACTAATCCTGTTTCGCTTATGTTCCCGACGCTGGATTACTGTGAGGGATGGAGGAGAGTCGGAGTGGGAGGGGAACGTGGAATGGGGGAGCAGAGGAAAACGAAGGGAGCGAGCGGCAGGGAGACGACGTCGAGGGCAAAGGTCATAGAAGGCAAGAAATCGGTTGGAAAGGGAACGGGATAGGGGAGATAGGTGGAGGCTGCTGACAAACGAGTGGAGCGGTGAGAAGATAACGAGGGGAACGGAAGAGGAAAATATTTGGGGAACGGGAGGAGTAGGCTGTAAAAAGTGCTACTTGGCTGGGCACTGGATATTTCGTGACTTTAGGGAAGGCCCTCACTCGTCTGTGTTGTTTCCCTAGACAAAGCGGCTATCAAGAGATAAAACATACCATGAATCACTGTGACAAGGTTCACACCTGGGAGAGACGTAAAACCAGTAAAATAGGCACAAACGCTGGTAATATTAAAAATTCAGAAGATGCAATTACCATGGTAAATCTAATTTTAGATGCAGTTTAAGAATTACACGCTAACTAGGGTTGAAATTTATGCAAAAGTTGGCAAGATGACTCGGATATTTTGATATTTTAAATTAGCGTATAAAACTCGTCTTGATAAGGCATCTTCTGAGCATAATATCGTCAGGATGATGACGTGAGAACTGGCCTTCGCAGGAAACACACGGGCTGATTAGGGAGTCATATGAAAAACACTACTGCGTGCAAAACCGAAATCTTTCTTTCGAATATTTAACCTCATCTGATATTGGTATGAGGCTAGTGTGAATTCTAGAAGAATGATGACTGACCACTCTTTTGGGAATGGACTTTATTTGAAGGGGCTATCATCAAAATCCACATGATATCCTGCAAGCTGTCGGCAGGGGGTGCATTCATAACAAGCATGCAAAGTAGTTGTGAAGAAAAGTTTAATAAAGAATATCGTATGACGCGTAGCTCATATTGGATATGACTGGTCTTTGATCAAGAGGATGGATCTAGTTTGGATGCATCTGAGATGAAATATAAACTGAACCAAGAGGAAGACAAATGCTGAAGTTTTCAATATTATGCTTTAAGAGATTGTGTGGCTAGGTGGAATCCGAAAAAGATAGGAAAAGTGAATGGAGGAATTACTGAAGGATGAAGAATTCAAAATGTCGTGATAGAGGGGAGAATGTTTGGATAGCGAGGAAGAGAAAGGAAGATAATGGTCGTTAAAGACCCCCCAAACATATCTTTAATAGGTAAAAATCCTAGAATGAATGAAGAAAGATTAAAGCGATATCAGAATTGTAACGGAAAAAAAAGAAAGAGGAACACCAATACCTTTGACAGATTATGTGATCCTTATAAAGAGAGAGGGACAAGTGGTTCATGTGCCTATTTCGTTTTAGATTCATTATGTTTCGTATTTCACTTTCCCATTAATCTACTCCGGAATTAAGAGATTTCAAAAGAAGTCTACTCCCATTCTCTGCTGTCCAAACTTGAGTTCTCCTTAAACAATTACATTTTGTAACTGCTAATGAAGAAAACCTTGTGGCCATTCTCCTTGATATATTTTCGATCTCATGGAACACGATTACAGTATCCTGAATTTCCAGGTTATGTTCACGGTATCAGCGATGGTTCAGCGCATATTAAATGAGGACGGAGTTTCAATGCGAAGCATGGAAAGGCCGAAAATGTGGAAGTGGGCGAAATGAAAATAATAAAAAATTATCACATTGTCATTCAAGGATATGAGACACCAAAAAAACGATATCATTGAGAATAACAAAAGCGTGGGATTAGCTCAGGGGAACATGACCCATGGTCATACCTGGCGTTCATTATGCGGGCTTGTTTAAATGCGTCCATCGAAAGCGTTTAATAGTCGATACTCCCATTATGTCCGGTGAAGAATTTTGCGTGAGGAATTTCATTCGTGTTTACAAATGTCCAATGTGTTCATTAGTGGATTGATAATAGGGGAAACAAACGCCTTGTCTTCCCGCTAAACCCATTATTTTGACCGTCGTGGCCTAATGTCTGCGTCAAAATCATGTGCAACTGGACATCGAAAATTTATATCTTATATCACGTGAAAGTTTTTTGCAACATTGTATACATCGTTTTAAATGTGTGTCTTTTTTTAGCATTATAGGCATATTTTTATTTTGTTGCAATTATAAAAACTTAGGAACGGAGATCCAATAATTAACTCGGCGCGCTAACTGAAATTAGCGGTTTTCTCACATTCATGAGCTTTCAAGCCCGTACTATGGAAAAAAATTCAGTTGCAGGGATGATAGATAGTCGGTAAAGCGTTGATTGGAGAGACCCGGGTGCCGGGAGGGGTAGGGGGGCCTGTGAAGTACAAAGCAGGAGGGAGAGCAGCAGGAAGTGCAGTGCCGCATGGAACTCGCCCACATTTCGCATGATAAGCACCAACAGATAGCAGCAAAACCAGTTTCTCCCATACCCCAGCTGGTGGAACTGATAGATAGGACTGGTTGGACGACAGAACTTTGACTCGAATCAAGACTTATTTTAGGAAACCTCGAGAATTGGAGAAAAACTCGAGGAAAGGGCTAGGTTTGACGGGGTACGATTGAAAATTTCAACTACATTAGCAAACTGATGTTAAACTTCTAGCCATACGTTTAGTGCGTGGCAGGGTTGATTCAACTCTAAAAAAGTGCACAAATGCAGCGTTGAGTGAAAATGGGCAAGAGCCCATAAAAGGTCATAAGCGTTTTACGCGATGAATGGCGAGCTTTCAATCTAAATATGATAAACAAAAACCATTGAAAAAACACGCACTTTCATGTTAACCAAAATAATTTTGTAAAATTGATAAAATTAGGGTGTTTGTTAATAGTGTATTTAATTTTCTGAAGACATAGTTTTCATATTTTACATTATCTTGGCGAAAACTATACGAGTAACCGATGCCTTTAAGGTCATTTGAAGGATATAACTCGGTTAAACATGCGCCGAGCTGCTATATTTATTAATTGTGAAATATATAGTATGCTATTACTTTCCGAGTCTCAGTACCATTCTTTTCTGCTTTTCCCTCCAAATTAAGGGTAATACAGAATGTAATACTATAAGTCAGATAAATTAAAAAATTTTCTGTGTCACGATTTGTCAAATCCATTCAATAGCCTTCGATTGGCCGACTCTAGCCATTGATTTTTCCTCACAGAAATATTATTTTTGTTAGATTTAAGATCCCAGTCAGCAGGGTGACCGGTTACGAAGAAATAATTCAGAGTCCAAACTTGAGTGATGCCTCCCCAGCTCACCCCAAACCGTGTGACTTTCTAGATACAAGAAATTGCTTGCGTCGTGGGTATAGCGCTAGGTGTGCTCCACCGTAACCCACCAACGTGAATTTCGCATTGAAGACTGCAATCGTTGAATTCGTTTTATATCCACTTTTAGAAGTAACTCGTTGATGAAGCGCCGGCGTCTCGTGAAGCTCATTTGAGTTTGATGAAATTTACAACGCCCGAGCGTCCACCGCATAAATATTAATCAAAAGTCACCAAATGGTGGGTATTATCGTGCTCTTGTCTCTGGTTGGACAGTCGAGGTACCTGCATGAGCCGTTCATTGTTGTTTGCACTTTGTGAGGATCCCCTAATGATGGACTCCTCCCGCCCTCTCCCCCGGGCGCATGTTGAAGAGGATGGGGTAGGAACTTAGAGATAAAGCGGCTTGCGGAGATGAGTTGTCGAGACGGACGGGCGATGACTAGCTTCGGGGGCGTTGGTGGCGGACGGGGGAGGGCTGAAGGAGCTAAACGGGTGGGGAGACTTGGTTCGAAGGAGTGGGGAGGAGGAGTGGGTCGAAGAGAAAGCAAAAGGACAAGGGCCAGGGGCTTGGCGGAAGGATACCAGGAAGGGTAAAAAAGGGATGGCAGTGAAGCAGGGAACCCAAGGATTCATGCGGTCCGGTGAACCGAGTTAGATAGGGGAGGGGGGCCTTTCAAGCTCAACGGACTACTTTGATGATGTGCTTGTTACACAATGCCGAAGTTTTTCTTTTAATTTTGCGTGCCATATTTTTGAGACGGAGTCATGGCTGCCTTTCACCGAGGAATGTCGCATCTGAAATCAAAAATCAAGACGCTTAAGATTGCATTGAAGGTTTTTAATCTCATTTACATGACGGAATAGTGAGGATGTTGCTTGAAGATATAAGAAAAAAGCAGAGAATGTGGTAGAGGAAATATTGAAGGCCGTGATAGAAGGAAAACGTTGGGTAAGAAAGTTAGAGGAAGGATGAGAATAGGCTTTCTTGAAAACATGAAGGCAGGTAGAAGTTACGAAAAAATTTAAGAATGCTCGCAATGTAGGGCAAACATTAAGTAGTTCTCGCCATACGTAGAAGAAAATGACGTTAGGAATCGCCCATAAACCTACCTCCCTTATTTGGTAGAATATCTTGGATTAAATTAATTCCAATAAGCAAATACACTTAGCGTTCAGACCTGGAATAATTATTTAAAAAGAAAGCATACTTATCTCTCTGTTGTGCTAAATGAGCAAATGATAAATTGATAGTCTTTAGGAAGGCACGATTTCTAGGCCATGGGTGGCTTAAAAGAAACTGGTATTTTTTGAAAGAGTTTATTTATACTCGTACAGCAATGAATATAAAGGACCCGTAGAATACAGGTATGTATTATACAGGATATACCTGTATAGTCATCAGGTTTTCCTTACATCAAATACATCGCGAGAATTGGAGAACCATATCAGAGAATACGATATTGATCCAAAAACCGCAAAAAAATACAATCATGTCTCAAGGAAATACGAGTAGTGAACTGCTTTAGCATGTACATTTCACAGCCAAAGCACAAACAGGAGTAGTCAATCCCTATTTTTGTAATGTTCCACGTCTTGCGGGTTATTATCTAGACATACTTGCAGGTCCCACAACTTCCTTGAACTGCAACTACAGAACACAAGGGAAGATGAAGTGGTCTATTTTCTCCGCTACATATGCTTCACTGGCGGGACGTGGTAGTCCAGTGAGTATAAAGATGAGCTATTGATCGGAGGACCCGGAGAATCGAGGGCCCTGGGCCCTCCCACCTTCAACACTCTCAACTTTTCCTAGGCTGTGTAAATTTTTGGGCACCAGATTTTCCTGGGAAAAGAACTGGACTCCTACTCTGATGTGTGAACTTAACACACCATTGGGCCAAGCAATACTTGATGAACTCTTACGTCATCTATCAAAACAACATTCGGGTTCATAATTATGGTGGTTATGCTTAACTGCCTCGAAATGAACATTTTTATGAGACTCTTTTACTAATAAGTAAAAAAAAGTCTTTGGCAATTTCTCTTCGTACACAGATTCATTGTATAAAAAAGTCCACGTAATTAAAACTTGGAAGTGTAACTTTTCATATGGGATTAATAGATCATATTTAAATTAACATATCCATTATTAACCAGTAAGCATATTTAACCTCACCAAAGTACACTGCCTTGATTTGAGCCTTGGAAAAAATTTACTGCATGCAGCAGGAAGTCCTGAAAAAATTGCACTACCACTGCGAAAAATAGCGAAAACACTGATCGCTGTTAAAGCCTTCAGCCCGAGCTTAATGAGCTTTTTCCAGCCATTACGTTTAACAAGTTTCCGTTCTTTATTCTTCCACGATTTTCATCCACAGGATGAATTTAATGACTATTTCTAGCAATATATGCCTTGGGAGGTGACATATGAGAAAGAGAAATGATTCCATTTCTCTATTTCTCTGAGATTACCAAATTATAAAATCACAAAGAATTACAATTACGTATGGTATAGGGATTTCCATGTAGTTGCAACCGATTTAATTGACTTCAGAGACTCAAACGAAGTAGCTATAGCCACCACGCCTGCTAATTCGTGTCTTTTAGTATCTAACCCGATGTATTCCCTATGTAATACTAGGTTTTTTTTATTAGAAGTATCGGAAAAAATATCGGAAAAATAGATTTATTTCAGATATTGCTGCCATACCTCAAAATTCTTCAAACTACATCCCTTAAGCGTTAAAACACTTTTTCCATTGGCTTTTCCCAGTGACTCGAAGGCTCCCTGGTAGGCGGATTCCGGAAGGTCCTTAAGGGTACGCTTGCAAGCTTCTTCGACGGCACTTAAAGACTCTCTCGATGGTGTCTTTTGAGGGAGGATTTCACTTTTGGGAAAGGCCTGGTGCCAATTCGGGAATGTAAAGGGGTTGGGGAAACATCGCGATTACGGTTTTCGTCAGGTAAACGGATACCTTGGAGCAGATATGGCTGGGTATCTGGGTGGATGAGTAAAGTTCAGATCTTTTTTTCGCAACATTTTCAGTGATAATGGTGTGTACTGTCATCTTATGAATGCCAGCACGATCTGCACCATGCGCACACTTAACCGACGGCCTGAATTCAGCACTTCCCGCATACGTTGCACGTTGTCGTCGGTTCTTGACGTCGACGGCCGTCTAGCGCGGGGCTCGTCCTCCACACTCTCTCGGCAGTCTTCGAAGAGCTTGGGCTAATTGAAAACTGCCAAACTGTCCTGCTTAAAATAGTGCCCAACGTCTCCGTACCCAAATTCCCCAGTCCAACACAAAATTTAATGGCTTACCGCTGTTCAGTCGTTCGCTGCATCTTGTGCTTGCGCCGAGTCACTCGACAGGGGCCCAATAAAAACACGCGTTAGTCTGAACGAACGCTCGCAGGCGATTGGCGCGTGTTGAAGGTCAGGCCCCCCACTACCGAGCCTGCGCGGTGCGACCGCTCTGTGGCACACAGTAACGTCAGGAAAAAATTGTTACCGATACTTTTTATCCAAACCATGTGTAGGTAGTTTTGATATCTTGAAACGAAGACTTTGAAAAATCCAGAAAAGGTAATTTCAGTCATCCTTTTTGCATGGATTACACCTAATGTATCAACCGTCCTGATCAACCGTCAATTATTCAGGGGATACGTTTCGGAACGCACTCGATACCATTGTCTAGTTGATGAAAGGAGTAATGCACGCACTAGCACCTCCAGTTTTTAGCGTATGTGGGTTGACGAACAATATTACCGAACGGTTAGTGATTTCGATTCACGAAGTGACTACTTAGTTTTCGATCGGAAATAGCCCTATCTGTAGGTGCTAGAAGTTTCCACCACGATATCCTCTTCTTCTTCATGGACCATAAACCACAAGTTCAGGGTTTAGATTTTAAATTTCATGGAGAAAGAGTGAGCCTCATGGGAATTTTCAAAGAGCTCACCTCAGTTCTTTATTGCATTATTCGTGTTGTATCGAGAGTAAAAAGGCTGGATGCCCAGTTCCCTCCCAGTAAAAATGGAGAGGAGTACTGAGCTTAGCCGCTACTCTGCTGTTCAAAGCCAAGAAAGAGAGAGAGGGCAATGAGGGTGAAGGGGTGAAGAGATGGAAGAGAGAGAGAGTGAAGAACGAGAGGGGGAAGGTTAAAGTGGGAGATAAGAATTGCAAGGGTTCAGAGGAGATTGCAGACAGGAAGTCCCTGTCCTCCCTTTTCCTCGCTCCATCCCTATCTCTCCCGTTGTCTCTTAACCGTCCACTCCCTGTTTTTGGCGAATCTGTCCCTGTCCGCTCCCCTCGCATCATACACCCTCATGCTTCACCCCTCGCCATCTATCGTCCTTTCCTCTCCTCCCCATCTTCCCTCCACGGACCCATCTTTCATTCGCCCCCATTGTCACTTCCTTCCTTCTATCTCTCTCTCTTGCTATGAATCCAGAGTCCTTGCGCTAAAAGCGTTGAAAGGGCGCCCATGAACGATCATGGGTACATAACAATGTCGAGCAGCAGGAATGAATTTCTAGGTTTTACTTTTTTGGTTCCAATTTTTTTATTCGTTTCTCCATTTTTTTGCGTCAAGTTCCGATTTAAATGTGGCTCAGTTTTGTTCAAGTTCGTCGAAGGGAGAATCTGGGAACAGCATCACATACATACACAATGTATGTGTGTGAGTGCGTATGGTATGTATTATTTCGTGTAGTGGGTCAAAATAAATTCACGATCGCTGGACGTTTCCCCTTTGTTCTTTCACTTTTTGCCATGAACGGATGGTGTGGTGGTGGATTAGGGTAAAGAATTCTTTTTTCGTCCTACGTTTGCGGGAGTGAGACCTTTTACGCATTACAATTTTTTTCACAGTTTTCGCGGAGCTCTGCTTGGCATCATTTTTGGCGCAGATCTCTCCCGTTTTATTTATGCACCCCTCCCCACATAGGTATGGGAACGCGAGAGAATGTGATTTCCAAACAATTCCCGCAATTTTCCGTTCTCTCAAAAAGGGGCCAGACCTTGTAATTGTGCATCCACACTTGTTCGCATATTTCATACGAGATATAACTGTCGTAAAACGTAAAAAGGCCGTATAACTGTGTTGTCAATTTACCTTATGTCCTTGGTTTTGGAAGTCGCAACATGCAAATCAATTGCTCTGATGCAGCATTTCTATGTCTAGGTTGGTGAAAAGTGACGTCACATAGCTCCTTCGTAATGTGACTTCACTTTTTGGACGTCTGCACCTCAGCGAGTAAAGCTTACGATTTATAGTAGCGATGAATATATTTTTGCATAATCCTCAGATGATACTTAAATCCTGGAAGCACTTATGAATTGGAGAATAGAGTCTCGAGCAGATCAATAAGTATTTCAGAAATTCATATCCTGTGGCGTGTGAACTTTGTAGAGCTAGATATGAAGGTCTAGGTTAGATAGAATTAATTGCCAAAGTATACAGGATAAAAGATCATGTATAGAACTTATAGTTGACATTCCGAGGGCAGACATCATCATAGGAACGGGAAGTTGACTAACAGAAGATTTAGCAGAAGTTTTTGCGAAAGATTACTTATTTTTAAAAAAGACAGACCTAATGGACTTGGAGGAGGAGTATTAATCGCAGTTAACTCAAAACTCAGTAGCTATCGTTTTTGATTCGATAAAAATGATGTAGAAAGTGTTCGATGTAACTTGAAGGACTAAGTAATCACAGAAGCATAGTAGTATGTTCCTTCTAAATATCCATACCCCAAAATACAGGGTTCGTCCGGAAAATAAGTGTACTGTTTTTTTCCCGCCGCTCCAGGCGCGCCCAGCACCGCTCTGACGGGCTGCGATTGGAGGGGGTATGTTGGCAAGCGACGCTGAAAAAGGCAGTCGGCTCTGAGCTGTGGTGTAGTGAGGAGCTCTGTTAATGCGAACCTCCACGCTCGACCCACGTCACGGAACGCGATGCCGAAGTTTTTGGAGCAGCGTTATTCCATCAAATTTGCGGTAAAGCTTGGGAAATCGTCTACCGAAACTGTCGGTATGATTAACCAGGCTTACGGGGAGTCAGCCATGTCCAGAAACATGATCTTTCGGTGGCACAAGATATTCGTGGAGGGCAGAGAAGAGGTCGACGACGAACCACGGCCTGGACGCCCATCAACGACACTCACTCACGAAAATGTGCGAAAAGTTCGCGATGTACTGAACTCTGATCGTCGTCTTAGTGTTCGGATGATAGCAGAGCAGTGTAATGTGCTCGACAGGCTTCGAAAACGAGTCGCCCGCGTCCGGCCAGCGATCAAAAACATCTGGCGGCTGCATCACGACAATGCGCCGTCTCACACCGCGCTTGTCGTATCGGACTTCTTGGCCAAGCACGGCGTGGCAACGCTGCCGCACCCGCCCTACAGCCCGGACTTGGCACCACCGGACTTCTTTCTGTTCCCGAAGATAAAGAGGAGTTTGAAAGGAACGCGATACGGGACTTTGGACGCCGTCAAAGAGGCCGTGACGACGTGTCTTCGAGAGGTTCCCGATGATGCCTTCGCGGGAGCGTTCCAGGAATGGGAACGCCGCTGGAACAAGTGTGTCGACTCACAAGGGTCCTATTTTGAGGAATATTAGCTTAAGATATGTAAAAGTGTAATAATTTTTTTTCCTGAGCTCAGTACACTTATTTTCCGGACGAACCCTGTAGATATTATCTCCAATCTTGATTACAAATATCCGCACTCTCCGTCAAACATTGCAACAGTATATATGCATTCCTGGCGACTTTAATCTTCAAGCAATAAATTATAACCGATAAAGTCTTGGAAATATTGCAAAACATCGCGTTTCATGTCAAAAGCTTCTGAATATATTCGCTAAATTCTCGTTGGAACAAGCAGTTAAAAGGCGGACTCAAGATAATAGCATAATTGACATTTTTACGACCGATACGGCAGATATTATCATAAACGTGGACGTAACTGAGAACGTTAGCTTCCGCAAACCGATATTTGTGGAAATTAAAACTAATTTTGCAAAAGTGAAAGGGAAAGCGTAGCGTATATTAAATAAAGCGAACTCTAATAGCATTAGGGACAAATTAAAACACAAAACTTAAATCATAAAATCTGGAAACTTGCAGCATTTACACAGAGCGTGATTGGAAATAGTTTTAAATTATATACATTACGGGATAGAGAGTTATTTCCACGAAGACTCAATCATGATAATAAGTAGCCAAGATGATACACTATAAAAGTCAGAGCAGCGTTGATGAAAAAAATAAAAATCAAGTAAAACGTAAAAAATAGCTCACAAATCAATGGCGTAAATTTAAAAAAGACCTTATTGGATAAATTCGTAGAATCTCGAGCTAAAACGAAAAAGATTTGCACGGAGGTTTACGTACCTTGAAAATCAACATTTAATGTGAAAACTAGGAGAAATACCCTTAACCATTTTGGCCGTACGCCAGGAAACTTCCAAGGGAAACTTCCAATTGTATATTTTTTATGGGCAGAACGTAGCAAAATTGTTACAGACCGCGTTAGCAAATTAGCCCCCAAAATTCCTGAAGGGCTCATGAGCGACATATGTGTTATTATCCCAGGAAGGAATAGAAAAACAACTCCGAATTATTGAACCTGACAAAGACCCAGCTCTGGAAAAAATCCCTGCCAGAATACTTGAGCAACTTGCAGAAGACACTTGTATTTAAAAACAAGTTTTTTTTCAAGTTTTTTAAAATGTGATGAAAGAAGGTTCAATGCCTAGCGAAAGAAGGCTAGCTTACATAGTAATTCTCTACAAAGGCGGCAATATACTAGTATTTGCAGACCGATTTATTTGGAATCAATATCCTTAAAAATCTTAAATTATATAATTACCGGCAGTATATGGCCTCTCTCGACGGCAAAAACATACTCTATCATAGCCAGTATGGGTTTAGGAAAGCCAGATCATGCGAAACACAATTGGGTTTTTATTCATGATATCCTGAAATCGGTGGAGGGAAAAATTATTTTATGCTGTTTTTTATGCTTCAATAAATCCTTTGAAAATTTTCTTGCGAAATTTTGATTGAAAAAATAATATATTATGTTATTCATGAGAAATATACCGATTGAATTGGGAACTTTTTTCAACCGTAAGCAAAAAGTAGTAGTCGTTGGATTGAGTTCATTAGAGACAGGTGTAACATCGTGAGTGCCGCAGGGAAGTTTTATAAGGCCCCTAATTTACTTTAAATATATGGATGATCTAAATTATCAGTGATATTAAACTCTTAGAATATTTGCAGATGACATTGATTTAGAGAAAAAAAGGGCACCGGTAGATTGCGAACTACTCTCTAGCAATATAAAGCCAACGTCTAAATGATGTAAGGAATGAAAGTTAGAATGAAATATCAAAAAATGCACAAGACTACGTTTTTCAATTAAGTAAATTGGAACCACACGTAAGGTACCAAATAGATGGAATATACGTAATTAAACAAAAGGTAAAATACCTGGGTACTATATTGATAGAATTGAGCTCTTACGGCTTGTAGTATTGTATTCCCCCTCCCCTTCACTACATAACCTATCTTTTCAAACTCCTCAACTATCAGCTTAGTATATTGGCTCCCGTCCCTTTGACCCACCCGAATACCCCCTCCCCCCACATTTTACACTATATATACTTCGGATTGCACTTACCCTTTCTCACTTCGACTTGTAAGTGTCCTACAGAGTAACCCTCTTCAGTACGTTGAAGAGGGCTACTTTGTGGCCGAAATACGCGTATTCGTATTCACCTTTCTTATCCCTTTCCTTTTTACATTTCAACCCATCTTTGACTCGTGGCGTTAGCCAACTAATCTCATTTGTACTTTGTTTAGAAAGGTAAACCTGGGTACCACTTTGTCACCAAAATGTAGTCATTGGGGTGCTCACGTTAAAATAATAGGCGGGTCAAAAAAGAAAGAATTCATTGGATAGTTTTATAGGTGAGTGCAATGAAAAGAAAAAAGAGACATGTTAATTTGCTTAGTCAGGCCATTATTGGCATGTACGGCAAGTATTATGGATCTATGGGAGAAAAAAATTAATCAAGGAATTGGAAAAGGCCGACAGAAAATCCAATAGGTTTGTCAACATTTGCTACGATACAAGAGTAAAGGTCCCATAGTTGTAGCGGTCGTTAGTAATTCGAGTATATACGTAAAAGGGAATAGATTTGAAGCCCCTTGAATTACGAACAGAATAAACAAGACTTTTGGAAAGATGCAGGGTACCTGAGTTTTCCTGACTGATAAAACAATGGAGATAGACTCAAGGATCGCTCTTCCTTGCAATATACGCAATCATAATGAAATCGATTCCAAGCACAAAAATACCTTTGCTTAGGAGAAAATATTTAATGTTTCGTCAAACACACCAACAACTGCATCATGTTCAAAGGTTTGTGTGTGTTTGCATATGAGTGTTCATGTATAAGAGAAAACATATATTGAAATGCATGTACTGACTAATATTTGTGTGTGCATGGTTGATGGCCAAACACTCCCCACCACACTCCCTTGCGGCGTCTAGCAAACTTTTGCTTACATGTAGGTGAGATTTCTCCAGAGTAAACTACCCAGTAAATCCGAGTTTGTATATAAATGTGTGTGCTCACACCAGGAGTTCAACACCAGGACTTGGAAAGGAAGGAACTAATATCCTTTGATCAATAGCTTGTACTCAAATCCGAATATGCCCGAACGTTAAGTTACCACATCCACTCCTGTCCTATCATGTTGTCAAGAAGTTGTCCAAAGATTTCCTAAGATCAATTTGTTACGTTCAAAAAAGAGAAAACCAGTAAAATGCAAGTATTATTGACCATAGTTTTGATTTTAAATTCTCAAAATATAGTACCAAGGTAGTGTTTAATTTATTTTTGTCAAATGTTACTTTAGGTCTCTTATAATGTTGAAAGAATAAATATATCACATCATATTATTCATATAATTTAGTGGCAGCGCGATATCTGTGGAGCTTTTTTTCAAATTTTAATAGGCAAAATAAAACGCCAAATATCCGTAAACTTTAACGTTGAGAGGTGACATTGGTTAATGATTTTCGATGGTGAAGTTTTCTTATGTTTGGTTTTCAATCCTGACGTCAAATCCTTAGCCGTGGCATGCAGGGTTTGCATTATGACCAAAATTCCTGACATTCATTCGGAGAGGAATTTAAGATTTTAAGATTATTTAAGATTTTAATTCAATGCTTGTTGTTTTCTTTGGTCAATAATCCATTGAAATTTGTCACTCAACAGCTTTTGGCTCATCGGAATATAAACCGGAGCATTAACACAGACTATATATCTATTTTTCAGAGATATTAGCTTTTCCAATTGACTTTTTCGCCATTATTTGTCTGGAGTGGTTTACACCAATCTCTTACGTCTCCATTGTGATATCCGTTGTACCAACAGGTACCATTTCATTCGAAGGATTCCTGTTCGTTCCAGTAAAACGTGAAACGGTCATTAGATCCCATCATCGTCAGAAAATAAGATAAGGGTATTTTTTTCGGAACATAGAACGAATCCAAAAGCAACAAAAAAATCCTATTACCTGATTGCAATGGTAATGGACCATACGTAAATAATGGGATATTTCGAAATAACGAAGCACTTTTCCCACCGCAATCCTAGAGCATGATTTTTTTCCATTCAGCTGCAAACCATCTTTACATTCTGACCGTGCACATTGATGCAACAGGAATATGTGCGTGTGGTGCCCTCCGATGGAAACCTGTCCATCCGCTGCCGTTAGTCCGTAATCTCTTCTGCCATGAGTATTGGCGTCCTTATGCCTTATCTCTATTTAGCTTCGTCACGATTGCTCCAAAATTAAACTGCCACTATAGCCATTCTTCTTTTGCAACGATATGACTATCCTCGTTTTCCATCCCTCTAAAAATCTACCGGCATATCCAGAATTGCACCGTCAACTTTTACCCTTTTTACCCTGCTATTCCTTCCGTTGGTTATACTGTATATTACCGTATGGCCACGACTACCAACGAAATTGCTTTCGTAATTTTCCGCATATAGAATGGATTTTTTCAGAAATTATTGTCATTAAAATTGTTGTTACTGGTGTGTACATAGTTGGCATTGCTTTCGCTACATTTCACCAAATCATTAATTGGCATTTTTTTAATCAATTGATTAATAAGGTAATCATTTTGAATGCAGTAGAATGTTGAAACACATCGTTCTCTATTGCTTTGGATTTTCCTCATAATTAGTCATCATCTACTCTTTTAGAAATGACTGGTCTTCATCAGTGCTAACCGACTTCAGTAGCAGTGAGTTATATTATTTTTTGGCGGTCATTGAGACATTTCCCATAGTACGAAATGAGATTTATTTGTTTTGCCTATTTGATTATTTATTTACCTATTTTATTTTTTTACTGCAATGATTCAGATTAAGAGAGTGTTTATTGCAAAACTCTGATGCATAAATAATATACGTGTACAATGAATAAGATAAAGCTTCACTATGTGCGAATTATTGTTTAGATAAGATGAGTGCTATTTGAATAACCATCTGAATCAAGGAATAATGTGAAAAAAATGCAGTGTGTAGGGTAGATTGCTCGCGGAGCAGCATTTGGGAATGCTTGTGATCAATTCAGTTGATTTCTCCGATATGCATTGCTAAGCGTCTGTCTCCGCGCGTGTCCCCTCATTTCAACCCTTCTCGATTGCGCATGCAACCCGACTGCTTTATCTCTAAATGCACGCGTTCAGTAATACGGAAATGAATGGCCATAACTGAGCAAAGACATTCCCAAAACTTGAAGAGGCTTATATGGCAATGCTTCACGAGGGCATGTATCCGTACGAAAAGCCACACGGTTGTGTTCTGCCTCCACCAGGGAGGCAATTTTGAAATTTGTTGGCGGTTGAGTCTTCTTGTTAACTTCCCTTCACGCAAGTTATGTCGCATTAGGGGCCTGCCACAGCAATGCAGTCGCGTAAATATCAACTGGCACCGAGTATGAAATTCCTGGGATATCCCGTAGGCAAAAACTTGCGGAGGTACCGCATAGATATATATCTTCTGAAATGGGACGAGGATGAAAATGAGCTCCCATTTTGCCAGCAAATGTTATTGCATATTACTTAATGAGAGGTGTTTACACTCATTAATGAAAGTCAAGTGTAACTACTGGAATGATACTTGTCCTCTTGGCTCTTATTCTTTGAAATCGTTTGCGGGAATACGTATTCATGATTCGGTTTATGGATTTGTTTGATTTACATTCCAAATCTACTACTCCTTTTATATCTACCTTAATTTGAAGGCAGTGTAATGAAACTTGAACTAATGCTATTGTTTAATAAATTTTTAGATTATCAAATGCCGGAATTTTGTGTCATTTATCGTCGCTAAGGTTACACTATCAATTTCGCATTTTTCAAAGAATTGCGGGAGATGCTGCGATAGTAACTTCATCCGCTATTATGCATTGAAATACCGAAAGTTCAAAGAGCAAAAATTATTCGCCTTGGCCGGGATTCCGGGAGAGAAAGTCAGCACTGTTCATTTCCAAATGATTTCATTTCATAAAATTTTACTACAGGAGCGCATGGTATTAGTACTTCTTCAACGTGGTCCAACAAATGGTATTTCATTATAATGTATTCTCCAAGTTACGATTTACCACATCACATCCTTCCTTCGGCGATCGAGTGTAAAAAAGCGATAAAAAATTATGATGATTAAAGTATAGAAAATGCTGCTCCTCGAGTTGTAAATTTCTAATATATCCTCATCTGCGAAGATCTTTTACTCTTTCGGTACTTTAGTTGTGAATCACCGTATAATGGTTTGCAATTTAAATGACTCGCATGAAATGGTATCTTTGTTTTATTCGATGGTAGTGGATGAAGCGAAAATGTGAGCCCAAGGCACTTAATGAGAGAGTTGAAATCAATTGAAAGAGATATGATGGAAGCTTGGTGTCCCTAAATTGGCCCATTTCCCAAACCATGCGACGTTGAATTATTCTTCCTTCCGACCGAGCCTGGCGGGGTAGAGGGCGGAATAGTGTGATGTCCCAAACACTAAATTTCGGAAAAGGTCGAATAAAGCGCGTCGTCCGCGTCTCCTTTCAGATTCCTACCCAGTTGCCATTGTGTTCGAATGTGTGCAGTGAATTTGTGAGGCGGGACCCCCATTGACTACCATTGAATTACAGCAATTCTATGCAATTCACGTTTTCGGTCACCGCTGCTTGTTTGTGTTGATGCCGCCTAGCAGCGGCCTTCACTTGTTCTCAATGGTACCGTTTCTACGGCGCAAAGTGCGGCGAAATACGACAGATGCTACGTCCTTTCGGAAATCAAATGATTCGTTTAGTCGTATATTGTTTCATCACTCTAGATTCATTGCTATCGCCAATTAGCCTGTTCATGTATTCTACTATTCTAATAAATCCTAATTTTTTGCTAGCTAGTCAAAGTATTCCCCGTATATGTTTCACCCACGGGAGGTCGTGAGTGAGGGTAACGCCTACATATTTAATCGAGTGTAAACATTCTATTTTGGTGTTCCTGATACAGTAGGCATTTGGGAGGTTTTTGCACTTTTTCCAGAAAGGGTTTTTTTTATATAGTAGTGCTAGTTTGGATATAGCAACGCTTGTGCTAATCCATATAACTCCAATTTCTCATTATAGCCTTCAATTGGACGGTAAGTGGTATTGTTCGAGAGAGGATGAACGAGGAGCAAGTTTTTCTGTTACTCTGACCAGGGTGCTCAAATTTAGTTTTTGTGTGATCGTGCAGCTTGCGAGGAAAGAACTAATTAGTACTATGCTATAAAATGCTGGAGTATACTTCCTCATCTTATCTACGTGTTTAAATCTACTTTTAATACGGCTACATGAGATTAATAGTAAGTCACTGTTTCAGGAGGAAACTTTAGTCCTCTTTGCCCTCCTAAATGCCTAAGATTTAAGTGTTCTCTTTGTAATTGGAGGGCTTCGCATATTTGTTTGTGTGATGACCTTATGACAGTTATCTCTTTTTGGTAACGAAAAATTTTCACACATTCCCTGATTGTTAAATAGATAAATTTTATAGTGAATAACCTTTTCGGAGACTTCGTGGCAATCTAAACGTGAAAACACCATTCGTGATTTTTGGAGAGAAAAATAACTCATTTTTTGTAAAAATACATTCTAAGGTTTTCCAAAGTTTCGAACTAAATAATACTAACCTGTAATGGTATTCCTTGTTGAAAACTTTGTTGATTGAGGTTATGTTATCTCCGTGGTGCCATTGAATGTGCCTCCTATGATATGGCCATACCTTCGAACTAAGGCGCGATGTATTAAACACACTTCTTAAGTATTCTGTTGAGAACTGGGACTTGCATGGTTTGCGGGGTCGGAGCTACTTTACTATTCCTCAGTGTTGCATCATAATGACCCTGATTTGCACACGAGACGCTTTAGAGCCTTCGTTTGTGGAGCTAATATTTGTAGGGTAGGCACTCTGGAAGAATTATTCCTTGTGTTGGCATTTCTTATACCGCACGCAACGATTTCTTCCATTTTCAATTTAAATACCCTACCGTTGGCTGTTTACATCGTACTTCTCTTACATATCACAAGAATTATTAAGGTATATCCTCAAAAATAATGCGTATTTGAATAAATGTAGGCCTCAGTGCATGCTTTGTTTTTGCTCACAATTAGGTGAGTTTCATCTTTGGGTGTTATCTTCCCACATCTACTATAAAAATATAAGTACATATATTTTTACCTTCTCTATTCTCTGTTTCACATGGTATGTGATATTTAATCCCGTCAGCGTTTGCATGGATTGAAGTTATCAACGATGGCACTTAAGTTATTTCATAATTTCTTTAAAATGCTTTTGTTTTTGGTATTGTGAGTTTTCATATATATATATATATATATATATATATATATATATATATATATATATACACATATATATATATATTTATTTACTTATTTATATTTATATATATTTCTATTTATTTATTTATTTTAAGGTAATCTAGCAGTTAAGGTAGGTTTTTCGGTGGACACAACTACCAAATTAATATTTTGTAACTGCTAACAAAACACAATCCAGCAACCTACTCTACATCAAGTCCCTCTTCATCTATGAGTACTTCCTTCCTCCCTTTATCCCGTCCAACATCCCAATCCGTTTCCTGCCTTTTCCTCGTTTGCCAAACATTCTCCCCTCTATTACACTCCTCAACATCCCACTGCCGACCAATATGCCCTTGATTTATTTTCCTTGGCTCCTTATGATTGATTTCAAAACCCCTCTCCTCGCCCGCCATGCCTAGTACTTCCTCATTTGTTTTCCTTTCGGTCCATTTCACCTACTACTTTTACCGTGTTGGTCCAAAACACTTCCTAGCCACGTAAACTGTTCTACCTGCTCTCGTTTTCCCTCCTATTTCAATGTTTAGTTTAGCCTTTTTCTTTCTGGAAAATCGCATAACCTTTGTTTTATTAATATTGATTCTCATCCCATACCTGTCGCACTGAATTTCCAATTCACTCAGCAATGCTTGCAGCCCCTTGGCTGACTGACAAACTAAAGCTTGGTCGTCAGCAAACCTAACTGAATTTACGATTTCCCCGCCGACCTTGATTCCTACATCTAGTTCTTCCCATGCCTCTTTTATCAATTCCTCCACACATGCGTTGAACAGCAACGGTGATAATGGGCAACCCTGCCTGACACCTCTTCCCATTACTGCCCTTCTGGACTCTTCGTTCCCCGCTCACACCTGAGTAGGCTGAGACATGTACAGGTTGCGGATTAGCCTCCTGTCCCTTCATCTACAGGTATTCCTATTTTCTGCACATATACTTATTAGTTTCTTCCAATTCACTCTATCACACGCCTTTTCGAAATCTACGAAACAGGCAAATACATCCTGATTGTATTCTATATTCGTCTCGATTAGTGATCTTATTCCTGCAACGGCATCACGCGTGCCTCTCCCCTTCCTAAACCCAAACTGGTCGTCCCCTAAGCAATCATTTGCCCTACTCTCTATCCTTTCGTTGATGATCCTGAGAACAACTTTAGCTGCGTATAAGGGTACAATGGAGATACCGGAGAATTGAAAATCTTACGATACGTGTCTAAATGTTTCTTCGCGCGCAAGCGTGCGTGTGTGTGCGTGCATGTGTGTTTAATATTAGACATTATTTTCTTTCCAAAGTAATGTATCTAAATCCTTTTAAAAGGACACTGCGTCAGCCTGCTTTTTATAACTTAATGTAAACGATGGACTTCGTGGATGTTTCTTTTGCATATATGTGCTCGTACATATTGTCCAGACGATTATCCAGGCCGGTTTCCCTATTGAAGATTGCTTTGTGACACAAACTATACCGTAACGTTGAACATTGGGATCCGTCTGCGACTGCACATCATGCCTCACAATAGTTCTACTTTGTTATCTTTCGCATGTATGTATAACTGTATGCGAGATAATTAGAGGGGAACTTGACAATGATAAAGAGCTTGACCTTCGAGTCTGGCGCCGTCTATTCCCCTGGCTGTCGCTGCCGACGCCAAGTAAAGTTTTGTTGACTTCAGACTATTTATTTTTGCGCACTAAATTGACTAAACCGTAAATATGACTGTGTATGAGGAATGGATGAAGGTTTGCTTCCACCGAATAATAATGCCCCTGCCTTTCCATTACAAACGTGATTTCCCAAGAGTATGTTGCGTGTGACTACTCAGTTTTTCAAAGCACCGAAAAGCATTTCAGAAGGTTATGGCTCCAAAAGGAATTCCTCTCAAGAGTTCGATAAACGTGTTAAATCGATTGAAATTTTACTTTCCTACTTGTCCCAGATTATTGAATTTGAACCACTCAACCATTTTTACACCAAAAGTACCCAAATAGCTAATGGGGGACTTCCAGCTCACCATATTTAAAAAAAAACCGTGCCAATAGTGCTAATGAAACAGATTTTCGGGAAAGTAGTTAACGACGCCGTTGTCTGCATTGCAATTTAAATTCTGCATTGAAATTTCTACTGCAATACCCTTGTTAACATATTTAAGTTTCATGTAAACAGGGCTTCCGCAAAAGGGCTTGACTATGAGTGGTATTGCGAAAACTCGCCGCAAGGGTTCGCCCGAAGGCAGCATACGGCGCAGTGATAGAGAGGCCGCCCGCAGTCCGATCCTTTGATGGAGCATAAGTCCGGAAACCGGAGAATTGGAAGGGGTTCTCGCGCCTTTGCGGAGGGAAGTTGACGCTGCGGCGAAGGATGGGACATGCGAAAGCAAACCTTATCCCCGTCTCCAACAGATATCGGGTGCTATCGGAGGATAGTCCAGCGGTTTTCTGCAGCCCCTGTAAAAGCACCACCCAGAGGGAACTGTCAGAATGGGAAGGGGGGATTCCATTGATAGGCAGCAGTAACTTCAGGCGAGTAATGGTACCAATGCGGGAGAGGGCAGACCATGAGGATGTGAGCCAGCGCCTGACGGCATGGTGCATTACTAATCGCTACGTTCCCCAGGTGACGAAGACGGTTGGAGCGGCGGCTGTGGGTCGCGGCACATGTTGGCGTCAACGATGCCGTCGTCCGTGGATCTGAAGAGATTCTGGATCCCATCAGGGAATTGCTGAAGCGGGTGGGTGGTGTCGAGGGGGTTTGATGTAACGCTCTCGATCTGCAGCTTATTCCCGAGGATTGATCGTGGGCCTATGGTTTGGAACCGAGTTGAAGGCATCAATCAGAGGTTGCGTGCTTTCTGCAGGGATATCGGGGCGTCCTTCGTCGGCCTTCAGCCGGCGATCCAATCCTGTTAATTTATATTTTACGCACATCCCTTCAATAGCCCCCTAACTGTTGCAAGGACGATTGGCAGGGGGTGGTTGGTCACCAACCATTTGAAATATTTTCCCTCTATTTCCTCATGGCACCCCGCAATGCTCCAAAAACCACGTGGAAAGGCGGCCACTGAACGTCAATCATTCAACATGCCAGTATATTTTACGAGTATTACATGGTTAGTAGCTTAACTGGGATACAGCCGATAACGTTCTCAATAGAGGAAAGAAGAATCAAGGTACGGATGAAGCAGATGGAAGAGGCTACTCTGGGAGATGTAGCTTTGTCTCCAATTGAGAAATGGAGCAGGAACAGGAATTTTATAAGAGCGTATTTCCTGGATATGTGGGAACGGGAATGGGAAACATTAGAAAAGGGTAAAACAACCAGACAATTTTTACCTAGCGTGAAGGAAAGAATGAAGATCAACTTTAAAACTTACAACGGTATTACGCAAATTTTAACGGGCCACGGGGATTTTAGATCATACCTCAAGAAAATAGGGAAAAAAAAGGAGGGGACGTGTGAATGCATGATGGAGGACGACACGGCAATACACAGGGTCCTTTATTGCCCAATTTATGCAGAGGAAAGACGCGAACTGGAGGCTATCCTTGGATATTTGCATAACGTCCAACAAATTGGGCAATACCTACATGAGGAACCGATTAGGAAAATATTGGAAAAATTTATCAACAAAAGATAAAGTAAGAACGGGGAGAGTAACGGAAAGGAATGGCATGTAACTCATATTTTTTATTTTGTAAAATTAACGAAATTGTATTGGGGGTTTAAACATAAGGCACCCCAAAAAAAACAAACTGAAATTGAAACAATAAATTGCCCGATCCTGCTCGAACGGGCCCAATTATTATTATTATTATGGTTAGTAACTGTTCCTGTGCCTACACAAAGAGGAAGTCAAAAAAAAGAAAAAAGTCATTTAAAGAGGGCATGCACACATGCAATGCAGACACTTATTTCCGGTATCTATTCTATTCATTCCGGACGGACAATTCACAAATACAATTGCCTTTATATGCGTTCACCTACACCCTAACTGGTGCAAGGGCGCACGACGGGGAGCGATAGGACGCCAGACTTGGTGAGAGTTTGTGGGAGTTTGATCTTGTATACCCCTACTGTTGACAGCGCGTACTTATCACTGCCTTAGGTGCTCCCCCTTTTGTTGTTGTCGCGGATAGTGCGCGGGAAAAACAAATACTTGGATCTATATGTTTGACAATCTAACACTCTAATTTTTTGGCAATTTTCGGCCCTGCCAATGTAATCAGGGGGTATAATTATATCCCCAGTACCGGATACGAAACCATACGCCTTAAATGTTTATAATAAGTTTTATCTAGCCCATAGTCTTTGCATATCTAAAGGTTTCAGCCCCACATTTGGTATTATGCATTTGACGCTTTTGTGTCCTTGCGAAAGAATTTTTCACGAACCAAACGGCTTTTATCTGTGCCCTTTTCAAAAATAGTATTGGAACCCCCTGAACCGTTCTGGTGTTCACCACACGTGTGAGGCCGCTAGGTATGTAGCGGTTAGGACGAGCACTGCAGGGCTTTTTCCAGATGAAAGCGTAGGTCAAAAAGTGGGTCCTTAAAGTCTACTTCGCCAAATTATTTAGCTTTAAATGAAGTGAGGTTTAGTGTTAGCATTAGTCCATTTAACACGAATCAAATAGAATTAGATGGAAAATTTTATAAGGGATTCAATAAAATTTTAATAAAAATTTTAATTTTTAATAAAAATTTAATAAAAAGACGATCCTCGTTAAAAATTCAAAAGACCTTAATGTCAAGGGAACATTATCTGTATTGGGAGTTAATTGCCTAAGTTAAAAACATAAAGTCTCAGAATATCATCACCTTATTCAAAGCACAGGCGCAGGCACAGAAACAGGGACAGAAAGCTGGTTAGCCACTGTAATTGCCGCCGTTGAAATTTTCCCAAAATCCTTTTCCGTTTACAGAAATGAGAGAACGAATAGAATCGAGGGCGGTTTCTTTATTACAGTTAAAATTTCTTCCCTCAGTAGGGCTGAGGTAATTCCAGACAATGATTTGGAAAGCGTTTGGTTCTCAGTTAAAGTTTTCAAAGCAAAAGAATTTATGTATGCGCATTTTACAGACCGCCGAGAGACAGAGATAACTCAATGCTAAAATTAGATCATCAAATGAAATATTTCTTTTCCCAACACAATGATCGCGACGTTATGATTGGTGGAGCTTTCAGTTTTCAGTTAAGATTACTGGAGCACATATAGGTTTTAATATGGGGGTAAAGACAAAGATATCTGAGAATCGCTATTATATTCTTTTGCCCTGAATTTCTCGCATCAACTTGTCACTGCTACAATTAGGGGCGGTAATATTCTTGATTTTTTTACCACAGGGCAGTAAATCTAAGTTTTTGCTGCCTGGGATTCGAAATGAGAAGCCTAAAAGGAAAGTTTGCTGGTTAAAAAAAGGTGACTACATTGGCCTAAAGTGCATGCTAAAGAGCCAATTTGTAAGTTTTAAGTAAAATAGTAATCATCGAAATACTGCATAAACAAGATGGAAAATATTAGGGATGATATCTCTAGCAACAAAAGAATTGAGATCCCTTATGATTACAAGATATTTATAACCAATGCCAAGAATGAATTTAGGAAAGCGTTTAGAGAATTCAAAAGAAAAAGAAAATTTGATTTGAAGAATCCGAAAGTATTTTGATCGTACGTCAGAGAGACTCAGGGAAATAAGTTAACTGTTAATACACTCAAAAATGATAAAGACGAAAGAATAACCAATAGTTTGCAAAGGACTAACTTATTAAATTCCTTCTTGCAAAGCGTCTTCACCGATGTCTCACCGAACGCCTCCCATACCTTACCAAATCGTGCCGGTCAACCGATGCCCAAAATTGTAATATCATATAATGGAATAGAACGTTTGCCGAAAAATATAAAGCCTAATAAATACGCCGGGCCCGATAAAATACCCGCTCGTATATTTATGGGTCTAACTTTGAAAATTGCGCCGTATCTAGAAATAATATTTAAGAAGTCGCTGATAGATCGCAATATTCGCAGAGATTCGAAATGGACTAACGTAACATCAATACTCGTATTTAAAAACGGGGACAAGGAGGAACCGAGTAATTACAGACCTATTTCCCTCACATCCATTTCGTGCTAGGGTATGGAACATATAGTTGCTAGTTCGATCGTGAGACTCCTCGATAATCAGAAGTTTTTAATAAAAAATATGCACGGTTTCCGAAAAGGTAGATCCCGCGAGACACAACTTGCGCTTTTTGCCCATTATATTCTTATTTTGGGAGACAGCAATGTTCCAGTTGACGAGATTTTTCCAGATTTTAAGAATGCCTTTGACAAAATACCTCATAATAAACTACTCGCATTTGGCATAAATAAAAATATCCGAGTTTAGATTAAGCACTTTTTGAATGGTTGGGTACAACGAGTAGTCATAGATCGAGTTAGCTCAAATGCAGTAGAAGTTACCTCAGGTGTTCCCCAGGGAAGTGTCATCGAACCTCTTTTATTCCTACTTTACGTTAACGACATTGACTCCTTAGTCACTAGTAACATACGTTTATTAGCCGACGATGCAGTGGTTTACCGTGATATCCGTGATCCTGAGGACGCAGCAGCTTTATCAGCCGACCTTAATGCTATAAAACGCTGGTACGACACTTGCCAATTAGTTTTAAACTTAAAAATTTTGTACCGATAATTTTTTTAGGAAATAGAGCAATTCCCACCCGAACGCCTACTGCATTGGGAACACCGAAAGGGAATGTGTAGACTCAATCAAATACCTAGGCGTTACTCACCCTCACGATTTCTCCTGGGTGAAACACGTGCGGGGAATATATGGACAAGCTGACGAAAAATTAGAATTAGGTATCCATTATTTGAAATTGAGGCCATGAGGAATTCCTAGGCACTTGTCCATACACTTTTTATTTTTTATAGATTCATTAGAGTTTCAAACTTTTGCCTGCATTAATTTTAAAAGCAAATTTCACTAGATCATTCTTAATAAACAATATCTGTACTTTCTTTGGTTCATCCATTTTGATACTTCCAGTGTGGTTAAATTTTACCACCGTAAGTTTTGGTTTTCGAATTCAGACTTGGATGCAGAGTTTTCCTTAGAGACTCGAGCTAAATGAGCACGTATTTGAATATGTGTCAATTCCGGCTAGTAAAGAAAATTATTCTCTTTCTCAAAATAGGACACGCCATACGGGCATAATTTGTTTGTAGTAGGATGAAAATGAGGTATTACCATCATGCGATAAGCAAATGCAGAGTTATTCCCTTCTATACGTAGAAAATTCGATCGAAAAAACTATGAAAGCTATCATTTTGTATAATTTCATTTTTCTCCTCCCTAATTCAGCATCTGCCATTTGCCAACAGCCATGGTTTCAGTATTACCACATTCACATATTAAAATTCTCATTTTCAGATTTAGGAATTACAATCAAATCAACGATGGTCTTCATTCCTATAGGTCACATAATTAGATGACGTGTCAAATGTTGTTATATATGCTCATAATGAGTTATCCATCCGAGGATAGGGTTGAAGAAACTCTTCTAGGTGTCTTTTTGATATCCATTTTTCGTTCCTTCATATGTTCTGTGCTGACATCTTCACACTATTCTGCTTGTGTTGTTGAAAATATGAGAAATAGGTGTTAAAACTTTGAAGATTTGGTGTTGACCTTTCCGTGGTTTCTCCTGTTTTCAATAGTATATTTTTGATTCATTTTCATATTTTTTTCAGATATCCAATCATCAAAATTAACACCATAATGCATTCCCTGTGCGATCCCTCTTCTCTGCATTGTCATCGATTAGTGAAGAGAAATTTGTTTTTCGAAGTAATTTTCGAAAATAAAAAATGAATTAGGTGGATGGTGCAACCCATATTTCACTTCAGTGCTTAATTTCGGTGTTAGCTTGGCGAGATCTTGAAATGCAAACCGCGCTTCGCCCTTGTTATTCTCGGGACATCCTTTGAAAGATTATGATCACCCACGCTTTGCATACTTAATTGCCTGCACTCGTCACGCTGACGTTGGCAGGGTGTTATGATGATGTAATTTAAGTTCTTAGAAAACTTCTTACGGCGAGAATCCTAAGTAGACTTCTCTCACCGAGAGTTTCTGCTTTCCTTTAAAATTGCTGTGAAGCAGAATTATCGTCGATTGTCACCTTTTCCCGCCAATTTTCGAAGTTACTTCTCGCTAAAAATGAATTAAATATTCATGAAAGTCTTAAATGTTTTTCAAATAAATCCAATAAAGGGGATAATTTATTTTAAGTTTCTATGCCAATATTTTAAGCCCGAATATTTGTTGCACATTTACATAAAATCCAGGTTCTTTGTTTTATGAAACATCAACGTAATATGTAATCGATATAGAGCTGTCGGTTTAATGCGTAAATTAAATTTAAAGTTTCAAGAATTTTAATTTTTCAAACCATATTTTTTTTCTCTTCAGCTAATGCCTTTTAGTATCTTTGCTAATTTTACGTAATCGTTTCCTTGTGCGAATGTGTTACGTGAACAATAATGGAAGAATAAATTAAAATTTAACTTTACCTAACCATCAAAAGGCGAGTATACCAACAATAGCTGCAAGCCCAAGAGACTTCTTAATCAGAGAACTCTTGAAAGGCATTATTCACCTAGACCTATATTTACTTAGAGACTTTCATGAGTAATTTTAATAGTTTGAACTAATCAATATGAATTCCACTTTAGCTTCTTGTCCGCGAAACAACTTATTACACAATCGTGGAACATAACTACCTTTTGAGTTTTTTCCTGTTTTCCTATTCATTTGATAAAATATTTTGCATTTCGTAGGTTGTTGTCAGAGGCAATTAACCAGAACCAAATAGCCTTTTTAACTAACCTCCTATTAGGATCCGTTTGACTGATACGACCTTTTGAGCCTTTTCTATTAAAGACCAATATGGAAATATTTAGATACAACTTGGTAGGGCCCCGGGGGTATCCCGTAACTTAGGTAATAATAGCAAAAGATTAAACTTTACCTTTTTGCTAACTGCCACTATGCATTTACAATTACTTGCTAAAACGCCAAACCAGTCTAGGAAAGATATGTTTAGGTGGTGATCTCATGAAGGTGGTATGCCTGTGCCTGATGAAACAGAGCAAAACAACAGAACAAAAAGGTTATTCAAAATACAGAATGGGTTTAAAGGCCTCCTTTGCATATTTCACTAGAGAATAGCCATAAACTATAAACACAGTAATCAACCCTAAGGTCGGTTTGATAGGTGATGGTAGAGTTCACCCAGTACTAAACCCGACGGCGTGTCAAATTCACACATCATAGTAGGAGGGGCCAGTTCCTTATCCTGTGCCGCCTTTGGTTTCCTAGGTAGTTCTGGTATCCGAATAATCACCCAGCTGGGGTGAATACATACTACAAATTTACCAGGGAGGGATAGATTATACTGTGTCATATAGACATAAATAAATATTTTTTTCCTCGTAAATTTACATACTGGTTCACAGCAATCGAGGAAAACTAATTGAAATCTGAAAAATGTTTAAAATCGCTTGATAATTGTACATAATATTCTGCCTTGACTACCCTGAATGGTACCATTTTCATAAAAGCAATATAGGTGCTTATGCTACCATTTGTTTTACCACCTCGTTAATGCTTTCTCGTTAAACAGGTACATAATGGATAGTCAAGTAAAAATGTTTTTTTTCCAATATGCAAGTGCTCTTCAATTGGACACTGAAACGGGAAACCCTAGTGCCGATTAACAATGGCACATACTCCAGGAAATCGAACATGAGACCTCTGCATGGGGAGACAGTGTCACAGTATCTGCGCTAATGTTCCATTTCGCATTAGACCCAATTCCCGTCCCACCTACGCCCGCTCCAAACATATTACCGACAAAAAGAAGGTCATTTCAACCAGAATAAAACACCTAAAAAAATATCGACCCTGTCCCGTTCCGGGAAAAAAATTCGCTTCGTTCGCAGGCAGGGAGGCGGGCAAACCGTCTGAATCCGTGGCGCTCACTATTCGAGCGACAGTTTGCGGTCGTCGCTCGAATTCGCGACCGCCGGCATGCAAACGGGGTCCATTGTGTGCACGGGTGACCGTGTATGGGAGGGGTTAGGATGCATTCCGGGCGCGGCGGGGATGGGAGAGTTTCAGAGGAGAGGGGTGCGATTAGGGAGTAGTTACGGGGGTGAGGAGGTGTGGAGAGGAGGAGAAAGGTTTCAGGAAGGATCGGGGTGTGGGAGGGGGGGGGAATCGAGAGTAGGCTGTCGTCCAAACCATGGGACCCCTACGGAATGACATCCCTATTATCCCATCTTCCCAATTCTCCGCCTTCCCCACACACCCCGCTTTCTCCCTCCAATAGCCTCTCCCCATCCCGCCCCCCACGCATGTCTTCTAATGCCTACTCTTCAAATCCATTTCGTGGTCCCTCCCACGTCGCACCCCCCTCCCCCCAAACCAAAAGCCATTTTGCTCCCGTGTTATTTCAAGTGACGACAACGAATACAATTCGAAAATACTAGTCTCCCATTATAATAATAGTTTTAAAAATATGCATAATTATGCCGGCTGTTTTCAATGGGAGAACGAGTGTGCGGAGAGAAAGCTGTGGATGTAGATGAGTCAACAGAAATGTCGAAATTTTCACACAAAGAACCGCAATGCAAACAATCTATTCGCTTTCCATTCATTGCGAACTTGGTGGGACGCGTCATCATATATTCCTCTTTCCATTTATACTACTACGATTAAATTTTCCACTATTTTCCGTTGCAGTCGTTTCCGAATTCACGTTTCATTATTTTCACATTATTTTATATCTAATTTCACTGCTACATCGTTCTAAACCCTTTATTCGGGTAATTCAGGGTAGGTATACGTTTAGTATTCCATACATTTATGCTATATTTTAATACTATTTTATGCTTATGTAATACTATATATTTATGAGAATAGCTCTTTACGTTGATGTGCTGGAAGTCTGCCTAATTAGGTCTCAGCGCCAACGGATGTATTAATTTCATGAAATTGCACAGTTAACCATCATACAGTATTTCTGATGTAGCAGCCTATGCATTATATATTAAGTTAACAATCATAATAAATAAATTTTTGCTCAATAATTTATGTAACTAAAAATTTCATGATCGCTCTTTAATGAACATTCTTCGTAAAGACGAAAATGTCTCACAATACGATTCTCTTTGTGGGAGAAAATCTCGAGAAATTCTCCCAGAAATAGCCGATCGACAGTTATTACAATGTACTTTCGCAGAAGTCTTTCGAAAATTGATCGTCCTTTACTGTTTTTCAACTAATGGGTACGAATACAAGTAATATAATAAAGCAAAAGATGCCTGCATTTTAAGGAAAAATAGCCAAATATTAAGTGACTTACATTGTCTTTGGAGACCTGTAATTGGATATACTACTAGCACACCTTTTACTTAGATGTACTACTACTTGTTATGACCGAATCGATACAGAATGTCATCAAATCTTTCGCCGGGAACCATATTACAGGTTTTGTTACGAACTATGGATTGTTACTAAACAACGTTTTAACCGATAAAAGAATTCAATCTGGTTTAGTGAAGTATTTATATTTGTTTCCATTCGAATATCCGGTCTCTAGTTTTAATTGAGAAATTATGATTCACCGTCCCTATATCATTCTGTTATATGATGAATGGAAAAAAACTAGTTATAGAGGAGGTTCCACTTTCTTGTATTCGTCTGGTAAATGCCAATGCTCTAATAGTAATTCATTAATAATTTGTGTTTCCAGTTAACAAATGCCAAATTAATAATGCAGGCCGAATCAATTAAATGCGCTAAACACCTGAATTATATAGCATGCAATACATGCAGGTGAAAAAGCCAAGATGCAGTTCTATTCAATTAGGTTAAGCTTTGTAACCATTAGCATGATGATATAGCATCCAAATATTACCACATTCATCATAAACTTGATCAGAAAGAAACCCTCTTACAGGTGTATACTCCATAGAAAAATAGCAGTTTGCCTGTGTAGCCCCACAGAGGCTCCCACCAATTGTGTTTGTGCAATTACCACGTCATACAGTGTCTCTTTAACGTTGTTCTTTGGATTCGTTCTTCTTTATTGGTGTGCGTTGAACTTTGGATCATTATAGTATTTCACAGACATCATTTTTTTAAATCGGAAACTGAGTTTGTTTCAAATTACGAAAAACATTAAATATATCAATATCTTCTCAAACAACAAAGTAATCTAACGGCTTGAGTTCACATTTTTTTCATGTATACAGATTACAGAAATATATAAGTGAGAGTTTATTCCTCTTTAACCCTAGTGTAAAGTTTATTCTATGCTTTATATAAAAATTCTCTATTTATTCATTATCTATTATTATTTATTCATTCTCTATTAATCCATTTTCACTGAATTAAAAATCACAATGTATCTTTACACTTAATTTTAGCCTTCCGCGCTTGGTACCTGAGGATGACGGTGATGTGTCCTAACCAGTGGTACAGAATAAAATTGAGTGAAAAAATGCATTGTTATTTTTACTTCAGTTCTCCATTTGCATGATATTCCATCGCTAAAAATGATGGTTTCTTTCTATGGATTTATATTTAAATATCAAATTCCATGGGGAACATAAGAGTCCATGTCCAAGTTCAGCATTCAAATACGTAATAAATATTGCTAATCGGTACTAAATGTTTTCTGAGAACTTATCACATCAAATCAACCTTGATAGTTTTTATATGTCGCCTTATTCTGGTCTGGTCATTTTAAAACCAGTATTTTATTCCGAGTTGGAAAAACACCGGCCATTTTAGTGTTAACACAATCCTAGTTTGCTGGATAATGTGCTGTTCATTTTGCCCACAGTTTGGGTAAACTGTCCTTGTGCCTAGTAAATAATATACATAGGGTTGTACATAATCACATGGATTAAAGTGAACATAATGGAGGGACTTCCAGCGGTCTCATCAACTCTTTCATTGCAAAAATACTGTGCTAATCGTTGGTGAGATCAAGAGATAGTGATACGTCACTGCGCTTCGAGAGTTATTCAAGGTGATCTGCTTTAATTTTTACCCATTGCAAGTTTTACCACGACCAGTTTCTCTACTTGTTTTGCAGTGCAGTTTTTGTGGAATATATTTTGCTGTTTACATACATCTCTAACGACGTAGTAAATGTATGTACAAAGTAAGAAACGGTGATCATCCACGTTGAGGTCAAACTTCCACAAGGTCGCCTGCTTACTAGTAATCAGCACTCTACTGAGACACATACAATCGCGTGTGATGGTCAGTAATCCGGTCGCGGGTGTGGGAATAAATTGTGCAAAGACCGGAAAGAGAACTTAGCGTGATTATTTGAAAATCTCAATGTGATGAAGGATATGAAATCCGCTTGATTTGACTATAAAAGACAATTAATTTTATCTACTTCTGCTTTTTGCAGCTTTTAAAATAGTGATGGTATAACTTCACCTTGTTAATTTTAAAATAAAAAGTGTAAAAAAATCTCCTTACCACTGTTTTGTAACTAGAAAGGGATGGGTTTGACCTCATCAATTACACAGATGAATTCATGGGTTCTCAAAAACGAGTAATACTGTGACACAAATTGCTCTAAATACGTGGAAAAAATAATGAAATCGAATATTTAGGATACTGGGCCAAATACACCTTAGATGCGAATGATTTGAAGGAAAATAGAGCTAGAGCTATTCCATAAAATGTAATTATTTCTCTGTGACAGATCTCTCTGTTGCAGAGAAATCTGTTACTTCGTTTTTCTGGATGGTATGGAAGTATGGCCGCCCAAACTTAGTTCCATGAGATAGAAATAACAACCGAAACTGTTAACGAAATAAAATGGCCGAGAGTTCTTCATAAAGAAAGAAAATCCGAATACTTATGAATTAATATTCGAAACAATAAATGAAAATTGCTCCAGCCAATTGTTAAGGGTAAAAAATGGAAAGACAAGGCCCAGGTAGAAGACGTCTTGTTGAAGTAGAAATGAGAATCCATTGGTTTTGATGCCCAAACCCTGAATCAGTGTTAAAAACATAGATTTTACATCTGTTGCTACCAATTTTATAGTAAGAAGCTGGCACTATCGCCGGGGTTTTTCCTGATGCTTGAGCGGTTTTCAATGTTAAATTGAATTTCTTCAGGATCGAGCATTATATGGTTATGATGAAAGTTTGCATAAATACATCCTATTAGGCAATTTTTCCCACCCTAGGCGTTTGGATATTAGACAGCAATTGAAATCGATCCACCCTGAATCACTATTGACCCACAATTGAAGGCGGTGTCAAAGTGCAGGATAAATACAGTGTGAAAGCCTATTTGGAGCTTTCCTTTGGTACAAATATTAAGAAGTTCAGGAGCAAGAGCAGCGTATTACCGAAAGAGGAGTTCGCGGAAATGAAATATGAAGTCATCTGAACTCGAAGTCACAAATTTATCGCTCATTCGCCATGTCAGATGACTCGTTCCAGTATAGAAAAAATAGTAAAAAAATACCAAATGGACTGAGATTCACCAAATCTGGCAACCCCGCATCAGACTTGGAATAAAACACTACATCATTTATAGTCATGTTGAAATTTGTACCAGTGGTCGTTGAGGTAATTAGCAATTAACCCACATTTGAAACTAACATAGACTATCAGTTATAATGCTTAGAACAAAGAAATTGTAACTAAAAAGAAAGTTCTAATTATCCCCTTCATTTTTGCACTCCCGGCATATTCAGTTGAAAAACCTGGTGCATTCAATGGAATCGCAGCTCTCTCAAATCGCTACCTTGAAGAACCGTAAATGGGGTAATATTAAAGTTGAATGAGAATTCTAATAGGAACTTCGAGTTTAGCCAGGGATTCTTAAGGATGGTTTAATAGTTCACGAGCAAGGAATATAATCCCCAGTATTACCAGGTGAGTGTCTGCCTACTTAGTAAGCTTGTTACAGAGCGCTGGGGGCTCTTGTTTTGCCAAGCCGTGTTTCAACGTACCCACTCCAAATTACGTACCCGGGATTTCATCTTTTAATCTAAGTATTTAGGATATCGGGCTATACGTGAACTTCCATTCTAAGCCCTCTTTAAGTGCAGTGACCAGAACCTTCACCGAAAAGTTTTCAAACTTTACTTGAGTCTCTGTGGTATTTTAATTTTCCTCAGCAACGTATAATATTTTTAAATAACGATCTCTATGCATAATAAGGGGCTTAAATGGTTATGTTATCATTGTGCTCAATAATTATACGAGGACATGAAGTCATTCAGTAATTATTTCTTTTTATATCTCATGATGAAATTGTTCTTTCTCAATAACGAAGTATTTTCTTTTTTCCCTTAGTTTTTAAGTTGCTCACACTTAATTATACTTTTATATCCACCATTAGACATTTATCTTCTTTAGAGATTAAAATTATGTCCAAATTTATGCATAAAATATTAATATTTCCTAAATTTATTCATTAAAAATAACCTCCTCTCCTGGTTATCACAATTTTACGAAGTTCTTTAATACTTATTCAATAGCTCTATTGGTTTAAATATTTGGTGGTAAACACCCAATAAAAGAAATAAATAAGAAGAGAGATGAATGAAAGAAGACAAAATAGCAACAAAATGTTATTATTTATAAAATAAATTAGCGTTGAAGCAATCTATTGTCGTTGGTTCACTAAGATAAACTACGCAATATTTGAACACATAATTTATGAGAAATAAAATGGTATTGGCGAGTGCAGTAATCGAAATAGAGGCAGAGGAAGAAGGGCATCAGAAGTGGAAGCTTTGCCTACATGATATCCATTCGGTAAGCCACCGCTAGGTTGGGGGCAAGGGTTTTCAACATCAGGCATGCAATATCAAAAATTTAATACATTTTGTAATTATTCACCTTGACCGAGATCCCGGTCAAGGCGAATGATCTATACACTTTGAAAATGCTCCATTCTAATGCATATTAGCGGATGACTCCGTTAAAGTCACTGTTTTGGTATCCCTGCAGTGTCTTAGAATGCATCAAAAATTAGGTATTGATTAATTTCAATTTCCAATAAATATGTAAAATAATTCAATTAATGGAGGTAATAATAACTAAAGGTACATGCAGTACGATATCAAATTTTGAAATACTTTTCTATACATGCGATACCAGCTGCTAGAAGGTTGTCAGATGGCGGTTAGTAGAAGGCTAGTGAACGAAGGTTAGATGAAGTAATAACATACTCGGCTATTTAGTACGAAAAAAACAATCATTCCCCTAGTACGGTAGCTTACAATTATTCTGATCATTCATTTTCGTGGGATAAATAACCACTGGGATCTGTCAGTTCTATAGATGATATATGCAATCTTACTGCCATGATCCTATTCCCGAAGTAAGATGGGTCTAATAATACATGTGAAACATATTCAAAAAAGAGACTGCTTCCAATTTATCTAAGAGATAACAGTGTATCTGTCATTTAACCTTGGCTTCATGGGTGAATCCCAACCTAGTTCCTCTATTAATCTAGATACGCTACTAAGTTTATTGTAACAACGTTTTACAAATGTAGCTCATTTACGCTCCTCACGATCTAATTCGGCAGCCAGTCCAAATTTATGAGGATCCCATATATCAGCAGCATATTCTAAATGAGACCTAACAAGGGAAAGATACCATAGCTCTTTAACCTTCTCGTCACATTTCCTCCACACTCTTCTGATAAATCATAATTTTGTATTGGTTTGTCCACATACTATATTCCCGCATATGTTTTACCCAAGAGATAGGTTACGACTAAGAGTAACGCTGAAGTATTTAATCAAGCGTAGACTTTCTATTTTCACTTTTTATGTTTGAAGGCTTTCGGGAGGAAACTAATCCTATTCCAAAAATTCATCACTACACACTTTTTTAAGTTTTATTTTATCAGCCAAGTTTCGTAGCAACATTGTATGGCGTTAAGGCCATCAAAAAAGCTACTTTATCTTCAGGATTACGGATATTACTGTAAACCAGTGCATCGTCGGTAAATGAACGTATCTTTTAATGTACCACGGAGTTAATCGTGTTAATGCAAAGAAGGAATAAAAGAGGTCGAGTAGCACTTCTCTGGGGAACACATGAAGCGACTTTAACTGCATTTTCACGTGTTCACACTATATCTGACTACCCTTTGTACTCGGCTATTAAACAAGTACTTAATCCAGCCTATGATATTTTTACTTCTCCCATAGGGCTCAAACTTTGTTAGTAGGTAGCTAAGAGACGCTTTGTCGAAAGTTTTTTTAAAGTCTAGAAAATTTGTGCCAGGCTTCGCTATCGAAGTTTCATTAAAATTACATTTTAGATCTCTGAAGATTACTTCATCGATGCTGCTTACAGCTTCTGAATTCTTTCTTCCAAAACTAGTATAATGCATATGTTCATTTAAATCTTGTTCCTCGACCTCACAGCCTCCCTCCTTTCAAAATGAATGACAACCTAGAACAAAACTCCAACGAACGTAATATCTTAACTTGACATCAGGTTACCAAGCTATACCTTACAAGTTCGTTGTTATTTTGTTAATAAAAATAATAATTTAGAAAAGGAAGGAGTATATTAGCAAAGATATGAGGAAGTGATTCAGATCTCTTTGGTTTCCGTTATTAAGCACCCCATTTAAAGGATATTAGAAAAGCATCTTAGGGGATGCGTCAATTATTTTAGGAGGTGTAATATGATCGTGAGGCTAGATGAGTGGAAGGTAATGAGAATATTTGAGCCACAAATGTCGATATGAAATAAATATAAATAAAGAGAGAAGGGTTTTAGAGTGTGGTGATTTGGAAAACGTGTTGCTACAAAGTAAAACATAAAGAGTAAAGGAAATTAACATAGAGTATGCGGTGACGTAAATGCGTTTTAGGGAAATTCCCAGCTCATTTCAGGCATTATAACTTGCAAAGGATAAACATATGGAAAAGTCGTGTATATAATGATTAGTGAATGAGAAATAAATGGAAATTCTTCAGCCTTCGAATTGTAGATTTCTCGAATTATATCATTATTTTTAGCTTGAATGAGTTACTAACAGTGTAAGATTTTAGTCGATCACACATCATATTTTTCACGGATCGTCAGAACGCCAGAGAGAATATGGTAATATTTTGAAAATATAAGACAAGGAAAATGGAAATTTCCTCACGCAAAGGCTGTTAAAGTTTTTAAAAAATTGTATAAGGGTATGCAAGGGTAGGTCTTTTTTCAATCTAGTAATCCTTTCAAACGTTCATTAGTAATTTAGATAAGGCTATTTAACTTCATATTCAAGGCTCGAGGGCACGTGTGTAGATATTATTTGAATTTTATAAATAGTTCTCCCAATTCAGTTGAATTTTAATGCAATACGTAAAGTTTTAACATATTTCATCGACGCAGAATGAATAATCATCCTACAGACTTCAAACATATCGACATGGCAAAAATGAAAACGTCAATCTTGGAAAAATTAACATTCCTAATCACATTCAGTGCACTTACATTCTATATTTACATTCTCTAAATAACAGTAATGCCATTTTCAGAGTTTATGCGGAAAAAACTCATAGAATTTTGAACACATTTCCTTCAACCAATGAAAATATTTGCTTTAATAAATGAAACCAATCGGTTATAAAATACATCCTATTGGCCGAAGACCTCGTATGATAGAGCCAGCCGGGTGAGGCCTCCGCATATCTTAATTGAAAACTCGAAATATCCTCCATCGCCGTCATATAGGCACTAATGCTCCCTCTTTTTTCTAAAGACGACTCCTCGTCTGAAAACTTTGAATTTCGCGTGTGCGGGACCCGTCAGCAACTTGGCAACAGTGTGTGGAATAGGGAGGGAGATAGACATGTACGCATTTTCGGACGCTGAAGGGAGATAGATTGCTCCAATTAGGGTTCTGAATTGCCCCCGAAGGTTGGAATGGGCCCCTCTCCCCCCCCAAGTCACCCCTCCGCCCCTATCTCTCCTGTTCTCTCCCTCCACCCGGAGGGCATCTCCTCTCTCGCTCTTCCATCCTTCACCGCGCCTCCTCCCTCAGCTCCCTTCCTCCGCCCCGCGCCCCACGGACTCACCCATCCACCCCCTGGGCCGCTTCAACCCCCCTCCCCATTCGCGGCGTCACACGCTGCCCTCCGTGTCCCGTTGACCCCCACCACTCTCCGTCGCCGATCCTCCATCTTACCTCCTTCCCCTCTCCGACCTCCTCCCCCTCGAATACGTCCCCTCTTCTTCCCCACCCCAACTCGCCCTCGCACATACATTCGCGCGCTCACACTCACACACTCACTGTAACTCGCAAAAAAAACCTCGCTCCGACTCCGCCTCCCCGGTCAGCTGATTGGGGAAGCGTCCTAGCTACGTCACTCAGTGATGCAATCAGCTGTTGGGCCCAGGAGGCATTTTGGCTTTTTGTTTCTCCTTACAACAAAGAGAGAGGAATGCGAGGGGGATGGGGAGCAGGAAGAATGGGAGTGTGGAATGGGAGGGAGGAGGGATGTAAACGGGTCAGAATGTTGCGGATTGCGTGAGACTAGGGTATGTTGCGTAAGGGGAACGTGCCCGTGGAATGAGCCGACCTGGTTCTTCCGTCCTCCCAGTTCAGCCTGAGTCTTTCTGGAAACATTTAAGTTTTCTTTTCAAAGGCTCGCCATGGATGTGTCGGGATGATTTTTTTGTGGAGGAGTGAACCGGATAAAAAGATAAAAGAACGATCCAAAACTAGATCCTTTTTCTCTTCCCACCCCTTAGACCGATGCCTTCTTTTAAACCCCGCGGGCCCGAAGGGCTGAGAAGAGGGAAGAATCATTGGGCCCGGGGTGAACATCTTCCGCAGCCGGACGGATCTCACCCTCCCGTCTTTCCTCACCCGTATCAACCCTTTTCCCTTCTCTCTCCCCCTCCTCCAGCCCTCAGCTTTTCCTCCCCTTCTCTTCCCACGGGACACAACATCCCGACCCCCCCCCACCATCCTGTGTTCAACGCTACGTCCTCGCCCCTCCCCAGCTAGTCCGCCACCCCTCCCATCCCCTCTCCCACACTTCCCCCTCACCACATTCAACCCTCCTCCTTCCCGCACTCCATCGCCGCCTCCCTCCCCCTCCGAAGTCTCCCTCTCCGCCGACAGACAGTTTGTAAGCCTTCGGGTTTCGTCTGAATGCCGCTGAATGCGCCATAGTTAAAAACTCCATCCTGTTTTGTGTTGTTTGTTGTGCTGTGCACCGCGCATCTGTGCGACCGACCCATCCTGATTGTGATTTTTTTCTCCTCCCTTAGAAGGATACTTGTACGCTGGATATTTCTGTGGTCGTGTTGTGAATAACCCGCATCGCCGCCTCTTTTCCCTCTCCGGCTTTATTCATCTGCGGAGGATTTCTTTGCGTGCCGGCACCATTGAACTCGAAGTTTCCCAGGATATTTACGGTTTATCCAGAGATCCAAGTGATTAAATCTCTATCCCAAATGACTGAGGTAAGTGAGAGTTTATTTAAATTACATTGGATTTCATTTAGTAAGAATATTCTTGTAGTTCGGAGTGATGTAGTTCCAACGCTTGCCAGTGCGTTCTTCACGGCGGGTCGTTCAAAGATTTGGCATCGAGCAAGTTAAACATTTAACTCATTAACATATTCTTTCACGGTTAATTCGTTTTTATTTCTTCTCATTGGACTTCCATTGCTAATAAGAGGGAGGGATTATGTTTTTTTCCAACCGGCCGCCAAAAACGACCATCCCATTTGAAGGTAGCTTACCTTATTGGAATGCTAAAAATATATCTGGTTTACATTCTAGTTTAAACCCCGAAATCGTCGATCGTCTTTCTATTAAATCCCTCCTTTTTCTTCGTACACCGCGTTCCTCTTAAATCTGCGAGCGATCACGGGGACTTGTCTTAATCATGTGCTTGCGTTCGATTCGGAATCTAACACATACTTGGAATAACCGCTCTGCATAACACGACCTTACTCAAAGGCTTCCAATGTATGTGAGATTATGTGGGATCTGGCTCACCCACCCAATGCGGCGAGTTACTCGAAGGTCATGAGAGAGGCGAGGATTGTGCAAGCGTGAAGTTCTGAACTGCGCTTGTGGTATTTCCTTTCCGTTGAAGTTAGCGCTGGAACATACAGCGCCATCGAGGCCGCGGTCGGTACTTAAGGATTTACACCCGCCAGTTGGTTCAGCTTTTACCAGTGCATTACGTGCTCGCAAAGTTATATTCGCGTAGTCATGCTTCCAACATTGGCCTTCTTATATTTCGTAATCAATGATGGATACAGCTGCATTTACTATCCAAGTATATTATCAGTTTTGGTTTCGTTTTCAACCTCTTCATATTTACTGACCATTATTTATTTAACCAAATTCTGTTACTCAAAATTCTAATAAAATACCTAGGGGCTTTGAAGTGACATGCTTATATAAATAAATTTAAGAATAATGGGTAATCTATCTCTCATTATGTAAATTGAATTCAATGGATTTCGCAATTTGAGAGTATAATTCCACCAACATTATTATACTTCACCTTTATTTAAATTATTAAACCTGCTTTTCATAAATGTGATTTCAAGAACATGAATTATGTAATGGTGACATACAATAATATTATCAAAATCCTTTCCCAATTAAGGTTGTATTCCTCATGAAAACAAAAGAAACAGTTTCAATACATTTGCAAAATATACTCAGTACATGGATGAGTCATGAATTCTGCTTTTTTGGTGGTATAATTAAATTGATCAATGCATGAAATTGCAATAATACTGACGAATATGTAAGACTTTATTCGCACAATGTATATGGATTTTCAATTACGCGTTTACATACACTTAATCTCATGGGACTCTTTATCGTACGTATACGACAGCCAAAGTGAGTTAATCGGCGGAATTAAGCAGGATTATTTTTTCAGGTATTTCTCTATTTTATCCAGGTGAAGTATTGATTGATAAGAAAATTGGATGAGTTGGAGACAGCTATGAAAGCATATTAGCATATATTTTATGCTATTAGGAAAAGTTTCGGCAAAAAGTTTTCCACTGACGTCAAAAAAAACTCCATGCGTTTTGTACTCGATAGAGTGCACCTTATGCTAAAAGACAGACTGCTGTAATTTAAATGAAATTTCACTTGTAGTTTCATAACTAGGGAACAGTAATAAGCCTTAAAAATTTGGCATCAAAAATCAGTTTAAAATATTTTAAATTTACTTTAGAAATAAAGGCCAGTTGATTTTAATATTTTATGGAATTCGATCACAGTTATACATGCATGCAGCCAGAAGATTTTATGGATGCAATTCAAATTTTCTTATTTTGTTAACAACATAAAACACTGGCTTTATATTAGAGTTATTTAATTATATATTCTGGATTCATAAGTTGCCATTGGCAAACTTAGTTTTTATTGGAATTTCAAAATACTCTGTAGCCAGGCAATATCCGGATTTGGTTTTAAGAGCGTATCGTTTAACGCTAAGCAGTGACTTAGTTGACATTATTTAACGGATGCACATAAGTATATCCAAAACGCGTTTAATCTTGCACAGTTTCCATTTTTCCTTATGCGAAATACGTTTACCAAGCTGTCATTGTAAACATTATCTGAACAGTATAAATATTCGAAATCTTACACTTTTTTTAAAAAATAGTGCTTTTAAATTTTATGAATCAGAATACCGCGAAACTCTTCATTTATCTCCTAAAATATACAAATTGAACTGAAATCTAAATTATTACGCATCTGAAGGAACGCGCAATACAAATATCTTAAACTTAATACAATTTTTACAGTTTTTTCTATTCATCCCCTTCAGCTACAATACATTCAAAATTAAAATTTGATTCTGCTCGTTGGATTTTTGTCCTCTATTTTGTATCAGTCATTAATTTACAGCAATATTCTTGATTATTAAAAATGTCAGACGGCTGGGGTTATTCTCTCCTCATGATTCACAGCCACACAACACGATTTCCATGACCAGAATAGAATTCGAATCATCGAAGGACTTTTGTTTTGCTGCGTACCAGGTAAATATGGCTGGTTTCAGTCGTATACTTTAGTGTCATGTACGTTAGCTCCTGCTTCACAAACAACACTGCCTCGTTGCGGCGAAAGGTTCCATTCGGAGCGAGAGAGAGGCAGAGTTTCTTTCGGGGTCATCCTTTTATTATTTCTACATATCGATTCTCACGGCAAATAAGGTTCCTCAAATCCCTCAAGTTTCGGAGTGCCTCTTCAGTTTCCGTGGCGCGTCTCGGGCTTAATTCGCTCGCCACCCCTCCTCCAGTCGTGTCGTACTCCGGAGACGACGATGAGGAGAATGAGCAACAGCCGCGGCATATTTTCGCAAGTGCGGCGCCCCCTGTTTATTGTTGTCGCATTTCTTTTTCCTTTCCTGACCTTGGCATCGACTCTCGCCATGGAATGCCGCGCACCGTCCTTCCGTTATGTTTCTTGCTCTCTCCGTTCGACGTTCCGTTCTTCAGGAGCGGATTTATTTTATTTTTTCCGAGAAATCGCGTCGCGCCGAGAGACAGTTTGCGCGCGCGCGTGTGTGTGTGCCTGTCTGCTCGCTCGCCGTATGTTCATGTGCCCATCCGTTAGCGTGTCTGTGAGTGCGTTTTCCTGTCGTGAATCGAGTTCACCTCTTTTTTCTTTACCATCTCTTTTCCTACCGTATCCTCTTTGATGAAAGATGGAAAAAGTAAAATGGACGAATAGGATAACAAACTAAGAAGTACTTCTCGTGGTACAGGAGAACAGAGTTGAAATACATCCTAAGGAACCAGAAGAAGCAGATGCAGACAACTTGCAGATAAGCGATAAAATTTTGAAGAATGTGATATAGAAGGGAGAACTTGGGGCAGGGGAGGTGGGCGGGGGGTAACGAATAGACATGGTGGACGAGATCAAGGGAGATGGAAGGTATGTGGAATTGAAGAAGGGTTTTTGCAGTCGACGGTGTCGCACAGGTTGAGGTAGATAAACGTAGCAGTGGTCGGTCTGTGTGTCTATCCAAAACCTACCTTAAATGGTACGCTACCAAATAATAATCCTCTCTGATTCTTCCTTGAATTCCCCTCATTCTTTCTCCTCCAACCTCGTTACTTCGTTCTCTTTTCTCCGTCACTCGGGTCAAAAGGAAAACGGGTCGACTTGAGAGCAATTAAGAAGTAGTTCCGCGCTGAGGTCGCGGAGTCACCCACTCCCCTCTTGGACCTACACTCCCGACCTCTCCCTCCCTCAGATGCGAACAAGACCATCGTCTCATATTTGAAGATGTACTCCAAATCTACGGCGATGGTGTCCCAAAATCGTGCCAGGACTTGATGCTCGATTTTGCCCCCTGTCACTCTTGACTTGACAAGCAGAAAAAGAATCCGTGTCATTTAAATACTTTTTCGATCGCAAATAGAAATACAGTCCTGATGCCACAAATTAAATAAAAGTATATTGAAGCCTCTACTCCGCCGATTCTTCTGTATTACCGCACTTGGACCATGCGTCGATGCATGACACGCTTTTCTGAATTCCTGAGGTCAACGTTCGAAATCTTCTAAGGAAGTTAATTAATATGCATGGTGAGTTCTTGAATCGTTTGTATATCAAAATAAATGTGCCCGCGGATAGCCTTAAAATTACAATTATCAATTATTTTATATCTTTTTTAATTTGGTGACGCTTTTCTCGGCTTCTTTTTATCCACCGTTCTTCAGGATGACTGGGAAACCCGAGGTACGGGTAGGATGGATTTTGATACATAGAGATGCATATTTCTGGTTCAAAAAAATCGCCCGCGTATATTGCCGGGCTGGAATTATAATGGAGCATTTTCACCGTTTATTTTTGTAGGCATTTTTCCTTAGCTGATATTAGGTATGCACATTTTACCGCACTGTGAGTTTAATGGTGGCACACCGTGAGTCATTAAAGGCCAAAAAATGGACAGTGTCGTCTAAATTTCTCAATATTGCTCTTTACCATCTATTATTTACAATTCAAGCAGTTCTAATGAAAGGTGGTGGCATAAATTATCCGAAAATTCCAATTTCACTTGCAACAGCGCACAGATCATACTGGTCATTAGCGCCTTTCCGTCTCCGTTAAGAATATTGTATGTTATTCGTTTATGTGCGAGTGATATGGTATAAATTTTTCCATGTAGGCTTGTTGGTATAAATTTTTTAAATTCCGCTTCAAATTGGAAACATTTTTAATAATTTATTTACCAATCAGAATTCTTGCATTTGGTTTGTTTAAAATTAATATTTTTTTCAAAATGATGATTAGTTTCCATTATGAAAGTAGATAATTAAGCCCTTCATTCATGGGACGCTTGTACTTTTAGGCGGTATTTTACACTTTTCTTTATGCAAAAGGTCATTAGGCTGAGTTTCTTCTTCTCAGTCGCGTCAGGCCGACCGAATTCCCGAAATAAATAGCGATGTCTCACCACTCTCGGTCGATCTTGAGATCCGCGGTGGGGATCGGAGATGAACCCGTAGCCCTCTCCTTCATTTATTACTCGAATTCCATATTGACAGCAATTAATTACAAAACGTAATGAATTTAATACAAATGCAGCTTCGTTGACGATTCAAACTGAGACATCCCGGTAGGATGTTCAGTCACAAGCAAAATGAACCCATTAATAGATGATCCCTTATGCCCACCCAAATATGCGAGACATCAAAATATTTATACCAACCAACGAAAATGAATATAAAACATTGTATGTTGTCGACAAAACTAGATCCAAGGCGCATGTCTATGGCGTGATGGAAGAATTTCATTTACATAGTTAATTCTTAGAATGTACCTAACTACGTAATGATTCTTAGGGAGAAACTTCCAAGACCATTGATTGCAGTCCTGGGTGCTATTGTAAGTTGATGCGAAATTTTAGAGAAAATATAATCAAAATATTATTTGCTAAGACTGGTATTTGAACCACGTTTGGGTTTGGCGGTGTGGCGTAACACCACCGCGATATTCATGAAATCAGGCACATCCATCTCCAATGAAATGATTTTTTTCATGGCGAATGTTCACAAATTAAACAAAGAGTACTTAATCTTTTGGGGCTCGATTGATTATTGGGTTCCTGGATTAACATTTTATCGGGCATATTTTGATATTTAAAGGACTTGGTCTCTATGTAGGGTTAAATATACAGGGTTAAATTCAAGGTGATAATGGTTAGAAAATATGATGCAAGGAAATTGCACTCTGAACGTTGATTTACCTCCTCGACCACGGTTTTTTGGTCGCCAATCTAGAGGCTTCCTATTGAGCGTGTATTTAACGAAAGCATAAGACTAGGCAACTTTAATTTTCATCGCATCGCCCAGTGGAAATGTGGAAGGAGGTCATTTCTTTCTTTCTTTTCCACCATTGGTGAATTAATTGTCAAACACACTTCTTTATCCTTTCTTAGCTCAGAATACGGTGGTCAAAATCCAATAAGCCATAGATTCTTGAAAGAATGTCTTTAATGAAGTTTTGAAAATATACATTTTATGCTCTTTAGCATTTTAAAATTATGAAAGAACGCCCTTTTTTTTAATTACACCACTTGTTTGCCCCAAAAATAGCTTTATTTTTGATAAAACGCAGTTACGCGCGCGAAAGGGTTTCCCGACCACATGAAACGCATCCGACTTAATGAAAATTAACAACGGTTCATTTATTAATTACCATCGATTATGCTCAGCAGAGAAATGGCTTCGTTTTAGTGCGTGGACTTCTGAATAAAGTCCCTCCAAAAGTCAGATGCCATCGGCCATGTATATAATGAGAAGCTTTTCTTCTTTTTATGTTGTCCTTCTAGCCTGCCCGTACTTTCCCCGTTTCGACATTTTTTTGCCCTCTTCCATAAAGCTCGCTTGTTACTTAACTGACTCAGTCCCAAAATAAAAATATTCCTTTCCTCGTTGTCCTCTTTTTTCGATTATCCCCCTTCCCTCCACTTTCCCATCCCCTTTAGCTTAAGTGCACGCACATTTCATCAAAACAACTCCCATAAAGCCATTGGCGTCGTTTTAGCTTCACGCTGCTGCAGGATGGTTATGGAGCGATATATTTTCTCGCCTCGTCGATACCATAATGCGGTCGTCTCGTTTTCTTTTTTCTTTTCTCCTGCCATACGCCACAGTGATTTAGCGGCTCGAGATAAGGGCGGAGCAGGTACATATAGTATACCGAAACGGAGGGGAAGTGCGGAGTAAATTCTTAAAGAAGGCTAACTCTTCCTCGGAGACCCATTTGTTATGAGTCAAGTCTCCAAAGCCTAAGGTTAGCGACTCTTTAATGATTATTTCTTTTTCCCTCCGTTTCACTGAGTATGTTCCTAATATGCCTAAACGCGCGTAATTCTTAAAATATATCTGGATGATGGTTACTGATTTTCTCTAACCAATTATGACTTCGCCATGAGTTCCGAAATTAAGGGAACCTCTCATCGTGTTATGGATTTTTCCACTTATCCAAGATGAACGAGACTCTGCTCTTCATAACAGGATTTATTGCTTATTTCCACTACACCATGAGATTTTTGGAAAAGCGTTCCGGTCTTTCCTCTTTAAACTGTTTAACATTACCCTTGGCCATAAGTCAACTCAGGCATGTAAAGGTTACTTTTCTTTCCCTTTCCGTCTCCATCGGAGCGCGAAGATTAATACATCATTAACCTCCCCTGTCCAACCAAGTGAATGGGGCCCGTTTATTAGCGATTATGAGTCTGATAACTTTTTATCAGAGCCCATCCGTCGACTTTTTCCTTCCTTTCTTCGCTTTACTGTATGTACTTGTGTACGCGTAAGGTACACCTATAAAATAGGCCGTCACGAATGCGCGCAAGTATGTACCGGGGATTGACAAAGATCGTCAGGAGAGTGGAAAAAGGAAGACCGAAGGGCGAGGTAGGAGATGAAAGACCATAAGGATGGTTCAGAAGCGGGCCTGAGAGTGGATGGCTGGTGATCTAAAATTACCTAGCGAGGACCCTGCACACACTGTCATGAAACTCAAATGATGATCAATCATAGAAATTTTAAGTGTTGCAGAACTATCCTTTGTGGCTCACAGTGTTCCGTGCTTGGCACTGAGGTGAGACACTTTAGGCGATTCGCGCTGTGCCATATTCTTTCATCTAGCGCAGGAATCCGTCAGTGAGATTGTGGAGTTCAAAGCCATTTTCTGTCGAGGTCCAGATGTAATTCAGCGCTTTGAATTGCACGGTTGTTACCGAACCTCCCAATTATTTATTCTCATTCCCGCCAAACACTGATTCTGCTTTGTTCTACGGAGGAGGCAACGAGGAACATGAAGAAGCCAGACGCCTCAGGAGGCCCATGTAATACAAAAGTTTTGGATTGCGTCATCTTGTAAATATTAATGATGAAAATAAATGAAAAAGAAACACTTTGTTTCAATCCACCACTTTATTACAGGTACGACTAGTTTCGACGCTACGGCGTCATCCTCAGGTACCTTTACCTGAGGTACCTGAGGTACCTGAGGATGACGCCGTAGCGTCGAAACTAGTCGTACCTGTAATAAAGTGGTGGATTGAAACAAAGTGTTTCTTTTTCATTTATTAAAATGAACTTCCACAAAGTTGAGGCTGAAACTATTGAACTTATTAAATTGTGAGTAGGAACCTGTATTCTTCCATGCTGTTCCTTTTTGCGTACCATCCTTGGAGTTCCTTCTTAACCCAAGGTACCTGAGGATGACGCCGTAGCGTCGAAACTAGTCGTACCTGTAATAAAGTGGTGGCTTGAAACAAAGTGTTTCTTTTTCATTTATTAAAATGAACTTCCACAAAGTTGAGGCAGAAACTATTGAACTAATTAATGATGAAGATGAAGGGATTGCTTCATTTATATGCTCACCTCTTTAATGGGGTCGTTTATGCACGCGCCTCGGTTCCCCACCAACAGTGCGATTGTTGTGACACTTGATGATCCTATATCACATATAAACCGGTCTCCTCGAGGCTCATTTCGTGCAAGAGTAGGGAGGCGATTATTTCATACCGCCGTAATTAAATGCACCACATTCGCATTTATACTCATGACCTTTTACACTGTAATATTTCCAAGCCCCTTCCGCAAATACTTAAAATAGTTTTTCTCCCTACATAACCTATGTTCTTATGGATTATGTTCATAAGTTTATTTCTTTTGATATATATTTTCAATGTTACCTAGTCAATTTTTTAAGGGATAAAAAAATCCAACCTCCATGTCCTTTCCGTAAAGACGAGAATATACTCAGATATCACCAAGGGATATACGTGTGTAGGCATCGCCAGAGATACAAATTGTCCAGCGTCCCGGTTTTCGTATTGTAATGTGCGTGTGTGTGTGTATATATATATATATATATATATATATATATATATATATATATATATATATATATATATATATATATATATATATATATATATATATATACATACATGCACAAACACATACATATATTCACATGATACATACATGCATATATATTTTCCGATGACGACGGCCGTGCCGTCGAAACGTCAAAACTACATATGTGAGGGTCCTTTCTTCGTGTTTCTATGTTTTAAAATCTACATTTATATATATATGTGTGTGTGTGTGTGTGTGTGTGTGTGTGTGTGTGTGTGTGTGTGTGTGTGTGTGTGTGTGTGTGTGTGTGTGTGTGTGTGTGTGTGTGTGTGTGTGTGTGTGTGTGTGTGTGTGTGTGTGTGTGTGTGTGTGTGTGTGTGTGTGTGTGTGTGTGTGTGTGTGTGTGTGTGTGTGTGTGTGTGTGTGTGTGTGTGTGTGTGTGTGTGTGTGTGTGTGTGTGTGTGTGTGTGTGTGTGTGTGTGTGTGTGTGTGTGTGTGTGTGTGTGTGTGTGTGTGTGTGTGTGTGTGTGTGTGTGTGTGTGTGTGTGTGTGTGTGTGTGTGTGTGTGTGTGTGTGTGTGTGTGTGTGTGTGTGTGTGTGTGTGTGTGTGTGTGTGTGTGTGTGTGTGTGTGTGTGTGTGTGTGTGTGTGTGTGTGTGTGTGTGTGTGTGTGTGTGTGTGTGTGTGTGTGTGTGTGTGTGTGTGTGTGTGTGTGTGTGTGTGTGTGTGTGTGTGTGTGTGTGTGTGTGTGTGTGTGTGTGTGTGTGTGTGTGTGTGTGTGTGTGTGTGTGTGTGTGTGTGTGTGTGTGTGTGTGTGTGTGTGTGTGTGTGTGTGTGTGTGTGTGTGTGTGTGTGTGTGTGTGTGTGTGTGTGTGTGTGTGTGTGTGTGTGTGTGTGTGTGTGTGTGTGTGTGTGTGTGTGTGTGTGTGTGTGTGTGTGTGTGTGTGTGTGTGTGTGTGTGTGTGTGTGTGTGTGTGTGTGTGTGTGTGTGTGTGTGTGTGTGTGTGTGTGTGTGTGTGTGTGTGTGTGTGTGTGTGTGTGTGTGTGTGTGTGTGTGTGTGTGTGTGTGTGTGTGTGTGTGTGTGTGTGTGTGTGTGTGTGTGTGTGTGTGTGTGTGTGTGTGTGTGTGTGTGTGTGTGTGTGTGTGTGTGTGTGTGTGTGTGTGTGTGTGTGTGTGTGTGTGTGTGTGTGTGTGTGTGTGTGTGTGTGTGTGTGTGTGTGTGTGTGTGTGTGTGTGTGTGTGTGTGTGTGTGTGTGTGTGTGTGTGTGTGTGTGTGTGTGTGTGTGTGTGTGTGTGTGTGTGTGTGTGTGTGTGTGTGTGTGTGTGTGTGTGTGTGTGTGTGTGTGTGTGTGTGTGTGTGTGTGTGTGTGTGTGTGTGTGTGTGTGTGTGTGTGTGTGTGTGTGTGTGTGTGTGTGTGTGTGTGTGTGTGTGTGTGTGTGTGTGTGTGTGTGTGTGTGTGTGTGTGTGTGTGTGTGTGTGTGTGTGTGTGTGTGTGTGTGTGTGTGTGTGTGTGTGTGTGTGTGTGTGTGTGTGTGTGTGTGTGTGTGTGTGTGTGTGTGTGTGTGTGTGTGTGTGTGTGTGTGTGTGTGTGTGTGTGTGTGTGTGTGTGTGTGTGTGTGTGTGTGTGTGTGTGTGTGTGTGTGTGTGTGTGTGTGTGTGTGTGTGTGTGTGTGTGTGTGTGTGTGTGTGTGTGTGTGTGTGTGTGTGTGTGTGTGTGTGTGTGTGTGTGTGTGTGTGTGTGTGTGTGTGTGTGTGTGTGTGTGTGTGTGTGTGTGTGTGTGTGTGTGTGTGTGTGTGTGTGTGTGTGTGTGTGTGTGTGTGTGTGTGTGTGTGTGTGTGTGTGTGTGTGTGTGTGTGTGTGTGTGTGTGTGTGTGTGTGTGTGTGTGTGTGTGTGTGTGTGTGTGTGTGTGTGTGTGTGTGTGTGTGTGTGTGTGTGTGTGTGTGTGTGTGTGTGTGTGTGTGTGTGTGTGTGTGTGTGTGTGTGTGTGTGTGTGTGTGTGTGTGTGTGTGTGTGTGTGTGTGTGTGTGTGTGTGTGTGTGTGTGTGTGTGTGTGTGTGTGTGTGTGTGTGTGTGTGTGTGTGTGTGTGTGTGTGTGTGTGTGTGTGTGTGTGTGTGTGTGTGTGTGTGTGTGTGTGTGTGTGTGTGTGTGTGTGTGTGTGTGTGTGTGTGTGTGTGTGTGTGTGTGTGTGTGTGTGTGTGTGTGTGTGTGTGTGTGTGTGTGTGTGTGTGTGTGTGTGTGTGTGTGTGTGTGTGTGTGTGTGTGTGTGTGTGTGTGTGTGTGTGTGTGTGTGTGTGTGTGTGTGTGTGTGTGTGTGTGTGTGTGTGTGTGTGTGTGTGTGTGTGTGTGTGTGTGTGTGTGTGTGTGTGTGTGTGTGTGTGTGTGTGTGTGTGTGTGTGTGTGTGTGTGTGTGTGTGTGTGTGTGTGTGTGTGTGTGTGTGTGTGTGTGTGTGTGTGTGTGTGTGTGTGTGTGTGTGTGTGTGTGTGTGTGTGTGTGTGTGTGTGTGTGTGTGTGTGTGTGTGTGTGTGTGTGTGTGTGTGTGTGTGTGTGTGTGTGTGTGTGTGTGTGTGTGTGTGTGTGTGTGTGTGTGTGTGTGTGTGTGTGTGTGTGTGTGTGTGTGTGTGTGTGTGTGTGTGTGTGTGTGTGTGTGTGTGTGTGTGTGTGTGTGTGTGTGTGTGTGTGTGTGTGTGTGTGTGTGTGTGTGTGTGTGTGTGTGTGTGTGTGTGTGTGTGTGTGTGTGTGTGTGTGTGTGTGTGTGTGTGTGTGTGTGTGTGTGTGTGTGTGTGTGTGTGTGTGTGTGTGTGTGTGTGTGTGTGTGTGTGTGTGTGTGTGTGTGTGTGTGTGTGTGTGTGTGTGTGTGTGTGTGTGTGTGTGTGTGTGTGTGTGTGTGTGTGTGTGTGTGTGTGTGTGTGTGTGTGTGTGTGTGTGTGTGTGTGTGTGTGTGTGTGTGTGTGTGTGTGTGTGTGTGTGTGTGTGTGTGTGTGTGTGTGTGTGTGTGTGTGTGTGTGTGTGTGTGTGTGTGTGTGTGTGTGTGTGTGTGTGTGTGTGTGTGTGTGTGTGTGTGTGTGTGTGTGTGTGTGTGTGTGTGTGTGTGTGTGTGTGTGTGTGTGTGTGTATACACACACACATGTATATTCATAGATATACATACACAGGATCATCAATAAAAGGAAGAATAGCAGGGCAAATGATTATATAGGGGATGATTAGTTTGGGTTCAGGAAGGGGAGAGGGACATGTGATGCCATTGCGGTAATAAGAGCACTAATAGCGAGGAATATGGAATGCAATGAGGAAATATTTGCCTATTTCGAAAAGGCGTCTGATAGATTGAATTGGGAAAAAATAATGAATATATTGCAGAAAATAGGAATAGACTGTAGGGATAGAAAGCTAATCCGCAACCTGTACATGTCTCAGACTGCTCAGGTGCGAGTGGTGGATGGAGAGTGTCCAGAGAGACAGTGTTAGAAAGAGGAGTAAAGCAAGGTTATCCTTTATCACCTGTGCTTTTGAGCGTATGTGCGGAGGAAATTATTAAAGAGGCATGGGAAGAAATGGACATAGGAAAGAAAGTCGGTGGGGAATTCATGAAATCAGTTAGGTTTGCTGATGACCAGGATTTAGTATGCCAGTCAGCCAAGTAATTGCAAGCTTTGCTGAGTGAATTGGAAACTCAGTGCGATAATATGGGATGAAAATCAATAAGAGAATCAATATGAATAAAATAGGTTATGCAGTTTTTCAAAAAGAGAAAAGCTAAGTTAAACTATTATAATCGGACGGCCAAAATTTGAGCAGGTGGAACAGTTAACGTATCTCGCAAGTGTTTTGGACCAAGACCAAGGAATGGATACAAAGCATATTCATTGGCAGTGGAATGTTGAAGAATGTTGAGGATGTTGGACGAGATGAAGGGAGGAAGAAAAGAATATGGAAATGAAGAGGAGCTTATTGCGGTGTAGGATGTTGGGTTGTGATTTGTTAGGACAGGCAAGATATTTATTTGGCAGTTGTGTCCATCCAAAACCTATGTTAACCCGTAATTATCTAGATTAATATATCCAATCCGTACATATTTGTATGCCCAAAAATGGCTTTTCTAGTTATTTTAGTACTTTGGTTGACGTAGAAAGTGTATTTCCTAATGTAATACTATATATTGATCCTCATATGAACGATCATAATAATGGGAGAGACAAATTCTATAGTGCTCTATTCAAATTGAGTGAGAATAACTTGGTGAAGAAATAATTAATTGTTAGCTAAGTCATTCTTAGATGAGCCAATTTAACAACTAATATAGTTTAATTATATGAATAATTATCATCAGTCCTTTCGTATTTATTGCCTCAGAAAAATAGTCCTACGAGTTATCAAATACGAATACAACTACAAAAAATTATATAGAGCACAATCCGTTCGTTACGGCCGTGGGTCCAAGCGTTCTTTGTCAGAACCTCTGAAATGGTTCAGTTTTTAAATTTGATGGTAAGTTGCTGATGTACAGGGTTCGTCCGGAAAATAAGGGTACTGAGCTCAGGAAAAAAAATTTATTACACTTTTACATATCTTAAGCTAATATTCCTCAAAATAGGACCCTTGTGAGTCGATACACTTGTTCCAGCGGCGTTCCCATTCCTGGAACGCTCCCGCGAAGGCATCATCGGGAACCTCTCGAAGACTCGTCGTCGACCTCTTCTCTGCCCTCCACGAACATCTTGTGCCACCGAAATATCATGTTTCTGGACATGGCTGACTCCCCGTAAGCCTGGTTAATCATACCGACAGTTTCGGTAGACGATTTCCCAAGCTTTACCGCAAATTTGATGGAATAACGCTGCTCCAAAAACTTCGGCATCGCGTTCCGTGACGTGGGTCGAAGCGTGGAGGTTCGCGTTAACAGAGCTCCTCACTACACCACAGCTCAGAGCCGTCTGCCTTTTTCAGCGTCGCTTGCCAACATACCCCCCTCCAATCGCAGCCCGTCAGAGCGGTGCTGGGCGCGTCTGGAGCGGCGCGCCCAGCCCAGGAGTCAGTACACTTATTTTCCGGACGAACCCTGTACTATCACTGATAATTTTGAATTTTAGAACGGAATAGAAGGTTTTCACTTTCCATTAATACTGTACTACCACATTTAAAAATATTTACTGATATTTTACTATCCCTAAGTTTAGTTTTCATATCCCTTTAAAACGTTGACTGATACATAATAGTTCAATGTCACATGAGGCGATCAATTTGGCAACTTATTTCGAGGTGCCAATTTCATTATTCATTTTAGGATTATAAATGTATAAACTTCTCGTGAATGCTGTAACGAGCATCCATTTGCAAATTTTACTTATATATTTACTAATAGCTTCCTTGAGACATAGTAAATTATATGAATTTTAAGGAAGCGCAATGTGAAGCAATATGATTTGTAGAATATTTGGCGAGGTATCTTTAAGAAACTGTAAAAAATAAATTTAGTAATAAATGGCGCTGTAGATAAATACTGAGGCAAATTCATTAGCTGGATTGTAATTCGATGGCGAGGTTAAAAGGACGAAAAATCGCCGAGGTTAGCAATAATGAAAGGCGTGCAGTACATCAAATAGGTTATCGCTATAAAATAGGAAAACAATCTAACGAAATGAATTAAGAGTGACGGAATATATAATTTCTCTAAAACAAATAACATGTTCAAATTGTATAATTTTATTTGTTGGGTAAGTTGACGATAGAGCTATACTGTAAGCACTGGAAGACGTTTAGAAAAATAGCCTTCACGATTGTATTACTGCGTTGCGGTTAGCGACTAATAACATCACCAAAATCAATAAATTATTCTTATGCAAAAAAGCCGCTGCTTGCCACTTCTTTCCTCTGGAATTGATAGAATAGCGGGCATGATGAAACTATTTCTGGCATGTGTAGCAAGTCTCATTCTCTATGGTATTAACACTTGGTCTTCATCACACATGTTACCCCTGTTAAACAATTCACTCGCTCTTATGTTCTCTGGTCTTCATTTTCAATAGATCCGTTATATATTCCCTCCTTTGCATGCATCCGTCAATCGCCCGACCTACCTACACCCCTCTTCCCTTTCTTTCTCCCCAAATACACACGCACGCGCACACACGCCGTGCATGACGTTAGAAAGAACCTTCATATTGCATACCTTGTCCTTGGCCCCCAGAAAGAGGGGGTAGGAACGAGTAGGGAGAAGAAGGTGGTTGCGTGGAGAGGAATTGTGTTTGTGGTGGGAGGGGGGGGAGAACGGGGTTAAGGTGGGAGAGTAAAGAGTTGAGCGAGACTGTGAGGAGGATGGTTGAGTTGGGAGGGAAGGGCTAAGAGGGGTTGCAAGTGGGAGGACAGTTTTATAAATACGTCGCCTCACCTCGTTACCATGCGAAGGAAAGGGAGGGTTTCGGATGGTGGGAAGCACTTTTTTTTGTCAGCCAAGGCTCGTGGTTGGAAACCCGCGTTTCCCCGCTCCTTGTGCGCATGTGTGTGATCATGTGTGGCGTATGGTAGGGTGAGAGAGAAAGAAAGAAAGATAATGTACACACTTTTCCTGCCCCTCCTTGTCCTCCTCCGCCATTGTCTGGGAGTCAGTTCGAAGGCCAAAGGTTACCCGCTGAACGCATATATGTTTAAAGCCAAGCGGGGTATGAGTGCGTCTGTGCGAGAACGACCAAACCCCACCCCGTCCCCCGCCGACCCTCACCCCCTCCCTCCCCCTCCGCACTCTCGCCCCCTGATCTGTTAACCATTCCTCCACCCATACAGTTCCCTCTCCTCCAATCCACCCTCCTCGCGTGAAGCGCCCCACGGGTGGAATAAGGTCGAACGGTCCGCTATTTCTGTCAAAGGAAGGGAGGGAGAGCTGATAAAGGTACACTCTTTTTATCGGTTTTATCGACGTTATCGGGTTTGCCTTTTCTCCCCTTTTTTATTTTATTTATTTACACGGGTGAAGTCGGTAATCTTATGTTTAGCTCGCTTATCAGTGTTGGCCCTTGTGTCCACTTTTTCTCTGCCCATTTATTGTCTTCTAAACGATATTGCTCCTGCCCCCGGGTCTTCCCCGATCTTGCCCCTAAAAGAAGATGCGGAGGCCATCTTCCTCTTCACATCGCTCGCTGAGGGAGTCACCTTGTGATGAAATTATCACAGCCGGTGCTTCTTCGCTCCTTTCTGCGGCGTATAAAGCTGAAGGGAAATGAAAAAAAATTCTAAATTGTTTTCCTTCGTGAATGATGAAGAGTAAGAGATGAAAGTAATTTCTTCGCGGAATTAGAGTATCAAGATGCAGTTCATCAGTTTCATGGAGATGTCTTGAATTCCGGAAAATTACACTCGAAGTATTATACAGTCACTTAAGAGCAAATATTCCGCCTCCTCAAATATTCTATTACTGCAGTAACGACGGTGTAATTTCCATGTACACTTTCATGTACTTCATCTGGCTTTCATATTCGTCCATTTTAGTCATAGTCCCGAGATAACTTTCGTATACTTGCCAATTAACTAAAGCGGAAAGAGGACATATCATTCTTAGAGCATCTTTTTTTCATATGCACCCATCTGAATATGTACGTATGTATGTATACACACACACATACACACACACACACACACACATATATATATATATATATATATATATATATATATATATATATATATATATATATATATATATCTTCAACATCCCGCTGCCGGTCAATACCCCCTTCAGCCACTTTTCCTGCCTCCATAGGATTTCTCCCAACAAACCCCTCTCTTCGCCCACCAAACCAAGTACTTCCTCGTTTGTTTTATTCTCTGTCCATTTTACCTTCTCCATTCTTCTCCACACCCACATTTCAAAAGCCTCCAGTCTACGTCTATCCTCCTGCTTCAATGACCACGTTTCCGCGCCGTACATAGCTACGCTCCCTATCAAAGTTTTTACAAGTCTTTTCTTAATATCCTTACTCAACGTCCCCGTCATCAACTCCCTCCTTGTGAAAGCTTCTTTGCCTAGCGCAATTCTTCTCCTTCCGTCCTTACTACTTTGACTGTGTAGGTCCAAAACACTGCCGAGATACGTAAACTGTTCTACCTGCTCTCGTTTTCCCTCCTATTTCAATGTTTAGTTTAGCCTTTTTCTTTCTGGAAAATCGCATAACCTTTGTTTTATTAATATTGATTCTCTTCCCATACCTGTCGCACTGAATTTCCAATTCACTCAGCAATGTTTGCAACCCCTTGGCTGACTGACAAACTAAAGCTTGGTCATCAGCAAACCTAACTGATTTTACGTATTCCCCGCCCACTTTCATTCCTACCTCCAGTTCTTCCCATGCCTCTGTAATCATTTCCTCTGCATACAGGTTGAACAGCAACGGTGATAATGGGCAACCCTGCCTTACACCTCTTCCTAACATTGCCCATCCGGACACCCCGTTCCCCACTCGCACCTGAGCAGTCTGAGACATGTAATAGTTGCGGTTATATATATATATATATATATATATATGCATGTAGTTTTCGGGTATCAGATCTTTTTGGGAAATCATAACCGTCACAGGGAAAGGAACTGCCTCCCCCTTCTGAATCAAACCGACCTTCGGGTTGATTACCGTGTTTGTTTATATATATATATATATATATATATATATATATATATATATATATATATATATATAGACACACACACGTACATATAAATATGTGTGTGTGCATATGTATATGATTATTACCCAGAAGAATGTTATTTCAAAGAATCCCACCCTATAATTAATTACAGCGAAGTTTAAACAGTGGTTGTGGAAGGCATTCGTGAACAGTCGCGCCGCAGTGATGTTGCTGCCGTGATTTTCTCTGGCCCCCAGGAACACCAGGCGCTATGATAATGCTCGTCGGATTCGATGTAGAAAAATAGAGGCCTGCGTGATGAAACTCGCCTGTTTGGTATCTCTCACGTTTTAAGCTTGCCAGTGTAAGAGTTGAAAAAATACAGCTATTCCGCGGAAGTTTCTTCATTCACCAAATAGCCATCGATGTGTTTGTGTGTGTATGTCGGTGAGTATTCGTTTATAAATTACGTGAAAACTAGTTTTTCATATTCTTCCTGATTCATTTTATTGCATGATGAATACTCAGTGATGCTCAAAATACTAAATTATACCGTTCCCTAATGTCATCTCATTTTCAGACTTGCCCTATAACGATAACATTTACTGGATTGACTGAAAAATTTACTTTCGGCTTGGCATGTATCATATTTACTATGATTTCAATGGACGTCTGTCATGAATTACATTACATCACTTTGAATTTTTAATGAAGTTTTGCTACAGAATAAGCACTAGCAAATGTTTCGTAAATATAACCACGCGAGGGCTCAAATGCAATTCGTGTGTATTGAGTCCATTTCAAAATCACTCGGATGGAAAAATACACTGGTAATTTTTGGGATGTATTTTTTCGTGACCATGTTGTAGTAAATAAATAATTCTCTCTCTCTGTCTATACATATATATATATATATATATATATATATATATATATATAAAGTTATTTGTTTAGAAGAAACTACAATTCGAAATCATATCTTTTAGGCGTCCAACAATGTCAAATCCACACCCATATATTCAAATACTGGTATTCCAGGAAGTTGTGGTACCCAGAATATCAACCAGTTCGGGTGCCGAGGGAGGCATACCCGGGAATGGAACCCAGGCCTTTTGGTCGGCTTTGGTCGATCATTTTATTTTTCTTTTGGCCATAATTAAATGCGTGAGCATCGAGAATTAGTGATCGCCACGAAGTGATATCACCTATCGTCTGTACAAATTATGTATATATATATATATATATATATATATTTATATTTATATATATATATATATATATATATATATATATATATATATATAATGTACGGTGCGGAAACGTGGTCATTGAAGCAGGAGGATAGACGTAGATTGGAGGCTTTTGAAATGTGGGTGTGGAGAAGAATGGAGAAGGTGAAATGGACAGAGAAGAATACAAATGACTTGGTATGGTGGGCGAAGATAGGGGTTTGTTGGGAGAAATCCTACCGAGGCAGTAAAAGTGGATGAAGGTTGTATTGACCGGCAGTGGGATGTTGAAGACTGTAATAGAGGGGAGAATGTTAGGCAAACGAGGAAAGGGAAGGAACAGGATAGGGATGTTGGACGGGATGAAGGGAGGAAGGAAGTACTCTGAGATGAAGAGGGACCTGATATAGAGTAGGATGATGGATTTTGTGTTTTGTAGGAGTAATAAAATATTTGTTTAGTAGTTGCGTCCATCCAAAAACCTACCTTAACCGGTAGATTACCTTAAAAAAAAAAATATATATATATATATATATATATATATATATATATATATATATATATATATATATATATATATATATATATATATATATAGTGTCTTTATATTTCTTCCAATTATGAAAACAGTCGCCAGGGGAAAAAATTTTCGTTTTCGATGCTATTCATTTCCCTTCACTTGAGCTGTAATTTGCGCCTGGTGTATTCCACGTTTCCAGAGAGCGTCCCCGTACCCCAAGCGAAAGAAATTTCCGTGTACAACAAACGGTCAAAGACAATCAAGCTTTAAATGCCTTAGACACTTTCAGGTTATAAAACCGTCATCCCCCCATCTCTGCTATTTGTACGCATTGAACCCCACCTCCACTAGTTCCGTCATTTTTAGATATTCCTTACAACTCGACGAAACCCCATTTCCGGTAACCGACTAGTTCCGGCCTCATTATTACTTCATTCCTGGGGCACTGCGATCTCTCGCCAACGAGCGAGTACATACATACCACCACATACACTAAGCGAATGAAAATGATGATCCTTTCCTCCCAGGCCATCCTTTTATGTTACTTCCTTTCCCTTGATTTTCGTCGCCGCCTCCCGCACCCTTTTTCCTCTCCAAATTGGTTCGAGGGCCCTTTTCGAAGGGACCTAATTCTCGCCACTTGGCTCAGTTCCCTCTCTCTCCCTCTCTCTGTAATTCCCTCTCCCTCATCCAGCCACTGGCGATGTGGCTCAAACAACCCCTCCTACTCTTTATCCCAACCAATCCAAGCGAAAAGGGACGCTCTTTCTCAGCTCTGCCTTCCCTCCCGAAAAAGACAAAACCCTCCGCCGTCGTGTCTTTCTTGAGAAAATAAAGGTAGGGCCCACTCTTTGGGCCCCATAAGCACCTAATGACCGTCTCTTCATAAAGTTGCCGATACGTGCCGTATATAACCATTTGCTCGGCTTCTATTGAGAGATGAATTTTATCAGAAATTCCATTCGTGAGTGCTCAACTTTGCAACTTCGATTCCCCATAATTCATTGAAATTGGCATTATTTTAAGTCATCTAAACAGAATGAAGACGACGGACTTTGAGGGTGATCGCGAGCATTCCTATTAGGAAACCTTAGCTTTTCATACTTCATTCACTTTGATTTTAATGCACTGAAATAGTTGACAGTGCGGTAATTAATATTTTAATATATTTGGTAATGGAATGGTATTAGGAAAATGCTTTGCCGTAATCAAGCCATCATGCGAGATATCATTTCCTTTTGCATACGGAGTTATGACGTGTAATTTTTCATTTCCGTAAATTTGAGGGAAAACTTAGGCGATTTATATTTTGCTCAGCGTCAAATACGATCAAAAATAAATAATAGATTGAAAATAGGTTAATATCAATTTAAAAACAACCAATTACGAGTTTTGAATTTGAAAATTCTTCGAATGCGTTTTTGAATGCGTTCTACTCCTCAATGACTTGAACTTCAACTGCGCTTTTCCTGGAATATAATGTTAAACTTCATCGCCCAGTGATATATGGAACTAAATAAAATTTGGGTAATTAATTGGATCCCTAGAGAAAAATAAGCTTATTTGCAAAATTTCAAGCATATATGTCAGGGCGGCAATCATTTATCTAGAAGATGCCTTGCATTAATTGGATATAAGTAGCAAATGTGTTTAATGCATTTTTTAGCCTTTTAAGAGGCAGGTTTCATAGAATATAATATTAAAATAAGTATTAAAATAAATAGTATTGTCAAAAATATACCATTTCACAGTTTTCTAGGAATTCTAATTAGCTTCCTTTAATAGCTTAGTATGCTTATCGACATTTAATGTTAAAAATGATAAAGGTAAACTCGGTAAATGCTTTAACGAACATTATGCAGCATTGATCGAAATTTGAAACTAATCTTGAATGACCCATTAGAGTCCCTTTAGTATCATTATTGCCCCGAAGCAATTAAGGATTTGTCGCAGCCACTCTATCATTCATTATTAAGAATGCTTTAAGATTATTTATCATCGTTGTAAGTTCATAAACGAAGCCAATAATGTCTTTACATTTTGAGAAAACAAAATTTGCTGAGGCTAAAAGAAAATCGTCATTCACTGGTAGATATGTCACTTTACATTTGACGTTAAAGTTCATATCATCAATTAAGAATCTTTATAGTCCAAGCAATCGTTTTGCGGGTGATTTTCGCACCGTTTTCGTTAAAAAATGAAGCATGAAAGCAGCCCAAAATATATTGCACCTTGCTCAAGTAGTGTTTTTCTACTGATGTTATATATCATATCCGTAATAACGGCAAGTTCCTCATCATCAGTTGAAGTGGTTGATACATTTACTATAATATTTCTATAATTATTCCCTAATACATTGCTTAAGTCTGTACTTCAATTAAGTTCTATCGCCCCTGTCCCATTCCGTTGATTTATCGATTTCATTTTCTCGGAATCAAAAGCGTTACCAGCTGTGAAACAAGTGAGATATGGAAGGAAAAAAACTGACATAAACGACTGGTTAGATCAACCCATTCACCGTCATGTGCGTGTGACTCACGGTCGCATGAGATAGCGTCGTGAACACATGCTATTCGCACTTCGGCCCTTTTGTCTCGGGTTCATCCTACCCCTCCACCCCCTCCCCAGTAGCCCTATCAGCTAGCCTCCCTCCTTATGTTCCTTCCCATCTGCTGTTTTTTTCCTTGTTCTAATCCTCATTACATGCCATGTTAATATCTTAGTTAATACTTACCGTGTCAATATTAAAGGCTTTGAGCTCCAGAAATGAACCACGGCATTTTCTTGCGTTCCACTATGAATGTTAGAAAGCCTTTTTTTCAAATTTGGCAGATTCTGACCGAGTTTTGTGAATGAACTTTTTCCAGGTATCAGGATATAAAAAATGCTTAGTTCTGATGAACTAGAATGCAGTAAAAAGCTCATTAAGTTGTTTCGACGACGTTTACGGTCTATTACAGTAATGCCCGGTTTCATGCGTAATTTCTCATTAAATCCAATCGTTAGCACACGTGGAGGTTACTATCAGATCCGGTTCTTTAGACAATCCAGACTGCTCGTGAATTGTACCTGGAATTTTTAACCATAATAACTCTGTCTTTAAGTTAACGAGCACTTTAACTCCACTCCACTTAGGGTTACCGCAAAATAGATTTCTGAGATGGAGATTAAACTTCACCTTCAGTTTAACAATACATTGTAGAACCGGTACTAAATGTAACTATGGAATTCTATGGCTATGAAATTCTATGGAATCATGTTGTACTTAGAAATTTCTGTCGTTCGAAATTTTCCATCAGCTATAATATGAATGTTTGCACTTCAAAAGGTATTCGTATTTCTTGCATCATCAACTGGGCTGAATTGATTGATATTATTGTAGGCTAGGAAGAGTGAATTTTGGTTCATAACAGCTAGAGCGAAGTCGCTTGATTTTTATTTACACCAGTTTCTTCTGGCAAACAGAATGGAGAAATGAACAACGTCCTCCGACTTCACCCTGTTGCGTTTGAATTTCACATAACTTGCACTTGGCATGTTGTGCACTCTGCTCTCACCATTTAAAATAAACCAACCAACGGTTTTCGAATGTAAACTTTCGCGGGTAATTTTTTTCGGCAACATTAGTCTTACGGGTAACAGCGTGCTAAAGAATGCTTTCATCAGACTATACTGTGCTTCCGGCCTTCTGATCATAACCTGTGAGATAAATTTTCAAATTTTAATAATTCGATATTTGAATTTATCCTTGGAAAGAGCAGCAATACTGCATTTTTCCTCGTGAATTACAGGTAGTATTTACTGTTGACATACCGGGGCCGTTATACCCTAATGGAAAGTGCGTTCGAATATTGACCAGCATCACCCAAGCTCTGAGCAGATTTTACGTGGGATCTTCTGGAGAAACCACCGGCGATGCAAGGAAAGGACTCCCCTATCCTGATGTTCGAATGCCACACATCTTAGGGCTTTGTCTTAGATGAGCTCAATTCTCAACACTTTCTCCCCGAACTCACAACTCACCTCAGGATAACTCTCAGGTTGATTACTCTGATGATGATGGTGAACAATTTTTAATTCAATCCTCTAAAACAGTTTTATTTTATCGAGCCTATGAATGTGGTGTTCAATACGTAGAGCAGGTAATATTAAAATTTTGTGATCGACGGTTCTATCTAATATCTTCCAGTTTACTTCCTCGGAATCATAAGCCGAATGACTTAGGAGTAGTGGTACAAGAGTGAACTGGGGAACAGTAATTGAAAACCTTGCTTCGCAGAAACACAACTTGAGTAGAGATATCAATCTGAACTCCCATCCACCAGAACTCGATGACGGTCTTAAAAAGTTGGGGAGATAAGGGAACATCCAGTTTGAAATGAGTTTGTGGTAGTCTTTTACTTACATATCCTCGTGTATAAGAGTAAATATAAGAAATATTTGGCCATTTTGATCTTCTCCTAATACTTTTAAGTGTTTTTAACGATATCATAGCCTGAAATAAACTTGACCTTAAGTTAATCAAGCGGTTATTCGGTTACCGTCACATAACTACTACACATCACCATGGAAATTAGAATCAAAAGAATTGAATGGTAACCACCCCAAGTAACCTTAAATATCTTTATTTAATTTAACAGATCGTCCGTAAAACTCTTGTCAGCTTGTGGTTGTATATATTGGGTTACTCCTAAGGGGCTTGACTGAAAGACAATAAAACCTCGACACGGATTACGAAATTCGTAATTAGCCTGATGGATGCAAAAATGTTTTGTAGATGTATAACATCAACTTCTTTTGTAGTAATATTGGTCATATGTATTTCACAGCAAGAAAGTAAATTTCCAGATTTAAGTGCAAATCTCCAATGCTTACATCTCGAAGTCAATAATGGTATTTTTGCTAGGTCGCTTTCGTTTTATGTCATGGCTGCATCGTGAATTATCACGGTATTTTCATTACTAGAATGCTCTATATTTGGCATATTTTCGATAATTTACGACAATGAGAGTATTTTTATTAAAGGAATCGCCCGTTTTGGAGTAGAAATTTTTGGCTGCGCGTATTTCAGTGAGAATTTTTCTCTACGTATACTAAAAAAAACCTTGGCGCAATAAACATTAACTTTAGCCGCACCCAAGAGCGGCAATATATGATAATTCGAAGAGCGATTCTAACTCTGGTTCAGTGGCTTCAATTAGACTGGAGAGCACTCTTTTGATCCATATACCTATATAATACCCATCATTTGGCCCAACTAATGTCTGAATGTAGTCTGCACATGCAGTCATATTTTGATAAAAAGTCCACCCTGCACCATGGTGCAAAAGATGCCGCAAAATCATTTCCGTGCGCACATTATAGTATTACTTAAATTTATATTCTCCTGTCCCTTTAATAAAAATTGTCGCATAAACAATCCGTTTGCGTAAATGCACGGTGCGAAGCGGTCTGTGCAAGTCCGAAAAAATATTTTTTCGCGGAAAAAAGAAACACGCTGTGATGTCTAATTCGATCAATTTCAGCCAGTCACGAAACCATTGCATCTGCAGATGCGCCTCTGATGAATAATGAAAGGGATTTATGAATGAATGCCTCTAAATCTCCCTGCCCACGCTCTCTCTCTCCCTCTCTCCTTCCTCCCACCCATTTCCACCAACTCCCCTGCAATTTAACTCCCGGCGTCAACCCGGTGGCGTCTCATCGGGGAGGCAACTCCTCCGCAATACCTCCACGTACCCCTCCGCCCGACGACCACCCCCAGTCCCCGCTTCTCCCCCCACCCCCACACCACACCGCGACAGAACGCGAAGCGTAACCTCGTAGACCCGGCACCCCACCCCCCTCCGGTTCTCCAACCCCACCTGGACTGATTGTCAGCATCCAGGCTCACACGCAAGTTTACAGAGGTGTCTTTCCTATTACAGCGGTATCCACCGCTCGAGAACGTGATGGGATCAAGAGAGAGAGGAAATATTTATTAGTCACACACACGTGTGAGAGAGAGAAAGAGGGAAGAGGGATTCCGCGACGCTTCGCTATAGCATTTGTTTGATCTTTCAGTTTATTTTTGCGTTCAAAGTATTTCATCTTCGCCAATCAATCGTATGATCGGTTGGTAACAGCTACAACTCGGCACTCCTGTCGGCCACATCCGTGTTTTCCATTACATGTTTCATTTATCGCGTTCCACTGTTGTTAATTCTGTTTACCTTGCCATCCACACTTGTACTCAGAAGACTCCAATTCAAAATGTGTCCAATGAGTTTATTTTTAAGCCTATTTTTCTGTTCCCTATAGGCTTCTTTCTTCGCTAATCATTATTAATAGAGAGGTAGTTTTCCCCCATAATGGATCCTATTCAGGTCTATTTGATTTTGATCATCCTCCTGAATTACTACGTATTCATTGCTTCCACTCTTCTTTCCCCTTCTGCCGCTCCACTTTGTGCCCGTTATTTATAATGAATCACACTTCATATGTACATGGGTGGTGTGAAAAGTTTCCGACCTAACAAAGGTACAACACATTTTTTCTGAAGTTTTCTGAATTTTTTTAGGTTGGAAACTTCAGACCACCCTCGTATATCCGGTTGAGTAGAGTACTTCATTTGCGAGCAAATTTGTAATGAATTGAGAATAATCTTTTCATAGAAGACCTCCTTGGTTAGTGCAATCATATTTTTCTTTAATATTTTTGTAAAAAGATCCTTTCCATCGATTAGCTTTTTTTCCAACTGGATTGGTTTTCATACCACGAAGGCACTCTTCCAGTAATTTTGCAATTTCATCCCGTACTGCCGGCAACCTCTCATTATCTGCATTTTATGTAGTTCCCCACTATCAGTAGATAACCTATCTGTACAAGATGAGTGTGCATTTCTTCACTTAAATTCTTTATAAATTCCTTTCTTCCTTTACTTCCCTTCTGATGAATCAAACTTCTTAATTGATAAGATATCTTATAAGATGATAATGAACTGGTGTCATTTCATCTGGACGCCAACTCAGTAAATTTCTATCAATCCGTTCTAATTGAAAGGCATTATTGTTGTCAAAATTTGCTCCTCATGAACCTTGGCTAAGATTATTTTTAGGTTAACGGAAAAAATATGAAAGCAATGGTGTCCAATTTATTCGATATCTTTCTATCTTCGTAATCCAATATTTATTCTTTTCTAGAGCTTATCATAGGATTCATTCTTACGCGGCTCCTAGAAACCAATTATTTCACCTACCATTTTCCATTTTATCCGTGTTTATTTTACATCGCGGGCCACTTTTTAGAGTCGACTAAGTTGGACCACATGCAATCTGCTTTCCTGTCCATTATACGACCTTTTGAGCATCAGTTGGTATTTCATTTATCCTAGGTTTTGGTCGCTGTCGATCAATGCATATCTTTCTTAATGGGTTTTTGACGATCACATCCCAAGCTCATAAATATCAAGCTTCCTAAAATTTTAGCTATCTCGTTGATAAATACCCTATCTCATCAGTGATGACAACTGTGGGCATGAAGACACAAAACCGGAATTCTTGTTGGCTTCGTTGCTACTCAAACCGTAACGGTTCATGCGATGCACTACAAGAAGCCTTTTTTATTTTTTAATTCATCACTTTTCGGACGTTAATACATCCATTATTGAAATCCCATTCTTAAGTTATGAGTGTTACCACTCTAAAAGTCATTTTATATACTGATTTAAAATATATTACATCTTAGTCCATTGTTTTTCAGACTTCTGCAGATAAAAATGTTCTAGCATTTGACGCACACCCTAAATTCTTTATCATACTAGATCAATGACTTAACATACGTATAGCTATTTGCTCGGCAATGCGCTGGGAAATTCTGGTATTAGCTGAGTTACTTCCGAAATATTTTACTCGAAACAGTTTCATTACGTTAGTAATAGAAAAATTATGAAAGTAAATGAAGAGATACTACTCCTCAGATGAATAATGTGTTGTTATTTTCGTTATCTTCCGCGATACAGCACTGCAGCCCCCCAAATATTTACCACGCTTTATGGTACTATGATTTCTCTTGTCCAACAATACTGAGAGCTTCTCCCTTCGCTTCAATGGGTGATTTTGCTGTCTCTTACCCGAACTCATTGGCGATCTGTTCTTTCCCGGATAATTGGTGATTTTCCTTTCCAAGGTAACTCCGCATAGAATTTCTTAGTACTTTTTGGCAATCATACCCAAGGTTAAGTTTATTTTCACCAAAGCTTATTTTCTGTAATGACTTCATCACTCAGCACAGTGGCCTATTTTGTAGCATAGCTTAACACGTCTCACAGTTAATGTGTGCTCTTCATTTTAAACGGTACTCGTGTAAGGCACGTATGCTTGACACCGAATCGATCGCCATAATTTTTGTTCAATGAAAATACAATCTTTTCAAAGAATTATTTCAATCCTTCTTTAAGTTTTTCAGCGTCGAGCATTCCTCGGTCTCTGCAGTTAGCATTTTTCTTTTTTCATCTCCGCATAAATGGCTTCATGATCTAGCGCCTTTACTATGTTTACCTTTGATGATGAAAGATTTTTTTTCGTATCACATGATGAGCAGATAAGAAGACATAAATGTGAAATAGAGTCTGGCTTGGTTTCGTCAAACAATGCTTCGACAAACTACCGATGTGTTGTATGACCAGCATGCCCACAGAAGAGTCGTTAGGTTTGGAGCCAGTTGTTTAGCCTGCCCTGAGAATGCTGCCGAGCCTGCGTGGCCGGGACAGTTAGAGCTTAACAGATATCCGCTTGAAGTGCCGCGTCAAGTCATTTTGTTCTCAAAAAGCTTGATGCCTGAAATGCATGGCGTTTCGTATGCGCTCGTGGCTCGAATCAACAAAGCACACACAGTGCCAAGGCCACGTGAATATCAAGAGAGGTTTCCGAGCGGGGAAGGGAAGCATTTGGGGCGTTTTTTTGGGAGGGGGGGGACAAAGATGGAAACTTCCGCGAGCGGCGAAGTCCGCCCCGCATATTGTTTCTCGCCCCATTAATTATGTAACCGAGGGACGCGCGACACACTGTTCCCGTGAGCGGAATTCGTGTCCCCACGGGGATTTCTTTTGTGCCCACCATCGGCGTGAGGCGAGGGGGAGAGGAGGAGTCATGGGAAGAGGATCGTTGTTTACGCCGGCAATCGGCATGATTAGGGTTCGCTAAGATCGTAAATCAGCACTCTTCCCTCTAAGTTTTTCATTTGCGATCGCAAACGTGATATTGGGCAATGGCGGAAGTGGCGGGGTTGAGGGGTTTGAAGAGAGTTAAACACCATTAACAGTGAAAGTGAACATACCAGGACTTAGAAAATTTCCGATATTCTGAGTACTTCCTGTATTTCATAAACTAAAACGTATGCCCTTGTTCAATTCCCTCGAAAATTTGTGATTCTACTCACAAAAACACTCCTACCTCAAGCCTGCCAATTACATGGTGCAGCAATATAACTTCCTCTTTTGAAAGCATTTTGCGTTTGAAAAAAAGGAGGTTTTGTTACCTAAAACAGCTCGTCCGTCCATCATTCTGTTTCAGTTAAAGGATCCGCCTTTATCTATAAAATTTAATACATTTTAGTTTAACAGTTGGAGTAAAAATCACTGCATTCGTGATATGTGTAAGCAAATATCAGGTTATTAATATTTTCGTAATTATATGTTGCAATTAGGGCATAATATTTTAGGTATGCTAACAATAAACATTCACTGGTTCATTGTATATCAGATAAAAAATTAATAATAAACGACATTACACAATGAGCAAAGTTTGTACACTTAGATAATTCATATTTCTAGTAGGAAGGTGTAGTTTCACTACAAGAACTATCAATCAATCGAAAGACACTTGACCTTGTAATGTAGCCCTGAATAAAATATCTAAATGTGCAATTTCATATAATGCAGTAAATTTTCCACTATAAAGAAAATATTATTTTTAATATGTTTCATGGAATCAAATATTAATTTTTAAGTTGAAAATAATGTAATTATATCGATTATAATAACACCTTTAAATATATATTCTATCGCAATGAGGTTTTCCACATATTTACACACACTCAGGCGTATAGTGTTGTAAATATATCGCATTTTCAGCATTCATGATCCAACTATGTCATATTGTTTATTTGTTTTTTTCATGAAGAAGAATGATGAAGATGGAAAGTCTCTGAAATTTGTTCATCTCCAAATATTCTTCTCTCTAAGTATTTTATGCCTGTCATTAAATGAAAAAATGCAAAAAGGATTATTGACATCGCAAAATATTTGGGGGAATTATTTCCTCGAATAAAAACTCTGCGCGCATCCGTATGGAAACATGATTGAATTTTACGTCATTCGTTTTCATTCGGATTCCATTTCATTAAATTCTGCCGTCTGATTTTATTTTTTTTACATTTTTGTTCGGCACTTGATTTACATTAATCGCTATACATTTCAACGATCGGGAACAAAAAAATGTTTATTCTATGCCCCGTTGGTCATCTGTTGTCTTCCCTTCATCTTTGCCTACGAAAATCGTCTCGCTCATATTTTATCCCTTTCGGTCATTAATGGTACTAGAGACTTTGCCCTCACCTCGACCCTCCCTCCCCTTCAGGAACCACATTACGCATTGACCGAAAACAATTGAGTGTGACTCTTTTGGATAAAATTTACGCCGCAAACAACTGACTGTAACGAGCACTCTGACGGATGCATCCCTAAATTTAATTTCCAGACTTTACGCTTTTATTTTCATGAATTCCATCACAGAGGAAAAAAAGAACAAATTGTTCTGTCGACAGTCGCGCTTCCCAGATGGGCGACGTAATTGAGTTCACATGCGAGAGACAAGGAGACTGGGCGAAAAAGATCGAAATGGGCGATAATGGTTGTTTCCTTCAATCCTCCATTTTGGAACGGAACGACAAACGGATTTATGGTGAATGTTGTTTTAGTCTTCATAATTCTGTTTCATATTCTTTTCAATTATTTTCACGCCCACAAAAAACAGAAATACCACAAGTCTTGACGTTCATGTTCTCCAGTAAACTTTTACAAAGACGGGGAGGGATTGCGAACCGCCCAGCCGTTCTACATAGTTTCAGATTATAGGTTAATTTAGTTATAGTTTAATTTAATTCGAACATCGCGTTGGCGATAAAGGAACTCAATATATAAATTAGCTCATTGCTTTATTCAGTTGATTTACGAGACCCTGGCAGAAATAGAGGGCCTATTTTCAAAATTGCGGAATATTCTTTAAATAACGTATGGGTACTGGTACGTTTTTGAAATGAACGCTTAAAAACAAGAGACGGCCACACCTCTTTTTCCAGTCGTTACCAGCCTGTGTGTGGATGACTTCGTAGAAGTCAACTCGAACTATCTTTAGGGAATGTCGATGTGGTCCACGATCCATATTTTAATCGAGAGAAGAGACCATTGCTAAATGACCCTAGATTTTTTCGTGGAAAGATTCACAAGTATGTAAATATTTTCTCTCGCCCCATTATTACTGAGTTCGGCGGCGGTAACTTTCGACAGTGCTTAAAATTTCCTGATTATGGCTCTATTTTTTAGGAAAAGCACAGCCCTAGAAATAATTAAAAGCAAACGGATCCTGCTCTAAATGGATTGATCTAAATTAAAGAATACACTCAACATGGAAAAAATCATGTTGGTAGAATAATGAACATTTTGCTGTAATACTGACTGATATAATCATGTCCAAAAAAGAAAGATATCTACGAGTACCAATGGACTCATTCCACCCTCAAATATATGAGGGGAATTAATCACACGACAATGCGAATACATTAACTTCCGAGTACCTGCATTTTTTACCAACAACTCAACCAATACTGAAATACCAATGCTGAAATGGAGATCGATGACCTCGTAAGCCTAATAAATCCAATACTAAGGAGAAACTATTTCTATCCACTAAAAACATGTACTAATGTAGTAATAATACATCGTGGAGAAGCCTAAAGTGAAATGATTGTTTAATAACGACCTGCATAAAAAATCCTATTTAATGGAATATTCCAATTTTTTAAGACATTTTTCCTATGCCAAAGCTAACCTTTTCAGACACTCTGTTAATATGTTTCATCAATACTGATGTTTTTGGAGCTATGATATGTGTGTTTTTAAACTAGTCGTTGATATCTAAATCTTAGCAGCAGGAACATTAATTATTTCTTTCATTGTGTGACTTGGCTCTTTCTAATTATTTTCTGGTTTCTGAAATTTTAGTGGATTATAAACACTCTCTATAAATACTCACACTCATGCACGTAATTTTAGAAACGCAGTCAATAATCTCATTGCACTTAATGGGCAGTGAACCATGGATTGAGGCTTGCTTGTGGGTTACCTTCTTCATTATCGAACCATCCCCACGTCGCAGACTCGAGAACCCCGTGGGATGTGAGAGCAGCGTTGCAACATTATGATTTACATGGGGCATAATTTACGGTTCAAGGTGACCGCACCCGTCGAACAAACTAAAGCACAAAATCCTACCCGCCCCTGGCTTGGATCAGAATTACCATATCTCCCGGTATGAAATTTCAGTGATATCGAATTTGATCCCGGTAGGAAATAACTTTTCTTGGGTAGTACCTTAAAAATTGTGTCGTCACTGTCACATATTCATATACCTAGATTATTTGAACAGAAACCTCAATAAAATTTGGTTCATCACTTTTAAATCTAGGTTTTGAAATAATTAAATTAAAAGGTTAATACGAGATAATGAATAACTGATCGTAGCACTTTGAATCAAGTGGAAAAGTGCTACGATCAGTTATTCATTATGTTCGACTTCCACCACATCACGCCTGAAGCTACTCAATTTATTGTTAATACGAGACTTTCAAATTTATACTGTATAAGTACTATGTACGTATACTCTGTATGTATACTTGTAACTGTACAATTATGCATGCATACATACTTGTACTGCAATCAAAATGATTGATGTAATTAACTCATCTTCACAGATGTCCCAGGCAGATTAGAATTCAGTCCGATTAGTGCTGAATAAAATGGCCAGAATATATCAATATATTCATAATGCGGGAAACAAAAAATTGCTAATAATATATTTTTGTGGTGACTTTCTCTGTTGGTAATCTAAATCTAATGCGCCTGGAACATAAATCCACCACCATACGTTCAAAAACGCCTTTAATGATCTCTGCCATAATCAAACTCGTGTACTGTTCATTCAGTAAATAATGGTGGTGATACCAGATATTTAGTTTTCAGTAAATAAACTCATGTCTGCACCTAAGCTATGTGTAATATAATTTAGGTAACGTTTCTGTCCACGACCCTTGAAAGAGCGCATAGAAATCACTTGGCCAGAAGAGGAAACTTACCCTACGAAGGATGATGGAAATATCCGATCCTGCCTCTGAATGAGATGTTCTTTTGACATCGTTCCTGTCGGATTTTTGACTTCCTCGTTGTCGCACATCGTGTTCAAGTTATTTGAGCATAGCATTGTTAGGTTGAAAGGGAGGAGTATCCATGTTCTGTCTCCAAGGGTCAAGGCCTGAATAACGTGCCATCGCCGGCTTTTATCTTGTGTACGCCGTCCATTAATACGCCGTTTTTTATCGTCTCCTCTCGCCATATTTCATCATAGCTTCAGAAGTGTCCACGCTTGGTGCAACTATATATCTTTCTTTCTCCAGACTGAGGGCTTAAATTTTTCCAGTATACTTTTTTCGTTCCATTCTACACTCGTCCATTCAAAACCGTACTTATTCAGTTTTATCCTTGTATTATTAATGCTGTTGGTTCGACTTCACTGTAACTTTGAATTTGCACTCAATGTTTCGTTAATGAAGAAATATTGAATGTTGATATTGGTTTGATCCGAGTGTAAATATGTTATCAGCGTTCACGCTAGCTTCACTCAATTTTAATGTCTGCACCCGATTGAATTAACCCAGTTATACTTCATATAGAACATATTTCAGTCGAAATACCTTAAATTGCGTTATATGGTAATACGCGGCGTGAAATGTCCTTCTTTAAATAACCATTCTTCAATAATGAATAGGGCTTGTGTTCCGCACACGTATTTTATTGTTTCTATAAACTTTTATCGGCAGTGATTCCAAATATTTTAGGAATAACATTTAAATGCGTATTGGCTCATGGCTTGACTAATTTGAATTCTCATTATTTTTCAGCAAAGCTAAACATTAGCATAAAGTGATAAATTTCAGAAACAGCATGTTTTTTTGGAGAAATTAAAGTTTTTGTAGGGAAAAACTGTATGCAACCGAACGACAAATTCAATTTTTTTAAATTAATTTAATTATAAACTCTTTATAATATAATTACTTGAAAATATTTTCCTCGATTGGAAAAAACGGTTCATATCCAAAGTATTATAAAAAATAATAAATACTTGGGGACTGTAGGGCTTCATCTATTGAATCTGATATATAAAAAAGAATAAAGTTTTCCAGAGTGTTTTAAATTTTATGATGAAAGAAAAATTCATGGTCTCTCATTGCATTTATCGTGGTATGTCGTAATTCACATTATCATGAAACAAAGAATAACTGGAGCGTTGAACCAATCTATTTTTTATTTTCACATCCATATATATTTTATATCGTACCTCACTTAGTATTTACGTGAAAATAATTGATTCCCGCAACATGATCCAATTGATTACAACAACATCTTTTCAGCCACATGCACTAGTTTTCATCAAATTGAAACTCAAATATTTTAACACATTATTATCATTTGTTATCGATTTGAATATTCGAGCAAATTTTAAGGATCTGGAAGAATTGAACAAATGAAAATACATTGGCCTAACATGGAATGCTATAAGCGATGATGAAAAATGTTTTTGCCAGGATGTGGTATTCTACCGGTCAAGGTAGGTTTTTGCATGGACACAACATTCACGATTTCTTCGAACCAAAAAATCCTGAAATCGGATACTACAGTAAGTCCTTCAGCAATTCCGCAATCTTCTTTCCTTTTTTCATTCCATCCAACATGCCTAACTCCTTCTCCTCCTCGTTTGGCTTACGTTCTCTCCTCTACCACAGTCTTCAACATCCCATTGTCAATCAAATGGCTCTGAATCGATCTTTCCTGTCTCCTTTGGATTTCTCCCAACAATCCTATCTCCTCTTCCACCTTGCCTGATACTTCCACTTTTGTTTTCCTTTCTGTTCATTTTACCTTTTCCATCCTCCTCCGCACCCACATCTCAAAAACCTCCAATCTGCGCCTATCATCTTGCTTCAATGACCATGTTTCCGCACCGTGCAGTATTACGCTCCTTAAAATGGAAAATATTTAATGTTTTTAGCATTCCATGATCTCCGAGGACATATTTTCTATTGAAACATGTTCTCTGGGGCATCACTGAATGTTTTTACATTTGTTACCAAAGCCAATCTCGTATTGAATTGCGCTCATCAATCGGAAGATTATTTCACCTTATAGCTCTCATACCCAATTTTAAATGCCTTATCTCTACGATAATATCGAGCTATCTGCATCAGCCCTAGAAATAGATATCAATCAACTAGGAGTGGGAAATCAACGTCATGGGAAATCAACGTCAAGGAGTCATATTCTAACGTGTAAAGTAAACCCCATTCATTCAGGACAATTAAATTTTATTGCTGACGAGCCAAAAATATTTTATCATTCACATTCAAACCCTTTATGGAAATAACCAAAGGAAGTGTCAAATTAAATATTTATAGCCCTTCCCAGTCTTTAATTTCTAATGAAGTGAATTTAAGGTTTTCACTTTACGCCATTAACAGCCGAGAGAATTGAAGACGAAAATATAATCTGGGAATTTAAATTTTTCACTTCTGGTGTGTTGAGGCCGTGCACAAGGAGGTCGAGTCTGTCGATCCGACGTGGGAGCAAAAAATTTCGATCCAGCAGATTTCTTTGTTTAAAATTAATCAGCGCTGGTTCGGATTCGGAACGCAGGATGTTAATGCAGTGTTTATCTTTCATTTGGTTTAGCGAAGGAAAGATATTTCTTTTTTGGCGGCTCCAGTTTATTACATTTCATGATGGATAAACACAATTTAGGGAGGGAAATTTTGTATGGGTGCTTCATGGTAAAAAAGGCCCTTTGTTACAATGGCTTTCTCTCTTCCATCGCGATTCTACCGTTTATATTAAAGAGAATTTCATATTTTCAAATTTCCTCAGAATTCCTATTATTAATTCCTCTTTTCGTTTTCACAAATTTTTACCCCTTCTGCCTGCTATGTTATTAAATTATTTTAATTTCACTTGTAACATTTTAGTTGGTTTTTATCTATGTTACTTGTTTTAACTCCATGTATATTTTTCATTTCATCAGGATAGGTCTACTAAATGTCGCATTGCTACAATGTTCATCTAATTTGACTGATGAAGAGATGAATACTTTAATTAATGCATCTCTATGGAATTTTTGGCTGATTTTTAAATATCCCCTTCCTCACAAGTGTTTTTGAAGACATTCCTGTGAATTGCACGGACTTGAAAGATTTGAAATCTATAGTTTTGCACCCGCGTCCTTCTGTAAGCTTATTTTTGTCACCCTGTCTTCATAAAAGTAATAATACTGTAAGCGCCCACCGTTTCAAATATTTTTAAATATTAAGCGCAAAATAATTAATTATGTCGACATACTACCATAATACTGCCCAATAATATACACAATCCCCGTCAATGCAACCCGTGCGACAATATAATTTGATGTCAGTAATTCATATAAAATGTAATCGACGCATGTACATCTAAACACTCCTGTGGTTAGAAATTTTCGCGAGTATAGACCAAATATTATCAGTTTTATGCCAACTCAATGGTATTTTTTAGTGATTAACCTACTACATATTGATTTACCGATTCATTTATATTTCGTATCGATTTCATTATTTTTAAACCAAAAATGAATTGATAAAATATAGTCGACATCACGTGTTTTTCAACTCAAATGAGAAAATATTGTCATAATTTATGTATGAAAATGTGTGGTTCTAAAGTATCATTTTATGGCCCCGTTCGGTAAAGACAAGGGACCGCACACAATCAATGTTATCGTCAACACAGGTGGTTGAAGGTGTCTTGTCGACCATCTTTAACACGCTAAAACCACTTGAAAACGGATATTTTCTTCAGAGCGTTATCACTGTAAACAGTTATCAACATTCTGTGGGAGACAGGGGTTAGTCATAACCAACACTTCGTTTAGACACCACCAAAGGTGTAGGTATGCATGGAAAATGCCAGGTAACTCAGAAAGCTATCGATCGGTTCGATTATATTCTGGTTAGGCACATATTCAAGAACAGTGTGATTCGCATAGCTTCCCGGGAGTGGATGCGGATTCTGACCAAAGGAAGATCTATACTAACAGCTAAAGATTAGTCGGGTAAGATAATAGTTGGCACAGAAATAATCCAAGAGAGATGGTAGGTATATGAGGTAGAACTGTATGGTAAAGAACTAAGGCCAACAAGGTTGGACATAGAAAAGGAACATGACGCAGAGGAAGATAGTTTAGGTCCAGGCATACTCGACTATGAGATAGAAAGGGCATTAACGGAGATGAAACGAAATAAGGCCGTGGGGGTAGATACCATTCCTGCGGAACTACTGAAATGTTTAGGAAAATGTGGGGGGAGAAGGCTATATGGGCTGATTTGTAGTATCTATGAGGTAGGAATCTGGCAGGAATACTTTGCGAGATCAGTGTTAGTTCCTATTCGGAAAAAGGTAAAGGCTACATCATGTGAGGACTACGGAAAAGTAAGTTTGATATCCCACACAGCTAAAGATGTTCTCAGGATCATCGGCAAAAGGATAGAGAGTAGGGCAAATGATTACTTAGAGGATGATCAGTTTGGGTTTAGGAAGGGAAGAGGTACGCTTGATGCCATTGCAGTAATGAGATTATTAATCGAGAGGAATATAGAACACAACCAGGAGGTATTTGCCTGTTTCGTAGATTTCGAAAAGGTGTTGGATGTAGTGAAATGGGAGAAGCTAATGAGTATATTGCAGAAAATAGGAATAGATTGGAGAGACAAGAGGTTAATCCGCAACCTATACATGCCTCAGACTACTCAGGTGCAAGTGTTGGATGGAGTGTGTCCGGATAGATAGTGTTAGGAAGAGGAGTAAAGCAAGGTTGTCCATTATCACTGGTGCTGTTCAAAGTATTTATGGCGGAAATGATTAACGAAGCATTTGAAGAACTGGAGGTAGGAATTAAAGTCGGAAGGAATTCGTGAAATCAACTAGGTTGGCTTGGATGGCCAAGCTCTAATATGTCAGTCAGCCACGGCGATGCAAGCATCGCTGAGTGAATTTGAAATTCAGTGCGATCGGTATTAAATGAGAACCAGCATAAATTAAACCAAAGTTGAACTAAACATTGAAATAGGAGGGCAAAAATTAGATCAGGTGGAAAATTTTACGTATCACGGAAGTGTTTTGGACCAAAATGGTCGCAGTAGTGGGGACTTAAGGAGAAGAATTGCGCCAGGAAAAGAGACAGTAATGATGAGGGACGTTGATTAAGGATGTCAAGAGAAGACTCGTACAAACTTTGATATGGAGCATATTAATTTACAGCGCGGAAACATGATCACTGAAGCAGGATAATATGCGTAGATTGGAGGCTTTTGAAATTTGGGTGTGAATAAGGATGAAGAAGGTGAAATGGACCGAGAAGAAAACAAATGAGGAAGTACTTGGTATGGTGGGCGAAGATAGGGGTTTGTTGGGAGAAATCCTATCGAGGCAGTAAAAGTGGATGAAGGTTGTATTGACCGGCAGTGGGATGTTGAAGACTGTAATAGAGGGGAGAATGTTAGGCAAACGAGGAAAGGGAAGGAACAGGATAGGGATGTTGGCCCGGATGAAGGGAGGAAGGAAGTACTTAGAGTTGAAGAGGGACCTGATGTAGAATAAGTTGTGTTTTGTTAGGAGTCACAGAATACATATTTATTTGGTAGTTGTGTCCATCCAAAACCTACCTTAAACGGTAGATTTCTTATAAATAATAAAATTTGGGTATATTGGGAGATTTCAGGTGCTGTTGAATGTAAAGGTCAACGTATCATTATTGTCACTTCCAAATGCTATGCGTTTACTTCTTCAGCAATACATGGATCTCAATACTGTATTGTTAGCAGTTTGCAAGGTCATAAAGAGGCCTTGGACTATCATTAGTTTGCGTCTTAAGAGAAACGGTTAAGTTTTCGGAACAAGCTCGAAAACGACGGTCTTTAGCGTTAATTTGATTGCTGGATAGACTATTCTCTCCTTTATTCGAGGTTTTATTCATTTCCATAGAAATAATCCTGCTGAACGTCACAAATTCTGAAGATCTGAAGTGGACATTTTGAAATCACTTGTAAGACATAACTTTCCACAAGTACCAGGTCGAGAACCACGCAGAAATGAGCACTCGCGTATATCTCAAACACATGATTAATCGGAATTTTTCAATTAGAAACCTGCTTTCTTTAGAATTGTAATAAGCACGGGAAGAATATTTTTCTGGGTGTAAGCGGGGCCCATAAAGTTTTTATCCCTGGAGAATTCCATTCCCAAAACTTCATAAAACTTTCATCAGAGCTCAGATTCCTTCAACTTTTATTTAAATCAGCGAGGCAATTCACTCCCTGAAGATTAGGTCTTTCTTTGCCTGAGACAGGTTTTAAAGATGGCGGAAATCCTCAGTTAATGAACCTCTTAGTGGGTGACTACATCGAGTGATTTTCCAGGATTCGTGCTGGCGAGGTAGGACGGTTGATGGGATTAGTCCCCTTAGTCCCTGCGAAGGGTATTTCCTCAGAGGTTTACGCAAAAACACCATTGGAGTGGTATGGAACATTTCAAAAGATTCCCTTTGTTTCTATCCAAGATGCTAGGCTAAAAATGTAAAGATAAGTCAAGAAGTTGATTACAGAAGATTACATCCTTTGACTGAACTTTTGATATGCTGACTTTGAAAGGGGTGGTCTTATTCTTTAAAATATCATGCTCTTCCATAGTGGTACTGATAATCTCCAATGCCATGTTTCTAAGTTATATATTATTCCTAAATCCATTAAATTCATTTTTTTTCCTCAGCTCAAATTACTTCATTTTCATGGTTATAACTACAATAAGAAAAATCTAGAGCTTCGAGAACTCTTTTCTCCGTAAAAATAGCCTTTAATAATTTCATCATAACCTTTTCATTACATGTACTGAAATTAGTTCTTAATATTTAAAGTGAATATAAAAGGAAATGCGTAGGGACCTGGAAAACTCTCCACTTGGGGAGTCGACATAATTGTGACTATTTGATAAGAGAAGAATAAAAATTAGAAATAACAATTTAATTTAGTCATTCTAAACTTTTAAACAAAATGTGTACAAACATTAGAGACTATTTACAAATTAAATATTATTTTATTTCATCTCCACTTTCTACGCGCATTCGGTAATTAACTGTGACACAATGGAAAGGTGGTTTTGGGAATTTGGTGAAGTTAATAGAGCGAAGAGTGAAAACGTACTAAGGCCATAAAGTTGCCAGGAATTGCCAAAAAATAAGACGAAATGCAGGAGATCGCGGGAAATTGAGAGCTGGCAACACTTGTTCTTAACCGCCGGTTACGGAGAGGATCGGACAGATCGTAGGGTCGTCCGTACCCTTCCGCACATCCGTCGTTGCCGTTATTTCAATGAAGCTATACGGCGGAGAATGAATGCAGAGAGGGAGAAAAGGCGATTCTGCATGGAAATTGGCGTCGAAGGAAGTCGGCTCAGAAAATGGGCCGGTTCGAATAGGAACGGGGCCGGAGTCGGGAGCGTCATTGCGGGAAGGGTGGATTGGCAAGAAGGTGGGAGAGGAGGAGGTGGAGGGGGAGCGGGTAGGTCATACCCATCGAGTCTTGAGGTCGCCGTCGGAATGGCATAACGGCACGACGCACGCCTTGCACCTGCGGTCACGCCTGACAGTCTCCTCCTTTCCTCTCCTCTCCAGTGGCTCCCAAACCCCTTCGCGGCACGTGGAGCTGCCGTGTGCATGAGCGCTTAATTACAGCGACAGCAGCGTAAACTCAATTGGTGACTGCACGCTCGTCGAGTCCGACCGTTTCATGAATGCTCTGAGGGTTTAGCATCAATGGCTTCCCTAAAGGACTGACTTTACCCTAGAACAAGCACCCACCATATCGTATGTTAAACTCGCGAATCTGATTAATAGTAGTACTTCACACACTAAGCTTAGGATGTTTTATTTTCGATGCCAATTTGCGCAGGCCCCTTACATTCAACAGAGTTGTTTGTATTATCGTAAAAAAATAAGCATGTATATCCTCGCAGGATGGACGGATCTTCTAGAAGTGTGCTCGTGTGTGAAGGGAAACTGATCTTTATTACCATTAATTAAAATGGACAGGTACATCCATTAACGCCGGACCCAAGTCATGATTTTATGCATTAACTTTTATCATTTTCCAGCTTTCATTTATTTCACACCATGCACCTTTATACATCAATACGCCCTTGGCATATATAGAATGAATATTCTGCTTTTACTGAAAACTCAAAGTGACATGAATTATTGTTCAGCATCACAAAATTCTGATACAAGAGCGAACATGCATAAAAAGACACGTGAAACTCCCTTTCACCCAAATAGAAATTTCTGAGAATATAGTTTCATACCATAAAATGGAGCTGCGCGAGGTAATTGGATTATAGAAAGTGTGAGTACTTTTGTTGAAGTTCAATTTCATATGGGGCCAGGGTATTTCCTGAATACTAGTCATGAAATAGTCCAAAAAATCAAAAAATAACATTTAGGCATGAATTGAAAGTACCGCTAATGTTACACGAATACCTAAAATGCTTATTTTGATAGGCGCATGAGGTATGCATGTATGGAGCGCCGCAGAGGGGCGAAAGAGAGAGAGAGCAGTTACTAATGAATCAAGAGGGATCGACGAGCCGTTAATCAAACGAAAATGTGGTGGACTGAATAATATCTTCCGCAACAATGAATATCTAGCTGTTTGTGAAGAGAAAATCCATTGACTTTTATGAAGATGACAACGCCCCAAACCATAATATTACGGGATATTTTTTTCAGCGAAACAGTTAGAAGAAACTTAGATCTTTATCAGAAGGCGCACCGAATTTGAACAGTTTTTATTTTCGGATTTTTGCCTATACTTTGCCGTGCCGAGTTAGTAACTTGGGATGGTTTTCAGCAGTATCGTTTCTTTCCTCCAACTCTCCAAGCCCAGGTGATGACTCATAATGTCCGCTTCGGCTTTATTTATGAAAAAAACTCTTTAAAGCCATCTTGAGTTGACTGTGAAAGTTCTTGAACTGTCAACCCTCTTCTTTGCGACCTTTAGTTGTATCAAGTGTATTGCATACATGTTCTTTGTAATCTAGCTTATGTGTATTTTTTGGAAGAGAAACATAGTCCACACATTTAATATATAAGTCACAGGTATAACTCCGTAGACTAAGATTACAGTGTACACACACAATAAACAAAGTCTATCCCAAAAGTAGTTTGACTAATTTTTTCCGGATAGACGGACGGACGGGCGGCGGTTTCTCTGGCTGGTTTGGTCAGGGGAGTCTCAGGAAAGGCTAGATGTCGGTGGCAGTTGACTCCCAGCCTTTGCGGGGTGCGGATCGTTCGTTTTCAAAACATCTTTAACGTGACCTCTTTACGCTCCGTCATTAACCAGTTATTGGAACAGGGCTACACTATCAAATTTTGCGTGAAACTCGACAAAACTGGGGTATATATTCATGGCATACTCAAGGCACCATATGGTGATAACGCTATAGGTAGTTAGGGTGTTTTTGAGCGGCACAAGTTTTTTTTTAGGAGGGAGGAGAAGATGTTGAAGACGCCGAACGCTCAGGACGCCCGTCGACCTCAAAAAGTGACGACAATCTTGCAAGAGTGAAGGCGTTTTTGGACAGGGATCGCAGATTAAGTGTTCGCATGATTTCAAACGAACTTGTCATCCTTAAAAGAGATGTGCATAGACTTTTGACCGAAAAAATAGGTATGAGAAAGGTGAGTGCGGAGTTGGTACCGCTATTCCTCTTGGACAAACAAAAGGTAACTCGCACGTGGATCTGCAAAGAGCTTTTTGACTATGCGAGTGAGGATACAAAGATTTTAGACAATGCCCCACCAGACTTCATTTTCTTCTCCCGCCTCAAATCCATGCCGAAAGGACGTCACCACGGCTCGGTGGAGGCGTTTCAACAGGACGTGGCGAGGGAGCTTAGCAGCACTCCTGACGCCGCCTTCCAGAAGGCGCACGGGGCGTGGAAAACCCGCTAGCAGCGGTGTGTGGACGCAGAAGGGTGCTACTTCGAAGACTTTAGAGTGAATGTATCAATGGTGGCAAAAAAAATTTTTATAATCAACCCCGTCCTACTACTTTTGGGACAGACCTTGTATCTAGAGATAACATTGCAGTCGCTGACTGGAAACTGGAACTGGAAACAGGGCGGGACCATAAGACAACACTATTTTGCAGGCTAATTATCAAGTACTGTTATTTCATATACGATTCTTTATTTGAATTTACAGTTTACTATCACCATAAAGATATCGATGAATTCCCCCTTCTCGGAAGGTTACTATTTTTTGCTATTCGGAGCGATGTTTATAGCATTTCATTTTTTTTCCTTGCACCTCTATCCTGAACCAACTGCATCTACCTGTCTTCCTCTCCTCCACAGTACCCCTTTCCCTCAAAAGACACATTTCAGCTTGTATCTAAAGGACATTACGTGGCTTTTACCTGGTTCAGCGCACTTCCCGAGTCCCATTCTCCCTAAGCCCGTAATTTCCAGCCTCCCCTCCTCTGCCTCTTCCCACTCTCCGGCCATTCTCCTTAACCTTCCACATCGCTCCGCCCTACTATATGCCTTATCCACCAAATGCAGTCGCGAAACAATGGGTCGCAGAGTTAACGGTAGTTGCGGTGGCGTATCCACGCTAATGCTCTTATGCTTACATTCATCCCAGCCCTCACACCCTCTGGAAATGAAGTTAAACTTGGGAGTTTAAGCATGAAGCAGGCCTTCAATGTTAGACGCAGGAGTGATACGGGTAGTTTTGATTCCTAAAAATACTTAATTTAAATAATCTACTTATACTCACCAACAATAGCGTTGGTTTTCTTCGTGTTTACTAATGTTGCTCGTATTGATTAAGCGATTATTAATACTAGTGTTCTTAGATGCAATTTACTTCACCAACTTTCATTTAAGATTATCCACTCTTCTTATGCTTGCATGGAATTACTTTTTCGATCATTTCCTCTACTGGGCGACTATTTGTTTCTCTTCTTTTTCCCAAACAATAAACATTTCTTCATGATAATAGAGGAATGCTTTTATAAATGTATATAGTTCACTGAATGGTGGTTTAAAATCGTCTATAGGAGCCCAGTATAAAAATAAGCATACTAGATTGAGAACATATTTGGAATTTTAGCTAAGCAAATTGATCTAATAAATAATAGAATTGATCTAAACTAGTTTCAGTCAAATCTAAATGATTGTATAAATTATTTCATGAGTTATATTTCCAAAATTAGGAGCACATTTATATTACTACAATATATTTTTCAACACACTTTTCGTCTACTGATATTTCCAATGCACAGTTTTCAAATTTTTAAACCCTGGAAAGCTTTACTTACTATATTTAAGTAAGCGATTGCAATTGATTCATTCATTTAGGATTTAAATTGCCAATTTACCTTAAGACACCGTTTGTTGCCCGATCAGCTAGTGATTTATGACAATTTGTTGCGTTTGGACGAAATGTTATTCTAGAATTGAATATATATTTACATTCGACTTTATACACCTGTATTTTAACGCACCGGTATGAAAGGAGTTTATTCGAAATAGGAGAATCATCAATGGTATCCAGCATACATTCAAATCAGACCTTCTAACTGACTAGTCAATCTATTCGCGGTCGCAGTGATTGTTCCTCTCCGATTTGTGAATTTCAATTATACTGTTTTTTCGTCTCAGGAAATCCTAAATTTAGTAAAAACTAATGGTCACGATTCAACACTCCACGTAAAAACCTACATCATTACACATTTTCTAAGAACAGAACCCATGATAAAAATGTTGTATTAGTAATTTAGTGAATACGTCGGTAAAAGGAAACTTCTATCTACTTGAAGTTTTGATGCTTATCGAATTTTTTGGAAAAGCCAGCAGATTCCTTTCATGACTGGCATGTTCATTTGTCTTCCAACCAAGACGTTCCTTAATGTGCCTTCATGAAGTGCTCCTCTCCAGCCGCTGTTGTGTTTGCTCGTAATTTTCATTTCTGAACTACTTTCGTCTTTCCAAAGCACAATTTCCAATTATTGCTCTGCAAGCGGTCCCTTTCCTTGAGTGGAGGCGGAACTTTTAAGCACGGGCAGCCTAAAAAGATAAAATAAACTTCTTCCGGAGGGACAGGAGTTATTAAAAACGAAAACAAACTTCTTCGATGCTTAATGGAGTCGTCTTAACTCTCCCGAATTTCTTCCCCCGGCCTCGATTTTTTCTCCGTTGGCTTTTATCTCGCATCCGTTGATATTAGGGAATAGGAACAGAGACTACTGATCTTAAAGCAAAGAATGACAGTCAACGATAGAGTAGGGAAGGGGTTTAGGGCATCCATCGGATGAGGGAAAACAAGGAGTTATCGCAAAAGAGGTGGACGTCCTTTCAATCTGACCGCTTTCTACCAGCCTTCGGGTGGGTACTTGGGCAAACCTCTAGCTCTCTTTATTTTTAAGTGCCCTTCAAGCCTTGTGAAGAAAGAAAGGGAGGAGGAAGAAGAGAGTATTGGCTCTCTCCTGGCTCTGTATCCACAAATAAATTTTTCGCACCCTTCTCCCGATTGTCTTATTGTTTCTCTTTTCTTTCCACCAGCGTCGCCGTTCGACTGACCGCGTTTAACTTCCGTATTCTCATATTAGTACGAAGATAGCTTGCGGGAAGTGCAGCGAGAGCAATGAATTTTGATTTGAGACAGATTAGACGCTCTCATTTGATTCATGACATATGCTTTTTTAAATCCCTGTGGTGCCAATCAGGAGAGCGATTTAAAAAAACTTCATATTTGCATTGAGAATACTTGAGTCTCTAATATTTATGAACGATTTTAGTGAATATGTAGGCTAGGGATTGCATAAAACGGGTCTTGAGTGGTCTGGTATAAATGCATATTTTTTAGCCAATATTACTAATGGTTGTCAAACTTTTCTCTCTGATTACCGCATGCATATCTGAAAGGTTTCTAGCGGTCTGTATGTGTCCAAAGCCTAATTCAATTCTAATAATCAACTGTTTCACACAATAATATATTCATGAGAAAAATGACTTCTAACTTTGATAAACAAAGAGTCGAGCAAATTAATGCATTTACATGTATAGATGAAAGAGTTTAGCATTTAATTCCATGTGCTTATGTTGCTTCTTCTATGTTGTATGATGATTCGTTTCTAATGTGCAAATAAAAATCGCTCACGTTAAATTTAGTTACCGTTTGCTGGAGAATCAAAAAAACTCCTATGGATGCGCATTTTTACTCTGTATTGGAATTACATAAAGCCAGTACAATTACAGTATCGTTCTAGTACTGGAGTTTATGTCATTTACGTTAAAAAAGCTCAATGTTTAAAAATATGTGCGCGGGCGGTGCTTTGCCTAGCCTTCTTTTAGAAGATGACGGAGTAATTTACAAATGAGGTAATAAAAATGCGTTGGGGTAATTTTCAGCATTTTTTATGTTCGATGATTTTAGGAATGGTAATGCATTCGAAGGTTTCATCTTGCATTTCAGAAGTCAATCTCTCTGGAAACCATTAATCGCAGTGCCTTTCATATGCATATAGGTTCATTCTTTTGTCTCATGAATGAAATTAGCGTTCTAAAGATACATTCGCACTGGTATAATCATTTTTAATAATGCCTTGGCATTCTCATCTTGGCTTAGTCAATCCATAATTTAGGTGCGGGAAAATTTTGATAGCGGGCATTTATCCGCTCTTTCGCAGAATGTCTTCTCATACCAGAATATATATGTCTCTATCACTAATACTATAGTTAATTTCTTTTCAAAAAAACCTCTAGGAATGGCTTATTTCAATTCCTTTCTATGTTTAGAGTCAAAATATCTCTTTTTACTCTGTTTCGCGATTGAAAAGTTGTTAATTTTCCGTATCTTAGAGTTCTAGTTTGCAGTTTAAAACATAGCTTTAACAATTGAAAACAGAGATAGAGAGAGAGCAAGATCTGGAGATTGAAGGAAAATGAAATTTCCAAGGTAAGAACTTTGGAAATGGTTAGGACTTGAATTCACTGAGTCCCAAACCATTTGGTACGCGAAGTCAAGGAGGTTTGTTTACTTTCTCTTTTGCGCCCCTTGCCTCGATAGATAAGGTCAAGACCATAGAGTTGATAAAACTCTGGTTTTGCCAGACACGTCCCATTGATCAGAACACCTAGTTCCAGAATGTTTGGGTAAACTGTTGAAGACTTTACGCCCGCGTGATCGGAGAAAATCGATGTTCAACTCACTACATAGCCTGAATTAGTAGTTATGATGGAGTATCATTCATTTGTAATAGAGCGGTGGAATCCTCACTAGGAAATTTCTTACTGATTTTCACATTCAAGGTTTAAAACCTTTGCCTTAAAATGGAACACCAAAGCATTGATAATGCTATCCATCCCAACATGATGACATGTAAATGAATTTAGCGAAATGCAATTTTATTTATTTCGATACTGTACAGATGATCCAAGCGATGGTCTTTTCGCTGCCACGTCGATCATACCCACGCACCCAACGTGGGTTATAATCGACGAATAAATTAACCACTCGTCCCTTTCCCCGCACCCTTCCGCATGTTTAAACCAATATTTCCCCCGTCACACCGAGAAAGGAGTGTTCCGTCATTCAATTAGGAGAATGTGTATTTCGCAAATGAAACACAATGCTATCCGTCCCACCTTGGAATATATGCATGGCCTGACCGCTCGCAACGTCTACAATTTAACATCAGTGAATCCAATTACCGCCAACGATGAAATATTCAGCTCGTTGCATGCATACACGTCCCTCAAGCATGTAAAAGTAGCCCGGACTCAGCGCGACTGCCATCTCCGGGGAGACGTGGTGTATAAGTTTCAGAGGGCGCTAAATTATCCTCGTTGTGAGACATCGTCGTCGGCATAATCATCCGAGAGGGTTGGGAGAGGTTATGGGGGAGGGAAGGAGGGTTTTTTTTAGGGAGAGGAGAAAGGAGGGGGGGGAAAGAATTCTTCTTCATTTACAATCGGCCGAGTAGGGCTGTTGAGCACTCTTTTGTGTTTCACGGACTGGTGGATGGGAGGGGAGGCAAAGTCGGGAGGCGGATGAGTGTGGTGTAACCAATGCGGCATGCGTCCTCGGTTGCTTTTTTAAGCCTCCCCCACCCTCCGCATCTAAGGCCGCCCGCGAAAAACCTTCCCCACCCTCCTCCCCCCACGGCGGACTCACATTTCACGGCGAGGGTTGATCGAAAGAGAAAGGTAAACACCATCCGTCTTTCTTTTGACGATTCCCGCACCAATCCTATCGACCGCTCTCCTCCCCCATTCTCCTTCAAAAAGCAGGCCTCCTACACGTTTTATCCGCCGCATCCTCATATCATTGAGGCGACACTGCGATCCCTTGCATCTCACCACCCCCCCTACTTCTGCGGAAGGTAGTAGTAGTATGAATCATACTCATAATCAACCCCATAATTATAGTTCACCTTTGGTTTATAAGTAAAATGTATGGGTGCGTGCAGACATCAATGAATCAGCCAGCATCTTTCAGCGAAGCATTAGGACGTGCAAAGGTGAGTCTCCCAGCGAGAGTGGAAACTGATCTCCAATTGGCTGGGGATCACGTACCAAACTGATTAACTATTGCGCGAATGAATCTATCTCTGCGCGAGGGGCCAAACTTTTAGAAGTTCGTCCTTCCCGAAAGGCATTTTTAAATACTTATACGCACCTATATTTGAATGGAATGGTAAAGGATTTAATGTCATATATTAGGACACAGTTTTCAATAATTATTAAAAAATGAAGTATTACTTTGTGTGTGCGCACATACCTGTATGTACTCGTATATCTTCGAAATACAGCGCTCTTCGATGACGTACGAATATATAAAAACACCTATATATATATATATATATATATATATATATATATATATATATATATATATATATATTTAAAATCGCCCATGGAATCTTGTTCATGAATCCATCCTCGTGTCTCGAAATTTTCAATATTTGTGCCCGGGACGTTTTTCCGGTTACATAGTCCATTTCTCATTTTATGAAGCTTGACATGTGAACACCTGTTCGAGTGAAGACTGGCTTCATCCAATCAATTCTCGCGTAGTTGTCGAAAGGGTGGGTGGAAGCTTAGTTCATCTCTCTCCTCCTCGTGGCGCAACGGTAGACGGCCCAAGTCGTCTATTGCCAGCTATACCCTGGCCATGATAAATTTACCTGCCCCGCGTCAACTCCCAATGAATGTAGTTGACGTTGCACGTGGACAACCGGCATCAATGTTTGGAACTATTCTGCCTTATAGTGTTTATAGTTAGTCTATACTTACTTTGGTAGCAATCAATAGAATTTTTTTAAATTCCAGGAAAAGTTTAATTTCGCAAAACTTGAACGGTTTCTGGAGACTAACACCGAATAGAAGACCGGAACACCGATGATAATTCTCCGCCAATGGCAATTGAATACGAATTGCCTTCCTAAGCGATGGGAGGCAATGCGATCACCTAGTACGTTCGGGGTTACAATATTTATTTCATATATCCCCAACCTCTCCCCACGAATGCTATCCTCATTCCAAACGTTTCACCAGCCGTCTACTAATCCCGCCTAGCCTTCCACCTCCACACTTCTGTTGCCTTCCCTCAAAGGCACTTGAGCGAGACCAGGTCCTAAAGTTCTCCGACAACAATTTTACGATAGTGAGATTTTTTTCCTTTCTGTTGGGATATTTGCGGTTGGCCAACGTGAGCAACTAAAGTCATGTTAACCACACAGTCGTTACTCCACAGTGAATCAAGGTGAACGGCGAATACCTTTAATTGAAATTAAGGACAGCAAAACCAGCCGTTTTATATCTGGTGTGTTAAATGACTCTCACTAGTTGGAGTATTTATTCGTTGAATATATTCTTAGATAATTTGAAAATTTGCTGCTTTTGCTTAAAATTTAACAACCGAATGCACATATATTTTTTAGTTTTTCTACCTCGTTAAAAATAATATTTGACTTCTTGGTGGGATTTTATTTTCTTACAATAATATATAGCAAAGGTGTTTTTTAAGTTTGACCTTTTGGTATTCATTTCTTTCCATCTTTGCCGCTGGTGAGGAATGAAGAGTAAAAGAAAATATTTCCACACACCTTTTTAGGAACTAAGAGTTTCGACACATAGTTGACATCTTCAGTGCTGAGGATGACGCCTATCCGTTGAAATTAGCCGAGCCTAAAATAACAGTGTGTGGAAATATGCCTTGTATTCTTTATCCCTCAATGTGAATTTCCAAGTAGCCAAACTTGATACCATCGATTTTGCTGTATTTATTTATTTTTATGGTTTTTTCTCTTTTATTTCCTTGGACACTGATCATTTCACAGTGCACTATTTATTGATCTTCTTGGTCTATTTTCTCTCCTTATACAATTTATTTAACAAAGTTAGTGTTTTTATCATATATTCCTTTACTTCAATTTGGAACAGCTTGATAAGTATTTTTAGAGTTCACATTTAACTGCTAAGCCCCCACTGCGTCTGCGTGTTTATATCATTATTAAACCATGCCAGTAAAAACGGCTGCCTACCAATCCAAAAAAGATGCCAAATTATTATATTTTAATAGGTTTACGTCCATGTTAACAATTTCACCAGTTTTGCTAAAAATAATCTTTTTATTTTAATTGACTCTTCCGTAACCGTCAGATGTATAGCTGAGCTACGCGATAAGACTAAGTAGTTATTATATCGAAAAAAAAATTGGGCTCCAAAAATAGAATTCCATCTACAGTCATCTTAGGCCGCTCGTCTATTTACTCGCGTTTCCGAAGGGATGCATTTTCAGCAATCCTTGAATTTATTGAAAATGCGTCCTTTTCTCTTACTCGTGAATTCCATCAGCAGCCTCGTCAAGTGGCATTTTTCTGCGGTGTTCCAAAAGTAAGCGAGAGGCCTTAGTCGCATCTAGCTCTAATAAAGTCTCGAAAGAATCTATCAATCAATCAAAACTTCACCGTTCTCGTACTCATCCCATTTTCTTCTCGCCTCCTTTTCCCCTCCTACCACACCAAGCACCATGCCCTCTCCCCTTTACTTCTCACGTCCCATTTGCTCTTAATTTAACGACGAAGTGTGCCTATACTCGTACTTCGTGAAACCTCTCTGGCTGTCGTCTCCCTCTCAATTCCCGACGACTCTACGTAACAAACCTCATCATAATGACAGAGATCAGTGTTTCAGTGTTAACTTTTACTGTATAAAACCAAAGTCGACACAAATTTACTTCTTATCTGACGAGTAGTGCACCCGTATTAAATTAAATTCTGAAGTTAGTGAACGGTTAAGAGTGAATCAATCACCAACCAAACTTCAATAGCCTAAGCACTGGTTTGAATTCTAAAGCAGTGTGGACAAATGCTGGGCAAATTTCCTCAATCGGGGCGAACGGAATTATGTTTAACTCCAATCATAGCGAATTAATCCGTCAAAAAATGATCGGCGATCTTTAATCAAAATCTCATCAGAAGTCTTTTACTTAAAAAAAATCTTAACTTACCATTTTATCTCTCTGCTTTGAAGTATAAATTTAGAAAGTGTAGATTCAATCATACTATCACGAGATAAATATATATCAGGTTGAACAATTTTGAAAACTATTGTAACTTGGCTTTGAGGTTGTGTTCAACCTTACCATATTCGTAAGAAATATCTTTGACATGTGATCACGCAGAATACGAAATATCACGCGAAATAGTTGTAGCACCCTGATATTTAGTGCTTAGGTAGTTTTAGGTGATATGACGATGCTCTGGTGACCCTTACGCTCGAGAAAGCCTTTTTAATTTAAAGATTCCTTCTGTTAAAGTATATTACAGAGATGTGACTCCGTCGACATTTTATTTTGAGGAGGAATTCATTTTGAATTTTGGATAAATGAGGCAGTCTGCTTGGTAGTAAAATTGAAAAATAATTAATAAAAATATGTAAATTAGGATCAGTACATGGCGTTTTATTTTTTTTAAATCGATAACCACATAAAAAATACGCCGAGAATGTAGGGACGGGATAAAGCGCTGTGTTACCAACTGACTGAACTTTCTTATTTCATCAATATCTTTTTGGTCCCAATTATTTCATTCCTGGGAGTGAGAGGCATATAACTCGCTCTCCACCAGGTGTGGGAAGATATATCCTCTTAATTTCTCTCACGCCACAATACACGATATAACCTGAGATTTGAAATACCTCAATGACTTTTGGTTAATTTAGTTTGAAAAACAAGCATCTCATCTCATCCTCTGTCTACCCTCTCCCCTCTCCTTCCGTAAATCCTTGTGCTGATGAGAAGGTCGGTTATATTTTTAGCTCTCAGGGTAGTCCCTCTCTCTCACTGGCAGCGGAGTTAGTGTTCTCTCGGTTGTAAGAGGGGAAAGAGAGCGGTAAGTGATGATGATCCAAACTGCAACGTGTGCCCAAACATTTTGGAGAATTGCGCTCCGACCAAGATGTTTAAAAATATCGATAAGTGATCTATTAGATTGATACCACAGATCGTGTTACGCTCAATCAGAATCTTTTGATATTTCTACCGTAAATGGAAAATATTTTGGCTTCGATGAAAAACTTTTTAAATGAAGGGAACATAAATATTTACTTCAATTTTTAGGGCTATGAATAATATTATTTAATTTTTTCCTAAGACAGAAACAATTCCAGTTATCTCGAGGGTGCTTACCACCCGCTATTCAAATTTAAAATTCCACTGTCAGCAACGATAAAAAGTTAATGTCTATTTTATATGGGAATGATGATGAGACATTTGGAGAATTTATTGCATCTTTTTGAAGGGTTTATAGTGAGGACATAATTCGGATAGAAATGTAGGCAAAAGATGACGTTTTATGCACGATGGAGGAAAAAAGGGGAAATCCTTAAGAAGCAGAATGATTACTTAGAGAAGCGAATGTTCAGAAATGGTGGGATGCTAGAAAAATATTAGAAAAATTTATATGGCTGTCAAGACGAACCCCCAAATCGGTAGGTTTTCTCTGAAGACTGTAAAGTATTAAAAGATGCACTATTTCCCTTGATCTCCTTTTCCCCACTTTCCTCCTCCGTTTCTCCTTTCCGCGCGTGGCATGTTGACGCCTAAGGCCTTCCTGGAATAACGCGGAATGGCCTTCCTGGTATACCTTAAATATTCTCTTTATTTATTCTTCAAATATACGAAAATTATCATGGATATGTTTTTCTAAGTTTCCATATTAAAGTTGAGCAATATGCAGCAGTGCATTTATCCAAACGAATCCACATAAGACTTCCCTTTAAAAGTCCATAGGATTTTTCCATTTTCTTTTATTTCAATTCTGGAACACAAGATCTACATAAATTTATGTACTTTGGTTTATTTTCACTTGAGTAATAAGAAATTAGCAATTAGGGTGGTGCCTTGGTATTCCACAAGAATAATTTACCCATAGCTCCGCAATGCTTGAGAAGTTAATGAGAGAACTGCACCCACGATATTTCTCTCTAGAGATAGGGATGTTGAGTAAATTTACTAAAAGTGACGTATGCTACCTTTGTATAAGCAAAACTAATGCTAGAAACAAGACATATCAATTTATTCAAGTGGCAAGGCCTCTTTTAGTTATTTGATAATTGACAACTACGATCAGTAGAACCGTTAACGTTATCATCTTCATCTTCAAAGGATACGTTATATAGCATCCTTAGAAAGGTCAAGTAATGTTCATTAGGTTTTCCTAACTGGCGTCGATTTTTTATCGCTCTTGTCATTTTTTCATAATTTTTATTTGGTCCTAAATCATCACCAAATGTTATGGTTGTTAACGTTAGAGTAGGGTTTGTAATCTATGATTCACCAAGATATTGTCAAATGCTCAAATTTGAATCTTATTCGCGTGACTTCACGGTGGGTATCATTTCGACAGTAGTTTCCAAATACTTTTCAATTTAATTATCTTTCATAATTCATTATGCGTTTCAAACAGAATCTGATTTACTCTCTCCAGTAGTCAGAGCCTAGAGAGCTGCATGAGTTATATTTGCCTCCGAAATGCATTAAACAATTAGGTTCTAACACGACTTTCTTACAATAAATTTACAAGAAAAGGAACTGATGTATTTACCTTCGGATAATTAGAATTATAACTTGGCCACTCTTATTCACCCTCCGTATTACTTTTATCGTTTAAATAACTTTTAACGCTCCTACACTGCACGATTTCTTACTGCACCAGCTACCGTTTCCGCCCTTAGTCTTGAATAGGAAAAACGAAGATTTATTGAATTATTGGATGTGGATATGTAAGGTGTCAATCCTATGGCCAATTAGCCGGCCCGGTGGCGGGGGGGGGGGGTAACGCCCTCGCATACCAACCCAGAGGTCGTGGGTTCTAATCCCGCCTTGGTGGATTTTCCTCATCTAGGGCTTGGTTGTATGTGATTGTCTTCAATTTAATGTCTTTAATTTAAGGGTTAGGTGGAAGAAGGGACTATAGGTCTCAACCTCGCCCATTTAAGTCGATAAGTAAATAAATTGTAAATATATAAGAAAAACTCGATACCGATATTTCGGTTCACTAGGTGAACATCAACTGGAGTGGAAAATTTGACAACAATACTAATGAAGTGCTGCCCGTGGTCAATTGAATATGTTCAAGTGGGAGGAGGTTGGGGGAGGTAGCGAGGGACCGGTTTCTTGGGGTGTGGGGGGGTTAAACTGGGAGTGGGGGGGTTAAACTGGGAGTGGGGAGGGAAGAGGAGGTAGAGGAGATGTATTTTCTATTGCACTGTGTAACCAGCGAACTTTTAAACTCAGGAACCAGGGAGTACCGATGATTCCCGGTTCGTTGTTTTTTATTTTGGCCCTGTGTAAGCGTGTAATGTACATGCGCTCGGTGGCATGGAGTTAAAAATTTTTAGTGTGTCTAATCAGCGATAAATATTTTAGAATAATAGGAGGGGCGGTATCTAAAATGTGTTCATCAATGACCGATTTTACAATACGACCGTTTTTATAGTGAGCCAATTTTATACAGCTACGGTGCAGCATACGAAAGAGAGTTTTTCTTAAATATTAAATATTGGCTACAGGGTTGACGCCTTAATAAGGAGAGTTACAAATCAATTGGTGGCCTCTTAATTAGCAGCAGGCAATTATCAGGTTATGGCCCCTTCATGGGATACCGTAGTACACGTGGTTCAATGCTCTCTTACCCCAGGAAAAAGCTCCACGTCCTCCAAGTTTGCCCATGATTCGTCGAGTGTCCTCGCTTATTTCACAGCTGGTCCAAATAAACGAAAGCAGATGCCACAGCGATTTCGCGGGGTCACCTTCTGACGTGCACAGAAATACTGAAGTTTCACGGACCAAAAATCCACGTGAAGGCGTTTATTTGTTGTACCGTTAAATTCTCACGTTCGCAACTAGTTCTTGTATCTATTTAGACTCGCTATATGCAACATGTTGGATGCACGAGATTTTCTTGCGAGCACGTGTATGGAAGCACTTTTCATAATTAGAGACGAAAGGAATATGCTTCCACTTAGGCTCTCACGAAACATATCCTTTAAGTCTTATCAGGACTACTCTCAATGTTGGCCAATTTTCCCCGTGCAATCCCTATCCCCACACCAAGGCGTACGATTTAAAAGTGATGGCTTGCTGAAGGGTAAGCGCGTATCTCTCGTGAGAACACCAAACTCGTCCTTGACATTACAGTATATTTTATGAGTAATGTGAGAATACCAATTGGAGTATATTTATGTCTACTTCTTCACTATTATTAACAGCAATCTTCTTTTTAAGGTTTTTAATAGATAAAACCAATGCTATATTTCTCAGCCCGACTTAACATAACACAAATTGACTACCATAAACCCTTGATTACAATTAGCGATTCGCCACCCCAACATATTGTCCGCCTTCTTCCATTCCATCCAACATCCATTCTTTCCTTCCTTCTACCTCACCTGCCTAACATTCTCCCCTCTGTCAATGTCTTCAACATACCATTGCTACTCCATATACCCTGAATGTACTTTTCCTACCTTCCTTGATTTGTTATTACAAGAGGTATTCAAACAGAAACACTTTGAACAGAGAAACCGGTGATTTTTTTCCTCAAATTTTATTTCTTTTATTTACCATGAAAAGACTAAAGCCGAGTTGTCATTTCCATCATATTTAAGACAACCCCACAAAAATATAGAATTTAAATTCACTAAAATAAACTCAAATGTTTTGAAAATTACTCCATGAGCACCTGTATTTCAATACGCTATTGAAAATTAAATCCCTCGGATACTTTATTCTTAAAGTTATCCCTGCTTTAAGCTGGGTGTAAAAGACCTTCTCAATTAATTTTGATCTCTGCACTATTAAAATCCCAATAATTTTTCATTCTCTATCAAATATATTAAGTTATATAAACTTCGCCTTTTTTAAGTTTTTGTCGTCGTCTATCATGTCATAAATAAAGATCCAGATGAAAAATGATTGGTTACTTTATTCTCCGAATTTACTCACCGAAGGGAAACTAAATGCATAGGATGGTTTCCGGGCAATAGCACTCGTGTTTTAGTGGTATTTTAATGGATACCCTAAAACATGAGCTCAACTGCTGCTTCAAAAATTTCCAACTTTATGAATTTTTTGTTTATGCGGGCATTTTGTGGACAGTTAACCATCGATTTTATTTTCGCCAAAAGAAAATCTCTCGCCCTCTTTGCGTGAATCAATATTGCCTCTGGTATCATCGCCTCCGTCCCATTTTGCGGCCGAAGAAGTTCACGGCTATTAATTAAACCCCGGCATCTCATTACCCGCAGATCCAGTCAGTTCAACGTTTGCTTAACGACCGCTGCAAAAACTTTTTGAGATTATTTCTCCTAATTGCTGGAGGCCTAGCGCATCAACCGAGTGCAGATCCTTGACCCTATTAAAAAAAAAAGAGGAAGGAAGGAAGGAGAAAGGTGGCGATGGTGGCGGGCGGATGGCGGGGGTAAACCAGGCGGATTGCGAGGGTGTACCCATGGTGGGAGGAATCCATCGACAATTCTGCAATCCCCTCCCGTACCCCACTGGTTGACCTATCCCCCACACTCCAGGACGATTTTAATTGGACTTTTGAACGAACTTGCAACCATTTCCCATCACTCTGCATTTTGTCAAGATTTTATCGAATCCCTACGGCCACCCCTTGATTTTCGGCGTCGTTATGTGCCGGCGCGCGCCAGAGTACTTCGAAAACTTTAAAGGGCTTTGCCAGAGACGTGCTCGGGGGAGTTTTCTCCGTGAGTCAAATTTTGATACAGTGCTGTGAAACGCTTAGAAAATGTTAAGATGACTCTAGAACCTTTCCCTGTAAAAAAATAGGATGCAATGTGAGAAGTACGCATTTATTTTCAGGTATTCCAATAGTAGATATAATTTCGCAAGCTTCCTCAAAATTCTTTACGAATAAGCAATCACGGCATTGTGTTCGTCTATGCTGTAGACAGAAATAGACCATAACATTAGAATTAGTTTCGTTCTCCATGCTCCCTGATCATCTTGAGCAACTCCATGATTTGAGTTGAATGCTATATGCGAGTCCACATACCCCCTATTGATTTCCAAAGTGCCACATTAAAAACTTACTTCAGCCGGTAATACTAACTTCCGTCTTGTTCTGAATAAATATTTATCCTGAAGTTCCTTAGAGATTTTAAAGAAATCAAGTTCTGATTGTCTTGCTTCCTAAAAGTGATCAGGCAGCTGTGGATTATTTTTTACATAAATTTAGAGAAACTGTGGGAGATACCATGGCAGTAACTTTTAATGGAGTCATCCGCTAATTTGCATTGCAATGCAACAATTCCATGAAAAAATCAATCCTGTCAAGTGTTAAGTTAAATTGTAAAACTGATCTTTTAAAATTCATCCCAGTCAAGGCAAATTATTTTTAAACGTTGGAATTGTATCGTAATATTTGCATTTCTTCTTTCATCTGATGAAACAAATTACCCTGCAAATGCAGATTTCCCACTCCATTTTCCTAAAACCTCTCCCCCAAACACTGCAGTATTGAAAGCGAACTGCATCTGTACTGTCTGACACTTGAAAAGCGATTTTTTTTAGTTACATCAATCGACACTTTTTGCAAGGACGTATTTCATAAACTAACCTATGGTATTTATTTATGCTGCCATTGGAAAGCATACTAGTATTATTCTGTAACAAGTTTTTTTTTATTTTTCTTAGCTTTCTCTCTCTGCTATGTTATTTATTCAAAATGTATTGAATTGACCTTTGTCAAATATCTGTTCTTTAATGCAAATGTAAACATTTGGAGAGTCGTTTATTGTAATTAAGTCCGATCTAATTGATTCTCTTGTGCCCATAAACAGTAAGAAGTTAATTACTCTCCCTGTAAGTGAGTAGGTTACATAGCTCCCTCTTAAGTTGATGAGATAGCTCTTTCCAAGGAAATCTTATTTTAGGAAATCCTATCTCACCAGCGTATAAGAGAGGTCTGGAGACCCCTCCTGTTTATTGAAATGGATCCTTTTCCCGTGGTCATCCCGCTCGACATTTGGCACCCGTGGTATTTCTATCCTTCACGAGAGATATTTCCTTTGTGATCGTGAGACTACTATTCTACTATTCAGTCTAGGAAATGGGGCGTCGTACCCGATTCCGTCATCGCCAAAGATATCATTTATCTTGCCTTATCGCGTGCAGTGAGAACCTAATCAATGGCATTTCCCCACATGCTGCTGTCTTTTTTCCACTCCCCCCTCTCACCGTTTGGGGCGGAGCATTCTCCTCGAAGTTGCCAGCGTTCCTGCACCTGCATTGCCGAACTCTCCCAACTTTGGCGTTCTACACCGCAGTTAGCTCGGATGCGTCATGAGCTTCGCTCGTCGTAATTTCGGGAAAAACACTGATATTGCTTTTAAAGCATTTCAATTGTCACTTCTACTTCGCACGCGGGCTATTTCCGCTTACACTGCCATGCAATTAATTAAAGGGAACGGTACGGAAAGAGAGAAAGGGGGTCACTGAAGGTGGGAATGGAATCATATTTCCTATTGTATCGCAAGAAAATGTAATTTTCGCCCTTTGGGTTTTTCCTCCCTGCAGCGGAAAAAACTGTGCATAGTTACTGTCCTAAGTTCCGAGGCTATTAGCCGTGACACCTAAATAATTCCTTTAGAAATCAATACATTATGTACGTATACATATATATTAGGTAATCTATACAAAGGTTACCATTTCATGGATTGCAGCAACAATCTACGTATTACTTGTGGAATAACCTTCATAACTGAGATTAGTAATGCACCGCCTATCAAGGAAAACCTTTAACCATAAGCCCATTAAGCTATGCGTTGACAGGAAATGCCACCACCAGCCTTTTTTCTCTCCTTAACCCCTGAAAAAGCGTTAATGACATTATTTGCCTTTTGAGTTTCAATTTTATGTAATATTATTTTTGAAAATACTTGATTTCTTCAAAATTATTATTACTTGTCCGTCTCCGAGAGGAAAAATATAATTTATATTCAATTGACTTCGAAGCTATTAATAATCAGCCGGCGTCATTCGTGATGCAGGTAAAGTAGTAATGTCAAACCGTTTAATTCGTGAAGTCATTGACTCTTCTGAATGAAACTTTCATTAGTATAATTTCGTACAATGTGATATGTTTGAGTGCTGAAGTTCTCGGTGAAATTAATGGCTTGTTTGACGAACTCAGGAATTTGAATTTCATATTTATTAACCAACGTTTTATATATATATGTCCCAATTTTAAACGTTTTGAAGTTTCCTTCTGTATATGAAGTCTTTTGGATGAATTCAGAAATATGGATGATATTTTGTTTCGCTCTTCACTCCGATCCAAAAGGAAGTGCAAGGCGAGATTTTTACGAGACCAATTTTTGGCAAGCGGTCAAAACGGCCGGCAATGGTTCTCGCGACTCCTTACATTTCCGTTTCGGAAATCTCAATCCCCTTCCCTCGATCTCCTCTTATCCTCCCGTTTAGATCGCAACCATAGCCGCATACCCACAGACTGTTATGACGCGCAAAATAATCCCGCGCTTAAATAATGCGAATAAATTTCCATCAAAATTATTTTTCTAGTTATTCTTTGAGTTAAATTTTTCAAGGCTCTCTCTCTCTCTCTCTTGCTTGCCTGTTGGATAAGTTGGAGGAAGTTACTGAGCAGTTCTCCGGGTGAAAATACAAAGAAAAGAATGGCGTTGTAAGAGGGAAATGTGAAGAGTCCAGAAGAACGACTCTCGGTGGCCAGTTGGAGAGCGATTGAGGAGATTCTGGGACCTTTAAGTGAAGCTCTTAGCGTCAGTGAAGCCTTGCATTTCATCAACTTCCCTCAGATTGCTCGATGGAGAAATTTCTCAGCTGAATGCATATGTGGTTTCGCAGCCTGGCTTAAGACTATGCAGTGAATCTTCAATGCTTTCCTACTCGCATTCAGGGGAGCAAATGGTATTGACCAGCGCCGTTAGCTCAAGGGAAGGCCAATTATGTGCAAGAACCAGCACAATTTCGAATAGGATCCTGAATTAGGACGCCTACTCGATTATCAATGACCAACTTTGTTACCTATTGATAATTGAAATAGGTATGCATGGAATGATATTACACGAAGCCGCGTAATATTAGTATCCACATCTATATTGCCTGCTCTCCAAAAATGGTTATCATATTTACAAAGAGTGTCAAACTTTCCAGAAATGCATAAGGTATGATCTAATTTATAAATAGCCATGACTTTGCCAAATGAATTCCGCGAGATTATGCAATTTCAAATTTACGACTTTAAGGATTACTAGTTGGTCATGGTACAGAATGTTACAGATATTCTTGCGAATCAATGAATTTGATTAAAACATATTAATGCATGGACAGTTATGTCAGACTACATTTTTGTGAAACTCTAAAGTGAGTGAAATTGATAGGGCTGATTGGTCGGGTTTGTTGAAAGTGTTTATTTGCAGACTAGTAAACTTCTATGAGTATATAGTAAATAACCAATTTATAAACGTTATACGAGTATGTATGTTGAGAACTTTCATTCCGTATTTAAGAATATTATTTCGAAGATGAGATATGTATATAATAGTAAAGTCTATAATCCCTTTCTCTAATCATTTTCAAAGATGACTTATAGTTGGTATGATAGCCTCTTCATCCAATAAACCCATCAATATTTTTCAATCTAGGCAAAATTAGTGATTGGGTTCTCAAGGATGGCTACTGGTGCAATCCTGCCGTGTACTACAATCTAGAAAATCCAATACCTGTTGACGTAACATTCATGCAGAAGATGGAATTTGGGCTTCCGATCTTCTAGCTAGCCAGTAATCCCATTACTCATCGAGCTATCCTTCAATCACTCGATTTCCAGCTTTAGAGCAACTAAAATATTATACTGACCCGGGAGACGTGCTATTGAAGCCTTACACGGTTATGAAGACACATTGTTTCCAATATTTTCAAATTATTTCATCTCTTGTCCTTTTTCCTTAACGTTATGTTCAGTAAGATTCATTCCTAAAAATCTTCTTCTTTCATAACCTGCTTCTTGATCTGATGGCAAAATAATAGAATATTTGAACATTTTCATATTATGACACGAAGGTCAAGGAAGAATGCTGATATGACCATTTTCGTTCATCTGTCCGCCGCCGCTTGATCGCCTTCGTTCAAGGATTGTATCGGTTTTACTGCATTAATTATTTGTTATTATTAAATCTTTTCTCCGATGAATTCTAATGTACAATCCAATGTATGCTTTTAAAAGGGCGAATAATTGATTATAACCATTGGAAGTTGGGATGTTTTTTGAAGTAGTTATTTCAATTCTTTGTCGCCTTTCATGCATTTCACGCTTTTCCCCGCCTTTGATGCGAAATTTAAGTGATGAACGCACATATCGGCAGTATTTGAAAAGACCAGCCGTTTTCCTCTACACTACACGATTGCTGGAATTTCACGAGTAGCGCCGGATGTCTTCGACTGACTTAATTCAGGACGACTTACTAAGAGACCCGCCGGAAAAGTGGAAGCATATCATCGAAAAGGGGCCCAACAAGCCTCGCTACGTCGTTACAACCGTTGTAGAGATTACTTAATGATCCTCCAGTTCGTCGGTGGGGAGGGAAGAAGTTAGAAGATTGTACGCGTCGTGGCAACGGAAAACAATGAACGCCCGCCCCTAAACACTCTCACCTTTCTCATCTATCCCGGGGATGCGTCGTTGCGTCATGCCTACTACGTTCAGCTTACACGCGCGAGCGACGGTGAGGCCTGTTGGAAATAGACGCAAGCGGACACTCTCCTCCGGTCGGCAGATCCACCGAAGCTCACCACATGCATGCACTTTGGCAGAGGCGCATCCTGCGGGAGTTCCTCCATCCAACCCCATTCCCCCCGCTTTCCTCCTTTCCCCCGCCAGTAGGCAATCCGCCTCTCTTTCTCTTCCCAACGTCCTCCCGGCCCCCACCCATCAAGTCAGCTCCCCGGAATTCTGGCCATGCAGCCTTGGCAGTGAGCAGTGTCGCGAATGTGACCTTGCGGCTTGGCGCTCGCTTCTTCTTCTTCCGCCTCGAGTGAGGCGGAGGGCCCCGGGAGAAGCACTGCCACAGGATGGAGCTCATGGAATGCCTTCCCGTCCATGGGCGCAGACCGTCAGTATTTGTACGTTTCGCCGGCGCATTTTTGGATCGCTTCAGGAATAGGTTGGATGTCCGGGCACTTTTGAATAAAAACAAGGTCTCTTCTGCTCAAAATCAGTAGTTTTTCGTCGTTTCCTCTGCGAAATTCAGACACATGAAACCGGTTGCGTAAAACTGATTTCTGGATAATCAAACAACGGGGCCTGTTCTTGAAAAGGGAGTAGATCGAAAGTCCCAGGCTTGATTGTGCTGCACCCTTGGAAGGAAGTAGTTAGAAAATAAGAGTGCCGCGAAATGCCGAATTTTAGTGATTAATGCTGAAATGACAATTTTACATAAGGAAGTTGACAGAATTTTAGTGATTAATGCTGAAATGACCATTTTCGCTAAAAAGGTTGACAGCTTCCATACTGCAATTAAAAGTCCTCAATGTTTGCCTCTGATATCTATGGATACTATGTAAACCTTTATTCCTATAGGCATCTTATATTTCCAATACCGGGTGCCCCTAACAGCCCCAACTACAGGCTCTTGAGATGGATAACATAGAATTTTGAATAATCTTGTTTCAAGCGGGTCTTCAAGAAGAAGAAATCAGCGACCGCATCTCAACGTCATTTCTTCTGTGGAAGATGAAACGTCGAATCTCGTACCGGTCGAACTCATTTTGTAAACCCGCTGCTTCAAGAATGCAGTATCCTGAATTGATTTTCATTAAAAATGACCAGCATGTGCGAAATTCGTTACTGAATAATTAAAAAAAATTAATGCTGAATAGATTTGTAAAATTGTTTATCGTGAGAATACGGCAAAAGTTTAAACATGAGTACCGCGGAATGGGGGACGTGCGATGGCCGTGGTTCTTATAGGCGTGGTACTGAGGTTTTATATGAAACAAGGGATTTATATGAAAATGGATGGAGTTAGATTTGGTATTGGATTGAGTTAGGAGGGCCTGGAAAAACTCATGAATACTTTAAAATATAGATGAAGATATACTGAGAGTCAGCTGCTTTTATAAATTATGCATGAAAATATTTGGTAATCTCTGAATAGCGTTGAAAAGAATGTTTATTTGAAGAGAAATGACCTTCATTAGGGAATATCTCGCGCTGAATGGAAAATAATACCTTCAAGTCTGCGGTCATTCATCCACTGGTAACGGACTTAGCGAATATACGGTACAAGTTTGAAATTTTAATATTTTTGATGCTGTATGCCTGGTGTTGACAGTCCCCGTACGAATCACCATAGCGGTGGCTTGCAGGGTACCATTTTGATGTAGATGAATGCATCGTTATCCAGATAGAAAAATTCCTAGAGCTCCGTTTTATTATTGATGACAAATGGCGTTTATTTTAAATGTTTTATTTACAATTTAAAACCTTCAATTCTTTCAGTTATTTTAAAAATAGCAGGGTGATTCTGAATTTCTTGTTTGAATCCATTGATTGAGTTTAGCGATTTATCTACCTCGTTGTATATATATTAATAAATACTCTCACGTAAAACGTACACATAAATACTCTAAAATATTTGAACTATCTCTATTAATCAGAGTCCGGTCAGGTTAAATAATCCGGCTTTGTGAAAGCATTCACATTTTTTTGATAATTTGACTGAAAAAACCGACTAAAAAATGAATGAAGCATTTTAATCTCATTTTGCTCCTTTATGTTCGGTTGCCATCGAAATGCTATTAACCTATGTCTAATATTTGATTACATTTTAATGAATTAGTTTTCTTACTTATGATGTTTTTGGATTTTTTCCAATTATCTGAGTATCACTTATCAATACATTAAGGTTTTACCTTAAGTCAAAAATTCGAATTTCTCCCCATAAGAGTTCTGACGAGATGTCATCAAAGGTCAGAACACCTGATACTCAATGCACACTATCTCTCTTGCAACCACTAATTTGGCCTTAGTCTTTTCCGCAATATTATGCGCCGGATATTGACACTTATCGGTTGGAGAGGTCTTCTTAACCTAAATACTATTGCTCATAATTCACATATGCGCAGTCCTCCATCTTATCTCATTCCAGTCACCAAGCTAAAAATATTAACTCTGGCACTTGAGAGAGAAGAGCTTCAAATCGATCGATACGGAATAAAAAAATAAAGACATTCCCCTCACGACCATCGATAAGAACGCCCTTCTTCGATTTCGAGCGCTTCCACGGCGTCACCGCGTATGCAATCCCGAGAAAACAAGGTATTTCTTTCACTTAGCCCATCGATTCTCCCGTGGTTAGGTCTGTATTGCGTGCTCAGGCGAGTATGTGACATAGGTTGGAAAATACGGGAGCCGCCACTATCTCACCCTACCCCCGTTTCGTGAGTGAAAAAATTATATGGTAGGTGGTCGCCTTAACAGCTCCCTTGTTCCCGGCATCCTCCTTATACCCTTCCCTCTACCCACCCCCTCCTTCATTCTTCTTTACCTCCTCCTTGGCCATCTTCTCTTTCAACTGAGAGGCGAGCCAACCCACCAAGCATCTTGGCCTGGCGCCAGGGACCGGGAGCCTCGCCGGGGAGCAGAGGAGCCCCGCGGCGTCCGTTCTACCTCCTCCTCCGTCTATTTGCCGTTTCCTCTCAGACACACTTGGTTCGCGAGCCATTGAAACTCTGCTGCTTATGCTCCTGATGATATCTCACCATGCGACCGTGTTCCTCCGGCGAAATTTTCAGGACATTCAGTTTGATTCTCGTGGACCGAATTTCGTGGAGATCGGTTCCGTTTCGTCCGATTTCGCCTTCGTGGAAAAGTGCTGTCAGTCGATCGTGAACGACTTCGTTCGAATGCACTGCAAAAGATATTGGCACATTAGAATTCGCTTTCCGAAAGACTACTGCGTAGATTTCGAAGAGAATTTCACCGGAAGTTTGACGCAAATTTTGATGGAATTAACTCAGGACGGGAATGAAACGTTTGAAAGAAAACCTCTTTGTCCACGTATTCCATTTTGGCATTGAACAATTAAGGAGGAATTTTTCAAGCAATTGTCTCGCAATAGTTTTTATTTTAATCGTTTTGAGTACGTGCGAATAGTTTTGCGCGAAAAGGAGAGGTAAGTTTTATTTAACGAACAGCTCGAAGTTTTCTCATTGAAATTATTAGGACATAATTTATAAACAATAAGTAAATAATAACGGAGATTAAAAAATTGGATTGCGCAAATGTTTATGCGTAAGACCCACGTCGCTGCACCCGATTCCTAATTGATTGATGACATGTGTCGAGTTTAATTTAAAGTTACGACTAATATTTTTGCACGTTGGCATGCTATTACTTTTTTATTCACGTTTTATAAATGTATCATTTGATGTTGATTATTAGACGGATTGTATGATGTAATGCTTCAGAATATATATCCTTATCTATAGATCAAAACAGCGTATGCTTTAATTACTTTCATCCATACTTAGTTGAATAATTCTCTAATATATCAATTTCAGTATTACAGGCATTATTTACTTTCAGTACACATTTCCAAGTAATGTGCTGGTAAAATGCCATTAGGATGTTTTTTTGATAGAATGGTGACTGAAAACTAAAAATGTAGGCATTAAATGTATACAAAGTATTTAAAAGGAAGAAGTCTCAAATAAAGGTCTCATGAACTTTAACGAGATAGAACTGAAAATTATCATTTCAAGTCGATTTTGAATCAAAGTAACTCGACAATGCTTCTGTTTAATTCATTTTCTGAGCACATGTGATTTCATCTCACATGAAATGGTATGGTTGGCGAAATGGAATAGGAGTAGGAGATCGTTGCTCAAGTGGACCTTTTGGCTGCTGGATCCTGACGTTTTTCGCTGGATTTTATCAGCCAAAATGAATCGTGAACACGCATCCTTCTGGATAATTTCCTGGCATGATCTCGGAATTAAACCAGTCGCGTGTGTAACAGGAGACGAGGTTTTAATTCACCGAGAACGTATGGAATGGATATGTTTATACTCAGCGGTGTGACGCGGATAAGTGTGGTTGAACTATTCCAAGGCGTGCTTACCCATACAGATACGAGTTACAAGTTATTTTCGAAGACTGGTGTATTTCTTAAAATAGTACGTATGCTGTGGATAATGGGTAAACTTTAATGAGAAAGCTATCGAGTTTTCAAGATAGCTCCGTATTTCCTTTTTTTCTATTTGATTTAATATCAATTCTCTTTCAAATTTTATTTTCGCGCATTATTTTTCCTAGCTGAGTTACTTTATTACCCTGATGCATCTGATTGCTCATCCGATACTTTCGTGGCCGTTGCTAGGAGCCATCAGCCATGCACGGTTTCATTAAAGACGCCATCTACCCTTTATGAAGAGTCATTTTATAATATCTAGTTTGGTATCGTCTATAAAACTAACTACAATTGCCTTACACAATTATTTTGTCCTATATAATATTTCCTCTCTTTCTCAAATTTGTATTCACTTCCTTAGTTAGGGAATTTCAAATGAAACTATAGCAGCGAAAATAATATTAAGTAACTATAACCATACTAGTATGAAGTAACTATGACTAGAGTAACTGTAAATAAGTAATAACAGGGTACGTTTGACTTACTGAAAGTTGAGAGGTATTAATTGGTAGCAAAAGTGAAAACCATTTAGGCATGGCAAAAATTGAATTCCTTATTCTTTGCTTCTTGTGAAATACTTATTTCTGTATTAAACATTTCCCATTACTATTTATTATTGAACTATTTTCCATTTTGCGGAACGATATCAATAGCATGTCTCTGAAAACAGGATGCCGCTTTACTATGCATAGCCATCTGGCGGATGGTCGTATTCAGGCGAGAGCCAAAGTAGTGGATCAGACGTGTGACGTATGCATTGCGGTCCAGCAGTCAATTTATTGCATCTCCATAGAGTACAAGAGTTGCTGAGTAATTTAGACAGTTGTCGCGTGAAAATAAGTTAATCCTCATTACCCATTGGCTCATACGCATTATGAAATTGCATTTCCGATCGAAATGGACATGATACACGACTAATTAAAACCTCGCTTCCAATTTCTCTCTTTCCATTGATCAAATCTGTACCACTTACATTTATGATATCGAATGAAATGCATGCCAGTTTTTTGACCTGGAATGCAAGGGCTAAAATGAGTTTATTCCTCCTTTGGACGCTGGATTATTATAGACTTATATTACGGTTTCCAATTAAGAGAATCACTTTTTATAACTAATTTTTGAGTCTGTAAAGAACTAAAATTTCTCCTACCATAATCGTACACTGGCCTTATTCACCACCTAACTCCTCAATGGGACGTGAGCCATAAACATTTGGTGGAGACTCCTAAAAATAACTCAGTCAACATTATATGTGCGTTTTTCAGCTTCCTTCTTTCAGTACTTTGATTTCAAGGTTCCATTACGCGTTGGTGTCAGCAAGCCTCCAAGAAAAAAAGTACCGTAATGAACCGTCCATTTAGTGTCAGGCAGAGCTATTTGTCACCAGGGTTTTTACCTATCGCAGAATAGAGTTGACGGCGAGGATATGTATGAATTCAACTTGTAACAAATATAATGATACCTAAAACACCGTAGACATATTTCTCCGCATCTTCCATCTTATAAATTGTTTCTGAAAAAATCAAATGCTTCTGAGATGTCATTGTTTACTCACTGACAGTTCCCTATCAATCCCAGATTGTCAAACTGCAAATAGGTCTAGTTTTAAGGTCTAGGCTTTATCCACAAAAGTGAGGTTTCAGTCAAACATAGTTTTATCTAAAATTGAGGTATTATTAAGACGAATTGAAATAACACAGGGAGCACAAGCAGTAACACATAGATGAATAACGACCCTATCAAATCAAGGATTGTAGAAACTAGAATAAGTGATAAGAATTACATATGTGTCAATTTACTCATAGAACCATAACCATACCTGTTTAGCGAAATAAAGTGATAATGATTAACAAAATGACAGATGGACTTAAATGAAGAATTGTATTGAAATTAAAATGCCATCGGATAAAAGTTTGGTGGAGGGACGCAGCAAGTACAGTGTCAGAGTCACTGACTTTTGATTTGATGGATGTTTGTCACATCTCCTTTTATTTTATCTGGTCAATTTCTTTATTTCCTATCCTGCTTACACTTAGGCATTTCTGGAAAAGTTTATTTGTCACTTTACCTTCTAGATTATTCACAGAGCATATCGAATGATGATCAACCATGAATGTCATCCAATATAAAACGAAAATTGTGATGAGAGTGTTTTCTGCTGCAAGTAAGGGAGTGAGCGGACTTAGAGCATTATTATAAATTCTTGTAGTCTCTACGAAATATTTGCTGTTTCGATTTGCAGTACTATCTCCCTATTCGTTTTCCCATTTGAATGATTTCCAGGTAAATCGGCTTTAGCCAATTGGCTATTATAGTTTCGAAACTAATTCTAATAACTTGTAAGTTATATAAGGGAATGGGATATAAACACTCTTTGTTTCATAAAAAGTAACATACTTTGAAGTGTTATTAATATTTCCTCCGTGATTGGATGGATGCTTAAGGTGTTAATTAAACTTTATAAGTCTTTAAACACCCAATTAAAAGAATTATTTCGTGCATTTGTTTTCAAAGTGAATTTCAATTCGGCGTCCCTATTTCATTTCACCATCCTTGTTCTCTTTCCATTTTATGTCACCACCAGTCCCTCTTCACATTTCTTTTTGTCTCTCCATCTCCCACCGTGTATTTCTCCCACCCCATCGTTAACGCCCCCTTTCTATTGCGCTGCCGCGCTCCCGTTTCGAGGCGACGAAAGATGGCGTAGCTGTTCCGTTCCCGTTCGATTTCCATCCAGCCAATGGGCTCGCTTCCCTCCGGCTCTATTTCTCGTGCAATCCGGCACGGAGGCGCCTTTTTGATCGGCGGCCGTGGGGGTGGATTACCCGTTGCAGCCTCCCCCGCACTCTTTCTAAACTTGAGCGCGTCAGGACGAACGTAAGTGACGTTTGGAAATCGTTTCGTGCGTCAAATAGATCCAGGGATAGCTTTGAAATTTTTTTGGACTGCCGTCAATGAAACGCATCACGCCCTAGTGGAACAATAGGTGACATGAAGTATTGCGATGTTTTCCTGAGGATTTTTGTGCTGAGAAGAAATTCTTTAAGAGTAAAAGTCAAACAAAGTTGAGCGACTGGGATACATTGACATCAACTGCAGCGTCGTGGGGAAATGTGGACAGAGATGATTTCCTAAGAATATTTCCTTAAGAATCACATTTCATGTAAATGTTGCACATCGTAGCTTCGGTTTTGCCGACAATTGTGACACAGCAGGTTCATATCGCACGAAATATTTACGTATCATATATCATGATGTTGTTCAATCTTTCAGGCTCTTGATGTTCAGACGTAATTGGTCAATTTTTCAAAACATTTTATAGAGATTAAGCCCATATATTTCCTAAATTTGAACCTGAGCAAGCGTTATGCGTTTTTGTTTTTCAGGCGTCCTTGGTTTGAGAGCTCTCATTTATTCATCCTTCGTGACATCACTTTTAACTTCCATCACGTCATTAAAAATATTACTTCTGGCTTCACTTCATGGTTATATCAGACCGCTTGAGGTCATTTTAAAATCCAAAGGAATCAAATGCGTCCTCTTTGTCCACCAACACTGAAATATACGACTGTTCTAAGTACTCAAGTCCATTACCAAAGAGTACCAACATTTTTTCAATGATACGACTTGAAGGAAATATAAATTGCTCATCGCTGTGCTCCGCGGTATGTTTCATCCATTAAAAATCTAATAATGAGTAAATAATCAGGTATTGTATTTATTCATAGAAAAATATATTCTGTTCAGAATTTTTCCCCGCAGTGAAACATAACACCCAGTCCATTACTGTGCGTCCCTAAAATCTACTCCCCACCTTCTCCACAACATAGGTCATCAGTTAAAGCAGAAGCAGTTTTCCTAAGCTCAGAATCTCACATTTTATGCAAATATTCACTTTGCCAATAATTGTTCATGCATCTATGGATATCACTCTCAATGACAGCCTGAAGGTGTGAAAACACTCGATAAGTCAATGCAGGAGTTATTCTGTCAATCCGATTCTGGTCTCGTAGTGGATTTAACAGAGAGAGATTAATTTCTTGATATGGAAGCTGGGTTCCTTTTTGCGTTATGCGCGGGATGTGTTCTGCTGAGGGTAAGTAAATGACGATTTAGTTTATAGTGAGACCATTGTGTCCCACGCACGGCGAACCTCGCAGGTGCGAGAGAACTGAACCGTTAATAGCACTTCCCCATGCACTCCCGGTGTATGCTGAATAGAAAATGCCATCCGGAAATCTATCCACTTTAAGGGATCCCTGGTATCCGATCCGATGACCTTAAAGCGAGAGCGTCGAGTTGCAAGGAAGAAAGTAGGGTGGATCTGGCTCAAATCCATTAAAGGTAATTATTGTTCGCGTGAAATATTTTCCCAGTTATACCGCCATCGCGTCTCACCCGATTTGTTCGCGCGGAAACGAGTGCGTCCCGGAGGGGGTCGCATTACCCCTTCGACGTCTATTTGTACTTCCGTCGCACGTATTTGATTGAATCTCTGAGCCCATCAAAACTTCGAAAATTGCCTCGTGGTCTGGGAGTGCAAGCGATTCCATAGCTACAAAAAAGTACATAGCCCGAAGGATTTGAATTAATATTTTATCCAAAACCTGTCATCAGTTTCGGGAATGAAGGATACAAGGAAGGAAATTTTGTGAGCGAAATAAAAGAGTAAGTTCGAACAACCAGCATAGTTCAATGGCATGCTTTAATTCTAGAATGCTGTATTGGAAATGACATCGCGCACAAAGAGTGATTTTTTGTGCAGCGTAATGAATTCTCCTTATTTTCCAGGGTAAATAAGTTCACTTTGATTCTGCGTCAGCTCCTAAAGATTCAGAAATGAAGTTAAAGGCAGTAAATTTATTTTCAATTTTCAATAAAATTACGTCAAATTTTTATATTCCGTTTCTAATAATAAATATTGGGTATGTAAAGCTATATCAGTATCCCCAGATCTAAATTATTGCTGAAATATTTACTGGTGATATTTTAAAGGGTATCAGAAGTTTCAAAATAGCGAAATTAGGAACAAAAACAAAAGAATTATTCGGGTCAGATTTTTCCCTACCATTTGCTTGCATTCGTACGCTATTCAGCTATGGCGATGAAGTAATATGGACACAAATAACTTCTGTGAAACTTCCATAAGCGGCTAGCCCCTGGCGAATATTGGAATGGAACCCTGAAAGAGAGGAACTTATTAAATTTCAACCAATTTCCGGAGGGAATTTCGACTTCAGTTCATCTCTTTGCCGAATGACTATAAGCTCGAATGGTAAATTGGAGTCAACTTCTTTATATGAGGATTTATTAAGGTTATCAAAGGCTCAGAATACCGCGTCTCTTTGCTCATAGTATGGACGTTCCCTTTAAATATCAGTTTAATAAGTTCGATGCATTCAGCGTAGTATGAATTTTTTATCTTCTATTATGAAACATTCTCACGGTCAGGAAAATGATAGTAGTGTCATACAAACCCGTTAAACGAAACGACATCCATTTCATGATGAAGTTACACTGACTTCCATTTCGTTAGAAGGTTCGCAGTTGTGACAATCTGTTCCTGGCAGCCTCTAATAAGCTTTGCATATGCACGCGCATAGTACAATCCGTTCGGAATTTGTTCGTAACGAGCGATTACTCTATGGAAATACCGAGTCCTAATTATTTGTGCTGCACTAAGGTTTGACCAAACAATTCTTTCATGAATCTGTGGGAGGGTACTCAAGAGCAAGTTGAATCCACCGCGAATCTTTAGAATAAAATCTCAATCAATTAGTGGACAGTATGTGCATAGTATAATACGTATATGTATGTTTTATATTATGTTGGAATTCAGTATATTAATTTCATTTTTTATTATTAGTTAGCTCAAGATGATATAAAAAGCCTTAGCGTCTTTATATATTCCAATATATTCATAATCGAGGAAACATGTTAAATGAAACGCTTCTTAAGTAACGTATTCCAGAGTATCGTAGTTGACGAGTAAAAGTGAAACGTTGAGTCTTTATGAATAATTGCAGTCATATTTGGTAGATTGACACCTGAATTAAGAAATTCAAAACGAGGATAATCTCCCGAATTGTCTTGGTCACTATCCATTAATATTGTTTTCTTATTCTTAAAAATTTCTATGTAATCCCCTTCATTCATGCAGAGCACATCGAAATGAATTTTTGTCCCACCAGGCTAGTCTTATGTGAAATGTTACTGAGTGAGAGTTCAAGAACTCTAAGATGGCTGGCTATTACCGAGTTTCATGGTTGGATTTGAAAACAAGTATGGGTAACTCCATATTTCTCCTTCGGATTATTCCTTATAACTTAATATTGATTCTTCTATACGGGATCAAATATTGTTTAGTTAAGAAAGTGTTTTCCTCAGTGAATGAATGATATTGTAATGGGTTTTTCCTGTCCGATAAACACAGTCGCTTGGGCAATATTCAAACGCGAGGAATTCAATTAAAGTTTCAGTTGTCAGAAAGGAAACTCCTCAGAAAAAACTCAGACACTACATCTCCGAGTAGCTCACTGCTACGAAATGTAGCTTCATGTTTATCGAGTAGTAGTAGTAGTTTTGAGGGGAGGCGACCGACAGCTAAGGTCATTTGCACCATAGGGGATGGATAGGAAAGGATGAAGGGTGGAGAGAAACCCGGCGTCGGCATTAGCCTACTCTTTACGAAAGGCGCCAAGGGGTCCGCAGTTTAACGTCCCATCCGACGGACGGCGTACTCACTCAAAGTGCCCTCCACAAAGCACCTCAAGTAGGGATCGAGATACCTCTGAAAAATATTCAACACCGCCGGGATTTGAACCCGCGCCCTCATGGTGGGAAGCCAGTACGTTAGCCCCCGCACCATCTCGATCCCCATGTTTATCGATGGAAGCTTTTTGTCTTCACTATTGTTTCCGTGGTAAATTGGTGTTTTAATGCCCATTTGGGAAGAGACTGTTGAAGTTTTCATATATTAAGATATTTTATTCTATGATGAAAAATAGATATAAGGTTTTTAGGAAAAATAGATTTTCTATTCACCTATACAACTTAATGGCCACTCAGACTATGATAGGAGAGCTGTCCAGAAAGTAACTTACGTTTTGAAATGAAATTTGAACCCAGTAACAAGACGAAATTTTATTTTACACAAACTTTTTTTTATTTTATTTTATCCACTCGTTTACACCAGCATGCAATTCTGCGTCACTATCAAAGTTCTGTGTTGAAAGCCACGTCTAGCGAGAGATCCGCAATCGTGAATCGGCGACTTTTACGAATGTTCTCGTTGATTTTCACCGTAAGTTCATCTGTCACAAGGCTAGGTCGACCACAGCGCCCCTCGTGGTGAACTACGGTGCGACCATTTTTAAACTGAATGTATCACTGCCTCACTCCGCATGAACTCATTATTCCGTCTCATGCACTTCACAAAGTTGCCTATGCATTTCAATTGGCTCGTGTTTTTTTTCAGAAAATACCTAATCGCAGACCGCACTTCCCAACTCGCGGGATATTCAGTTTAACATCGCATTCATCACATTTTAACCGTTCACTGTGAGAAAACTGGAAGATCCACAGCCTGTACTTAACCACAGCGTACTGAGCATAGAAAAGTTTCGACACCAAGATGGTTGCTGTAGCCCTACTCATCGCTACGCTAGACCGAAACGTAACTTAGTTTCTGATCGGTCCTCGTGTATATGCATATTTTCAGTAATCAAATAAAAATGACAATGCATTCGAAGAGCGAACTAATGTAATGCCTGAGCGCTCTAATCCATAGATATTCAATGAGTCACCTTATTCAGCGCATTTTAACAAGGCACCTAGAAACAATACTAATCGGAATACGTGACCCCAGTTTGATTTCTACGAATTGGAATACATCGTCAACATTCGAATATCACTTCAAATTTCGAGGAATTAGGTTTTATTGCCTTTCCTCGAAATAAAGTAACTGCTAGAGGACACTCTTGAAACAATAGTGAGGAATCTAAAGGAGACGATTTCGAAGCAGCGAAATTTCTCGAGCAGATGATTTAATTAATCCAGAAAAGGCTAGAGTTGATGAAAGGGGCAGTAGCGAAGGTGGGGCAAAATCAACTTTAATTGCAGTGCCACGGAATTGATTGAGTTAACGACGATTGTGGACTGATACCTTTCGAAGATTAATTAAACACAAAATAATGGGCTGCGCTTAAGTATTTTTGTTCATTGAGAAAGGAGCTCTGAAGCTACAAAGATTTCTAAGCCACTGGTTGTAAATCAGTGATCGCTTCATACAACATGTCCATTGATGAGAAGAAACCAAACAATGTAAGCATCATCTTCCTAATGACGTTTGTTCGGAATGTTGGGACATTCAAAATATATTCGAAATTCCTTGAGTGAGAGTGGATTGCTTTAATACTTCTTTCAATCATATGAAGAATTGTTTTAACTGCATGAAGTAAAAGTAATGCCATGGAAGAAAGGGAATATTAAGTAAAATAAGGAAATAGTGACCTACCCTGCCTCCGCTTTCATGATAGTATTTAATGTCAGTATTGCCCTAAACATTTTATATACTCATTGGTACCAAAATAAGGATTAGGTAATCGTAAATGGACGTAAAGATTTCCTTGAAAGTATATATCGTTTACTTTTTATGAATATGGCATAATTCCATATCATGAGAAACAAGTTTGCATTGTGTAGATACAAATGTGTTCATTACTCCACTCATTGGGTTCGAAGAGATTCTCAAGCAGTGAAACGTCGTTATCGCGAATTGATTGGTATCCATGATCCTCTATCAATTTGCATCAACGCTATATATATCTATCTAAAGTACAACCCCATTCAATCATAGAATTGTCTAATTCAAAAGTAATGACAAAATATTGGTCAACTTCCAATGACCACGTCTTACCATATTTCAGAGAGATTATATTTTTATTCGTATAAATAGTGAGCGTTCTAATTTTTTTATTGACGTTTTCTATTCATCACCATGAGCTGGGGAGAGAATAGTTGAGGCAGTAAACGCGCCCTCACTGTCGAATCTTGCTCCATTCCCACGTACATGATTCAAAGATAGAGCTCCTTTCCCCTTCTCACGTCTGCCCTTCCCACTCCCTTTATATCTCTAAGGCACCCAAGTAGTTATGTGTATCGGTATCCTTTTAAAGGTTGCCCTCCGCAGCCGCGGTTTTGCACCTGCCCACCGCAAGGGACGATGATCCTCCCCGAAAATAAGTCCGCCGCAAAGTGTTTCCGATGTCCGGTGATCCGCATCAAATCCCCCCGGGGCACCCAGACCCCTTTCTCCTACGGCGTGTGTGAATGTGCGTGCACGCATACAGACCCTCCTACCGCCGCTCAATTCTCCCCTTGACCTTTTCCGCTGCAAGCGAGGGATTTTCGCGTTGCCATGGCAATTGGCGAGACGGCGACGCCTCGCCGCAAACTAAGCGCCGTCCCCTCCCGTGCCGGCTCCACTCTCATGCCGCCTATCCCTCTCCCTCCCTCCTTCCCACCCTTCCGTCCCACCCTTACTTCCCACCCCCACCACCTCCAACTGCCCCCTTCCCCATCCTCACCGGCATTCTCTCTGGAGGCGGCGTTTGCGCAACGCAACAATCCCTAGACGAGTCGGCCTCGGCTTACGACACGAGCGGCAAAGCGGTATATTATAAGCGGTGATTTTCCATATTTGAGAGCTACGCTCCAACTCCCTATTGCCAAACGCTTGAAGGTTCTTAAACGAGAATAGTCCAGCGAGAGCGCGCGTGTAAAGAGAGGAGAAAGAGGAGCTCGAACAGGGTGCAACCCTATTGATCAGCTCGGGCATATTCGTGCAGAGTCGGACACAGGGAGGGGGAGGGGGGAAGAGGATCACTTTTACTCTCCTTCCATGATATGATGTTTCTTCTTGTTCGATTTCAATAAATAATCAAAAATTACCAGGCACCCCTCAACAGCAAAGATTGGATTTACAAAAATTTTACTGCTCAACCCGACCGATTTCCAGTCCAATCCAACCCCTCAGCCACTAAAAATGTTTTAAATTGTCTCCAACACCCCCTCACCACCGATAATTGACCCTGGATCCTCCATACATTTTTTATGAATATCATCATATCTTTTATTGCAGTCTATGACAACCTCGAGCATGCTTTTTCGAGGATAATGGAATGTCTTTAAAGAGAATAAATAACACACCGAAGGGGGATGATACCACGTATAGAGAAGAAAAGAATGTGACCGCAAGCAGCGTCGCACTAGGTCACGTCCGGCGACATCTTGAATCTCACTAAATCCTGTGACCAGGGGAAAGAATTTAATATCTCACACTAGGCTCTCTCTCTGGGGATATTTCGGCTGAATTCGCCAATTATTGGCAAAACTCGATATCGGTTTCGGTGAACAGTTTTCTACTGCACGGTGGTTTCGCGTGAAACCAGCAAGTTCAATAAACAATCGCACCAGCAATACTCAAACTCTCCTTTGTGTGATCACCTAATTAAAACTCTATTTCTCATTATAGTGCCTCATGACGAAGTACTCACAAATCATTTGACGTGCGTGGTCACATACTTTACTTCTCATGTTACACCTTATTTCGCCATAAAAGCTTTAGTTTGGCAGATTGTAAACCGATAAAGGTCACCGTGCAGCATGCCAAATTTAATCATTTTGTTGATCTAATAGTTTTAAAATAGCCCTAAACCGACTAATGAGTTTCGTGCGACGTTAACCGCATTTTGTAATGTAGAGTGTTTTCCCTGATCAATGGCGACAGGCCTGCTCCGGGTTGTCCCAGTGTTATAGCCTTGGCTAATGTAACCACTCGACGTTACTTTCTGTACAAAACGATGGGTGCGATAGCAAAAAGGTTCGTATGTATTTTTTGCGAGCAGTTATCAATTCCTTCAAAGTAGTTTTTCTGAGAATAAATGTTCTTAAAGGAATTGATAAGCAGCAGATTTAATTTTTCAAGTAAACGAGAATTTTGCATTGCACATATAAATCCATTGTCTCTGTAATTCATTGATTAGCTTGAGGGTCATCAGGGCGTAGGAGAGAAGAAATAAATATTTGAAAATGGAGATAACCTGGCGTCTTGCAATCTTCACATTCCTCTACAATCTGTGAACTGATTAAGAGGAGCAGCGCTAACTGCCGGCTTTTGGTGCTCCAAAGGTGAGATTATATCATTTAATCTAACCTAAGTTGCTTAGTTCTAGGACAATGTTTAATCCAAGTATCATAATTCTACAAGCGGTACCGGCAGCATTGATGGCCGAGGGAATTTGAATCCGCGACCTATTTTGTTAAGTATCCACGAACTACCACGCCCTGTCATTGACCATCCATCATTAACTCTATTATATTATCTATCATCACCCGGCATTCAATAACTATCATGGCATTGACCTGGATGGAACTTTCGATTATTGAAATATGGGGAAATAAGGTAATGCTATGTCCTCTTGTTGAGATGTCTCGGGCGAAATGAGGCGTTTATGGCCCTGGTCATGAAATGTTTTTAATGAAGTCCTTGGATACGGAGGGATGTGACAGCATTCCTAACTATGACACAGAAGGTACAAGTGTATATGCAGAATGGCATCAATGGTACATATTTCAGTTAATTGTAGATTAATAAATCGGGTTTTCCATTTATTCCTGATTTATTTCAAATAACAGCCATACCAGTCCAGGTGCACTGAAAAATACTTTATAAACGCCCAAATATTCCGCATCAGAATATTCTCATATGACTTCAGTGGTAGTGATTTCCATCTTTCACGTATCTCGCGCCCGTGTGATATTTTATCTCTTATCAGTCGATACACGTAAGCATACTCGATTTCACATGCTTGACTTGCATATCTCACAAGAAAAATATCCTTAAAATCATTTTACCACCTTCAGCTTTGAATCTTTCATAGTTATAAGATCCCATTTTATTTATCTTATAAAATGCTTCATAATCTCATCTGTGCTACATTTATAAATTATTAAAGTTGTAACAGTTTCTGGATCGAGCAGCAGAGGCCATCGTCGTCATCTATAGTCATCAATCGATTTCTCCGTCGAATTTCGCCCCTAATCTCTTCTATCGGGCAACCTCTATGCGTCTAAATATTTCTTCCATTTGACTTATATTACTTGTTCCATCTGTTTCATCCGAGATGTTTCTTTACAGTATTTACCGTTCACCCATCGGCCACAGTCTTCATCTGGTCATCGTCTCAAAAAAATAATAAAAAATTAATCCTTTTCTCTAGTTGGATTTGTATAGAAAAAATGTAAAGAAGGTAAAATATGAACAGTGAAAATTTTCATCTTGAATTTTAACTTTATATTTTTATCATTTTTTCATTCAGTCCGTAGTGTTACTACTCTAACTCATTAAATCCTCGTATTACAATAGGCAAAAAACTTCCTTGAAAAAATCATATTTCAAGTATCACTGATGATGCCAATACATCCATAAAGTTATAAATTTTACATTTATTAAATTTTTGTTTGTTTCATATCTTTTAAACGTATTCCCAGACTGCACATTGCACGATATGATGTTATGCCTATGAGCGTACATTGCTCGGAGTCATAAAATGTTTACATGCATTGTGAACTCGGTTCATTTGTACGAAAGAAAAGTTTATGGCACTACTTTTATTGAAAATTTGGGAATAACTATTCTAACATCAAATGAGTTTCGTTGAAGATGTTATAAGATTTCAAATGGTTTATTTTTTGGGTGATCGGATACATATAGCGCCTCGTGTGCCACTCGGGCCCCGATAAACCACTCTTGACATATGCTTCAACGTGATTTTCTTCAATCAATCAGAGAGGAGTATGGCAGCGGGTGAATCCACAGAAAACAAAGTCACGAAGGCCATAGCACAAGATTCAAGCACAACCTGAGTAGCGACTGGAACTGAAATCCGGAGTAGTAATTGAGTCCATGCTTAATGGATTTTTATACACTGATATTCCGTTTCCTGACTTCATATCCCTAGTTTTAATCGTCGGCTTTCATATCACATGGCATTTAATTATACTTTCTTTGAATTTTTGGTACATCAGCGTGTATTTTCCTAAAAATCTCTGACACGTAACACGGTAGTGGCTTGCAGGTATGGATGCTGTCTTTAGTTGCTCGTCTCACCGAATGCCCCAAGTGGTAATCCAGATGTAATGCCGCCGAACTATCAACTACACGTATTGTGAGTGGGAGGTGAGCGGTTGAGGGAATAAAAAAACGGAGACAAACCGGAGACTGGAAGGAATGAAAGAACCGCTTCAACAAAGACGGGAAGATGTTCGGAAGGGCTGGAGCGAGGGGGTGGAGAAATAAAAGTAGAAGTTCCCCCATACAACCACCAGACACACGCCCCATCCCGTCACGATAAAAAGATAAGGGAGAAAGAGAGTGGGTGGCGTAAGCAGGGCCGTTGCTCCTTTCGTGGGCGCGCACATGAGCGGCAGGAGTTGAAGGGTTGTGGATTCCTGGTGAGGGGTGAGGAGAGGGACGATGGAACGGGGGAGGTGGATCAAGGCGGGGGAGATGAGACCTACAGGGGGGAAGCACTCGACGATGTCTGGCCATTCACCGTGAGTGGCCTCAGTTCCTCCCCCTAGACTTCCCTCGGATACCGTGAAGTCTCTCCGAGTCCATACATGTAACCAACTTCTAACAAACCCGTTTACCATATTGAGAAGATGTCAAATTTTGATGTAGCCACTTTTAATTTGGACTCCAATTTGATTAATGAGTGGAGTAATTTAATTTTCGGGCACAGAAAAAGTGAAAATTAAGTACTTGAAACTCAGTACTCGAAATATTATTTGAATTACTTCCATTAATTTCTTTTTCGCTAGAAGTGAATTCATCGAAAAGTAAACTGGAACAATTTTTGAAAAGAGCCGAGATGGGGAGTCTTCGTGAGATGGGAATGGCAGCATGCGTGTGAACAGGAGGCAATATCATGTCTAAGGTACCTTAAATGGTGAAATATTTTATGGTACACAACTTTCTTTACTCTACGAGTTTTACTGTAGCAGAAGGCATTCATTGATGTACCGAGCTAGCCTTTTCGTCAAATGCATTCACCATTCAACACGGATAAGTTATTTTCAATTTTTATCGAGCTTTATGCCGTCTAATATCTCAGTCACTTTCAAACTAGCTGTTCTAAATGCAGAATATTGGAGCCTTGATTTAAATTACAAATTACCTCTCGCGTCGTCGTACATCTGCTCTCTGCTTGCATACTAATTTTTATAAACAAATTTTCAACATTTTTAGTTTACTTTTTTCAAATTAAGATCTTTAGATAAACTTTTGTTTACCAATGAAATAGTTACATTCGAACTTTAGTTAAACACGTGTCACTTCAGGTGTCCAAGATAATAACCTCGAATTGTCATGAAGATCAAGCCAAATCAATTCGAGTCGAGACATTTTTCCGAGGGAAGAACCAAAAGGAAATCGACCAATAAAATACGATCATAATCTCTGTAGGGACATGTGATGAAGCAAGCAAGCGATGGCACGTTTTCCCGCGCGGCGTGTGTGCCACGAACATGGTACGTCAGACATTCCTACTCCCCCATCACTCCGCCAAATCTTTCCCTTCCAACTAGTGGACCTGTCTCTGTTGCGACGATCAAAGGAGCCCAGCCCTCCTACCTCCATATCTCTCTTCTCCCCCTCTCCGTCCCCAGGCTGACTCCCTTGGCAATCCTTTCCGTTTCCGACAATCCGGACAACCCCCAGGAGACAAAACCCGCCCTACAACCCCCGTGAAGTATAGGGAAAAAGTACCAACCCCCCGAAAGGATCCGGGGTTGGAAGGAGGGTGGGCGGGTGGATGGCAGCCTGACATCTCCCACCCCTTTGGGGACGGAGGAGAGGGCCTTTAATGTTTCTATGGCCGACCTATAAGTCGGAAGCGAGTGAGGTGGAGGAGGGTTAATATGTCCGTCTACCGCTGTCTCGGACCCCGCCGTTCCCCGTTTTTTTCCATTCCAACGCACCCCATTTCTCTTCTTTTTATTCTTTCCTGTCCATCTCCCTCTTCTTTTCACTCCCCTTTTCCATTTCCTCCATACCCAGTTTCCTTTCGTTAATTCGTATTTCTCCTCATTTCTTGAGGAATCAGTGCTAGATGGTTGTTGCATCCATAACGAGTAGGGTGGGGTCGAATGATGCAGTTGTCTAAGGATGGGAAGCTGTAAATTTATGGGGTCTGCCAGCGGAGACTATGGGATTGAAGTAAACTTCCCAAATAAAAGACACCCCTAACGTCCTAAGTTCCGGTGTGCGTCCTTCGTACACAGCGATATACATATTTTGTTTATTTTCATTATTTCAGCTCAGAATTTTGTGGTCCATTTGAAATATGGCTATCAATAAAATGTAAATTATTCATTATGAAATTTGCTATTCTTGTTTTCTGAAGAAAAATAAAACTTCATTAATTTCACTAACTCTGGTTACGATGTTGAGGTCTGGTAGGACGTGCTGAGATATCCTCTCATCGGAGATAAGCGGAAGTACTAGAAGGACTAATGAGCATCTCAGTAGCACAAGATCAATTATCAATATGATCACATAAAGATTTCTCAGATGAATCCAATTTATCAAATCGAACTTACTGACTTAACCGACGACTGAGTTCCTTCAACTGGCAGAACTATTTTGGGTTTACCTATTTCTTGCGGGATGACCTCACTAGTGCATTCGTATTACAACTGCATAGTTGTTCGAAGGTCGTTCAACAAATCGTACCAACTGAAGCGTAAACCTCTGGTGACTTGCGTCAATTTATTACATCAAAATACTCCTCAAGTTTCCGCAAATGCTGGCAACAAATTTTTTGTTTGTACACACTCAATTAAATTTAGTGTAACAAATACCCAAGCGGGTGGTCTGTATTAATTAGCCAGTATTATGCTCTCTTTTTCTTACGATCGCAAATTGTGCGAGTCTAGAACGCATCCTTGAATCTATCTCTTGCATTGTTTTACTGTCTAATTTTATCAAAGGAGGCCAGTTTGTGGATATAGTGTGCAATTTGAATTATTTCTTCATTTTCGCACATGTAATCGCGTCATACCTTTTTTACATTTTTAGCGTAGCCTATTCTATTCACTAGGAGTCCCCTTTTCAGGTTATGTTCTAAATCTGAGACTGTTCTCTGCTCTTACGTGACATTTTCGCGATAATCGGGAACTTTTCCCTGTGTAGTAATTGCTCAGCTCCTGTTCCAACGTTTTCTGAGATGGGCCCCAAAGTGGAGCTAATGGGACGACGGCGTGGTCTCTCTCCTCCCTTGATTTCTCTTATTCTTATTTCTCCCAAATTTACTCACATATCCTAAATATCACAAATTGCATTGGCAGCCGCCCTCCCCGATCAATTATCTCCTTTGAACAGAAGATGTCCGGCCAACGAATGATGCAAACGCTTTGAATCATGTCAGTTATAAATGACGCTCATCATGGAAAGCAATTGCTATTCTTTATTGGAACAGCCCCTTAAAGTATTTCCAAACGCCTACCAGCTGTTACATACCTCAATGTCATAAATTGCTGCCAATAGCCTAAAAAAAGCGATTATTTAGACTATTCACAATTATCATCATCAATCTTTGATCCAAATGTTATTAACTGTAGCCACCGTCTACCCTATTTCCATTTTATTGCTAAATTAGGCACACTTTTCTTGTCTGCGTATAAGTTCACTCGTAGTGTCATCTTATTTTCATACAATTTATCTTTTTATTCATTCCATGGTGGATTGCATTCCATTATTTTTTATACTTTCAATTATTCAGTATGTATTCCTCTGAATTTTAACTTTTTTCAACCATTTAATATTCTCGAGCCTTTTCAAGAAATTTTAGAAAAATCTGGACCCTACATAACGTGATTCTTATTTTTCATCGATTCTATTTGGCAGTAATTCATATGTGCACATTACGATGCTGATGATACTTTCCTAAGTATTTGCCACGTGCAGGTGTATTTTTATTGGGCGCATATAGTAATACCACATTTCAATCGGTTTCGTAGGGCAGGTTTAGTATTTGAGAATATACATTAAATATAATAAAACTCATTTACGTGTATCAGCAAAGGTAAACGTGGATAATCTCCATTTAATTATAAAGCATCAAAGTATTTAATACGGAATCAAAAAAAGAATATTATACAGTCTATATTGATGAAGGAACCGGAGAGGCAATTTATTTTATTTTAATTTCCTTTATCGCTTTCCTACTAAATTGTTGAAGATTAGCTCGAAGTATTGAGAATGGGCACTGGAAATCAATGAACGAAATACGTGGCCCCAACTGGAACGAAATATATGGTCCCCAATATATGGTGCCTATCCTGGAATTCAGCGTAGCACTTACAGCCTTAAATTTGGCTCATTGAGAGTGGCTATAAAAATAAAACGAAGAGCCGAAAAATATCTCATTATTTAGCAAGTGACGACGAAGCAGTACATTTTTGGGTGCTCAAGTTTTTCGGGCATTCCCAAAACGAAAAAATATTCTGCCACGCAATTTTGCGCCAGATCTTTTATTTTCTCTGCTCATACGGGAACTGCACCCTGCACATTCCTAAGTGTGAACAAAATTTCAAATTGCTTAGGTGAGATAAGAAGAAAAAGTTGCAACTATTTTTTTTTTCATTTTAATTTTGATGAAATTCCTGAACGCCATTACTTAGTATCTCTATCATCATGAGAACGTATGTCTCGATGGTGTTCAAACAATTTTTTCTTTCCCGTTTATTTCGAAAAGCTCTTGCATAACGACGGCTTTTTTCCTCAAGAGTGCTTTCATTACTTTGTACGCGACGGCTCGTTTATTTCCAATTACATAATAGAATTTCAAAAAAGTTTTCACCTGACGCTCTTGAATTTATTCGGCGTATACGATCAAGATGTCCTCTTTGAACTGAAAGCACTGCTACGACCGACACAACTGTTTGTAATTTACAAAATGTTGGCAATACTTAAATGTCCCATTTCTCTTTTCACCACCCGAAATCCCCCGCTGGCTAAGCCGTGCACTACAACACTGTATTGCACCAAGTGAGGAAATCCCATTCCGGTGTCATTCCCGTAGGGTCGCATTCGAAACCGGATTTTTATCGCGGAAATCCAGCACTCAAACTCTCTTTCCCCCTCCTCCTCCCCAGGGCCACAGGACGGGATGTCGCACTTGATCAATAAAAGCGGCGATTTCATACCAAAAAAATGCTATCTGGCGCATGAGCGTCTTCTTCCTTTTATCCCCCGTCGCCGCAGCAACTTTATCATATTTGCGCAACCCTTTCTTCATTATTACTTTTTTTGCACCGTGGGATCCGAGGAGGTAGAGGGATAGAACGGCAAAAGGAGGGACCGCGTCGAGATTAGCATTATGTCGATGGAAATTTCGTGACACTTTCCGGAGGAAAAAATGTCGCTCGTGGCCAGCAGGTTCCCCCAAGGGGGGATGTGGGACTGGAATGAAAACGCGTGCGAGAATATACATATCCATTCTCCTTTTAAGAGTAGAGGAGAAGAGATGAGACGATTATACGCTTAAGGCCCTGACCCTTCTTAACCCCACCTTCGCCTCCCTCTTTTTTGTATTCCCGCAACCCTCCTTGCGTAAAGCTCGCAAAAAGCGAGGCATGCGGTGGTAAGGTAGGGGGCGACAAAGAGGAAAGATGGGTTTGTATACGTCAAGGGAAATCCTATTGATAAGTTGGGAAGGATTGGGAGATATATAAATATGAATGAAATTAGGATTGCCTGCGGTCCAACAGTAGTTTTAGGTGGTACTCTACAATTGTGTGTGTATTGAAAAAGACAATAGCATAAAAGATCCTTAGGTCCTTTGCTTCCAGTTATCCCCACCGGAAACTCTTTCTTTACTCCCCATTCTTAAAACAATGTGTTTTAATGTGATCAAAATCTTAGACCACCGAAAAACTCTATTTTTTTCATCTATGCTGAATGAGATACGTAAATGTAAATGAAAAGAAAGTGGTCCCAGAAAATCTCCTGGTAACGCCTTATTTCCTTACGCAGTTAATTTTATTCTTCATTGATATATATCCTCTATCTTAATATTAAAAAAGTAAATATTAGAGCAATCACTTTCTCACCTTGCTATAACAAAGAGTTCTTTCTTTGCTCGAAGAGTTTAGCTTTTTTTTAAGCATGGTGGTGGCTGGTTGGTTCACGCTAGTCCTGTGTCCTAAACACTCAATTCTCCGAGGTTGAGCAGCACGTGAAAACGGGGAGATGAAAAAGGTACAAAATGCCCGTGTTTCATAAAGAAACTTTATTTGCTTTTTTAGAGACTATAAATATCAAATATAACATCACAAAACGAACTCTGACCCGCTCCAGCTTGAACTACGGAGGCCAAGCCCTGAACGCGCTGTGCATTTCAGCGCTTCAATTTAAAGGAGACTTTCGGATGAGAGCGTCATCTATCCATGATCCACACAGTATGCCGTCTATTTATGACTTGCATATACGCCTGGTTCACGCGATATGAAGGACTTTAATTTTAATCGTATAACTGAATTTAAAGTTTTAAATATTTTAATCGTAATTATTTAATTTAAAATTAATACCTAAATACTTTACTTAAATATTCCATTCATTTTGGGTACCTGTTGCAAACTAGTAACCTGTAATGAGTCATCACTCGTGCTTTGATGTAATATATTGCGGAGGTGGGGGCGCATTTCAGAATGTAGTTGACAGCTGTGTAAAACGATCACTACCTGGATCAAAGACCATTTGTGATCATGCGAAAAAAAGGTGCTAAATTTACTTATGCCTTCATTGAAAAGAGATTTTATTAGTTTAGAAGGATCAACCGGAAGTAACTGTATAATGCTTATTTATTTTTTTATTAAACATTATTCACTTACAGCAGTAGCGCCAATTTACAGCGAAACATATAACAAAAACATGAAAGAGGACAAAATACAATAACAGCATAACAATTCAATGCAACAATTTCAGAGCGTAAAAATCATTCGCCTTGACTGGGACTCGAACCCAGATCCCTCAATATCCGGTCGAGTGCTTTAGCCACTTAAGCTACCGAGGCGTCCATTGAGGGATCTGGGTTCGAGTCCCAGTCAAGGCGAATGATTTTTACGCTCTGAAATTGTTGCATTGAAATGCACATTAGCGGATGACTCCGTTAAAAAGTTACTGTTGCGGTATCTCCCGCAGTTTCTTTGGAATTTGTCAAAGGGAAAACACCATACGTGTTTAAAGTTGGCTTTAACCTCGTGGACAGTGGCGCCTCGCGCACGACTACGAATACATGTGACATTGTATGTACGGTATTTCGTCATAACATCTAGTTCCTTTAAAAGCCCCAAAATTTCAGAGTTTAAGAGGACGCCTCGGTAGCTTAAGTGGCTAAAGCACTCGACCGGATATTGAGGGATCTGGGTTCGAGTCCCAGTCAAGGCGAATGTTTAGGACGCCTCGGTAGCTTAAGTGGCTAAAGCACTCGACCGGATATTGAGGGATCTGGGTTCGAGTCCCAGTCAAGGCGAATGATTTTTACGCTCTGAAATTGTTGCATTGAAATGCACATTAGCGGATGACTCCGTTAAAAAGTTACTGTTGCGGTATCTCCCGCAGTTTCTTTGGAATTTAGCATAACAATTAACAATGAGAACCGAACATGGACAGGGGAAATATTAATTATTATTTCATTATGCGAAATTTAAAAAATAATTTAATTTTTTCATCACCAGTTAATCACCTATAATTTCATAAATTCATGCTCAGTATCTAAATAGGAAAGAAGCCTGGTAGCTTAAGGGATAATAGGCGGATTGCGAAAGTGAGACCATACATAGTCCATGCTACTACTACGGTCTAAATAGGTATGTTTTACAGAGATATTATCTGGTGATGCTATAGTTTGCGGAAAGGGTGGATTTCCTTCCACTGCAACGTACTTAGTGTATTCATATGTACAGCTTTCAGCTTTGCTTTCAGTTGCATTAGATTTTATGAATTCTCATTTCTGAGTATTCTACGTCAACTAGTAATTACTTTTGGCTTCAAGGTGATATCGGAGGCTTAAAAATTTGATGGTGAATGGCACTTTTAAATGTCATGGTTCCGATGCAACACTCAAAAGTAGTCTCCGGAGCAACCAAGTGAACAAAAACTTTAGCATCAATTATGTAACAAATCGATTTTATATATTGAATCAAGTATTATCCGTAATTACAATAAGATAGAGAAGAAGAATAAGTGAAAATTCCAGTTTCTTCAGCTATTCATTTATCTATTCACTTGTGGCATTTGTAGTAAAATGCAGGAGCTACTGAAAAAACACTTTACATATTGTGTGAACTTTCGATAGAACTCTTACATTACAACCTGAATGAAAATCTCTATTAAACATTCTAAATTACATTTTTGTCAAAATATCCACGTCCGAAAATGGCCAAAATTTTATGTTACCTTTTATGTCAAATTTGATCCTCACCTTGATTAAATATAACAATGAGATGAAAAAGTGAATTTTTTAGATAGCGTCACAAACATTTGATGGAAATTTCTATCCTTTTTCCAATACTTTGTCACTGTCCTATATCAAATTCCTTGAAAATTCCTGCATGGTGATATTTGCCATGAGGCGTACTTTTATTGCGTAGGAATTTCTTTCTATCATTAAATTCCTCTCTTCGTCACGTGCGCCCTCTAATTCCGCCGCCGTCCTTGCAGTTAATAGCCCACGTTCATTTTAAAGTTACTCGGTCTTGATAACGGCATGAATACTAATGAATTTTTGATTTAGAATGAGTGCAGACAACGTACAGCATGACTTATAGCTGAACTTTTCTAGGATTCGGTAGAAGGTTCAGTCCCAATCAGTATTAGTAACGGAAAATGCAATATCACGCTTAATGATGTTCAGGCACCAATTGAACAAGCACTATGCGAATGCCGGTTCGAATACGAAGAGGATTTGTGCGCTGGGAAGAGAAGCAAAGCCACATTTTGAAAATGTACACCATTCGGGAAATTACGCTGTCCTGGGGTTGGGTATTAAAGTTCCACCATTACCCAAGCAAACTGGAAATCAACCAAGTAAAAATTGAAGCCTTACTATTTAAGTATTGTAAAACAAACTCCCTTTAAAATGAAGTAATTTCTCTGATATATTTATGGTAGACGGTTAGATTAAGTGAAGAAATGTAACGATGTGATGCTAGTGTCCATCCAAAACCTATATTTAGCTGCAGACTCATAAATAATAATAATAAAACCAAAAAATATGATGAAAGATTCCTGATTAAATTAATATTACTAATTTTCTGTCCGTTTTCAACATAAAATCCAGATTAAAAATTCAAATAATAATAGAACCATCAAATTGCTAGAAGTTATTTGATGTAACTTTGAATTTGTGTTCTCCCGTCAATGATTAGGTAAAAAATAACATAAGCTATCTGATAATTCAATCTTGTAGATAAAAAATTCATGTTCGTATGCTGAGGTTAATACATGAAAGGGAGAATAATAAGATTCCTTGTTATCGGAAAAAAATCGAATTCATATTGATTTAGGGAAACTAAATTATTATCATTTGTTTTCGAAGGGCAATAGTAGTTTATAGTTTTAAACAAAAGAAGATTTTAATTATCTAGATTGTGAGCCTTCATGTTTTTTATGTGAATATTTTGCAATTGAGCGAAATGCTACGATTTTTACATAAATGCGTTTATTCTTCAGTAATCCAAATAAAGTATGCATCATAGAGTAGAATCGTTTGTCAACACATTGTATTTATTTAATTTTTTTAGTCGTCGTCGAATTAGTAACGTTTATAGCCATGAAGGCAATTTCCCGGAATAAAGTCTTTCGTCGTGCTAGCGTGTGTGTACATACGGCTACGTGCGAGGATCATCTTTTGAGAATTAAAATTAAAATCCAATCCTGGCTTAACGTAAATCTACGTGAACAATAACGACAATTGATGTCAGGATATTAAAATATATTAATTAAATTATGAGGGATTTGATTCGAACTTGAAATTGGAAGTGCTGTTCTCTTTTGTCTGCTATTCCTTCTTGGTGTACTGACGGAAATATTTACAAGATTTGGAGTGTAATTATGAATACTAAATCTTGAAACAGGTGATTTTTACCACAGCTCTAAGTATATTCACCAGTTTCAAATTATTTGTCATGACTTGTGATTAAATTGTTAAAACTTCATACGAATTTAGTTTTCCATTATACCCCGAGCATTTCGGTAAACAAATTACGTAGAATAGGTTATGCACTAAGCAGGAAAAGGTACGAAGAGGTTTCCCAAGAATTTTGACCACAATCCTCATCGCAATCGTAATGATCTAATTATTTACTGTCGATTAAATCGTGGTTATCCTATCTTCAATCTATTAAAAAAGAACAACTTGTTTTGTACATCCACACAGCACCGTAAATAATATATTATTTTTTACATCTCGTTAAAATTACGGTAAACCTAATAAACACAGTAATGACAATCTACACCTTGCACTCCTTAAACGCGGTTACCCAGAAAAGCTCCTACAAAATAAAATCCATCGCTCCACCCGACCACACACACCACATACAAACAAGCCCATATCTGACGCAGGACTCAACCTTTGCACCACCTATTTCCTCGGATCACACAGACTAAAAACCTTTCTTAAAGAACTGTTTCCTATTATACGCGACAATGACGCGACCTCATCCTTACTACCCAAATGCCCATCTCTCGCATACAGACGACTCGCCAATCTCAAAAACCTTCTGAGGTCCACCAACCCTTTGCCCCCCCATGACAAATTTCCTGATATTTACCCCACTTGCAATCGCCCCCGATGTAAAACTCGTCTACTTATTAGATCTACTCCCCTCTCCCCACATCCCCTCATTGCATTCGGATTAATGACAAAGTTACAGATATTTAGAACATACTACGTATCATGCGGAAGGATATAAAAATATTAAAAGATGATTTCGTAGATTATGATGTTAACATACAAGGGTTGAAGACTGTATTAGAGGGGAGAATGTTAGGCAAACGAGGAAAGGGCAGGAGCAAGATAGGGATGTTAGACGGGATGCAGGGAGGAAGGAAGAACTCAGAGATGAAGAGGGACCTGATGTAGAGTGGGTTGCTGGATTTTGTGTTTTGTTAGGAGTCACAAAATATTTATTTGATAGTTGTGTCCATCCAAAACCCTACCTTAACCGGTGGATTACCTTATAATAATACAAGGTTAGGTAGCCTAGTGAGCTGAACTGCTCCAACAGCAGCTTCTAACTCTGTTTTTTAATAGCAAAGAACGTATATCCAATATATTCATATAGGATTAAAGCGACACAAGCATCTGAGAAAAAATACAATGGGGGTTCCAATTTTCATTCTTTGCTGCCGGCGATTTCCCCAATATTTAACAAATTCTTTTAAATGGAAATAAATAATATCTCAATGCTTATACACTAGCTCGTTTTAATCTAATCGACTTTATTAGTAAACATGGTATGTTACTAATCAGTTCCAGTACTTGACTAAAATATCCTAAAGACTGGAAAATAAACGAGGAACTAAATGGCATTTGGCAAATTTGTCGATATATAAGAATCCAGTAGTATTGAATGGTTAAAAAGATTATATTAACATTATATTTTGGATAAATATTTGTAACATAACCAAATATTTGCTTTTAAGACTACTTTACTAGCTAGTAATATCTTCTTCATTACAATCAAGTATTCGCTTTTTATACTGTTTTACCTATTAGTAATATGTTGCTCATTAGAAAGGATGTACGCGTTAAAAGTGCATAAGGTTCTGGAATATGCTAGTATATTAGTCTTCAATGAATCATTCGAAATTCATGAATTTTCTATCATTTACATATCAAATGGTCTACACGCATTTCAGTGAGATCTGATAGGAGCAATGATAGCTCAATCTAATATTTAGATCCGTTCTACAACTTTATATTCCCCCTAAACCTATTTCTTGCACTGTTTTCCAACCAATTTAGTGCGTTCTTACTTAATTTATTGAGATATAAACGAAGTTGTTTTCGTATACATTCCAGAGTTTATCCTGGTGTTCCCCGTGATAAATCACTCTCTTGACCTCGCATGCGTTCGAACTCGATATTATGAAAAGAGAAAGTGAGTAATCTACGCAAAGAATGTATTAGATCGATCCGCATATGGCGTGCGTATTCCACATTGGGACGAGATAGTGCGAGTGGCATCTCCTAAGGTCATCTCGGTGACCGAAGGACATTCCAGCGGGGACATTCCTGCTATATTGAAAGCCGGAGAAAGGTTGATAAAGAGTCCTGGTGCATGAGGCTTAAACCCGCTCACTTCTCTCGGAACTCAATCCCGGAAAAAAAATATTGAATGAGAGATTGAACTCCCTCGAATAAGGCATTTCCAATGATGCACCTTGAACTCATGGCACCATGTTCAAGAATCTTCTCTGCGTCTTTGCTATTTTCTTGTGAGCGCTCAGATTATGACTGTTATGACGGTATTTTAAAATTCTTATCGTTGTTTACGCGAGTGCAATAAAATACTCAACGGTTTACTCAGTAAACATATCTGAGTGGTGACTTTACCAAAACATACATGCACGTAATTATGGATAAATGACAAATTAATTACGGGATGATTAAATTCATCTTAGATGAAGTTTTCTTTATCGAATAAATCGGAATGGGGGAAGTTGCTACCATTTGAATCGTTGCGGTTAATCCTGTGTGTTTTCGACAGTTATGATTTGATTTTAACGTTTTTTGTGGCAGTGCGTTTGTTAAAACTAATTAAATGTGTCTCTACAGATATAGGACCATAGTGGTATTCAAAGTTATGTACGATATACTCGTATATAATTAAGTGTATATACTAGATACTCGTATATAGATGTTCAAAGTTGGAGGTTAAAATTTTAACTTTATTTTCCACGACGCGTGGAGTAAGCGTCAAAATTTCTTTAAATTATTAATTACAAATTGTGCCAATCGATTTTTTAATATTTAACGTTCATTTTAATTCCTGTATGTAGGAAGAACCGAAAATGAAGTTCTCTGGCCTGATTAAATGGTAGAACTTACAAGCCTTGCAGACTTGAGAAGCTAATTCTTTCTTTCAAATAATCCCTTCTTTGAACTTCGACTACTGACTTCGAGACAGAATGGTGAGTAATATTTTCATTATTTTTATTTTTAATTTCCATCGCTAAAGTGATTCGTCTATGCAGGGACAAAGACTATAGGATAAAATCAAAAATCGCAGTTAAAAATTGTCAAAGAGGATTTAAATGCTATTTTTTTCTTTAATTGGCCTTACTTTATCTTAATTTTATATTTAGCCAAATGTCTCATGTACAAAGTATTTACGATTGTCTTTTTACGTGTTAAAGCATCGCTTCAGCGGATATTAATATTTCTTAAAATGTATAATATAAAGTAGACTGAGGTATTGCATCCCCAGGAAAGTATGCCAAAAGATTACTTTTATAACTTATCCTTACTCTCTGTAGATATTTAGCTTCGATCAGAATCTAATTCATGGTGTGAATTTGTACATCCTGTTCAAAATAACATTATGGAGGCTTGCAGTGTAGTTTACCATTGGTCATTCGGCAAATGCCATATATTTTGCAAAGTTTATCGTACTAACTCTATGATATGGTTTCATCAAGGAGGATCGGCTTGCCATTGGTAATATTCTGGAGTAACTTTAACGCTAATATTTATTTTATATGCTCCTCTGCAAATTCCATTAATTACGAAGCATAAATGACAAATCGGCAAAAAAGTACCAGTAAATACCAAATAATTCCAGACGCTCATCGTCTTCTTCCACTGCTTCGGAGTTCTCTCAGTAGAATTTCGTGTATTGAATTTTAACTGGGGCTGGGAAGGGCTGAGACCAGGAGAGGTAGCCCTATATTTCTTCGTGCTTGACCCAGCACATCCCTCAGGGAATTTCTTTAATATCGGGCGTAGACGTTGCGCTTGTCCGAATGCATTTGCCCGGCAGGTGGCAGTACGCCCGTCGGTTCCTTTCTTCGCATATGGCAACGCTGCCACTAGCCATTTTTCGGGTGCGACGGACGCATTTAAGTCCTACGACGCTGACCCCAGCCCGAAATCCCAGCCGACAGTTTATATACTTTTTACGTGCCATGTAATTTCTTCAATGGACAGGAGAAGGTATGAAAGAACAGTAGCCGTATTAAAACGGATATCTTTAAACCTTCAAAAGTGATGCGAGATGATTTGTAGCGTTTCAACTAGTTTCTTACCAGCTTGGTCGCAGCAGTTGAATGTGACATGGAATACTGAACAGGGAATCTGCATGTGTAATTCTTCAAACTGCAGAACGTCATGCCCTTCTCTCTGGAGGCAAATAAATCCCAGGTTCCCTTCTCATCATTTCATTTATATGAGGGAACTGAGATGGGAGGAAGGAAAAGAACAGCCATGTTGGACGAAATGAAGGAAGAGAGTATGCAAGGTAAAAAATGGTAGTGTTTGGTTTTTTGGATTTTTAGTTCCAGGTAGTCGGGTCTTAAGAGCAACCGTGCTTAGTCACTGGGTCCATCAAAAACCTGCCGTGACCTACTGTTAAAATTACTATATTTTCATTACATTTTGATTTCCACGTGTGTCTGCATGCGTAACAAAATCAACAGCATACGGTGGTACATTTCGGCTAAAAATTTTCGAAACCTGGCATAAAAAGCTTATATGATGCTGATCGGGTTGGTGCGATGGGTAATGAACAAATTTTCAACCCCTAGGGTCGGGGTTTGAATCGCGCTAGTGTAAGAAGTTTTTAGAGGTAACCCTTTCCCTATTTGGGATCAGTGTGGAGAGTACTTCAAGGGCAGTACTCCGACTATCGAATGGGACGTTAATTTGAGAACCCCTTGGCGTCTTTCGTTAAGAGTAGGATTATACCGACGCTGAGATTCTCTTAACCCTTCTCCATTCTCTGAAGATCCCAGCTTTCCGAAATTACTCGCCTAAGCCTAAGGGTGAAAATGACCTCAGTTGTCGGTCGATTTCCCTAATAACTACGACTGAAACAGAGTATAACTATATCCGTAAAGCATCTTATACCTTAGCACTTATTAATGTTAATTACTATATAAAACAAAATTAGTAGTTTTGAGTTGTTACAAATCGTAGGACGGCTAAATTTCAAAAATTTTCCATAAATAAATAAAATGTGTTTCTATAATGCACTTCATTGATAAAAAACGAAAGAATTTCCTCACATGTAATATCATAGAGTTAGGAGCTGGGGTCAAGTCGGAATTTCGGAGACCTACAGTACACCCTTGGTCCTGTATGTGCAGGACCAAGGGTGCCGAGATCAAATATCACTTTGTCAATAGGCGTTGCCAAAGTGAACTTTAGCTCGTCTTTAGAATAAGGAATTTAACTTGTGAGATATTACGGTAAATATTGGGTAATTGAAAACTCTAAAAAACATCGAAATTGGCTAGAAAAAATTTCTGAGCTGACATTTATGAGAATGAATCAACTCTACTTTTTGCGAAATGATATTCGATTCTGAATATCATTTCTGCATGACGCATATCCATCCACCTATCAGTTCATCATTCCCATAAAATTTCACCGAAAAAGGAAAAAAACATGAGAACTGTCCGCGCGAAAATTGCCGAGTTGACAAATATGAAAATGAATCGCTTCAACTTTTCATGAAATGATTTTCGATATTGGATATTATTTCTGCGCCATCCGTCTATTAATATTGTTCGGCAATTATATAAAATTCATTTTCGGTTTCATAAAGTTTTGTATACGAACTGGGCAGGGTTTCTGTACTTTTTTATACTTTTCTTCCAGGGGGTATATTATTTTCATTAAATTTAGATCGAAGTGCTCAAAAGATAATCCTTTTCAGCTCTTCTTTAATGTCCTATTAATTTCATTTTTCCTGAACGATTTATTCCATTTATGTGCTCAAAAGTAGGGTTTTCTTAGTTGCATGTGATTTCATTAGTTAAACGATAATTTGTGTTTGAGGAAATATTTCTTTCCCGAGTATTTAAATTTCTTCTGGTCTTCCATCTTCGGGTATCTCTTTGGGAATCAATTTCTTCAGGCATCACATTTAGTGCATTTTTCGTCCATCGCATTCCCTAAAAAAACTGCAGTTGGAATCAATGAAGCTTGCCTATACTCAATCTCATTATATATGATGACGATATTCGGTAGAAAGTCCTTCTACGACCTTCATGGGAAAAATAAGTATGCTCATATTAAGGAACAACAAGGTGACGTCTATCTTGAGAACAGGGCAAGAAATATCTTTTTCCCTGGAATCGCTGTAATAGTAAACGTGTATTGTGCTAAGTTTTATGTTCTAACTCTATTACCTTGAAACCAAGTTAGTAGAATGCCGTCAAATTTCATACGTAAAGCTGAAGTTCCCCTACTGAAAATTCCGATTAGAAACTTAGAAAGAATCAAAAGGGCCGAAAATCGATTGACGCATTTTGCTCAGTTCTCGAGAGAACTCATCTGTTCTCTTGTACATCTTGTATATTGATGGTACTGCTTTGGAGGAAATAAATTCGTATTTAACGTCTATGAAGGCAATCCTCGTCGTATTCTTCCGCAATAAATGATCGGGGGGTTGAATTTCCCCTCCATGACGGAATAAAAAATTCACAACACTTCGAGGTAATTCTAATAAATAGATACAATTTTCTAATGCTGTTTTTTTCAGTTTTGAAACGTATTACATAATTTATCTGCTTGTCATCATAAGACCTATTAATTTTCATTTACTACCTAGAAATAATGTGGTTAAGATGAAGGGATAAGATAATACTATACTCATCTACAAAGTATTCGCAGGTGTTACCATAGCAGAAAAGATTTCGTGCACTATATGATCGAATGTGATCGTATAAAATTCCCTTTTCATCAACCACGAGCCGTTAGTTTTGAATAAAAATAAAGGACACTGAGTTCATCCAAATTCTATTTTCTTATATCTCTCGGTATTTCGTTATTTTTTGCTGAAAATGACTATGATTGCTGACGATTGTTAGGAAATTTATTTCCTCAATGCCGAGAAGGAGAGTTCATTTTTCGCTACAAGGACAATATATTCAGTTCCTGCGGCGTTCGTGGAAGAAATGGAGATACCCACTCCCGTGGCCCATAAAATAACTCCCTCCCCCTATGGGCCTCCATCCTATCATTGGGCCATCTTCCAATATCACTCGTAAGAAATCAGCCTCCCGGATCGCCTGTGCAAATCTGTGCTCTTGGATATTCGCCCCCCGTAGTTGGCGTCCCCTTGGACGTTTACCTTTGGATCTTCTTATTAACTGCTCCTCGACTCGATTCCGCATGCCGACACAATCATTTTCCGAAATACCAACGGTTCTCGCATTAAGAGGAAATGGAAATTCAGAACGAATAGTGCTTCCCCACTGTAATTCTCGGGAGCGAGCGATTTGAATATGCCGCATGACCTTCAGTTAATGCTCCTCCGAGATGTGGCGCTTCTCTGAATGTCGAGTTCTTATCTCATGCTACCACGATCTGCCAAATATTTCTTCCGAAAAACAGCTTCCACTTTTTCGGGAGAAGAAAAAACGTATTATACCGACGCTAGAAAGCAATCAAGTTATGACTCAATACACGTAGGCAGTTGAAAAAAAAAATTCGCCTGCCATCGGATTTCAAATATTAAATTAGACGCAATGAGATTTTCATACAAGGGGCACTTTCTAAGAAAACACCGCAATTTAGCGCATGGATTCTTGAAATAAACAAGGGGTTACATAGAATCTGTATATTTTCTAAATTTAAAAAATTATATACATTTAAGATGGCCGAAAAAATACTCATACTTCCGATATGCATATGGAATTTGATCTATTTAATTTCCCGTATTTTTCTATTCATTTTCGGAGAGTTAGATCGAATTTCATGCGACAACTTATACTGCAGGAAAAATATATTAAATTTACAATGTAAGTGAATCACGCAACTTCACACCGCGTTAACCAAGTTGTATAGTTCGCCCTTGGAAGTCTTTTACGTAGGAACAGAGTTCGTAGCACCAATTTACAAATGACTGACTTGTGTTGAACTGCCATCTAAACTTGTGTTAAATTAATTTCCACCAGTATTTTTTTTATCTTTGTTTGCAATTTTTAAGTAATAAATATTTCAAGTTTCCTTAGAGTGATTTCAATTATTTTAGGGCAAAGTTTGAGAAAAATGTGTGGTCCAATTCATAAAGTGCAGATATTTATATGCAATAAGTGTATTTATTATTGTTTTATCATGTCTTTGTACACAGGTTCCATTTTATTTATAGCTTAGTCCATGGCTAATGGTTAAAATGTAAAATAAAAATATTCGTTAACATTTTATTAACCATAGGGGTATTTTACATGAAGTATTCAGTTGCTAATGCTGGTATTCTGATATATTATTCAGTTGAATAATACGTTGTAGGTTTTCTTGTTGAAGTAATTTATACAAAAAGTCACAATTTTTTCCGTGTGCCCATGTCCCGTTTTCTTCAAGAATCGTCTGCCACGGTAAATTTCAAGAGGCAAAGATCTTCTCGTATTTTAATTACGACATTTCGGAAATTTTTAAACTAGTTCACAGCCATGTGCACGGATTCAAATTAGAGGGCATATTTTTGAAAAGAATGGTTTACCATAATTGAAATGTAAACTATCATCTAAAAAAATCATGAATTTATCAAACATGGATTATAATTTATATTAGATTAATTACCAACCGTTATGTTGAAAATCTAAATCAGAGCCCAGAGCAAGTTAAATGTTATTTTCCATGAGAATCTCCACCATAATGGGTAATATTTTGTCTGGATATAAAAACATACAGCAATCTATAAAGCATAATGATATTAATAAAATTAATGTAATCCTCCCTGGCGTCATATCGAATGCCACAATAAATTGGCGAATCTGGAAAATAAAGGATCTCGTGAATTAATTAATCATGTCTTCCTATTTTAATATGTACATCCCAATAGAATTGCGCAAACAGAAGTAAATGAATACTATTTCAATTTTTGAAAATTTAAGGTCGTTAATGTCGTTGGTATCCGTGCTACATGGACACCGTGCCGATACCTCCATGACTTAGGAATGCTGTACCTTTTTTTGAACTGCCGCATTGTTGGAACGAAGATAAAGCATCATTTATTCTAAACTACACCTGTAATTATTTTCATTAAACGCATCAAAGCATGATCCAAGGATATCTGGTCGACTCTTTGTTCGATTTAATAATGCCCCTCGACCCAAACAATTAAGACAATTTTCTCACTCTGTCATTCGTGATTTCAGTCCTACAGCATGCACCGATTCCCGGAATGAAAGCCTCACAGAGACTTCATACAGGAATTACTTATGCAGCGCCCTTTGCTCCCAATACGACGATGAAAATGCGAGCAGGCGTCCCCTTTAGGGAGGTCTTTTTAAATGCTCGAAGTCGGGGCGCGAGGTGCCGTACCGGAGTCAGCGCTCGCGTCAAGTTGTTCCATTACTCATTCACGGGAATATGGAGGTGCCGGCGCCGGAATTAGGATAATACGCTGACACAGCCATCGAAACGGCCATACATCCCACGTAACGTCGCAATGCCGCATCAGCATCCATGTTACGTATTCCCGTCG